>NC_043998.1:14018993-14675486 GCF_902150065.1 Myripristis murdjan
TAAGATTCCCCTCCGCACATTTATGTCTCTTCGACTATGCAACATTATCAACGTAGCACTCTCCAAACATCAGTCCTGGGTTTTCAGAAACAAATTTTATTCTATCCTTACAATAGTATATTTAAAAAAAAGTCTATCTTCATTAAAGGAAATATTTTTGTTAAATTGCCTTTGAAAATACTCCTCTCCCCTAATCATGTTCCCTTTCCATGTGATGGTGCCATCTTTTTAAAGCTTATCAGAATTGTATTATAAATGATCACAAGTGTGTTTGTTTGAGAATAAGGCTGGACTTTGATTGATGGTGTGTCTGTGAGGAATGGATTAAAAAAAATATATCAAAATACCCATCACTGTGTCGTCTGACTGGTATGCTGACTTCTGCATTGAACTCATCCCATTTTACATGATTTATAAAGCAGCTTGTCAAACGCTATCACTTCTAGACTGAAACAGTTTGCTGAGACAGCTGTTAATTTTTTTTTTCTTTGACCTGCTTAAGCAGCTGACAGACTCACTCTTTAAGTGGTCAAATCTGATTTTTAGAGTAGAAAATAGCCTTCAAGAGACAAACTAATCAGTCACAGCCAGAATTTTTAATTATTTGGCTGGTGTCTTGCCTGCCTACCCTAGTGGGAAATTATTTCCATAAATGATGAACTTAATTGTGAGGTCAGTGCTTATTAAACCGTTCAGTCTATGAGGGATCATTCAGGAACATTTGACTATGGCTCTTACTTCTAACCCAGCACTGCCCTCTAGTGTGTATAAACATTTTTTACAGTCTCCATATGTTGTATTGAGCCTGGAATAGAGTTAAGAAAAACAAAAAGCAGTTAATGAGGACTAAACAGTGGTGGTGAAGACGATAGTAAATGCTTGTCATTAATGGTCTTCTCTGTCAACATCCTTGTCAGTTTTATTTATTTATTTTTTTTGTTTGCTTGTTTTTCCACACAATATACATCTACCGTATGAAGGCAAAAAAACCCAAACATATTTTATATTTATATTTTTATATATTTTGTATTATATTTATATTTATATTTTCTCACCTCAAATGCGGTCGATCCATCTGGATAGTTTCTGCGATTTGGCAAGGTTTCCGGTCTGTCACTAGTATACTGATATGTTTGCATGTGCATGTGAAAATGTGTGTGCACGTGTGCGCATGTGGTAGTGCACACTCCTGCCCCCTCTCCACCTCTGGAAGCATGCGAGGAATCTGCGGGTTTGTCTGATGGTGAGTATAAAGGGTCTGTGGTTTGCTCTGTGGGCATGGCTTACCTGTGAGAGACTAATATATAAGCACAGGTCCCTCCTATTCATTTACCTGTCATTCATTTACACCTCCTGGCTGTCATGGCAACCAGCAGATAAGTGGATTTCACCAAAGTCACCGATGTTGTAGGCATGTCTGCTGGTGCCAGAACCCATGATACATCTGTGAATGCAGCCCCTCACAAAAACAGACGTGGAGAGGGTGGTCTTACCACTGTGACTTCGCCTGAATTAAAAATAGTATTTTAGGGGGTCAGTGGGTATGTTTACTCTCTTAAATATCGTGATGGAGGAGTTATCCTGTGTGTAGGTACTTGTGCAAGCAAGGGTTTTGTGCATGCCCAAAGATGGAGTTTCTGGAAGCTGTTTGGTTCTGTCATCTGTTCAGACCGTGACCCGCCTGGTTTTCATATTGAAGCAGATCGTTTTGGATCTGTTTATTGTGCTGTACACTCAGACATCCACTGAAAATTGCAAAACATTCATTGAAATCCCTCTGGTTTTGGCAATACCTGACACAGGTCCTCTGGAGTTTTACGTATTGGCGAGCGTAGAGGATTACTTTGACATAACACCTATGTGTTTACACGTGTGATGATTACAAATGCTGATGTGGGTTTCATAAACTATCCAGAGTTCACACTTTTCTCACAGATTGATATAATGCCGGGAGAAAGGCTTACATCACAATCAAGCAACACATATCCATACCATGGAATAACTCAGTGATTATTATCATGACTTACTTACATGATTAACTATGGAAAAGACACACTGGATACACAGTACAGCCCAGGCCTGTTCTGGACGCCTGTAATAACATGAATGATGCTTTGATACAAGATCCCCAAATTTGTAACAGTAGGATTTGTCAGTACTGAGTGATTTACTGATAGCTATGCACAAACCCTTTTAATTTTGAGCGCTACGATATAGAGTCCATGTGTCAATAAGCCGAAGGTCAGGCCTATCCAGCAAAAACATTTCAACTTCATTTTCAGAGAGGACAGTACACAAGAGAGTATTACTAACTGTTACAAACCACCAGATGCCATCTAAAAGACAGATTTCAGTTGTGGCTATACCTTGAGCCTGACGAAGGATGTTCAGGGAATGTCTCACTAATTAAAACTGGCAGTGTGAGGCTGAAAGTCTGTTTCAGAGCACCTCTGTCCCACACAGTTGATATAATATGTTATTCTGCTTTCGATTCAGTTATTGAGATATCAAACAGGAGACAGGTACTTCTGGATTACTAAACACACTAAAACATGATGAATACCTGATAAATGCCATGGATATAATTTCACATGTGTCCAATATGGGAATTAATGTGTGAACAAGTGATAAATGTTATGTAACAGTGAAAATTTCAAAAACAAAACAAACAAACAAACAAAAAAAAAAACAGTTGAGCATGATTTTATCAATACAAGTATTTTTATTCGTTTTACAGGTTTACAATGTTTTTAAAAAACCATAAACGATACATACAAATAAATGTAAAACAAAAACGCATTACAATAGGAAATTGGTCTCAACAATAAATGATAAATAAAAAATGCATGGGGAAAAAATGCATTACTTCTGCGACATTTTAAGTGGCATGCATAAAAATGTAAGTGGAAAAAAACATATTCCATCATCATTAGAAATGGAAATAATACACGGAAATAATAATAAAAAAGAAATAAAAAAATCGAACCACATGGTAGTGTCCGATCTAAGAGACTTATGCCCTCTTGATCTGCGTCCAAAGAGGTCACACATCACTACAACCCAAAGCACATGTTGTGTTTAAGGCGACTATTTTTTCACTGACCAAGCGATATAGCTAGCCTTGGGACAAATTGGACTGAACATGGCATTTGACACATCCGTGAAAAAAGCACCCTGCGTATTCAAAGCAGGTGTGTGCAGTGGCATTATATCTTTCCATAGAATATGGACCGAACTGCTGTTCACTATGATTGAGTGCATGTGGGGCCTTTTTTTTATACAATCTCGTCATAAGGAACACATCCCAGTCTTAGGCGAGTCCCGTTTCTATTCTGTGCTACTGTGGCTATAAAGTCCAATCTGTCCTCCGTCATAGATGTGTCATTGCTCTGTAAAACTTGTGAAAATGCTTCCATAAACAAGGTTATATTTATTTGTCATCCAGATTTTAAAACAGCCTGTACTTCTCCAGGCAGCGAGGGTCCTCTCAACACTAGAGTTAAAACACTACCTGGTGAATCCTCCAACGGTCGCTCAATCACACACACTCATGATTATCAAGATTGATGTCTCTGACATTAAGGCGCTGACGCAGTTCACAAGCATTAAAAGCAGGTATGTCTGGCATTTGCGTGTCTTCTGTCATCTTCAGCTGTACAGGATGAAGATGAGCCTCCTGTTCCCTCCCCCCGGCTGTCCATGTCCTTGTACACCTGCAGGTACATCAAAACACTGTTATGGGTTTAAATCACTGTTTTAACTCACACACCACTCTTACAGGATGGTTAAGAATGCCAATCATGTGTTGTTCACACTGACACAGCTGTAAAACTCAGCTTGTTGGATGTCAGCTTGTTGCGAGTCGATCAGCCACAGTGTTTCTTTCACTTCTCTGAGAAGTGCCTAATCCGCACGGTCTAACCTCAGCCGTCTCTCTCTCAGGATTGACACACCAGGTAACACCAACTGCAGCCCTGCTGTCTATAACACATCATTTATAGGCCTGTTACATGAAATTAGAAAGAAAACATACAATACATCCATAGATTAAAATACCATATTGGGACTACTACCTCATACAGGCATTTACAGCCTTATAGATGGGATTTAATCTACATTAAATCTTCCTCAAAGCACCACCCTTTGAAAAGTTAAATTGATAGCCAATCAAGGTATTCAGTCTCATATGAACATTCCACATTTAAACTACCAATTTGGAACTCTGATCAATTATTAATAACTACAACCAAAATCACCATATTGATAACGTGGGGTTACAGTGTAACCCTGGTTCTCTGAGAATAGAGAATATCTCTCCATCACATATAGAATATATGTTATGGGATTTACTGACATTCTAGCAGCTGACGTGAAAACCTCTTTAAGACACACCACGCCTACCGTGGCTTCCCCTGCGCCCTATAAATAGACCCAGCTGCGCAGGGATCAGCTGATTCACTCTGATTTGAACGGGTCCGGAGCGGCCTCGATATGGAGAGATATTCTCTATTCTCAGAGAACCAGGGTTACACTGTAACCCCACGTTCTCTATCGTATGAGAATATCTCTCCATCACATATAGAATATATGTTATGGGCTCTGTAAGACACACCGTGAGGGTCCCAAGGAGACAGAGCAGACACCGCTCCAATAGTAACCCCATGAGGTAGTTTCGAATGAGACGTCCCCACCCCGAGTGCACAAGATTTACAGTGTGTACAAAATCACCACCTTAGAACTATATACAAATGCACGCATGTGAGGTGGCAACACCGCAAGACGCTATGTGCCACCACCAGCTGTGCGTGAGTCTTGCATACCCAACCCTGCCAGATGCAAGGGCTGGGTGCAAGGAAGATGTCACTCAGACGGCCCGCACTCTGCTAGGCCACTGACTAGGATCTTGACATCACCCTGGCCAGGCCCGAGGTCGACTGGCCAAGGGGCACAGTGAATCAACATTCAGGTTGACATGGCCCCCAGCACACGCTCCCCGAAGGAGGTACTGGTGGCCACGTTCAAACTATAAAACCTGGTAAAGGTATTTGGCGTGGCCCATGTGGCGGCTGCGCACACTTCTGAGAGGGCAGCCCCGCGCCACAACGCCCAGGAGGTGGATACGCCTCGTGTAGAGTGCGCTTTCGCTCCCTCCGGCACCGGCTCACCCATCTCACTGTACGCTCGGTGGATAGCCTCCACCACCCAGTGAGAAAGCCTAGCCTTAGACACCGGCTTACCCCGACGCTGAGGCTGGAAACAAACGAACAGCTGATCAGTCTTCCTGAATGCAGCTGTACGCTGAACATAAATCTTAAGTGCCCTAACCGGGCACAGCGCTGACCATTGCGGACCCCTGCCTGCCCCCTGGGAGGGCCTAAGGGCTCGCAGCTCCACTGATTGATTTATGTGAAAATCAGTGAGCACCTTAGGTAAGAATGCTGGGTTTGGACGGAGGATAACCCCTGCATCCTCTGGAAGGAAGCGGCAGCAACTCTCCTGCACAGAGAGAGCGTGCAGTTCCCCTACCCTCTTAGCGGATGTGATTGCCAGGAGGAAAGCCAGCTTGAGTGACAGCCACTGAAGGCTCACAGTTTCCAGGGGCTCAAAGGGCGCCTGTCCCAAAGCTGACAGGACCCTGCCCAGGTCCCATGTCGGGATGGTCGGCCTATGGCGAGGCACCAGCCTCTGTGCCCCCTTGAGGAACTGCGCTATGAGGCTAGCATCCTGTGCGGTTAGCTTAGCTTCCCCAGTACGAGAGGCTTTTATGGCCGCTACTACACCCCTCAGGGTGGAGCATGACTTGCCTGACTCAAGGAGCTCTTGCAGGTATCTGAGTACCTCTGGAGCTGAGCATGACATTGCGTTAAGCTGGTTGGCATTGCACCATGACACAAACAGCTCCCACCGATAGGAGTATGCCGCCCTTGTCGACGGGGCTCGAGCATTCTGCAGGGTGTGAACCACCGAACCTGATAGCCCCATGCCTAATAAGCTGGCCCTCTCAGTGGCCAGGCCCAGAGATTCAGCCCCTGTGGAAAGGGGTGGAACAGGGTCCCCTGTGCCTGGCTCAGCAAGTCCCGGCGAACTGGGAGCTTCCATGGTGTCCCGTGCAACAGCGGTGTCACCCATGAGAACCATGTCATGTGTGGCCAATCCGGTGCCACCAGAATCACCTGAACTTCCTCCTGACCGATCCTCTGCAGCAGGTTGGGCAGGAGGCTGAACGAGGGAAAAGCATAGAGCAGCCCCTGAGGCCACTGGTGTGCCATGGCATCGCAGCCCAGGGGAGGCGAATCTCTCTCGATGGAGTAATACAGTGGGCAATGAGCGTTCTCGCTCGAGGCAAACAGGTCGGCCACCGCTCTTCCAAAGCGGCGCCAGATCTCCTCCACCACTGCTGGATGGAGCCTCCAGTTCCCTGGATGTGGTCCCCTCCTGGAAAGGAGGTCCGCCGCCACATTCACCACACCGGGCACATGCATTGCCCTGAGTGACAGGAACTGCTTGTATGCCCACGTCCACAGTTTGTGTGCTATCCCACTCAGGCGCAGAGAGCCCATGCCTCCCTGCCTGTTTATGTACGCAGCTGCCGTGGTGCTGTCGGTTCTTACCAGCACGTGGCAGTCCTGCACTACTGGGAGGAAATGCACCAGGGCCAGGTGGATTGCCCTCAGCTCCAAGGCGTTGATATGGCGGCCCTGCCACGGGGCTCCCCAACGTCCACTGGTCCCTCTGCCTTCGTGGATGGCACCCCAGCCTTCGAGGGATGCATCCACAGAGATCACCTGGCGGCGCAGTACAGGGCCCAGCCTGCTGCCTCTCGCCAAGTTCTCTGGGACCTTCCACCACTTGAGAGCTGTGCACAACCTCCCGGTAACAAGCACCGACGCCCACCGATGCCTCTGAGGGCAGAGCCCCAAGCCGTACAGGTACCTCTGTACTGGCCGCATGTACAGGAGAGCTAGTGGCACTACCTGTACGGCAGCGGCCATGAGACCTAACAGGCGAAGACACAGCTTCCATGTGACCCTGGCCCCCAGGTGAAACTGCTCCAGACATTCCCTGAGGGAATCCTGTCTGGCCCGAGTCAATGTCACCAACCCAGTCCTGGTATCCAGCCACATACCGAGGAACTGGGTGGCCTGAGATGGCTGCAGACTGCACTTTTTCTCGTTGATGCACAGACCCAGATACTGGATGTGCACCAACAACATCTGGACATGGCGACGACACTGCTCCTCTGTCTGAGCGCATATCAGCCAATCGTCCAGGTAATTCATTACCCTGAGACCCTGCTGCCGCAGAGGCCCTAAGATTGCATCCATGCACCTGGTAAAGGTGCGGGGAGCCAGCGATATCCCAAAGGGGAGGACACAGAATTCGAAGATCTTGCCGTCGAAGGCAAACCTGAGGAATCTTCTGTGGCCCTCCCAAATTGGAATTTGGAAATATGCATCCTTGAGGTCGACCGTTGCGAACCAGTCTCCCACAAGGACCGCTTGCTTCACCCGTGGGATGGACAGCATCCTGCACTTCAGGGGCCGAAGAAACTTGTTCAGGCCCCTGAGGTCCAAAATGGGCCGGAGTGTCCCATCGCGTTTTGGGACCAGGAAGTAACGCGAATAGAACCCCGCCCGCCTGTCTTCGTGCCCCACTTCTCTGATGGCCCTCTTGGCCAGGAGACTGGACACCTCTGAGCGCAAAATCTCTCTGCGTAGGTGATCTGCAACGATGGTAAAAGCAGGTACCGAAGTCACAGGAGGAGCACTCGAAAACTGAAGACGATACCCCTGAGTCATTGTTGAAACGACCCAGGGGTCTGCCCCCAGGGACTCCCATACTGCATGAGGCCCCTGAGGGCTTGGCCCGACAGGGGGAAAAATGGCGTCAGGACTGGGACTTGGGGCCCTGGGGTGCTTTACCCCCGCGCCCTCTTTGTCCTCTCCTGCTGCGCTGCCCTGCATCCAGCCGGACCCTCAGATCTGGCTTCGCCTGACTGGTTTGATGCTGCTGTTGGTGCCCCTGCTGTGACCGACGCACCTCCTGCCAGCCCGTGGTCTGCCTCAGGGCATTTGACATTTCACGAGCCGCGCGACGAGCCTCCTGCGCCTGCTGGATCATTATCGTCGCATCTGGCCCAAACATAGCTGTCGGCTCCACAGGCAGCCTGAGCAGACATGCCCTGTCGTCAGGCTGTAATTGGGACTGTGACAGCCACAGATGACGCCGCGCTTGCCAGAGACCTGACAAGGCCTTGCCGGCTGCCTCCCCTTGCTCTCTCATAAGTTTGGGGAGAAGTGAGGAGACCTGCTGCAGGTCCTCTATGAGCTGCCCCCCACACTCCTCTGAAAGTTGCTGGACTAAGTGTCGCTGATACAGGGACAATATGGCCGCCGTGTTGGCCAGTTTCGTCTGGACTGCCATAGCCCCATGCATCTTCACCAGCAAGCCATCCATCATATTGCAGTTCTTGCTCCGGCTCTTCCCTTTCCCCAGAACTGACTTAGAGGGAGCCACCAGAGCTGCCAATGCTGCGTCCACCGAGGGTGGCGGCCCACAACCGATCCTCTCTGGAGTGTGAACTGCAGTCATGGCCCGACAGAGCCCGGACCAGTGACCCAATGCCCGTGGGGCTCTAAATTGCCTCCTGACCACCTCCTCAAAGTCTGAGAGGAGGGGCACCGAGAAGCGTGTTGAGGGTTGGGACCCCCTTTTTTCGTCATCAAACCGTGACGGGCCAAGCCCCTGTATAGGCGGCATGTCAACACCCAGAGCTGCTGCTGCCCTACTAATAAGACCTTGCAGGAGGGGTGACCGCTTCTCATCGAGCTCCCCCTCCTCTTGCTGATCCGCAGCAAACATATCCTCCTCTTCGGAAGGAAACAAGGAAACCTCTTCGTCATCCCCCTCCACGTCTATCAACGGGGATGCCGGGCGTTCCTCATGTGAGGGCCCTGGGGGCGAATGCACCACTTCGGCTGGGTCAGACCTGGACACAGACCGCACACCCCCCACTGTGCGCACAGTAAGCGGGCCTGGAGGAGAAGCCATGCCAGCCTGCCCAGTTTCTACAGCTGTAGGCTTGAACCGCTTGGTAGCATGTAGGCCTACAGTAGGGGTCTCCCTTATTGTGCCCTGTTTATAAAACAACCGGCAACGTGCTTCCCTTTGCCTTGCTGACATGCAAAAGCAGCTCATACATGCAGCAGGATCCTCCCGTGCTGCCCATGCATGCTCCCCTCCCAAGCAATAAATACATAAATCATGGGGATCATCTATGGGGATCTTCCCCCCACAGCCCAGGCACAATGGACTCTCCCGGCTCGTCATTGCGGTGACGTCACCGTCACGTGACCCGGAAAGTTTGTGTTTGCGTTTTGTTTTGCTAACTTTGTTAGCTTTATTTTAGTTTCCCTGTGAGTTTTATTTTCCCACAAGAATCGATCTGGAATGGGGATGGGGAGAAATGGACGCTGTTGTGCCACTGCCGACACAACACAATACACGGGGAAGCTTTTTTTTTTTTTAAATGGCAAGAAAGCTGCCCAAGAAGAGAGTGCTGGCCGTGCCCGCGACTTGTCGCTTCTCCGGCCAGCTGCACCTGTACGGCACAATCCTCCCAACAGACAACTTCCCCACACTAAAGGGAAAAGGGAGATATGAGAGAGGACGCTGGCTGCACCCGCGACTTCGTCGCTTCGTCAGACCAACTGTACGCTCGGTACCCCCAACTCAACTCCTTTCCCCAAGAAATGCAAGGGAGCAAGAAGGCGACTTTTCACCCTGAGAGGAGTCTAACACAGACCAGCTCTCTACCCGAAGGTATGTGGATCGCACAAAGCCACCGTTCGTCTCCCTCTCAAAACTTTTGTCTCTCACGTCTTCTGATCTGCAGTGAAAATCAGAGAATCAGCTGATCCCTGCGCAGCTGGGTCTATTTATAGGGCGCAGGGGAAGCCACGGTAGGCGTGGTGTGTCTTAAAGAGGTTTTCACGTCAGCTGCTAGAATGTCAGTAAATCCCATAACATATATTCTATATGTGATGGAGAGATATTCTCATACGATAGAGAACTAGTGTTGAAGGGTTTCGGTGTTCTGCAGCATAGAGGTTTGCAATATTCACTCTTGTGCAACATTTAATAGACCAGCAGATAGATTCAAAAGCATTTCTAGAAAAATGACAAACTAAAACTAAACACACAGTATGTGATCTAACCAAAGACTATGTACAGATGTGTGTGTGCATGTGTGTGTGTAGGTGTGAGTGTGTGTTTGTGTCTGTGGGGAACCAGGCAACCAAGATAGCTGAACCAAAAATGGCTGAATCAAGACGGCCGCCAGGGCACATGATGTGGGGAAACAAAGGAATAAGACAAAGGAACATGGCAGGCTCGGGAGGAATGTTTGAAAACCGGCCTAAGCCTGGAATGAGGCCTCATCCTGCTCACTCTGTGTGGGATTAAATTACAGGCCGATTGGTTAAAGAGAAGGTGCCATGTCAGAAGAGGGGTTCTAGTTAGTTGCATGCAGTGGATTACCAATCCCAGATATTGGGCCCATCTAACATCCACTAACTATGTGCACAGACAGCAGAAAGATCAATGCATTTACTTCAAAGTTAACAGTCTTGCTTAACTGATTTTATCTCTGACACATACAAAAGAAAAACATAGGGGCTGATCAAAAGTCCCATCAATACATGTAAAAAAATGGTTAACACAAGATAGCCTACTGTGCTAGACATTTAAAAAAAAAAAAAAGAAAGAAAGAAAAAAAAAAAAGAACATACATGCCTTTAAATTTTTACCAAACTTATACGACTGTATGCATCATTACATAATCAGCATTCTCATGTTCAGATCTATTCAACATTGTTGCACACAAACTAAATGCACATAAACAAGCTACATGTCCCATTCTGAACTCATTATCACCCGCAGGAAAAGATTTCACATTTCCATCAAGAATCACCTCTACATCAGTACATTTAGTAGTAGTAGTAGTAGTAGTAGTTCTTTATTCTGAGTAAGCAAAACAAATAAACAAACAAAAAGAAAAGAAAAGTAATCACACAGTAATGGACAAACATAACATGAATAAGCATAAAAATGAAACAACACATAATGATTTAATTTTACCTATCCGGAAGGGAGTGGGAAGAAGTAAAACTTATCTAGTCCCACCCCTCGTCCATAAGTCAATTACATATTAATACATATTAGGCTTCTTTATCCACCTGAAGCATACCTTAATTCATTATTTGGACTAGTTCTGCTATTATATCCTAATTACCAATCATATTTATCTTTATATGCAAATAACTTGTTATAAACCATGGCCAGAAATTATATCAATTATTTACTGTCACAATAATCTAATCATAATAATCCTAATATTTTTCATCCTTATCATGGAGTTATACATAATCAGTTATACACATATTTACACATTCATACATATATATACATAGACATACACATATACATACATATACATACACACACACACACACACATATATATACATATATACACACACACACACACACACACACACACACACATATATACACACACACACACACACACACACACACACACACACACACACACACACACACACACACACATATATATATACACACATACATACACATACATATACACACATATATACACCTACACATACACATAGACACGTACATATGTACATATAGACCTATATACACCGGTATCCACATACACAAACACATACACATAAAAAAAGAGAATGTGAAATAACCAATTAATATATAAATCAATGAAAAAAACAAGAAAGTTATTTTTTAAGGAAAATAAAACTAATAAAAATAAAAATTAAATACACAATAAACCTGTAGTCACATCAAACACCATCATTCCTGTATGTATTGTAAATCATCTCTTTATACTTCCTTTTAAATTGATTGATGTTTGGACATTCTTTCAAATCCACACTCAAACTGTTCCATAGTTTTACTCCACAAACAGGAACACAAAAGCTCCTTCTTGTTGTGCGTATGTTTGGTGTTTTGAAATTAAACTGTCCCCTTAAGTTATGTCCCCCCACCCTTCTAATGAATAGTTTTTGAATATTTGCAGGTAATACATTTTTTTTTTTTTTGCTTTAAATAATATTTGCACTGACTGAAAGTCAACAAGATCTTTAAGTTTCAGTAATTTTGACTGAAGGAATAATGGAGTAGTGTGATCCCTATATCCTGCCCTATGAATAATACGTATTGCTTTCTTTTGCAGAGTGACTAATGGATGTATTGTACTTATATAATTATTGCCCCAAACCTCTGCGCAGTAAGTTAAATATGGAAGAACTATTGAACAGTAGAGAGTGCGGAGTGTTTTGTGGTTTAGAACCTGTTTTGCTTTATTTAATACAGCAATGCTACGTGATACTTTGGTTTTTGGGCTGGGTGGGGATGGTCATCTTGCATGTGTGTCATTTCACACGTGTGTCATTCATGCGCATGCACACACATTTTCACATGCGTGCGCAAACATAACTACAGTATACTTCTTCTGTCTCCCTTCACCCCATCACAATGGAGTTGGATGGGTATTCATTTGTGGAGCTCAAACTGTCAAAAATTCACACATGAAAACAGTTCTTTTGAAAAACAATGACATGGATGCCAAACATACTCCAGAACCCCTCCGAGGGGAAGTATTTTCTTTGCAGACGGTCTTCTTCCTCACTTTGAACTTGTTTTCATTCAGTAAGGAATGTGGCAAAGCTACTTTTATATTGATTCGCAAGAAATGTCTAGTTGAAAACAACGTTGTTTTGCCCAAATGGTGAATGGCACACATATTAATGAAACCTGACATATTGGAAAAATACTGTCAATCTGATTTATCTATGGTTATGATAGATGCTTGATCAATGATGTGTAAATCTTGAAAATTGAGCATAGTCTCATATAAGTGACACCATAAACCACATGCCTCGAAGACACCGCTTTGTCTTAGTATGTCATGTGAAAGGTGTGTTGAACTTACATGTGTCAGTGAACAGCAAAACAGACCGCTTCTAGACAGCTTTCAAGCTTTGCATAGCACCTTTAATACTGAGAACAAAAGATTTAGGAGACTAGGCTGCATACCGTACATTCAGTGCATATTCTAAACTGAAAACCATATAGCTATAGCAGAAAGTATTCAGACCCCCTTCACTTTTTTCACTTTTGTTATGTTGCAGCCTGATGCTATAATCGTTTAAATTCATTTTTTCTCCAGAGATCCTGTGTGGAGATGGAACAAAGCTCGAGAACGACCATCACTGCGGCCCTCCACGGATCTGGGCTTTATGGCAGAGTGGCTAGACGGAAGCCTCTCCTCAGTATATAGTTTTTTTCATTCGCTTTTTCCAGTATAATGAAACTGGGATCCACTTTGTCGTCATCTTCACCTCCAAACCACAGCAGAAGTTTTCTTTTGCAAATGTGTTCATACGTTTTCATTGGATTCACACATTTTTCAGGCTCTTTTGCACAACACTTCTCACATGTGTCATTTACATGGCCCTGACTCCACTGACTTCACTGTGGTAGTCAAAAGCAAAACATCTGCTTACAGCTGATAGAAATGACCTGCATCACTGTGAAATCAATAGTGCACCTGCATCACTACCCTTTTCACAAATCACCATTCACCAATCAATCAGTATGCACCTACAAAAAAGGGGCCTATAAATTGTATTCTGTATTTTTTTTTCTCAACTCCTTTGAGTTTTTCTGTGTAATACTGTATGTGACTTACCGTATTTCAGTTTTTGCCATCAATACAGTAAAATTTCACTTCAAAGTCTTTGAGTTTGGATGCAGTTCTTTACTGTAAGTTCACATTTGAATGTGCAGCACACAGGAGAACTTTGTTCAAACTGACAGCTGTATTTTGTATTCTGCTGTCAACTGTGTTACAGTACAGTATAGCTGATTGAAGAAATCTACTCATTTGGGCAGAAGTTGAGTTGTTTGAGGGAAATATTGGATTTTGCTACTTGCTTTACAATATGTAACTATGGAAATTGTCAAAAATATGACTGCAGTACACACAGGAAAAAAGTAAAGTGGAACCTGCTCAGACTTAAAAGGGTATGTTGCATTTTGGTGTTGAGTATGAAGTGAGTGAGTGGCTGGATTATGTCACTTGACTGCAAGTTGTATTGGGCGGTGACAAAATGTGCTTTTGCTGCATGTCTGAAATGTTTTGTCATGGTAAGAGCCTTTTGCAAACAAAATGTGTTATTTTGGGAAGTGCGCCTCTCATTAGGCCTATGGATTAACTGTTTTGATACCAGCGTTTCTGAGTTGACAGAGGAGGTAAAGCAATTGAAAAAAACTGTAAAACACATGAAAGTCTGCTTGGAGTTTGCAAAAAAGCAGCTGAAGGACTCGCAGACTGTTAGAAACAAGATTCTCTGGTCTGATGAAACCAAGATTGAACTGTTTGGCCTCAATTCCAGATGTTATGTCTGCAGGAAACCAGGCACCGCTCATCACCTGCCCAATACCATCCCAACAGTGAAGCACGGTGGTGGCAGCATCAGGCTGTGGGGCTGTTTTTCAGCAGCAGGGACTGGGAGACTGATCAGGGTTGAGTTAAAGCTGAATGGAGAAAAGTACAGAGATATCCTATGAAAACCTGTTCCACAGCGCTCAGGACCTCAGACTTGGCCGAAGGTTCACCTTCCAACATGGCAATGACCCTAAAGCACACAGCCAAGACAACACAGGAGTGGCTTAGGGACAACTCTGTGAATGACCTAGAGTGGCCCAGCCAGAGCCCTGACTTGAACCCTGTCCAACATATCTAGAGAGACCTGAAAATGGCTGTCCAGCAATAGTCCCCATCCAACCTGACTTGAGCTTGAGAGGATTTGTAAAGAAGAATGCAGAAAATCCGCCAATCCAGGTGTGCAAAGCTTGTTGCATCATACCCAAAAAGACTTGAGGCTCTAATTGCTGCCAAAGGTGCTTCAACGAAGTACTGGGTAAAGGGTCTGAATACTTGTCAGTGTGATATCTAGGTGCACACCATATTCAATGAGAAGGCCCACTTGACTGTATACAGGATGTTACATATCCTCCTCCATCCTGTTTTTGTCTTCTTCTCTAGCACAGTGTGTGTGTGTGTGTGTGTGTGTGTGTGTGTGTGCGTGTGACCTATATCCTGGTGATAGTGACCTGAATCTGTACAGCAAAACTTCAGTGTTTGGTTTTACAAATATCTACCAAGCGATCATCCATGTTAATGATTGCTAAAAAAAAAAAAAAAAAAAAAAGTTTTACAAGATATTTTGAAACCTTGCTACTCCTGTTTTGACCCCCTGTGGGCCTGTTATGTTTCCAAAATAATAAGGCAGGAATGTCGTAAATGTGCGTCTGTCAGTTAATGGCTGAGTGGTTTGATGCAGGAATGTGGCCTTTCCAATGATTGTGGAATTATGACCCTCAAACATCCTTTTAGTAAAAAAATAAAACAGAAATAAATAAAATAAAACAATATCATGCTTACATAGAACAATGATTTTTTTTTGCAGCACCGATTGGTGAACATTTTTAAGCGTTTGGGTATTGCACATTCACATTTACAAGGCTGATTGTCACATTCCCTGCCTCCCTTGTGTCCCCTCTGTGTCTGTCAGCCTGGGTGTGGCTTACTCCCTCTCCCTGGCTCTTGCTTCAGCTCCTCACTTGTCCCTAACAAACTCATCAACTCTCCAGGTTAAAGACCCAGCACTCCCTCCACCATTCCCCAGATTGGTCAGCCAACTTCAGTGAATTTCCCTTGTGCTCTCCGCCTCAGTGTCCGCTTTCCAGCCCATGCCACTTCTACCTGCCTGCTCCCATCCTCTCGGCCTGGCCTCTTCCTCACACGGACAGCTTCACCCATCTGCCAGCCATCCACTCCCTCATCGTCCACATACTACAACCTACAATAAATCCTCATCTTTTTCCTCCCCACCCTGTGTGTGCATTTGATTTCAAAGCAAGCCACAGTATAACACTGATTTTATGATGTTACAAATGGTAGGCTATTTCTTGCATGATCACATGAGCAAACTCTAACCTAACCCTAATTCTGTTTAAGTTAAACTTTAACCAAGCAGTATGCCAGAGGCAACTGTATTATACAGTAAATGCACAATGCACTATACAAGGATCAAGATCAGTGGTGTCGTGTTAGGTGACGATGTGGGTGTAGTACTGAGTAGATGGATACATCACTAAAGTGGTTAAAAGGATTTTTGGCTGATAGATGGGGAAAGAATATAAAGTAAAGGTGAGAGAACACAGCCGTGGGGTGAGGCGGTATGAGAACATAATAAATCTGATGAAACTGTGTTCACTTAAACCCTTTGTGTTGTGTTTGTCCAATCCACCAGCTTACATTTCAACTCAAAATGTTCTGTCAACCTCATTGATAAAATGTGGGGTTGGATAGTATTAAACCCTGGGGAAGTAATAAATAGCAATCTTGCATGGGTTTTGTTTGCCCTCTAGGTGTTTAAACAAAAGGATAAGTGGGGTGATTGCAGCTTGTATTTTTGTTGAAACCCTGTTGCACACTGATGTGCAGCACCATAGAAAAAATTTGAGATAATGAGGTTCTACTATTACAGGGTTGTGATTTTATGAGTTTTAAGGTTTTTCCCCACTCCATTCCACTTTTAGTTTCAGGTTGACTCTGTTGGTATATTCTAGTTTTGACAAAATTATTTGAAGGGGGAGGTGGTGTGTGTGTGTGTGTGTGTGTGTGTGTAGGAGGGGTGGCAGTAGTTAACAAAATGGGACTTTCCAAAAGTCCACAGTCATGTCCATGGTTTTACTGGCATTAAGCTGCTGAAAGTTTTCATCACACTAAGTCACAAAGTTTTTAACAACAGATCCATGATTGATGATCCATGAGCTATTACCCGTGACAGTCATTTGTGTACAATATGAACAGAAGAGGAGACAAGCGACAACCTTGTGGCGAGCCAGTGGATATACACTACTGCTTAGAAAGCTCATGATTTGCCGTCACACATCATGATCTATTTGTTCAAAAAATCTTTTCTCCAGCCAATAATGTGTAAATCAAGACTAAAAAGAGGGGAAAAAAAGGTTGTCAGCAAGCACACACAGCTGAATAGTTTTAAAACTGAGGAGAAATCAGTGAATAAAAGCCCGACATGAGTCATGAACAAAAGATGAAGCAAGGTCAAAGTGGCATCATCTACCTTCCTGCCAGTCCTATAAGCAAACGAAAGAGCAGCTAGACAGCTTTCTGCTTGGTGTGGCACCTCCCTCTTGATAAGTTTTTCAAAAGATCTTCGCTATAGAGATAACAAAGGAATGTTTCCGTATTTTAAGAATATTCTGTAGCTTAAGCGACTCGTTAAGGATATATAAATAGAGATATGGTAGAGTTGCTCAAGGCGAGTCTTGAGCACTTGAGCCCCAGACATTATCGGGACCTGGGCTCTTTGTCAGAGTAATAAGCAGAAACACCTTTTTAACACTCTGAGGGTTGATAAAGACAGATTGAGCAGACCATGTCATATTCCCGAAGACATCAATTTCACCAGTAAAATCATGGCATCAAATCGTGAATAAAATACATTTTATTCATCAACTAAATGTTTATCCGAGTTAAAAACATGGACACTGATCCTTCAAAAACTTGTCATAACTATCATGCCCTGCCAGGCAGCACTGAGATTATTCCCACTGAATTCAGATTCCAACTTGTCCTTGCATCTGCTTTTTTTTTTTTTTTTTTTTTTTTTGAATTTCAGCCTTTACTTCACTTTTAGTTTTTCTCACTGTCTTACAATACCTTCCCTCACCTTTTGTCCTCTGCCTATTTACATACTGTCTGTGCTCACTGTATAAAGGTCTTCCCCTGACATTGCTCTTGGTCAGCTCACCGTACCAGATACCCTCTGTGTCGGTCAGTTCACCAGTGTGCCGGTATACTTTAATAAACTCACACCATTACAGCAAACTCCTAGATTGGACTACAGTGATTTTCTTCAACACATGTCAGCTGACAAATGTTTTCTTCATGATGCAGTTCTATGGAGAGAGATTAGTCTCATTAATATTGAAAAATGCATGTCTTTATCCACACATTACAGATACATGACATTTTACATTTTATGAGTGCACACAGGGATTTTGAGCACTGAGAGTAAGGTAACACACTTAAATGTTTTATGTTTCCTGCCATAACCCAGTTATTCAATAATCTGATTTCTTGTGTAATCATTGACTATTGTGATCATTACATTAGTCAAATGACTTCCAAATTAACAACATATTTTTTCTAAGTAATCACGTACTTCCTCTACTAAGCTCATGTGACAATGACATATTTCTTGGCACAACCAGACTCCTGGCAGTGTTCTGTAGATACAGCCGTTTCAATCATCTCGTCAAAAGTAACTTTCAGAATTGACACAAATGAATGAGGACAAGGAAGTGTCTACTGGAAATATTTTGGAACATGCACATGTGGAGCCACATGGTGATGCGGCGTTTCATGAATGCATGAGAAACCCTGGTGGCTCATCTGGTAGAGCACGTGCAACATGTTGGGGCTTGTTTCCTGCATTGAACCTTTGCTGCATGTCATCCCCACAGTCTCCCCGGCCTGTCCCATCTCTCACTATGGAGTAAAGCAGAAATGCCAGAAAATATCTTCAAAATAATAGAATGCGGACAAAACCAAAAAAAAAAAAAAAAAAAAAAAAAAATCAGAATTTGCACACATGAATGAGGAGTTGTCTAAAAAGAAGTAAATAGTAATTTTGAAATTTGATTGGGCCAAAAGCACATGCTGGAGTCACGCAGCACATGTGGCATCTCTGATGGTGATGTAGTGTTTCCTAAAATAACATTTGTACAATGCATGGTTTCCCGGTCTTGCTCATGTTCTTACTTCAAGCCAAAGTCTGATTCATAGACAGGAAACACCATGGCATGAATGGCTGACAGTCTGCATGGTTTCATTCCAACCAAATACCACACCTGATCTGCACACCCTCATTCAGGAAAAAGGAACCAATCCACTATATCTCTTTAAAAAAATAAACAGTATCTCTATTACAAAACAAAACTGTTATGTAACACAAAAAGGCATCTTAGCATAAGCGAACAGCCTCATACTGCATTTTCAGAATACTATTATTATGATTATTATTAACTTAAATTAAACACTTTTTTCCTTTCTTTTTTCTTGTCTTAAACTGTGCATCGTTGTAATGTCTCTTTTGTTATGTTATGTGAAATGTGGTGCTGTCAATGTTTTGTTTTTTGTTTTTTTGTTTGTTTTTTGAAAAATTAAAAATATTAAATAAATATTTTAAAAAATGATATAACAGATATAAAAGTGCTGTACAAAAGCAATATAAAACAAAATATGTCTGTAACTGAATCAGACACACATATCTATTTTTGCTATTATTGTATGGTTGAAAATCTGAAAATGAATGACAGATATATTTGAAATGTTGAAAGAAAATAATAGTAATAGAAAATAATAGTAGTAGTCATAATAATAATTAATAATACATCATTACGTGCATTACGAGCATTATTAATCCTCTATTTTATTTTGGGTGACATATTCCTCAGGACTGTACCAGGTACAGCTCAACAATGCAAATAAATATAATCTTGCCTGTTTGTATGATGATGTGTTTGTGTACTGTGGAGCGAGCACAGCTTTCCCAGCAGTGGCCATAGAATTGCCAATCCTGGCCTATTTCCAGCAGCACAACTTCCGTCTCTTTGCATAACAAGTGTAAATACATTTCTCAGAAGCCTTCGCCACACCCTAATCAGGCTCCACCTCTGGTTTGGTTAAAGTTTCACCGAAAGGCTGTAAGCATCTCTTCAAGGACCTGTGATTTTGCATGCTTAGCCCGACATCCACAGCCTGTACATACTTCTGCTGATCTTTTCCCAAATCAAGAAGTCATATTTTAGAACTCCAACAACTTTCAGACTTGAAACTTTCTTCACACCAGTATTCCATCACCATTATAACGTCATCCACATTAGTTTCACTTCAAGCAGCAGCACTCTTGTTTTTTGATTACTTGAAATTGGGCGGAGTGGTCTCTCTCTCTGAAAATAGTTCCCGGATAAACAGTTGCTTTACACAATGTAGGAAACTTACTTACATAGGTCTTTTATAAAAAGCAGGGGGAATTCTTATTGGTCATTAGCAACCGCTTATAAGATTAACTACTCATCCACTGTGGTAATTTTTCATAAAAGTTGGTATAGTAACCAAGCAAAACTACATGCAAAATGACAATACAGGTTATGTGTAAACCAGTTGATGAGCAGCTGGGATTAATGACTGATGCAATCAAATGAGAATGAGTTCAACTGTAAGCAGGCAAAACACATGGATGAACAGAGATGAGATCCAGGGATATGACTTGATATGATTATGAACGATCAACGATCCCCAGCACCGTCGGGGGACTGTGTGTGTGTGGGGTGTGTGTACAGCTGTGACTCAGAAGGGAACAGTCTTTATTTTCTAGTCAGTCATGCAACTCTTTGGCTGTTTTCTTCATTAGCCAAAGAATGCCAGATTTGTTTGCTGGTGGTGATACAGAGCGGCCTTGCCCAGTGTGTGACCTTCCTACTCAGGAATGGAAAGTGTTATCAGCGTCCATTTGGTTAGAGAGTCCTTAAATCTGTACCAGGAGAATTAGCGAGCCCAGACAGGCCTCGAGTTAGTGGAACGAAGGTGTGAGAGACTGATAGGGAGGAACTGACCTGATGGAGAAGTTCTGAATGCAGTCAACTGGATCTGTTGAGCTCGACGACAGAGACTGCTGCACCATGCCAACTTCCTCCAAGATGGGGTTACTCCTACAAAAGCCAATCATCAGGTTTTGGTTTATGAATGGCGATGATATTGGGGCCAATCTGCTAGAGCAATAACTCGATCTGCATTTGAGTGCTATAATTTGTTTTTATACACACTTTAAAACTATAAAATGCATTGGACCTCCTAGACTTGTATGACCCCCCCCTCCTCCCAAACGCTGTGTGCAGCATCACCATCATTCCTACACTTGAAAAAGAGGCAGTTAAAAGTGACTGTAACAGTGATGAAGCCAGATAAGGAGTACCACGGTGAAACGGGCCATTTGCCAAGCAGACTAATGAATGGCAATGCAGGTGAGCTATCTGTGGGATAGGTCACCTCTTTAAAGCCTTAAAGTAAATAATAGGTTAAATATTCTGCTTCAGAAAGAGCCACATGCCTCATTGCCGATGTTTCTATTCGCTGTGATATGCCTCACATATAGACAAGAATAGATAAATCTCTGTCTATTAAAGATACATACCTCCCTTTATAGACTCGGCAATAACTCACTTGATCTCTCACCAAGTATTACACATCATGTTTATAAAGGTTTGAAATTTCTACATGATATAGACTATTGTGAATAAAATGAATTTTTTTTTGAAGAGGAAATCCTTATATGGGCCAAGTAGTTATTTTCTAGCAAAATGAACAGTGTATAGGCCCAATAAATTTTTCATTTTTCATACACATAAGGTAATATCTTACAGCCTGTATTGGGCCAGTGTGATCAAAAATGTAGGGATGATTTTTTCAGTCCAATCCTTCCCTAATGAATTGTGTGGTGAAAGTTTTGGCAGTAACAAGTGTAATGATGGTGCTGGAAGAGGAAGTGTTGGATTCTACATGGTGTATGGTTTCCATGTCCCGGCTTCTCTTTGTCATAAATGATTGAGCCAACCTCAGATGAGTTTGCCAACAGCAAGGTTTATTTTATTGTAAGCTGTCTTGCATGAACAATAGTAAAAAAAAAGTTATGAGGTAAATTCTAACCATATCTTATTGTGTTGCATATGTTATTGCTGTTTTAAGATTTAAAATGTGTAAACAGGCCTAATGGAAGAATTTGTGTGAAGGTTTTTGACATGTAGGCCCACATCTGGACTGTAACACACTGTCAATATTCCTGTTAGTTTAAATTATATTGAAACGTATCATATCATCTGACTTCATTTGCATAGAAAAGATCATTTTGGGAGTTCCATGAAGTGCCACAGTGAAAATGTGAGGAATTGTGTATGTAAATAAAATTTACTTACAACCTTTAAAAGCTATGTTTTAAATCAAAAATACAAACTGTCAAAAATGTCTGTTATGAAATTTGATAACATTCATGTGTAAAAGAGTGAGGCATCTAGCAATCTGGGTGTGGTTCTATAGGTACTGGTGCGTGGATCTTCCAAAGAAAGTGCAAGTTAAGAAAGTAATGTAAGTAAGAAATAAGTGTAAGTATGAAATAAGTATGGGAAGTACAGGAATATATTTGTTTTTACATACAAATCATGAGGTATTTGTACAAAAATGAAAACATCTATGCACAAATATGTATATACTGTATGTATAAAATTGTTTGCAATTCGTATTTAAGTGAAAATTAGAAGACACAAATGAAAAGAGATTTATTTGAAAATAGTAAAATACATTTGTATTTATCTCTCATGTGAGGACTGAGATACACACATTTGTCAATATTAATGAGAATAATCTCTCTGAATACTCTACATACCATTATATTTCTAACAATGCAGAGCTAAAAGGAGTAGTTTCCTTACACTAAGCATTCATGACTCATTGCTCAGTGTTAAGGAAATGGGAGGAGAAATGTGCCTTCTCTTCAGAGAGAGTGGGCTCCAGTAATTTACCAGAGGCTGTGTTGGATCATAGAAGCAATAAAATGTGACTCATCTCACGTCCTCACCCAGCAGGTTGCACGTTACAATTCCAAGTCCTTTTTTTTTTGTCTGTTCAGCGATAACTCTGTCCACCATTCACTTTCACCATCTGAAAAAATGCAGAATAAAGTGACATTTCCTGCTTCCTTAAAGCAAATGCAGGAGAACACACATCAGAATATGAAAAAAAGATTGAGACACCTCAATTTCATTGCTGCCACATCACATAAAAGTGGCTGTGAGAAATATACCGTTTGGTCCATAAGTATTTGGACAGTGACACAATATTTTTAATTTTGCTTTTGTACACCACCAACAGTGGATTTGAAATGGAGTAATCAAGACGTGATTGAAGTGCAGATTTTCAGCTTTAATTTAAGGGGTTGAACAAAAATATGGTATTAACTATTTAGGAGTTACAGCCAGTTTTATATATTGTCACCCCATTTTCAGAGGCTCAGAAATAATTGGACAAACTATACATGACATACATAACTAGAATTATAAGGATTATATTCAATATTTGGAGGAAATCCTTTGCAGTCTATGACGGCCTGAAGTCTGGAACCCATGGACAACATCACCAAATTCTGAGTTTCCTCCCTGGAGATGCTCTGCCAAGCCTTTACTGCAGCTGCCTTCAGCTGCTGCTTGTTTGTGGTTCCTTCAGGCTTCAGTTTGGTCTTCAACAGGTGAAAAGCAGCTCATGGGTTGAGGTCTGCGGACTGACTTGGCCATTGAAGAATATTCCACTTCTTTGCTTTCAGTAAGATCATTGTCCATCTGCACTGTGAAGTGCCGTCCTGTCAGTTTTGTTGCATTTTGCTGAATCTGAGCAGATAGTAAAGCCTTATAAACATCAGAATTCATCCTGCAACTTCCATCAGCAGTCACATCATCAATAAACACTAGCGAGCCAGTTCCACTGGCAGCCATACATGCCCATGCCATAACACTGCCTCCACCATGCTGGACAGATGATGTGCTCTGCTTTGGGTCCTGAGCTGCTCCTTTCATTCTCCACACTTCTCTCTTCCTGTTATTCTGGTTGAAGTTCATCTTGGCTTGGTCTGTCTGTTCATCTGCTTTTTTTTTGTTTTTTGCAAATGTTTTTTGCAAAGTCTAATCTGGCCTTCCTGTTCTTGAGTGACACCAGTGGTTTGCACCTTGCTGTATACCCCCTGTATTTATTTTCTCACAAACGTCTCTTGACTGTAGATTTGGACAATGATACGCCTACCTCCTCCAGAGTGTTTCCAACTTCCCTGGACATTGTGAACAGGTTTTTCTTCAGCAGGGACAGAATTCTTTGGTCATCCATTTTAGTCTTCACTTTCTATGGATCACATGTTGAGAGTTCTGACAAACAGCGACCAAATGCAAATGCAGACACTTGGAATGAACTCCAGACCTTTTATTTTCTTAATTTGTCATGGAATAATGAGGGAAAAGGCCACACCTGGCCATGAAACTGCTTTTTAGTCCAGTGTCCAATTACTTTTGAGCTACTGAAAATGGTATGACAATGTATAAAACTGGCTGTAATTCATAAACAGTTAATGCCATATTTTTGTTGAACCCCTTAAATTAAAGCTGAAAGTCTGCACTTCAAACACATATTGATTACTCCATTTCAAATCCACTGTGGTGCTGTACAAGAGTAAAATTATAAATAGTGTATCATTGTCCAAATACTTATGGACCTAAGTGTATCTCTCTATCTGGTTGGAATTAGACAGTCACATTTTGTAAATCAAATAGGATGGATAAAAACAAGAGAGCAACTGATATTATATTATCTTTTTTTTTTATTTAATTTTTTAATCTCTAAACTCTCAGGGATGAAAAGTTTTCGTGGACTATTTCCTGCTGATAGACACTTTATCAACAAACTGTATCTACTTTACAAATTTGGAGTGGATCAAAACAGTTTGTCAATGTTTTTGAATGGGCAAAGATTTTATTTCACCTCCGTAAAAGTCCAAAGGAAGCTGTCAGGATAGCATTTTCCATTTTTATTTCCCCTTGCCAGAGTTATTCTGCATGACAGTATATGGTCATCACAGATGCAAGAAAATGAAAGCAAGGAGCCATGCACCTGCATATTTTCGCCGATTGTCAAGCCTTAGCTGCAAAGAACAAAGACTTGACTGTCATGCCCAAATCAAACAAAATTACATAACAAAGAAGCGACTGGCTTTTTTAGTCCAAAAAATGTACCAAGCCCAGTGTGTCTGTTTCAACATCCCAAATAGCACCTATTGTTCATTGTTGTTCCTGTCATGACACTGTGGTGTGTTTTGGACTGCTCAGTTTCCACAAGACAGGCACCTGAGAAAACACTGGTGCAGCAACAGGAATATATCCTCAAGGCATAGGCTGGCAATCATGTGTGGTATTGGTGCGTGCGTGCGTGCGTGCGTGCGTGCGTGCGTGCGTGCGTGCGTGCGTGCGTGCGTGCGTGCGTGCGCATGTGTGTGAGAGAGAGAGATTTGTATAGTAAGTTAGTGACTGTGCAGTTTGGTGTGTGTGTGTGTATACAAACAACACAATGAACAAGGTAAAAGCAATAATAATGCTGTATTTTTGTTATTATATATATTTATTCAGTTTATCAGTTACATTGCCACAGTGTTACATTGCTTTTGCAACAATGGCTCCTGCAAATAAAGCATAATTAATTTGAATTGATTTGATGAAAAGAGAAAGAGAGATTGGCTATGAGTGGTGGTAGTGGGAGGGGGGGCTACGCTTCTTTAATGGGTGTCTTTCTGTACCTGAGAGAGAGGGGTTGTGTGTATGTGTGTGTGTGTGTACTGGCAGAGGGGTGGTGTCTTTGTGTCGTCAGCGGACTCCAAAACCCCAGAGTCATGCTGGTCCCGCTCGCTCCGGGAAGTCACATGTGTCCTGCTGAGGTGCTGACATCCTCACAAGTCATCCGCATTACAGTCCAGGACAGCTCTGACCTTTTACGCCATCACAGCGCATGTGTATGTATGTGTGTGTGTGTGTGTGTGTGTGTATGTGTGTGTGTGTGTGTGTGTGTGTGATGTGATCCTGGCATCACTTCAGAGCCCCCGTTCTTCTGATGAGTGTTTGGGATAACCCCCTCTAAGTCTCACCCTCTCAGCAGCCTCACTTTGAAGAAACACCTGGCCCCCCACCTCTGCCACACACACACACATGCACACATACACACACACAGAGCTCTCCACACCAGTCCATGATAAGGCATATTGCTGCCAGATGACAAGTGTCAAATGAGTGCACGTGCAGCAAAGTTTTAATAAGAGCACTGAGGATGCAAAAGATGCAAGAGAACCCTCAAGGGAGGGAGGACCTGTTGTCACATGTTTTGGCAGCAGTATCTTTCCTCATAATTAATACACATGAATGCGTTTAAAGCGTAAATAGTCATTTATGTAGTTTGCAACCCTCAGAATACATTTTTTTTTTCAATCACTTTACCTCCTCTGTCAATTCAGAAACCATGGTATCAAAATAGTTAATACGTAGGCCTAATGCTAAGGTGCCAACCATGGCAAAATATTTTAAACATGCTGCAAAAGCACGTTTTGTCACCGCCCAATACAACTTGCAGTCAAGCGAATTAATCCAGCCACTCACTCACTTCATACTCAACACCAAAAGTCTGAGCAGGTTCAACCTTATTTTTTCCTGTGTGTATTGCAGACATATATTTTTTTGACAATTTACATAGTTACATATTGTAAACCAAGCAGCAAAAGCCAATATTTCCCTCAAACATCTCAACTTATGCCCAAATGAGTAGATTCCTTCAATCAGCTCTACTGTACTGTAACACAGCTGACAGCAGAATACAAAATACAGCTCTCAGTTTGAACAAGCTTCTCCTGTGAGCTACACATTCAAATGTGAACTTACAGTAAAGAACTGCATCCAAACTCAGAAAGACTTTGAAGTGAAATGTTACTGTATTGATGGCAAAAACTGAAATACTGTAATTCACATACAGTATTACACAGAAAAACTCAAAGGAGTTGAAAAAAATACAGAATACAATTTATAGGCCCCATTTTTGTAGGTGCATACTGATTGATTGGTGAATGGTGATTTGTGGAAAGGGTAGTGATGCAGGTGCACTAGTGATTTCACAGTGGTGCAGGTAATTTCTATCAGCTGTGAGCAGATGTTTTGCTTTTGATTACCAGAGTGAAGTCAATGGAGTCAGGGCCATGTAAATGACATGTGAGAAGTGTTGTGCAAAAGAATGTGAAAAATGTGTGAATCCAATGAAAAGGTAGGAACACATTTGCCAAAGAAAACTTCTGCTCTGCTGTGGAGGTGAAGATGATGACAAAGTGGATCCCAGTTTCATTATACTGGAAAAAGCGACTGAAAAAAACTGTTATCATCAAATGCTCTAATCAAAAATTCCTTTGAATGTTTTATCCAAATGAGTCAAAAATGGCTCAAAACATTTTCAAGTCAAGCAAGGGTGAGAGACTGCAAAACGTTTTTTTTTTTTTTGTTTTTTTTTTTATGTCAACCTTCCACAAGTGACCTGTGAAACTTTAAATAAACTAACAGCAAATGTTTGACATAAGAAAACAGGGAAGTTACTGATTTTCCTTGACCACTGGTATACTGCAGCTGATAAGCTGCTGCTGCATATTCCCACATGAACAAAGCAGCGCTGAAGAGATTAACGCTGTTTATTCACATGAGTGTTACTGAAAAATCATGAAAAGCTGGAAACCAATGCCCAGTAGGGCTGTGGGCCATCTAGATCATGCAGACAGGTCAAGATTCTCTCAGATTAAAAAATAATAATAATAAAATAAATGCATCAATCATTAAACAACTTTTGCGGATGTGTGGATATGCTAATGTGGGGGAAGTATGTATATATGTTAGTGTGTGTGCGTGTGTGTGTGTGTGTGTGTTCTGTGTGCCATTTTTAATAAAGGTCAGACCGGATTAATGAAGGGGCAAAGAAATCAAAATAATATCATAACCCTAGTCCAGTTTGGTGATTATCTAATCCTCCTTAAACTGTCATGAAGTTCAGGGGGTTTCAGATTATATCACCAATCCCCATGACGATAATAACTCACATTTGACAGATAAATTAAACTGAGATTGGATGAATGATTAGAATAGTGACAATGAAATATGCTGTTACAACAAACTTGCATGTTGGAGTGATTACACTGAAATTCAGCTATTCCTCATTTGATAAATTATGCGCCCCCTTGAGCGGCTTCAAGGGCCCCTGGAAATCCCCGGAGCCTGCACATGCCGAAGTGTTGTAATGTTTGCATCTCCCCTCTGCTGTGTTTTCTGATCCGACTCCGCCCCTCCGTCAGGTAACCCTATATGTACAGCAGCTCTCTCACTGACTCATCAGAGCAGCAGGGCAAGAGCCGGAGGAGAGTCCACATAGCTTACAGTCAGACACCCAGAGCAGCGCAGAGATGGTTGGCGAGCAGCGATGCGCGATCAGCGTCCGCATTATTGGAGTCTTGCACAAAGACGCGCCGAAACTAAAGGTGCGTTACACCAAAAACTATTTGATTTTTTTTTTTTTTTTTTTTTTTGATTTTGATATTTGATGTCCAGCTTGTGCTCGAGGGTTTTTTTTTCCCACTGCCACAGATGTATGTACATAAGTGTAGAGGTGTTAATTGCCTTTTATTACATATAATTTTATTTATTTTTTCCCCCCAGGTGTTCATGACATCTGTTTCATGGTCTGACGACAGTGAAGTGATTGTGTACAGGTCCTTCCAGGAATTCAAGGAATTTCATGTAAGTAAAAAGAAATAGCCTTTACTACAATGCATTGTGCTTACGAGGTGAATGTTTCATCATTTTTTTTCAATTCATTTTTCAACAGAGGCAGCTGAAGAAGAGGTTCCCCCTTCTGAACCCTCTAAAGAGAAAGGATAGAGTCATCCCAAAATTTAGAGGTGAGTTCATTGTTTCCTCTGTGTAGCTTATTGCATCTTTCATGGACTCATTTAGGAATCTCAGAGCTGACAGTTGAAAACAGTTGCTGCCAGTCAAGATGTTTGGTTTTGTGTGTCCTGTGTCTGAGGTGGTGTGTACTCAGAGAACTGCGAGGTCAGTCAGGTCATCAGGGTCTGTTGACTGTGCTGAAGTCTAACCCTGAAAACAAACTCAAAACTCTGACAAGCGCTCCCTCAAATTTTAGCCCAGCCAGCTCGGTCTCTTACTAGAGATGCACCCTTTTCTGTCACACTGCACAAAGTCTTTTAATCTCATATTCATCCTTACAATCTTGTTTTTCTTCAAATGTGCAACATTTGGCATCTGACAGTGGGATGAGTTAATCCCACTTGTTTTTAATTATAA
The DNA here is from genome assembly GCF_902150065.1 of Myripristis murdjan. Lineage (NCBI taxonomy): Eukaryota > Metazoa > Chordata > Actinopteri > Holocentriformes > Holocentridae > Myripristis > Myripristis murdjan. Next base: position 14,048,162 of record NC_043998.1, read on the forward strand.
TCAACTTGTTTCCAGAATTTTCTTGAATAAAGGGTCATTTTCTTGATCCTAGTGGGCTGATCTGCTTAGTTTCAACATAAAAAAAATCCTGAAACTGCATTGCCACTTACAGTTTTTTTTCCTCACTTGTTTGAAGAAATATTTAACATTGAAAATAAGATCAATTGACTTGTTAAGATGGCAAATTTTTGCAGTGCAGGAATCCTGTCAACCTAAAATCATTATTTTTTAAATTAGAATGGTAATAATTCTTTTGCATTTTCTAATTGTTGTGATAGTGGAAGTGTTGTTACCTGTGTTATTACATCTGTCTCCTGTTCTCTGCTGCTCAGTGAGGACCGTGAAGAGCAGCCTGCGGCAGAAAGGCTCCAGCCAGTCAGTCCGCAGGATGAGGTTCCTGGAGGGCTACTGCTCCAAGCTGATGAGGTGCGACCTCACTGTAACCCAGAGTTCAGAGGTCACACAGTTCTTCATGCCCAAAGAGCAGGACCTGCAGCCAGACCTCACAAAGAACTGGTAAAGCACCCAAACAAGTCAAAGATCACGTTTTGTAACATCATTGATGAAGCTTGTAGAGTGGGGCATGTTGTCGGTCGCTAATTCGCATTCCTCCCCGCAGCATCATGATCCTGCTGTCAGATGACGGGTCCGGTGAAGGAGGGGGCAGTGTCAACCACCAGCCTGCAGGCAACATCACACACCCATTTGTGAACCAGACCTACCGCTGTGTGGCCACTTATGAGACCAAGGACACCAAGAACCGCCCGTTTAAAGTTGCCCTGAATGAGAAGCTGGAGGTCCTCATCAAAGACCCTGCAGGTGTGTACTCATATCAATGCTTAATGAAAAGCATTAAAAACTTCCAAGATTTTCAGCCCCAGTTAAAAGTGTGTTCTGTTTCCTTTCCAGGTTGGTGGCTGGTGGAGAATGAGGACAAGCGTCTGGCTTGGTTCCCTGCTCCCTATCTGGAGTTAAATGAAGAAGAAGAGGAGAACGATAATGAGTGTCTTCTTGGAGGTGCGATATTGGCACTAAGTTATCATGCCATGCTGATGCTCTTGCTCTTGGCACACGTAATGCAGACGGAGCAGTGCTTACATAACAGGCTAGATTACATAGCTGTGGTTTTTTTGATGTCATGCTTGTATTAGAGGTTATTTGTTTATTTTCTGTCACAAATTTATTCCATGTCTCTGCAAAGTCTCCAAAAGAGTCTGTGTTTTGTTGTTTGAGCCTCTCTCTATATGTGCTGACTTCCAGGGGCCCTGTACTGTGCTGCAAGGAGCTATTCGACTAAGAAGGATGACGAGGTGTCTGTGAATATTGGCTCCGTGGTGGAAGTGCTGAGGAAATCAGACGATGGCTGGTGGCTCATCAGGTATCCCAGCTATCCTGTAGTCATGCTTTCATCACTGCCTCTTCATTGTCTACCTACATAAACATTGCAAACATCCAAAATATCAAATTATTTCTTGGAAAGATTTAATCCAGGATGTTTACCTGTGTATTAACATCAGAGGCATTGGTATATTAGTTTGTAATTTTTTTTTCACTTGTTTTAAGAGAAAAAGATTTTTACACTGAATATGAAAACTAAATGACTTATTTAGATGATGTTTTTTGTAATATAGAAAAACAAAAACAAGTTTGCCCAAAATTGATCTCAAAACATCTTGCACCTATAACTGCATGCTGATAAATTATGATTTAAAGGTTAAAAATAACCCCTCTTTCCCTTTTTGCAGATACAATGGCAAGACAGGCTATGTTCCCTCTATGTACCTGCAGCCATACAACAACCCCCGGGCGGGCCTGTACAGTGTGCAGAGGAAGCTGCACAGCTCCACCCTAAACCTGGCAACCAACGGATCAACTCACGGAAGCTCTATCAATCTGTCAAAGAGGGAAGCGCAAGCTGGTGTTTCCTATCCATCCAGCATTCTTGAAGAAAACATGCCAGGGCAGGATTCTCCACCAAAGTCCAGCGGTGAGCTAGATTTCCCGCTGCGGCTCCACAAGGCCTGTTCCCTGGATGTTCTTTCTGAGACTTGGACCCACATGGCCGTCCCACCCGAGGACCAGAGGGACATCTCAATCCTGGACAGCCGCAAGAGCAGCATGAGCAATATGAGCACTGAATCTGAACTCTCCATCTTATCCTCAAGCAGCTCACTGCGCAGCGGGTCTTCCTCAAGTCACAAAGAGCAAGAGCAGCGCCAGAGCCACCCAGACCGTACGGCATCCTCACCCTCACCCAGCATCACCAGCAGCGGGCACAGCAACTCCGATTTCAGCCTCTCCAACCTGCCCAGCCCGAGCATGAGCTCTGACAGCATGGTGGCTTCTGTCGCCCCCAGGGTGCCACCCAGACCCAAGGCCCAGGAGATCCTGACCCGCTGCACCACCATGACCCGCAAAGCCGCCCTGGCATCCAAGGCCCGGCTTCTGCCTCAACCAGAGGCCATCCACAGCCGCTGAGGGGTGTGTGGGAGGTTGTTTGAAAGGGTGGGCCAAAGACGATGAGGTTACATATCAACCTAGTTACCCTTTGTGTTGTTGGGATAATTAACTATAATGAACTGACTTTTGTATTCTATGTTATATTCTGTGACAAGGCTTTGGATATTTTCAGTCTTTTATAGTTTTTAAAGAAGTTAAATAATTTCACTGACTTGTATTGTATAAACACAGTATATCCCTCTTTCCCATTACACATTTTCACATGAAGGAATCAGTGTATAGCTGCACTTTTTTGACAAAAGAAGAACACTATATCACATCAGTTAACTGCTCTGTAATTATGTACTTATATCATGTAGTACTACACTCTGAATACTAACACTGTAATGTCCCTACTGATGCACTCTGTGTAAATAAAATTTGCAAACTACAATGTTTTTCTCTAATTGAAGTGTCACTATTTCACAACACCATGGCTTTAAGTCCAAATGTGAGTATAATGACTATTACTGGAATATCAGGCCATTATGACCTGGATTCTGGTATGTAGCATATTGAATGAATTCACTGCAAGTGAATGCATGAACTGATATTGATATTGGTGTTAGGTAGGCCATTCTGCTTGTGGAGAGGCAGTCTTGATTGAAAATGAACAGTTGCAGCATAGCCATATAGAACTGAAAGCCTATACACACATGCAAACAGAGGAGCTCCATGTGACTGTATCATGCTAGCAGATGTCTGTGATGCTGTGCTAATGAATTCACACAAACAAGAAAGATACACAGTGACGCAGCTGAAGCAAAGAATGGTTACAGAAATTAACAGGCAATGTGAATGTATAGCAATTTTAAAAATATGAATTATACATACAAACATGCATAAAATAATTTGATTATAAATCTCAAGTGCAATTTACAGTAAATCCCTGGATCACCTGCACAAGCACTGGGGAAGAATAAAATTGTGAGAAAATAAAATCTCATTAAACTGCAGAGACGGCAGACAGAAGTGGCTGTTAATTTGTAAAGATTTTAATTGGGGTTGAGGTGGATCACATGACCAGGGCTTTATTAGAGCTCTGGTCATGTGATACAATGGCTGAATAGAAGACTAGAGCCTGACCAGTACTGGCGTTTTGGGTAAAAAACCTCTGATAACCAAGCATTGTAAGCATCAGCAAAGTTTTCTAGGGATGAGAATCAAGCACTACAGCCTTGTATGATATTTTATTGATCACACAGAGAGAAGAGAGAGAGAGGTCAGAGGTCAGGCTCAGCTGCAGATCAGGGGCTGGAGCTTGCTGATCACAGACATGAACTTGTAGTGAACTATGCTGGGGTGAAGATCCTTCCTTCTCAATGTAAGCAACACGTCAAGTAAATATGTAATCTGTCCTTGCATGCTTTGGCTGGGCAGGCATAGTCTGGGCTGCATGTTCTAGTTTCACCGAAACACTTGGACCAGTCAGTACTGATATGCAGAAGAAAGGAGGGTGGAGATAGATCATGCATTCCTAATGCTGGGGCATCATTGTGTGTTACTGTCAGGAAGCTTTGGGAGGGTGTTGGACAGTGTATTTTTATGACATAGGACAAATAGAAAAGCTGGTGTTCTCAGCCATATTAAAGGGGCTGTAAACAAGATTTTTATTTCCCAATAGCACAATGTGACCATAATATCTCTGCGCAGATTCACATCCTCTCAATCAACATCAGTGACTCAAGGATTATTGGTCTGGTGCTGAGATTTCTATCTTTCAGAGCTCACAATGTGTTTACATAGACTGAAGCTTCGCAGTGATAGAAGGTAGTCCTTATCATCACCTGATACAGCTACACGGTCTGAAAAGCAAAAAATGTCATTCTAGACTAATTAATAAACCCAGTCAGAGTTGGGAAGCCACTTGGAAAATGTAGTTATACAAGCTACCAATTATTTAACACTGGAGGAACCTGAACTACAGCAAAGCTCCTCTCAGGCATATAGTTTATATATATAGTATAGTCTATAGTCTATATAGTCTATATGCCTCTCAGGCATATTTCCAAGTGACAATGTATCTTTGCTTTTATAACCAAAAGTTGTTTGTGGTTTCAGTAGTTAGCTGCATCAAATATGTCAAAAAAAAAAAAAAAAAAAAAGTTATTGACTCCCTATGTGAATATGAATTTAGGTCAACGACAGGCAAGCTACTGCAAAATGCAATTCAGTCAGACAACTCACTTTTGGAATATTTTATTACAGCAGCAGAATATAGTTTGAGTTTGGCGTCTAAGCTCCGGGCTCATCAAATATGTTTACATAGGCCTGTAGATGCTGGGAAGTGATGAGTAAATATGTGTAAATATCTTCCTCCTCTAGCTGGGGCCTGCAGGTGGGTGCTGGGATGGTGGCGAGGCTGAAAGGCAGGCAGCAGGGCAGCAGCAGCATCGACATCGGAGGGATCAGAGGGAGAGAGGGGAAATTTTGCAGCTTAAGTAGACCAGCAGATTGGAAGGATGTGTTTGGTGGATGAGATATGGGGAGTGAGGTATGTCACATGTATATGTAGTGGTGGAAAGAGTGCCACAAATTCCTACTCAAGTAGAAGTACTGTTACTTTGCTGATATTTTACTGCAGTAAAGTAGAAGTACAGCTGTAAAAATCTACTAAAGTATACAAAGTAGCTCATTTAAGAAGTACTGGTGTGAGTGACTGAGTTCCTACGCAAAAACTGCAGTGAGGACCCTGTAGACTCAACTGAGAAATGTGGAATAAGCACATAATGTGATGGTCGAGTCTATGTGTTTCTCAAAGCCAGGCCAACTCACTGATACTTTCCCCTTTTTCCTAAATGATTCTCACTTCCATTGACCATTCTCTTATTTCATCCTTTAATTGGAAATTCAGAAATGACAAAAAGCAGAACAGACAAAATAGAAGCAGGTTCCTCTTCTCATTTTTGCTGACTGAGCTTTTATTTTGAAAGGTTACGCAATCTCTCATGGATCTCTGGGACGGATGTAATTTTCAAATGTAGTGAAGCACAATGCTCAAGCAAAAATGAGCTTAAGTTTAAAAAACACTCAAAACAGTATAAGTACAAAAAAAACTGCTCAATTACAGCAATTAGTAGCAGGAGTAAATGTAATTTGCTGCCTGCACCTCTGGTATGTAGCAGTGCACCTTGAGTTGACTGCCTGACCTAGCTCGCAGGCGTCACTCCACTGTGCATAATGAGACTACTCCTCAAAACTTATGACAGCAGCTATCCAAAGGAATAAGATCACACTTGCCTAAGGAAATATTTCAGTTAATGATTCTGTTTCATGAGGGACATGATGTTTTCAGCGATACATCAGTGATGAATTTGCTGAGCGAGCACACCTCAGCATCGTGTGTTTAACTTCCGCTCACGTCAATCTGACAATAACATGTGAGCCACGGTTAACAAAATGATAACAATACCCACATCTGTGTCACAATGCCTTTGTAGATGCACACACCATGACAAAAGTGTCAAAATTGCATTTTTGAAAACGGAAAAGCTAATTGTGCAATATAATATCATTACAGTATCCGTTTGGTAAGATTTGGTAATATTAAACAATACCTAATTGTGTCACTAAATTGTTTAAGTAAGACTGATACAATAGATATTTAAATGCACAGCAGGAAATAAGTCTGAGAATTTTCTGGTCTTGCTTCACAGTGAATCAGAATAAGGCCTTAGTTTGGTCAGATATTGTCACAAGAGAAGGATTTATTGTGTTTTATACATTTACGACCAACAAAGACAAGGAAGTGTGATAGGTTAATTATGCGTGTGCGGGGAAACGTCGGACACATTGCTTGACCTGATGGCCCACTTCCAGCTGTGAGTTCACCAGCTGATACGGCCGTGTGCGCACGCGTGTGTGTGTGTGTGTGTGTGAGAGAGAGAGAGAGAGAGAGAGAGAGAGAGATTTGTATAGTAAGTTAGTGACTGTGTGTAGTTTTGTGCGTGTGTGTGTGTGCATGCGCGCATGCATGTGTGTGTCTAAATGTTGCAGCAGCTAGGAAAGTCCTGCAAAAGTCTCAGAATAGTTTGTTTAGTGAGTCATGATGTGGGGTATCAGTGCATTACACTCCATAAACCTCACAGATCACATCACTACTGTGGAACTGCAATAAACCTCTGATGCCGAAAACTCAATCAAGACTCTCCCAGTTGTTATTATTATTGCTAAATAAAATATCTCAGACAACACAAAGATGTGGATGTCCACACACTGATTTAACAATCCATTTAGTCTAATTTCAGTGTTTTTTTGTGTGTTAAAAAAAATTGTCAGTTGGATGAGGCAGTCCCTCGTTTCCTAATGAATTTGTGTCGAGAATTTTCTTGAGTTAAGTGTCATTTTTGTTTCATATTCATATATACTGATTTTCATTCAAATTGCAGTCATTGCCTCTGCTTGTGAGAGGGTGTGTGGAAAAGTGTTCCTCCCCAGAGCTGCAGCCACTAAACCACCTTCTCTGAGGATACAAAGGGATAGAAAGGGACAGGGTTTGAATCTCCAGTTTGTCAAGTCCTACTTGCCAGCAGTGTGGCAGGTTCCTCCTGAATTCCTCTGAAGACCATATAAGTCGAAGACTGCCTATTGAACGTGGTCCCTGTTAATTGCCGCCTGCAGCTATACTTATACTTGTTCCAAGAAAAAAATCCAAAATGCAAACCTGCACTGGAAATAAGTGGAATATCTCATCCTACTGGCAGAAAAATAAGATTTTCAAGACTGAAAGTAAGGCTAAATAATTTGCTAAGATAGAGAAATAGAGCTTTTAAGATAGAGGTTTGTTTTGCAGTGCACGCACTAGAAGAACAGGACATGTTGGCACAAAATATGTATACGATATCATTATCTAAAAATATATGACGCACAGTCTGTTGACTCCTAGGATATCTTTCATGCCAGCAGTCCCAGCATCACATTTCTCAGCAGGTGTGACTCTCATCTTCACGTAACTCAGCAGTGCAACTTAATTATCTCTTGATGAGGATCATAAAGCATCTCTGTCCTCATGATTACACAAGCCGCTTCCTCTGACAGAAACAAAGAGATGCTTCCTTGAAGGAAATCCTTTTTTCTTCTTTATCAGCAGGGCAAACAGGTCGCACATGGTTCTAATAATAACAATCCTAACAGTAAAAGCTGGCCCGAGCAGCTCAGATAGAGGCGATCTGATAAGAAACACTCTGTTACACGTGTGCAGCACATGTGAAAGGAAATTTGAAAATGTTTTCCTACCATTTCAGTGGGAGCTTTTTCTGCATTCTTGTGGAATAAATCACGTCACCAGGTGAAATTAATATATGCATACCAACACACTTCTACATACACTACTCACAAAAAGTTAGGGATATTTGGCTTTCGGGTGAAATTTACGGAAAATGTCAAAAGTTCACGCTACAGTGATATTATATCATGAAAGTAGGGTATTTAAGTAGAAGCATGCACTGGTGATTTCCTCATCTCAAACAATTTCTTGAAACAAAAGCCAACAACAGTGGTGGGTATACCACAACAAAAAATGTCAATGTCTCAATAACTTGTCATGTGCCCTTGAGCATCAATTACAGCTTGACAACGACGTCTCATGCTGTTCACAAGTCGACTTATTGTCTGCTGAGGCATGGCATCCCACTCTTCTTGAAGGGCGGCCCTCAGGACATTGAGGTTCTGGCAGGGCTGGACTGGGAGATTATTTCAGGCCAGGAAGTAGTCATCCACCCAGGCCATCCGGGGGGGGGTTCGTTGGAGTGGAGCGGGGGTTGGAAGCCTACACATACAGGCACTAGCCACTCCAACACTAACTCTGATGTCACATAGCCACTCCATATTTATGTCAACTGCCTGGTTTTCATATGTCTGCAACTTGTTACAGGTTGGTGATTAATAATAAAGAATAACTACCATTTTTGTAATGTAATCCCAAGGAACATGCAAATGACTCATGTACCACCTATCACATGCCCTACTGTAGACATTGTTGTGTACCTTCTGCCAATGGTCGTGCACTGGCCTCTCTTTCTGCAGCACCAACAGGACTGCTATCAATACCACCACCACCTTTGAATAGCAAACATAGAATTATTGTGTTTTGCATTCACTATAAGAATAATGGAATGATTATATCCCATTTGTTGCACAAAAAAAATTAATCTCAAAGGCAGTAAAAAAAAATATGGCTTGTAAATCAGTGATTTTAAAACCTCAATCCTTATTTAATTTCAAAACTTTTGAATTTCAAGTCCAGGTCCTACAATTCTACACTGTACGTGTAAAATCTAATCCTCAGTGTTAATTTAACTCTAACCGAGAGTGTACATGGCCTAAAGAACCTCCTACTGAGAAGAACCAGTGTGTTTTAGAAAACTCACTTGCTGAAGCATCACTTTTTTTTGACGGTGCGACAGCGAGGGGGGGGCTGAATAACAAGGGCAACTTGAGGCACTTGGCAGCGTCTTCCTCGAGTGCCTTTCTTTTTTTCTCTCTCTCCCTTTCTGCCCCACCTTTCCTCTTTTTTTCCCCGGATTTGGATTGGGGTCCATGGAAAAATTTATTTATCAACTGCAATGTAATCACTAAACCTTTCCTTCCGCCTCCTCCGCTCTCCTCCACAGTCCAACACACTCGCGCGAGTCGCCACACCCCCTCCTATGTTTACAGCGTGCTCGGACTGTTTGGGCGGGTGTTAATCAAAACAAACCAATCACGTCTTGAGCTTGTCACAGGCTGCTGGCCTCTGATTGGCCTGGCCTGGCCTGTCCCTCTGTAAGGGACAGGCCAACCGGAGAGCGGACCGGCATGACAGCTGATTGGCCTGGCCGGCGACCTGTCCAAAAAAAAAAAAAAAAAAAAAAAAGACAGGCAGGCCAGCAGGCCAGTGACAGGCCGGCGCTTCGGGAATTCTCCCGGTTCTCCCGATGTACAGTCCGGGCCTGGGTTCTGGGGTACAGAGCTCCGAGCCTCTACACGGCGACACAGCTGATCCCATAGGTTTTCTATGGGATTCAGGTCTGGAGAAAGTGCAGGCCACTCCATTTGAGGTACCCCAGTCTCCAGCAGCCGTTCCCTAATGATACGACCTCGATGAGCTGGAGCATTGTCGTCCATGAAGATGAAATTAGGCCTGTGTTGTTCATGCAGGGGCACAATGACTGGATTAATGATGTTATTCAGGTAGTATGGGCTTGTCACTGTACCATTCACAAAGTGTAGGGCAGTTCTGTACTGACTAGACACACCTGCCCACACTGTAACACCACCACCACCAAAGGCTTGTCTGGTGACAACAGTGGCTGATGCATAGGGCTCTCCTTGACGTCTCCAACATCGTTGGCGGCCATCATTTCTGCTCAACATGAATCGGCTTTCATCAGAGAACAGCACTGAGGCCCACTGGTCCCTCATCCAGCGTAAATGCTCCCTGGCCCATGCAAGACGATGACACCTGTGCCTGGTGGTGTGGTCAGGTACCCTTGCAGGTCGTCTAGCACGCAGACCATGCTGATGTAAACGGTTTCGAATGGTCTGACGTGACACTTGGGTGCCTCTCACCTCCCTTAAACGTGCCTGGAGTTGAGTGGCATTCATCATCCGGTTTCGTAGGGCACTGTTCACAATGAAGCGGTCATCAGTGTGGGATGTGGCCAAAGGACATCCACTTCTATGCCTTTCTGTGACTCTTCCAGTCTCTCTGTATCTCTGTTGCAACCTGCTGATGACACTCTGTGACACTCTAAGCTCAGTGGCCACTTCCGTCTGAGAACATCCTGTTTGAAGCCTCGCAATGGCGAGCTGCTGCTGATCAATTGTTAGGTGTCGTCTTGGTCTCATGATGTCAAAATGTGAACAGCATAATGAGGAGGACTGTTTAAATACCAATTCTAATTGAACCAGGAAATTTATTGGTCGATTCATGGATCAAACACCTGATGTGAATTTTGCCGTTAAACTCCTTGTTAGAGAACAGCAACTTGTGCAAAAAGTACTGAAACACTGAACAGTTGGACATGTGCATTCAAAAGTTTACAGAAGGTCACATTAAGTTCACCTGTAAAGGTTATAATGCATTTTAGGTTCATCCTGAAATTTCACCCGAAGCCAAATATCCCTAACTTTTTGTGAGTAGTGTATATAGCTCTTGTCCTCACATAAGGCTCCATAATTACTGAGTGACACGCACAACGTATAATGATAGGTCAGCTGCATGAGTTTGTACTGCATACAATAAGGAGTGGCAACAGCTTTACGTAAAAGATTTGATGACTGATAATTAAGCTGGAATTGATCTCTCATTCTTCAGAGCGAACAGACACACTGTTCATGATCCACTCCCTTTGACAAAACATAAATGTGACTCAGGTTTACAGGTTATGGCTCCTGGGAAATATGCATCATCACACAGTGTTGTGGAGGAGGAGGTTCTCAAAGACTATTGACAGGACGCCTTTGATGGAAGTGCATTTTTTCACTTGATAAATGAGAAGCTGCAATAACGAGAGCGAAAATATAAGCGCAATATTGTTTTTCATTTATATATACAGTACAGGCCAAAAGTTTGGACACACCTTCTCATTCAATGCGTTTTCTTTATTTTCATGACTATTTACATTGTAGATTCTAACTGAAGGAATCAAAACTATGAATGAACACGTGTGGAGTTATGTACTTAACAAAAAAAGGTGAAATAACTGAAAACATACATATATTCTAGTTTCTTCAAAATAGCCACCCTTTGCTCTGATTACTGCTTTGCACACTCTTGGCATTCTCTCGATGAGCTTCAAGAGGTAGTCACCTGAAATGGTTTGAATGAGAAGGTGTGTCCAAACTTTTGGCCTGTACTGTATATCTATATATATCTATATCTATCTATCTATCTATCTATCTATCTATCTATCTATCTAAATATAGATAGATAGATAGATAGATAGATAGATAGATATAGATATATAGATATAGATATATATAGATAGATATTTTATTCCACATTTACAGTTTGGCTTTTTTGCCTTATGGCTATGTATTCTCATTTACAGTTTTAATTTGTCTTGTTTATGGTTTGGTTTAATATTTATAATTTGGTTTTCTCATTTACTTTTTTTTTTATTTTATTTGTTTATTTTATTTGTTACCTTCATATGCTTCTCCTAAAGGGAAATTTCTGAAAGGTTTCAACAAGTACATCTATACATGTACATATGCCAAAGCATCTTTTTCATATTTTTTCTTATGGATCGTGACAAAGGAAACCAAATGTATTGTGTCAGAGGGTACAGTATCTATGCCCTAATAGTGTCCAGCCCCAGAAATAAGCATGTGTTTGTATGTATTTTGTTTTCACACACACTTTATATGCTATATCTGATTCACACTTGGAAAATTTTAATAATGCATATGACAGGTGGAGTGACAGCTATGGTGTCTCCTGTTAAATGGATGAATAGATGCTGCCCTCGAATGCACATAGACTGCTCCAGCTCTCACAGCTAATTCATATCTGCATGTGAACACAAGTCCTTGAAGCCTACATCAGTTCATTTAAGAGTGAAGTCAACTTGACATGACTAAAACAAACCAAACCAAACAAAACAAAACAAAACCTTTTTTTCACCACTCACTCTGTGGTCCCAGCCGGGCACTGACCCAGCAGCAGAGCTCTGACTCACCGCTCCAGAGAGCACGGCCATTGAAAGCTTTGCCGTAGTAACAATGGCAGCTGTTGTGTGTGGTGTGGGAGGTGAGGGGGTGGGGTGGGGCAGGGATACATCTGGGTTCTCCATCACTTTGACATGATGGATGTGGAAGTGGGTTTTACAAACTTCGCAGCAGCCGCTGGTCTGTAGGCCTCTGTGTCAGAGAGGACCAGAATGATGATGTCATTGTCATGAGGCATGATGTTTCCTGCTGTCATTGTGTTTTGGATGTTTATTTGTTTGTTGTTAGGCACAGCTGACACACTGCTGTTCACCCATCAGGAGCAGCTTTCATGGCCGAACTGTGGATGATGGTGAGTTATGGAGTCAAAGTCCAAATCAATGGTGCTTATAAAATTTAAATCATATACTGGTTGATATTTTCAGGCAGTCCAGGCTGTTTTGTGTTTTCTGAATGAATGAGAAGAAATTAGAAGATTCATGAATCACAAAAAAAAGTCTAAGGTGTACCTGTGTTTTTTCAGTAATCTTGCTTGGTTTTTACCTTGAGACAAAAAAAGTATCATATCTGATCCCAGGCATAAGCTATACGGTTTTCCATCTGAAAAATCTGGCGAAACTTTGTGTTCATTCATTCGAAGAGATTTTATCTGAGGTATGTGGAGCTGCATGTGCTGAAAAAGCAGAGCTGAAAATTGCTCTGAATCAGGCAAATGACTTGTTATTGACATTATTTCAAATCATTGCCCTAAAACCTTAACCAGAGGAAACCCATGCCAAACTAAAAAGCGTTGATCTAAAACTGTGGATGTGGCTGTCTGAGTGCCTGCAGCTTGATGATACGGGTTTATTTTGATGTTTGACTCTGTTTTCACCTGTGTGTTCTGTGTTTCAGAGTGGGGGCTACGATGTGGATGTGTTTGTGGAGCGCCCGGGCAGCGATATGTTGTGTACCATCTGCAGGCTGGTCCTCAGGTGTCCCGTCAGGACGGCCTGCAGCCACGTCTTCTGCAAGAGCTGCATCCTGGAGTGGATTAAGAGGTATTTAGCATGAAGAGATATATCATGTCACCCAGCTAGAGATATACTACAGTGCCCATAATGAATTAAATGAGTATCAAATGTTGCGGGTAATTAAACATGCTACATGCGGCTTTCTAACATTGCTTGATCAGTACCATCATCACCTTCAGTTCCATTGTTCCATTTAGGACTAAAACAGAGCCCCCCCACCCCCACCCCTTTTATTTTTTCCTTTTCTTTTTGATACACCTAAAAAATAATCTTGTTGACATGAATGGCTTGTGCTCTCCAGACAGGAGACATGTCCGTGTTGCAGGAGGCTCATCAGCGTTAGTCACATGGTTGTCCTGCTGAGGCTGAACAAAGCCATTAGCCACCTGAAGGTGAAGGTGAGTCACATGTGTTTTTCTGTTTTGCCCCTGTCTGTCATTAACTGACATAAGACAATAAAGCTATAGCCAGCTTTAGATTCTACAGTAGCATGGGAAGTAATTCTGCACACTTCTGGCAGTGGCTTGGTTGGACTAAACAGAGGCATAACTGAGCAGTTAGCATTAGTTAGTATGAGCAATGATAGCCACAATGACTGAACAGACAAAGAAAACAGCACCACCTACAGGAAGTCAACAGAAAAACCAAGGAGAAAGAGTCTCGCCCACTCCGTTTGATTGGCAGGTGAAGTGCAGTGCAGCGCAGAAACTTAAAAAAAAAAAAAAAAACAGATCTCAAAGAAACTCTCTTTCAAAAAGTGAAAATGTCAGGCACACAGCCTAAGTTATATTTTTGTTCAGAGTCTTTTGCCAGTTTGGATGTGACTCGACTCGGTGACTTTGAGGTTGAGGTGCAGCGTGTTCATTTGAATTTGAGGGTATTTTCAGCAGATGAGCTGATTTAAATAGTTTCATGCTTCCTGTTCCTGCTCACTGTAACTTACTGACTTCATGAGGCAGATGATCTGCTCTGTGGAGTAATTATATTCACTGTGAGAATGAATTTACATCTCATAACAATTTCAAATATAGACTTAGGGCCTGTCTAATGAACCATACTGCCAGAAAATATCCCCGAGTAAGTCAACACAAATTCTCTTCTCTTTCTCCCTGTCTCACACATGTACGCACACACACACACACACACACACACACACACACACACCCTCCCACTCATTATCACCCTCCCCCTCTGATTTCATTCTCTACATCAGGACTTTTTATATTTTATTTATTTCCCTTGTTTCCCATTTTACACTTTTTGCTGTCTCGTTTTCCACTCATATTGTGTCATTTTGTGTTGCAATTCATTTGAGGTCATGCATTATTGATCATTGCACTTTATCACTGTGTTTTCATCCTTTCCCATCTATTTTTCATCAAAGAGGACAACCTAACGCTGAAACTACACTTCACACCGCTAAACCTCAGTAAATAATTCCTTGTAAAATGAGCTTTCTATTTCCAGGCACATTCAACTCATCTCAAACTTTCTTCTCAGTTCAAGAATCTATTTTTTTTTTTTTTAATTCTGGAGATTTCTATTCTTTGTAACCCTGGGGTATATGAAGTGTATTTTCTGAAGCATCATGGCTTAAATCTAACTATGAAAGACATCGATTTTTCAAGTACAAAGGAGCTCATTTCCCCTGTCTCATAAATCACCTTAGTTACTGTAAATGAAGCTGTGGGAGCTGATGATGGATGACAGTCATTTGATGTTTCTCCTAAACTCTCTCAGCATTTTTCCTTATCGCACCTCATTTATCTTGTTTCTTCTTTCCTTTCTTCGAACACCTTTTTCTCCCCTTCCTTATGAGTTTCTTTAGCATTGAGCAATAAAAAAATACAGGTAGCAATAAAAGGATACACCCATATGATAAAAAAAAATGATGGCTATAATTGCATACTTCTTTGCTGTATGTATTTTATTGTCAGTTTCCCCACAATGATCAACCAAGAGTAACTTAACCTTATTTTATCTTTGAGTGTCAGTCCACACACTCCTTGTTTTGAAGTTTTTGGGGATATCTTTGGTGCTGGGTGCTCATCACTGTGGTGTTTCTGCACTGCACTTCCCAGAGATCTCCTGTCACTCAAACAGTGTGGGCGGGACTGTGGGACTTTCTGCTTGGATTTTCTGTTGATGGAGTTTCTGTGGGTGGCGCTGTTTTCTTTGTTCAGCCATGGTGGCTATTGCTACTCCAGCAATCACCTAGTGAAACAGTGGCTACATTTCCTGAAAATGTCACTTAACTAGGAGACTTCCTTTCAAGTGAGACAGTTCCATACTGCTGATGCCAGAGCCAGAAGGGGCCCGCCTACCTGGAGGGTCCATGATTTCATTCCTGGGTAGCAGAGTTTTCTTAAAATTCCCACAACCAAAAAATTTCCTCTTTTGTTACATAATACAGAGTTTTCAATATCTTAAAGGGTAACTCATCCCTAAATCACAAATGCCTGAAAACCTCTGCTGCGCTGACCTCTAGAGGTTAAAACTTTCAGGCACGTTGCATTACTGGCCACAATTTTAACATGAGAAGAGTTTAAGTCATCCAGCGGGTTACATTACATTTCAAAGAAAAAAAAAAAAAGGCAGGTAATCAGTAATGAATAATAGATTACTTGATGTCTTGATCCCTGACAGTGCCAGAACACGGGCTGTTCCGCCACCTTCCCTCTGTCTGAGCAGCACCTCCACAGCTCCTGCTGCCCCTTCCAGAAGTTTCCCTGCCCCCAGCCGGGCTGCGGCCTGCAGGTACCCTGGGACCAGCTGCAGTCCCACGCCCGGCGCTGCCAGCAGGGGGAGCCGCTCTGCCCCGGAGGCTATGGCACGGCACTCAGCCCGACCTGCCTGTCCCAGCACACCTGCTACAGGTCGGCTGTGGTGGGTCAGTGGTGAAGATGGAGAGTGTTGATATACTTCACCAACGTCTTTCTTCTTGTCCTTCCTTCCTTCCTTCCTTCCTTCCTTCCTTCCTTCCTTCCTTCCTTCCTTCCTTCCCACTGTCTATCTTTTCTCCCTCCTCGTCCTTTCCTCTTTCCTCCCTGTGCTCCTCCCTGCAATTAAAGTTTTGATGGCCCATAATTTTCTCTAGCTGAGATAAACATGTAATTGGCCCTGATCGTCAAACTGGCATAATCAGAGACTTCCCAACACCCTGACAAGTAACATCTAAAAATCTGGTGGTCTTCTTATTTTAAATTTGATAATTATGTTAAAAATATAATGCAGTCCTGCGCTATGTTGTCTCCTCAAGATTTGGAGAGATGAATCCATGCTTTGATCTCTTCCTTTCGTTCCTGTTTTAATGCCTTGTTCTCATGCCTCCAGCGCTGGTGGATTATAATTAGTTCAAAAATGCACCAGCTGCCTGTTACTTTCCAGATTGATTTCAAGGCCCTTTTAATCATTTATAATGCGCTGAACAGTCTGGCTCCTTTTTTATGTCAGTGAATTATCAACTCCCTGCAAAACTGCAAGGTCGCTGGGCAAAGGGCAATCAAGCTTAAATCAAGAGAAAACTGGCTGTCGAGTGTTTAAACTGATTTTTTTCTGCTGTTTTTCTGATGTGAATGTCTGTCGTGTTAATGTACCTCTTATTTCTAGGCATTCTCACTTAGATGCCATTGAGCTCTGTTCTGTGAAGCGTGAACGGTGGTATATAAGTAAACTTTCCTTCTTTCCTTCCCTCCTTCCTTCCTTCCTTCCTCCCCCTCTCCCCTCAGACAGCTGAAGCAGCAGCTGGCAGTCCAGAGGCAGAGATGCAGGGCTGTCGCCATCACCGTCCGCAGGAAGGTGGGCAAACTGCAAAGTGCCATGACGCTCTTGAAAAGACAGGTGGCGCTCATCTACGGCAGCCTGGAGGTCCCAGACAGCCAGGAGGTGGAAAGAGATGGACGAGGACAGGGGAATGAGAGTGTGGGATGGATCAACACTGTGGCAAAGACCACACGTCTCTGAGTAGTGCATTGATGTAAAATATTGATCAAACTGATGTTTTCCACCAAGAGAAAATGGTGTATTAGAGAGATGAGAGAGAAAAATAAACCACAGCACAGGGTAACCCAAAGAGGCAAACACCTACATTTCATTAAATATTCAGTGATGTGGTACAAGATAATTTTTTCAGTCTGAGATCAGATTTGTGTAAGGGAAATCAACAAAGTTCAAGTAAATGCAAGAACTGGAGGGAGACTTTGTAAAAGATTCATGTGGGTGTCATGGCTGCAGTTATCAATGTTGGAGTTTGTATGGAGAAATATGAGATTTATGTTTTCTGGATGCAGCTGTTTTTCTGATGATTTTGTATTTACTTGATGATTCATTTGTGAGCGAATAAAAGTGACAAGCCGTCATTATTTTTCTTGCCTTTATTTAATAACTCACATCATCTGTGTGTTCAGTTTTCTGTTCAAAGTGACACTGAACTGTAAACAATCCAAGCAGCAAATAGATACATAATCTCATAAGAATCATTCGCATGTAAACATTGGCAGAAAGGTATCACTTGAAGTCATTTGTGGTCATGTGATGTACAGTATTCTGTTATAGTAGAAAGAATCTTGCTCTGGCTGTGCAACAAGTTTTGATTTTCTCGTAGATGAACCAACCCTCGAACCAGCATCTACAGAGGCGACCTGCAGACCTCGACAAGCTCCTGGCTCACACACACACTCAGAGCTGCTGAGGCCTGCACCTCCTGGTTCAAATCCCAGGCAAAACACTCTTTTTACCCTCTGTATAACCCTCTGTTTGGTTATTCTCACTCCCCACCTGATCGTGAAACTCAGCTCAGAGGCACAGCTGCCCTGGAGGGAGAAATAATCTCATTGGGTCACTGAAACCTCAGTGGGTGGAGCTAAAGCACAGATTTCCTGTTTTTCTCTCTTATTTGGTTCAGTTAATAAAAGGTAAAAAAAAAAAAAAAAAAAATTGAATCCATTTTTGTAAGATCTTGTTTGTTAGTTGTTTTGTAAAATGAGTGAAATAATCTTAAGTAAGAAATTATATATGACAGTATTACACATTTTCATGTTATAGATATTTAAAAAGAAACTCATCATAATTTTATCTATTTTTCTTTAATGAAAGTATTTTGCAAATAGAGGCATACACAGGCCATAAAATGCTGTAATGGAAAGGATGGCTTGCATTCTTTTTTTTTGTTTTGTTTTTCTTACTGAAGCTTCAAAATCGTAAGCACTTGCCTCAACAAATAAAGACATGCGGACAAACACCTGAAAACAACAATAGTTAATATGAGAAATGGATATTTCTCATATTAACAAACATTTGGTGCCTATATTCATTTTCACTTTTACAGTTTTTCTCGATTGCTAAGACACATTTCTCGAAAGTTGCTCTCCTTTTCTCTAATCTGTGAACACAAAACCCAATTTTCAAGCTACGTTCACAAAACCTCAGACTCCTCGTGCAAAACCAAACTTTCACCTCAAAACAGTTCAATCTGTGCTCAAAACTGAACTATGTTGTCAAATTGTGCCCCGAGCCAATCAAAATTACAGTTTTTCTCAGTTGCTAAAACACTAAACTCTATTGTCTGAACCAATTCTCCATTGCCTGAACCCCCTGATTGACAACACATTTTCATTGTGATGCACCTGTGTTGCATAATGCTGAGCACTGGTGGCAAAACTCAAACACAATTAAAGCACAGGTGTCACTGGTTGACAAAAAATGTTCGGATTATGGTGGACACAGTGAATCTACTGATGTTTGGCTGTACCCTTTGTCCGGCCTCCCTCATGCTCATACCATGGACAAGAACATGGTCAATCACAGTAGCTCTGATTTCATCAGATATTACTGTTCTTTGTCTTCGCTGACCACCTCGACCACCTCGACCTCCTTGACCTCCTCTCACTCAAACTCCTCCTCTCAGATTTCTATCCATTGTAGGGCCTCACACAGCAGTGCTCTCTGAACTGGCTTATATATGTTCTCTCACATCATGAGCCACAAGTGTGATCAATTTTGAGTTGTTGTGTTCAACCAGTGACACCAGTGCTTTACTTGTGTTTGAGTTTTGCCACCAGTGCTCACCATTATGCAGCACAGGAGCATCACAATGAAAATGTGTTGGTAAGTTGTGTCTAAACAGGTCAAACGTGCTTATGGTTTTGCCAAAAGAGTGACTGATTCAATCAGTGGGTTCAGGCAATGGAGCATTTGGTTCAGACAATAGGGTTTAGTGTTTTAGCAATTGAGAAAAACTGTAAATGGTGTTGAAAAATTCTATTCGAAACAACCTGAGGTTCCATGGCTCCGCCCATCAAGTTCGAATTCAACCAATGAGATCACTTCTGTCTCAAGAGCAGCTCTGCCTCCAAGATCGATTTCGATCCAGTCTGCATCTCAACAAACTCGCTTGTCTTCCATACTATGGAGACACATTTAGTGAAACGGCTGTATGATGAATACAGTAGGAAAAAAAAAAAAAAGTCAAAATGTGCTGCTATAGCACTGATTAGCCACAGGGAGGCACTAGTCAGACTCCCCAGAGATCTCTGGTGGGATCCTTTCTATCGACTCTGTGGAGGAATTATGGGATCGCTGGGATTGAGAGGACAGATGTTGGGATGCTGGAGGACTGTCAATCCCAGAGTGCATCAGGGGTAAGTAGATGTCGTCCATGTTGGGCAGTACAAAAACTTTCTGTGGAAAAAAAAAGAAAAAAAAAACATAACACCATAACTATGAGATTTTATGTGCTGCACCCTACCCTATTTTTCCACCAATATTATCAGCTATGCCTGCTGCTGTATAAATAAGCATGAAAAACATAAACTCTTGCATAAATAATGCAGTGATGTCAGTCAGTGGGAGAGGTGCCATGGAAACAGATTTGGTGGTTTTCCCTGGATAGGACGCAGCTTTTGAAAAGCAGTTGAAAAGAGATAAGCAATGTTGCTGCGAGGATGCAGACAAGAGATAAAAGAGGCTGGAACTGAGAAAAAAGGAGCAGGGAACAAGGACACACACGAGATGGGATGAAGATGCAGAGGAGGAATGGAGCAAGGGTGGGAAGGCAAAGAAGAGACCAAGACCGAGAGGGAAGAGGGAGAATTTAGAGAAGGAAGTCACAGTGGAACAGAGAGGAAACGATTACCTGGAACTCGTCCTGGAGCTTCTTCTCAATCCACTCAGTCACATGGCAGAAAGTCACCTCCCTCTCCCCTAGTTTGGGACGGACATGCAGATCCAGCTTAGGTGGCACACAGAAGCTGTACCTGCACACACACACACACACACACACACACACAAACACACACACACACGCATGCGCACGTGCATGCATGCCCACAGAGGATATCATAACACTTCAGATAATCTTCCGTCTAGCATCCTCAGTGAAACTGTTTCAGCTCGGTCTCTGTGTCACTTTGCTTTGGTTCTTGAAATAAGCTCAATACCCAAAACCATGGAATATGCCAGATTTTTTTCTCTATTTAATAGGAAAAGCTAAAAAAAAAAATAATAAAAAAATAAATAAATAAATAAAAAACTGGTGCAGAGTAACTGTGAATAATACAGTAGTAATTGTGTATAATAATAGCATACTATTAATAGGGAATGTAATGTCTACTAACTTAATAATAACTTTATTCCTATAATAATTTTCTCACATTGGTGCAAGATGCCTCACAATTAGATGAAGAAAAACATGCACCAGATATGTAGCTGCAAAAATATAGCAAAATAAACAAGGACAAACAACTTCTGACTAATTTGTATGGAAGACAAAACAGCAAAACAATCACAACATAAAACAAGGTATTAAATGCAAGCCTAGAAAAAAAAAAAAAATCAAGTTTTCAGTTGGCTCTCAAAAGAAGATGCAGAAATAGATGAAAGTGTTTCTTAAGGGAAATTGTCCCAGAGTTTAGACTTGATCCTCTTTCATTTTTAATCTGGCCGCTGGAACAGTCAACAGAGTTTCCCCTGCCGATCCAAGATGACACTTGGGCACATAAGGAGATAACAGCTCTGAAAAGTGAGTATAATCACAGAATCTTAAAGGAACAGTCCAGTCAGAATACAAAAAAAGATATTTTGCAATATTGTGCGATTTGGTGCGGTTTCCAGTCTGTCTCCCTCATCACAATACAGTGGGACTAGATGTGTATTGTTTTGTGGAGCTCAAACTGTCAAACATAAATTAATAAATAAATACTTTAAAAAGTACAGTTTCATTGAGAACTATACCCTAGAA
Organism: Myripristis murdjan; assembly: GCF_902150065.1. Lineage (NCBI taxonomy): Eukaryota > Metazoa > Chordata > Actinopteri > Holocentriformes > Holocentridae > Myripristis > Myripristis murdjan. Next base: position 14,069,561 of record NC_043998.1, read on the forward strand.
GTCAAACAACACTTGCAAATTGTATATATCCATCCTAAATTCATATTCCTTATTTTCAAAACCCTGCAAAATCACACAGAAACTATCTGGATGGGTAGATCACACTGTGGGAAAACGTCTTTGTTGTATTTTGGGTACCCCCACGAGAGAAAATATTTGGATATGCATGAATATGCAAGAACCTCATAACCTCATAAGTGGTATGTAGCAACAAAATATAAAAGCCAAGTGGTACCATATCCTGTCTGTAGGTGGCGGTGGGATGTTGATGACAAGCGTCCCTGACAGCTCTTGAACCTCCACCGTGAGCAGCAGGGGCGTGTTGGACATCTCTTCAATCTTCTTCTTGATGAACTCGTTCTCCGTCGCCCGCTGGAAGTACTTAGATTTAGCGATTTTGTCCACAAATCTCAAAATCTTCCTTCCCGTCCTGCCACCCCCTGCCCTGTAGAGAAGATTAAGGGGAAGAAGAACAGAGGAGGGGAGAGGAAAGGAAAGGAAAGGAAAGGAAAGGAAAGGAAAGGAGAAAGGGCTCGGAGAGCAAAGATAAGAGAGTTAGTATGATCCTGCATTTGTGAATCCATTTAATACAGAGAGACTAAATGTCAAAAATTGAGCACAAATGACAGCTGCCATGCATTCTGAAATGTAATTGAAATGTAAGCTATAGCCATCTGGGACGTGATGACAGCATTTTATTGCACTCTGTGTGCAGTATTGGGAAACTGAGCTCCCCATGGAAAGAATATAGTAGCATTATGCAACAGTGGAAATAAATTACAATTTTTCTTGTAACTGTTTGTTTTGAGGAACAAGTGTCAACATTTTAACCCATATCCATTACAGTGTACAATTTTGTATTGCCGGCTCTCTGTAAGCATTGCATCAGAAAATGGACAATTTAGTGAAAAGTTAAACCTTTTTAATCTTTATTTACTTTGCCTGTGTGTTATATTTTGATATATTTTTTTCATTAAAAGAAAACACTTCAGCCTACATTTCCTCTCTTTCCTCTTCTGTTTACTTTTTTTGGCATTGCCATTGGAAAAGCTTATATAAAGAGAACAATCAGTAACTTTTACACTTGCAATTTCAGCACTTCTACTTGAGCAGGAAATTCTGACACTAACACAGAGCCTTAAGCACCATGGAGGCATGAAGTCATTAAGAGAAATAATGAACGTATGTAGGACTGTGTTTTAATCTGTGTTCTTATTTTTTAAAACACATTCACTTAATCAGCTTTTACCCCTCAGGTCCAGGCGCGGATCCCTTCTCCCCTGAAGGCCCCTGAGACTCCGATAGAAGCACTTCCTCCTCGTCAGATGAGCCGGCACTGGAAGACTCCTCGTCGCTGTCCGCCAACACGCTGAGGATGGGCCTGCAGCTGGGAGGACACAGGCAGGAAGGAAATAAGAATCAGTGCATGGATGGATGCATCTATAATGGGATAAGATGTATCAACCAGATGCCAATACATCTGGTTGAAATAAGCCTTGTGTTACATATCTAATATCTGCCTGTCAGTAGCTGTCAGTCAGTATTTATATTTTTTGGCATGGAAGTGGTCAATTTTTATTGCACTGCTGCATGAAAATCTGAGGAATCTTGCATCCGGTTATAACTCACATAAGGACTTTTATAGAAATGTTTGGTTGGTAAGACCTTCATCAGGCAAAAGTGATTCCACCACAAAGAGCATGTAATAAATAGAATAAGGTGCAGGAATGTGGGTCAAATCCTGAAGATACACCTGTACTTCATCCCCAGTCTGCACCACATGGTCTCACTGGTGCACCAAACCCTAGTAGGCTCTAAATGATGCTCATTCTCATCCCTTGTACACTTTCTGATTGTGTATTTGCACAAAATATTGGCCATTGCTGAGTTCACTGACCCATACAAGCCAATACCAAGCAAGCCCAAACCGATGTATTTGCGGTCTGAAGGATGGATGTAAGCCTAACAGCAAAACCTGCACTTCAATCAAAGCTAAGTCAGCCAGTGGAATGAGGAGATTTCTAAACACAATAGCTAGATTACATCTCAGTGCAGAGCTTTTGATGTGCACCACAAAGACAGCCAATATAAAGCTTTACTGTACTTTAATCCCTGCCAGTATGGATCTATGACAGCGGGCCTGTGTTCTGGCTGGGAGCCAACTAATCGATGTAATGTGAGGCTCTGTGCTGTAGATGAGAAGAGACCTGAGGGATCAGGAGAGAAGAGACAAAGAAAGAGAGAGAGAGAGAGAGAGAGAGAGAGAGAGAGAGAGAGAGAGAGAGAGAGAGTGAGAGAGAGAGAGAGAGAGAGAGAGAGAGAGAGAGAGATGCTACAGCTGATCAGAATAACCAGAGTCTGACAGACAGCAGACATACTAGTGTGTGTGTTTGCGTGTGTGTGCAGGGGCACCATATATGTTGGAAAAGTTAAGACAATTCCAAGGGCCTTTGCGTGACAGGGGCCCCAAAAAAATAGGTAAAAACTAATATAAAATTATTAAACCATCATCATGTAAATTTAATTTTTTTTTTTCATGGGGCCCAAAATTCCTGGCGGTGCCCCTGTGTGTGTGTGTGTGTGTGTGTGTGTGTGTGTGTGTGTGTGTGTGTGTGTGTTTAACTGACCCCTGGCTGCCTGTGTCACTGGTACAGTCTGTTTCCTGGCCACCCTCCTTGCCCAGTTTGGACAGGTTGAACTTGGTCTGCAGAGTCATCTGCAGGGTGTCGCTGTACTCCAGCTGCAGCTCCAGCCACAGGCCTGCAGGGGGCAGCAGGCGGGAGACACCGCTTACTGAATTTGTCACGTGCCAAACACGTTTTCTGACCATCTTTGTGATTGGACCAAAGACGTTTGACGAGTGGTTCTGACAGTATTGATTACTCCTTATCACCAGCACATTTGCATCATCGGAATGAAGCAACAAGCTTGTTTAACAAAGGAAAGCTACCTTTTGCTGGCAGAGGGTGAAAGTAAAGTCGTGACATTAAAACCAAAAGCAAAAATACACCAAATACAAATGTGCATGACCCAAAGAGTCCCAAATGCAGTTGAAAAGCCCATTTTTAGGTAGACAAGAGGATGTAAGCATGTCAACATACAGGTTCACAGATAAACAGATGGATAATGCACTGTATAATGCATTTATTTATTATTATTTTAATGTCAAAAAGTTTCATAACTGACGCTAAGATGTCTGATACTTTTGTAAAAGTGAAATAAATGCATAAAAGCAATATACCTGAGGTTGTGCTACTTCACAGCTATTGAAGCTGGTGTGGTTTGTAGGAATGAGGCTGCAAGCATAAGTAACACACTGATCTGATTGGCCACAGATGCGTTCTGATGGTGCTCATAATTCCCATCGGGCATGGCAACTCTTGTGATAACTAAGCAAGTTTACAGTGATCTAGTGTGAATAATGTCCTGAAGAAAAATCTCAAGACTCAGAATATGTGCGTGCAATGGAAAACATTCCATAAAAGCTATAATACCATCCCGGGAATCCCCCTCAAATCAGACTTATGTGACAAGATTTGGCCTCTCATAACCAACACTTTTCATACAAAAAGTAAGTTCCTCCGGTATCATCATACTATACTATTCAGAATAAAACAAAATTAAGGTAAAATTAAATAAAAGAAGACAGTGGTTGGTGCTTATTTGGACAGATAATTAGTTGGGAGATTAAACAGCTTTATAGTGATTATCAAGCCTTGATAAATAATTTTAATTCATAACAGATTATAAATCCCCCTGAGGAGTGATGAGACATGTTGTGGCATGAGTAGGGCAAAGCTGAAAATAGGGTGATTTGTGAGCAAAAACTTTAATGAGGGAGGTGGTTGTGTAATAGTGATGTGATGCTGGGACACAGACAGAGAGAAAAGTCTGGAAAAACAACAACTCTGCATATTAAGGATGCATGAGCATTCCCCTAGTTACTCTGAGTTGCCAAGGCTGCCAGATTACCTGAGTTTAATGTACCCACACACACACACACACACACACACACACACACACACACACAGCCAATATGCTGTACTTCTCACAGGGCATGGCGTAATGGGTCCCCTGCTCGGTGAGATTACAACAAGATAACAACGTCTGATCCACTGCTCTGCTGCACTCAGCTGTAATCACATGTGCAACAGGTCATCTTATCAGTCTGAGCCCCCTCATCTCTTGGTGTATTGTGTGTGTGTTTCTGTATCTGTGTGCCTATGTGTTTAACTGTCTGTTCTCACCTCTGTGGTTGACCTCTGGTCTGGAGGCGGAGGTGATTTGCGGCATGCAGGAGCCCATATCCAGGTCAGTCAGAGTCAGCTCATTCATAAAGTAAGGCAGCTGGAAACCAAAAAATTCAAGGATGGATTGAAAGTTGAATGAAGATAGTTGTAGGTGTAGCCCCATCCTCACATGTTCCGTTTTCCAGCTTACACTGACAACGTAATTGAATTTTTGAGGAAATCTGGAAAATTGCTTTATGGCACAAAACAGAAAGAAGGTGTCAATCTGCTAGTACAAACTGAACTAAAGTTTTCAGTCTCTGGAAATGACAGAGGACAGAAGGCTTCATCAAAAAATATGAGTAGTTTTTCACTAATAATATCTTTTGGGAAAATTTTCTTTAATTGTTTTATAGCACAAACTAAAGCTAAATTTAACTAAAGCTTTCAGCATTTCTGGAAATTACAAATGGTAGGAGGAGAGAAACTTTGTAAGAATAATCACTTCCAACATCTTTATGCACTTCAAATACTAGGATCTATTTGACCTTTTAGAGGAAATTTGCTTAATTGCTTTACCGAACAGGAAGAGTTTGTTGTTTCTCTGGCATAAACTGAACTAAAGCTTTCAGAGTGTCTGGCAGTGAGAAATGGTAGAGGGAGTGAAAGGTAAAAGGAAAGTAATAATACATATAATAATACATATTTGTCTTATTCCTACATTGAGGGCCTTCTCGTATTTTTGGAGAAATCTGGATATTTGTTTTATGGCACAAAACAGGAGGAAGATGATGTTTTTCAGTATAAAAATAGCCAAAGATGGTGGAAGGAGTAAAAGGCTTCCATTGTGCTTATTTGTTTTACAGCACAAAGAAAGAACACATCCTTTTTCCTGTGTAAACAGGGCCAAAATTTTCAGGAATTTGAAAAAAATGGTTGAAGGAGTGAGATTCCCACTCAGATTTTTGGGGGAATACGCAGAATTGCTTTACTGCACCAAACAGAAATGAATGCCGTTCTTCCAGCAAAATCTGAGCAAAAGCTTTCACAGTTTCTGACAATCACAGATGACAGAAGGAGTGAAAGACCAATGGAAAAAAAATCATATCCAACATGTTTATCCTCGGTAAAATGAAAGAGTGAACATAAACATGCAGAGTGACACCAGGGAGGGCAGAAGTTTGCAAATAGCAACATTTACTTCTTGAAATAAATAATGAGGTTCATGGGAAATGTGGTATTAATTTTGAGAAGCAATAACAATACCACCAGTCTGAAATTCTCGGTAATTTGAGATTGCCAAGTATTTTATGTATCCAGGTATGGCAATTAATCTGACAGAAATAGAGGCTATTACTGTGTGGAAATGCTACACACTGCACTTTTTAAATGATCCTCCTGTGTGTACTGCGACTAGTTCACTGTAACTGCACTCACTCTGATTTTGCTCAGCTTCTTCTGGATCTTGTGGGAAACGATGTCAGCCCAGTGCTTCTCCCGGAGGAAATCCCAGAAGACTCGACCAATCAGAGCGTTAGCCCATGCAGTCTGTCCCTCCCTGCGGTATACTGGGGGACTACAGGTACACTGCAGGAAAGACACGAGGGTCAGGACTGAGTGAGGACGAGAAAAATATGCGCTATCTAAAACGGCAGGTTCAGAGCAACTGAGAGCTAAAATTAGAAGGAACATTTTGGGGATGGAGTAATTTCACAAAATAATTTTTATCTATACCTGCTGGATGCAAGCACCACTGGAAAAAAAAAATTCTAGTGCTTTTCAAACTGACAAATACAAAATACAATCTGATGAATAACCAACTGCATGATTTTAATAGGTTGGCTGTTTTTCAAAAGCTGAAGTTAAAGGTCATGATTTACAATAGTTAACTGACTTAGAGCATGAAGTGACTGAAAATTCAATTTCATTTGTAGCAGCCATCGAACAATAGAAATAAAAAAAAAAAAAAAGACTGTTCTATATGGAAATGCACCCCCTGTCATGTTTGTTTCAATGCAGTTTGTAGGGTACATTTTTGAATGTGTCATGTAATTTTTTAAATTTTACACTCTTACAGCATGTGATAAATGACTAATGCCATTTCATACTTAATGTGCACTACTAAAGAACTGTATGGCATTCCCATCTTTAAACACATTACATTGTATAACTCTGGAATGTTCCTGACAGTTTCAGTTCATTGGCTTCACTTGATCTTATTGGCAAGCGTGACTCACGTTTCCTTTCCTGGGGCTTGTCTCCGTGCTGCCGGCTCCAGGGCTGGAAAGGGGGCTGTGCTCCTCTGTGGCCAGGAGACGAGCCATGTAGCTGGGGTAGTCGAGCAGAGAATGGCCCCTGGTGCAGCTGGAGGTCTGGCTGGCGGGACCTGCAGGGATGGAGGGTAATGATGGGGTGGAGGGGGCCTCGTCTTCAGTGCTGCCCACCCTGCTGGAGCCACGGCTGCTTGCAAAATTACTGGAGGCACTCATGGTCTGTGCTGCTGCTGGATCACCTGGGAGAGAAGAGACAATTCTTACCTGCATGGTTGATGTAATATTCACCAAAAATAAATAAATAAATAAAAACCTCCCACACACAGACACATACTTGCAGCTACAAGATATTTGAGAAGCAATACAAAGTCAGCTGGTTCCTTCAGCTGGTTCAACACTTTGGCCAACCAGTGGGGGACTGTATTATGTATGGTTGCCCCAAGTAATGACAACATTCAGTCCTACTAATGAAGCCCTCAGTGCAAAGCATCTAACACATCTGCTTTTCCTTATAGCTGCTTTAACAGGTCATGGGATAATCAAAATCAGCAGGGTTCTTCCTCAAAGGGACGTGAATGTGCACAGTGGATTTGAAAAGATTGAAATAAAACATTCAAATTATCACATTCTCACCAGGATCTGGGGTAGTGGCAGATGCAGTGGTGGTTGTATATCCTTTTGGGAATGTAAATAGGCACTGAGAATAAAAACTGGCCAAGTGACCCTCATTAAAGTTGCACCAGGCAAGATTTTTATATAAATATACAACCATCTTCTCAGTCTAAATCCTAAAGTAGGGCTGTACTAGAGAGGAGAGTCCCAATTTCCTGAAATGAGGCACTGTGCATTCACCCTGTTTGCCTAAATAAAATACTAGTGTTGGATAGGAACACTTACACAATCAATTCAATTAATGTTGAAAATTATTGTTAAAATTATTAAGGTCATTTTTGGCACAATAAATGTGTTTTTACTGTTGCTGCTGCACAGTGCAGACTTTGTTCGGGGAGTGCACAGCTTCCATAGATGACAAAAATGCTAGCAGGTGGAACCAGTGAGGGGGTGGATTGATAAAAACTGTCACGACAGCACAACAGCAGGAGTAGCAGCCTGGACGGTGGGCTGAACAGTGTGAGTACATGACATTTAAAAGACCTGACATTAGTGCGTACTTAAGATGACTGGTTCGCTCGTAAAGGCACCCTGCTGAGTTGGTCCGATCAGCTGAAAGCAGCTAGAGATTCCCAACTGAGCTTGCATCGCTCTTTGAGTCAGCAGCTTCGTCCAGAGAAAGCTGCTTGTACACTAACATTAGATCTTTTGCTTCTCTTGTCTCTGAGGTATAAACCATCACAGGCTGGATGGCTTTTTAATTGACTGTGCTGGGTGCAGTTTACTGATGTCGTGTTATATGATCTCTAGATATAAAGGTTCAAAGATTACCTTTCCGCCATGTGGAGGTGCCAACTTGAGAAACTGCCTTGTACACCAATGATCTTATGAGCTGTCACTTTTTATAAAGCCAAAGGATGGCAGGAACATTGGATATTCATGCTGTGTGGTTACACTGATGATTTGTTAGCCTGTTTTTTGAAGGCAATAAGGGATACACTCTCCTATTTTGTTGCTGCAGCGGAAAAGTAATCTGCAGAGTAATAAATTACTGATCCCATGGAGCAATACATAATGAGCATTGATAAACACATAACTTTTACTGACTACCAAGCTGAGGGATAATGAAACCTGAGGAAGCTCGCTGAACAAAAAGTAGCTGGTCTTTTCCTTTACACTTGTCACCAACAATCCCCAAGATTATGAACAACCCGCTATTTTAATAAAATGCTTGTGATAAAACACAAACTTGTCGATGGAAACAGAAGAGAGAGCTAATGCAGAAATGATTAATATGATTGTTACTACAGCTCACTATTTATTCAAAAACAGACCCCACAAAAGCTTGGTGCGCCCTTGAAACTGCATGGCTCACAAGCTGTTATTTCAAAAACGTTTATTTTTGATGACTGTGCACTCTGAAAAAAAGAAAATCTGTTTATTGTACAGTGAGGCAAAGGTGATGTCACCAAACATCTGTGAGATCTGAGCGCTGTAAAAACATTGTACTACTGTAGTATTTTTCTCTGTGCACAGTCTGTTGCCTCAAAAGGGATTGACTCTGAAATGTAAAGAATTGGAGCATGTAATCCATAATCCACACACCACACGGCATTTATATGGATGCGTTATCTTTCCCCTTCCCTTTAGATATCCCTAATGCATTGTTTCTCCTACCCGATCTGGTCACACATCTGCCAGGCCTCTGTTTTTCCCTCTCTGTGTCCATGGATGCAAACAGGAACTGGCGAAACCACTCTTCCTTCTCTCTGCCTGTGCGGCCGAATAGGTAGAGAGTGGTGGGAAGGCCGTGGACGGGTTTGGAGGATGTTTGTCTTGGAGTTGCCGGTTCAACGCCTGGCTCCTCTCCTCGGCTCTCGTCCAAACCAGTTTTTTCCTTCTCCTCCTCCTCCAGGGAATTTCCTTGCCCAGCCAGTTGGATGCAGATGGGATATTTTGGGTTCCACTTTCTCTTACGGGCCAACACAGATGGCTGCAGGAACACCTTTGGGGGAACAACAGTAAAACTGTGTCATAACAAAGGACGTTCTGAGATGGCGGTTTCATGCAATAGCTGATTATTCTTAGTGAGATCAATAGGGTGTCAAAAATTTTCTAAGTAGAACTAGGTATAAGCATTAGATACAGGTAGTTCAGGTGAATTTGGTTTTGAAGGTGATGAAAGAGCTGAGTGTTGAACCTGTGGAGGTGTTGTAATGAAATTCAGTGAAACATCATGGCAGGAAACCACTTGAAAATCTCAGTGATTCACACATTCAGTCCTGTAACATTTAGATTAGGTGGCTGGTGAATGGTGTTGTCTGCCTGATGGCTCCGTACATATAGCCTGATGTCCTCTATATTCACCATATGTGGGTTTGTACCACATATGGTATATAATTCTTTTGACATCTGAATTGCACTTGAATGCTCACCCTACATTACCCTTTCCACCAGTGGTGGAAACCCACTAGACTGTCCTACTCAAGTAGACATACTATTGCTTTAGTGATATTATATTTAAGGGAATGCTGCAACGTTTTGGGCAAAATACCCTGTTTCCGACATACCCAGACTGAGAAAAGATGTTTGATACCATTTTCACTTCTGTACATCCAGTCATTCGGTGCCTATGGGTAGCATGTCATGTTAGCTTGGGAGTCACTAGCCTAACCCCGTTAAGGTAAAAAAAAAAAAAATGTATGGCAACTCTCAAGCTGTCTTATTTACACAGTGTATTATATGTGTCAGTGTATCACCTGTAAGATTTATTTTTTTCACTTTGACAGCACTGGTGTTTATTAGCTGAATGTTGACAGGTAACATAAGAGCTCCTGCCGACAGATCCACATGTCTGTTGATGCTTAGGAAAGTTCTTGAGAATTATTTTTGCAACGGAAAGACACTGTTTACTGATTATTTTGGTGTTGATCTTGAATTGGATTCAATCTGCTCTTGTCTTGGTTAGTTGTCATTCCCTTGGCGCCTTGTCATGGAACTAAACCAGACCTCATCTTGCATTTGACTTGGACTTCACCAAGTAAGTCTCAGCTACAGTGCTGTGCTTACTACAAAAAAAACATGACCATACAGAGAAATCAGTCACGTCTTGACTGCTCCACATGTTCCAGTCGCGAAATAAAACAGCTTTACAGACAAGCACATTGCTCCAACAGTCTTACTTTGCTCTTTGCCAGCTGGAACGAGCGGGACTTGACAAAAGTAGCCTCGTGGAGCTTCTCGTCGTACGTGGCCCTGCGGCTGATGTTAGTTCGCGGGGAGTCCAGACGGAGACAGGAGCCCTCGAGGGTGGCAAACACCGACTGTGTCAGGGATGGGTGGTAGGTCTCTGGGTCATACTCATAAATCTCATTCATCCAGCCCTGGAACACCAAGTTTATTTAGATTAGTGAAATGACTAGTTGGTGGTAATGCTCTGAGTTAGAGATCAAAGAGGTCATACTGTGCATAATCTATTTAGTAATGCTACTCATGTCTCTATACACTACATTGTGTTTGGTTGTGGGAAAAGTGATACTTGGACTTGGAGTGGCAATAATCACAAAGTTTTGTTCACTGAACAAACAGTACCTTCAATAGAGATAGAAGCAACCTTGGTGTGAGTCATGTGGCTTTAACGACTGTTAAATGCATGAGGATGTTTTGAATAAAGACTTTGCTCTGTTTGAATTACATCCTAAAATGTTCATTAAGACACCAGTAACAAAATTCGATCCTTTTCAGCAGCTGATTGAATAATTAGTGGGTCTTGTTGTGTGGTGTCTTTAATTAGGCCTCCACCCTAAAGCTAACAAGGTAAAATTAATTTTAATTACACAAGATAGTGGCAACATCCAACTTTATCTGTAACCTTCTGCCCTCACATTGAAAAATACCACCCTGCAGTCAGAGAGAGAGGCAACAAAAGCCTTTACCCCCTTGCTGACATCTAAATATTATATGCCCTCCGAAAACGTCTCAGAAATTCTGCAGCTATGCCTTTCAGATGAAAACCAAGCTGCTAATTGCCAAACAAGGGACTCTGCTGAACACTGAGACAGAAACTCCCGCACCATCACCACCACTGCTGATTGGTCTGCCTTGTGCGCTCACAAATTACAGCTTCCAACTGCCTCAGTGTCCCAACTAATTGCATGTAGAACTGACAGTGCCTAGAGGGAAGCTGTCCTCTCCCGTGCCCCTCTGCAACGCTCAGTAAGGAGAAGAACGATAATTACCAGCACAGCTCCAGCACTTTTTATTATTGCAGATTGTAATTGTATTGGAGGCACCTTGTGTGGTCACATGCTGCATTTGGAGGCTTTGAGCTGTGCTGGAGAGTCAGCAGAGGCGCTGAATGGAATAAAGCAGTTCAAATTCAGAGTGACTCATTTTGGTTAAGCGGCAACTTTTATTACATTCAGTGACTCGCCGAGCAAATCAGTCACTGAAGGGATGGTATTGTGGCATCTGCAGTATTAAAATGCGGACAAAATGTGCAAGATGTGTTGTGGTGGAACAGAGTGAGATGCAAGGTTTTACTTGATTCGGAGTCTTTGCGAAATCTGAAAGCATATTTTATCTTGCTGTTATCTATGCAAGATATTAACATGTTGAGAAAGAGGTGAGAACTTGTGTGAGAACGAGGTGAGAACATGTGATGTTTTCCACCTCTGTGAGTCATCCATATACCTTTAGTACACTGGGCTCAGTGCTGACAGTGTCACCTGCCAGAACCTCCTGTCCCAGCAGGGCCTGTGCGGATCTACGTGCTGAGAAGTGAGACTTGGAGGAGCCTAGCCGAATGAGAAACAGACCCAGCAAGAAGCCAAGCGCCAGTCCCAGAGCTAGACCAGACATGTAGGGACTGAGAGGTAATGTAAAATATCCATAGGACAACACAGCCACACAGAAAAGACTCATCCGTGGCAGAGGAGGGGGAGGGTAAAGAAGAGGGGCCCTGACCAAGTGTCCTGCAGGGACCAGAGGACCAACAGGCAATCCCTGTGCCTGCCTATGTGTCTCAATGGCAACCACTTGTATCATGTCACCATCTGTGCATATTTCCAACTTCTCGTCCCTGTGATTTTGCCTGCCATGATGCACAGGGCAAGTGCTATTGTGGGTTCTCCCAGGATGTCTAACAGAATAAGGCCAGTCAAATGCAGGCAGGGAATCTGTGTCTGTTTTCTTAGCACTCCTCACAGGAGACTCTGAAACGCCTACATCCATGCTGCCCTCCCGCCCCAAGCCTTTGGTGCTGTAGGAGCCAGCCTGTTGAGCAGTGTTGGTCCGACACTGGTGCTTGGGGCTGCCTGCACTCTCCTCCCTCATGATCTTACTGAACATGCTGCTCAGAGGCTCTTGAACAGCCTCTGTGAGCTTCCTCTTGGTGTCCTCTAGCTCCATTTTGAAGAAGCCCCCCTTCAGAGCCTCTCCACTTGGGGAAAGTGAGCTAGGAGAGGGCGGAGCAGTGCGAGAGTCGCCATTGCTACGGTTTTTAGGCTGGGTCAGCTGCTTCCACAGATGGAGATTGAGGCGGGAGTCGGATTTTGACTGCGACACTTCGGGTTCTGAACGGGAGATTTCAGTAGAGATCGATTTGACGAGGCTGAGAAGGGGTCTGGGTCGCAACGTGGAGCCCTCTTTCAGTTCCAGTTCAGTCGAGAGAGACTTGACCAGGCTGGCTAAAGGTCGATGGGTGGGTGAAGGTGGGCCTGGCGAGAGGAAGCTTGGACCCGCAGTGGAGCAATTCCCCAGAGAACTGGGGGATGAAGGGGAGAGCGGCACATGGAAATCTGAGGATTGCAGTCCCCTATCATCCTCAACAGAAAGCTGCCTCTCCTTGGACAGTGAGATGGATGGGTAGTCCTCATCATGATCAAGGGCAAAGATGAGCTCACTGTCATCCACGCTGTCCCAGTCTCCCTCTGTCCCAGTCAGCTGGATCACAATGCCTCGGGGCAGGTGCCTTTTTGTCCCATGGGAGGTGGCACCGACGGGGGCAACAGGAGAAAGGCGTTGAGCTGGGCTCTGGGGTTCATGGGGGAGTCTGCAACTTCCCCCTCCTTGACTCTGTCTTCCTCTTTCCCCATTTTTTCCACTCTCTGCCATTTCTTATCCTTACATTGCACGGCTCAGGCACCTAAGAGTCACTGAAAGAGAAAAAAAAATAAAGAACACTGTCAGCTACATTCTTAATCCTTGGAGGCAGAAAAAAAGGAGCCAAGCAGTAAGTGAGTAAGGAGAGTGAGGGCATCTTTTCTTGCATTTATGCCTCATTTTCAGCAATTTATTTTCACCGGTGGAGAAACTGCTTGCTAGTGCCGGCTGTGTAATAAGGTGTGAATGTGAATGTAGTTTAGCTATGAGAAGATGGCGAAATGTACATTAATCTGTGTATTGTAGCGTAGTGAACCTGCATCAGAACCAAGTAAGCACCTCTCCCGTAGCTGTCGCTCCACATTACTGAATGAATTTCCGAGGCATATAAAAATAGACATGATAGTCTTTCTTCCCCAAATGTTGCACAAACTAGGGCAGCTCTGGCTCAGATCTAATGTTACACTTTGGGGGTTGACTGGAGAAAAATAGCAAAGAGGCCTACATGAAATTCACGCAGTTTATACAGTGGTACAGTGTACTTTTAAAATGAAAATGCATAATATAGGTAAAGATGCCACAAAATATGACCACATATACAAGAGGACAGAATTTTTGCAGTCTTTGGCAGCATCTTGAAGTGCACTGAATGACAAACATTAGTTGTAGTAGAAAATAGGCACTGCTATTCTTCACTCTCTTAAGTCATATTAAACATGCCGTCTCTCACAGAAAACAAAAATCTCCGGCTCTCATCCCCTAAGAGGCAACTGTCAGCCTTTAAACCCAAAGTCGCATCCCTCCAACACCATCTGATGGCTTCTTGAGCTGCTTAAAAAGTGCTTATGTAACCCTGAGATGAATAGTGAAAGTAGTTCAAAGATGCTTTCAGTCATTTCCCCCCATGTGGCCTTTGTGTGTCAGCAGCATGCGTGTTTTTTTTTCACCACCTACTCACTGTCAGAACAATAGTGGCATGAACCTGATGGCACAGAAACAGAGACTCGGTGTATCGTCAGCGGTCACTCTGCCTATTGAAGACTGTGATGGAAAAGAGCAATTCTGCATCACTGGACAGAAGCCGGGAAACAGTGTAAAGGCGTAGTGGGAACCCTTCTCTCGCTGTCTCTCTGGGTCAAGTACCATGCTCTTTAATGTGAATTAAACCCTGCTTTTCACTGGTCAGATTTACGTAACTGTATTGCAGAATTGTGTGGCACAATTTCAACCAATTCCACAGCAGCTGGTGGATTCAAAATAATCCTCTCTCACCCAAAATGGACTGTGGGGAGATAAACCTCACAGACACACATGCAGGCGGGTGGCATTAGACCTTCCTCATAGCTTTTTACGTAGTGGAAAGAGGAACCAGGCGCTGCAAGGTGCCAGAATACACACATACACACATGGGCATGCATAAACACGCACATACAAACGCGCGTGCGTGCACACTAGACAGGCTAAACTACTATTAGGCTAATAATGCCTTATCCCTGCTAGTTGTAGAACAGCAATATGACAGCATTGCCACTGTGTGGGCGAACAGTATTGCGAGGTCTTGTTTATTTGATATTTGATCCACACAGTTTGTGTATGGAAAACATGGAGAAAGATTTGTTAACTTATTGATTTGGTTGTTTCACTAAATGAGAGGGGATTTGCAGATTCAACTGCAGAAATCTCCATCTTCTCATGTCAATTAGTGTCGTATTGAGTCTCAAACATCTTATATTTCTTAAAACAAGGCACAAAAAAATCTGGCAGTGGCAATGCCACTTGTTTCCAATTAAAATCAACTTGTTCCCACAATTTTCTTGAATCAAGTGTCATTTTCTTGACACTAGTGGGCTGATCTGGCTCATTCTGCCTTGTTTCTACATATTTATGCTTGTTCCCAGAAAAACTCCTCAAACAAGTGAAACTGTATTGTTTCACTGGCACATTTTTTCACCTGTTATAAGAGGAACAAGATTTTAACACTCAATATGAGACTAAGCAATTTGTTAAGATGGAGATTGTTTGCAGCGTAACTTGTTGCCACAATGAACAGACACCGGGACATTTGCATTTACAAGGTGCCAAAAGTTGCATCAGCATTTGGGAGCCCTAAGCAGAATTTTAGCTGGGATCCAGGCTAAATCATGTCTAAATCAGATCAGTTTGTTGACCTTGGGCAGCAAGTGATGCTCTTTGTGTGCAAGCCATCTTGTTGTAATTTGCTCGCCAAATGGTAGAGGGTTGACTGAAGCTAGTATCCTTTAGACGCAACTAACCAAAAATATGGAATGAGCATGTAATTTGATGTCTGATTTTTCTTTATTCTTATTGTCGGCCCTATTCTCTGAGAACTTACATGTTTGTTCCATGTTTTTGGGAATCTAGTCAAAAGGGTACTCACCTCAGTCGACCCGGTTTTACATATTGGACCTTTAATTGGGTTAGTTATATTATGTGTGAGAGTCACTGGTTTAATTTCTTGCGACCAAAAGTTATCTTTTCAGAAATATATAATGGATTCCATACAAAATATCCCTATTATGTCACAGTGTGCTTGTGTGATCTCGCCTGACTCCCTTGATTCTGTCCTCTGGGTTTTGCTGTGACTGTACAGTCGTAATAATTTGGCAGGGACAAACCAAGAGGCCCCAGAAAGCTTTATGCAAGAATAAGCAAAGAAAGGCAGAAGAATAGGAAATGTGAATGTGACAAAATATCTGAGCAACCTCCTCACTGATATTTGCATGTATAAGGAGTTTTTTTGGGGACCAAATTAGAAGCAGGTTTCTACCTGAGGGGCCAACCAGCCATTTGGGATCCCTCTGCTATAAAGATGTGATGCTCATGGATAAAGCCGCCCCTCTAAAACATGCACAAGAGAGCTTAGAACTGTTCCATAAGGCTTCGTGTGAAATGCAGTGTGATCATGTGAAGCCTGTAGCTGCAGCACGAAACGCAGCACGTGTCTGCTCTGAGGGAATGATCATTCCTATATGTGCCTGTCATCAACGCTGTGCCTGTTAATGTGTGGGCATGCGTGTCTGTGTGTGTCTGTAGGTGTGTTATTAGTATGCGTGTGTGTTTATGTGTCACCCCCTGATCAGACATGGGCAGTGACAATCTCAGATTAACATTAATGCAGGGTTTTACTGTGAAATCTAACAAATCACACAGCCGGATTATAGGCTAAACCAACATTTGGTGGGTCTGGATGCAACCTATCTGATCTCAGTGACCCACTGTTGATTATTAACATCACAACCCTTACACATTCTTACACAACTCGTGTCTCAGTCTTTGTTTGGGCTCTTATTAAATCAAGCATAAGGTTGCACATCCATGGTTAACTCATGAAAAGAAAGGCACATGCTTGAGAATAGGTTTTGAATAACAACTGTAATGAACATTTCTTGAAACATGATCAACTGTTGAGGTATAGTTGTTGTGATTTCACGTGAAAGCTGATAGTTTACCATGCATGGATAACTCTGCATCTCTCATGAATGCCAGTCCACTTAGGTCTGCAGTGCTATCACTTTCTGGAAGACTTACATCCTGAAGACAAGTCTGACTTCCCAGCATCAGTTGGGATTTAAAGAGACTATAGTGTTGCAGGATGCCACACCAGTGTCACTTATTACACTTTGCAGCCCAAAAAGAAGAACATTTTCATATAAAGGTTCAGTCACATTTTGGATAAAATTGCTAGTTTTGCAGTGTTGTTGATTATGGGTAGCAAAATCCCAAAGAAATAAAACAATCACACCAAAAAATAAATGCAGATGAAGTGTGTTTAGGCTATACGTACCCAGAAAAAAGTGATGCTTGAATGGATATGCCTCCAAACCCCCTGGTTGTTCACTCGGTGTTGCCTGCTGCTAATTTCCTCTCCATTTGTGTGCGCAGCAAGGAGTCTTGCTGCACAACAGTGAAGCGCTCTCTCACACACACACATCATCTCGCTCTCACACTCTCTCTCTCTCTCTCTCTCTCTCTCCCTCTTGCTCTCACTCTCTCACACACGCAGGCACACACACACCTCCCCTTAACCCACTGCCTGCATCCAGATGTGTCATGCGCTGCCGAGCATCTCAACTCACCAAACTGATTATGAAAAGCATGGCCGCAGGGGTATAATCCAGATTAAGTGCGCTGCAGCCCCAACATGCGCGCACACACACACACACACACACACACACACACACACACACACAGCATATTGTTTTCAAGCCAGGTCAACATTAATTCACAAAAACTAACACCTTGCAAAGAAAAAAAACTTTCACTCATATTAAATAGCACTTTCTTTCTTTTTCTTTCTTTCTTTCTTTCTTTCTTTCTTTCTTTCTTTCTTTCTTTCTTTCTTTCCTCAGCCATTTAACCTTTATTTAACAAGGAAGGGTCCCTCTGAAATTAAGAAGCTCTTTTTCAATGGGGACCCGACAAACACACAAATAAAAAGTTGTTTCATGCAGCAAACACAATTTAAATATATCCATATTGTTTCCATTACCGCATGTGAAGGCACACTTAGGAGTTAAGAAACATTTAGGAGTTTGGTGATAGAATCATTTACATCTTGCAAATGCTGTCTGATGAATTTCAGTGCATGTTTTATTTTGGAAAGAAAGCCTTCAAACATTCTGATGATGATAAAAAAGGGGATAAAACAATGTGCTTGCCTCTACACCCTCTCCCTCCCCTCGTCTCCTTCATCTTGGCCTACATACAAACACCCTGGAAGCCCTAGAAATGACAACATGAGGAACGGGGCAGAGCAGCACACAGGCTGCAGCTGGGGTGAGCTACAATAACCTCCATCCATCACTGACTCAGGCGGGTGCTCTTGAGCGGACTGGCTGGCTTACTGACTGACTGGTGCTCAGCCTCTTTGGCCCACAGCCCCCAAAACCAAAGCCAGGCTCGGTCAAGAGAATCCACTTTGGAGGCATAAATGTGCAGTTAGGGGAAGTTTTGCACAAACTGACCTATTACTGTGTTTTTCCTCTTTTCACAATTTGCGCTGGATGAATGAGAAGGCACCTTGAGGCTGCAAGCGTTCATTATGTCATGTGGGCAAAGGCATTTAAGGTGAAAATCATTATAATAAAGCCGCAGGGAGATACATTTTCCCTGCCCCTTCTCATTTTTTTGTTGCAAAGTGAGATAACCAACACTCAAAAAAAGTGATCCCTACTTTCACTTAAAAGACTATCCCAAGTTTCTGTCAGATAAAATTATAGGACTTTGCAGACTGAATCATCTTTATTTTAGAGATAATGAATGATGAAAAATTCTCTCCAAAAACCCATATATAGCTTTGTGGAGTGCAGGTTCATTTTTTCATATTCCAGAAATTGTTTCCTGATTGTCTCTAAACCATTTGTGATCACTGATTCTCAAACCCAACATTTAGAGCCACTGGGCCAGAAAACAGCATTTCTCTGTTAATATTATGCAATCATGTTGTGTGTGAGAGAGGCATTGCCTATAGCTTACATGTAGAGAATCTGTTGTTAAAACTGCCACAGTACATGCTAATCCTATACTGGATCTACTTTTTAGCTGCTACAACTCTGCAGCTGATCAGTGGTATCACTTCCACATCCTCAGAGATGTCTTGTTATTAACAAAGAAGAACATTTTATTTGAAATCATTTAGATCTGTTATATAACTAATTAATGTCAAGGTATGGGATACTGCCAGTTTTATACAGCCTGCTTATATAAAACAAAGCATAGCATTCCTTTTTTTCAGACAGCAATTCTTCAAATTCTCATGAAATAATTCTCTTATCATGCCAGATCTCCTGAGACCTCTCTATTCCTTTGTATTGCATTAATAGCTGATTTACATAAGAATGCACTCCAGACAGCACATGCCTGAACTATATTTAGAAAGTGGATATGGAGGGCCTGCTGTTTAACATATTCATCTGGCATATGGTATTATGATAATTACTCAGCTATTACTATGGTACATAGGATTTTGAAATGAAATGCACATTGGGGCCCGGGAGGGGTTACTGCCCCCACTAGCTCCACGTCATTTGCCCCGTGCGCATGTGTGTTTGTGTGTGTGTGTGTGTGTGTGTGCGACTTTGAGTAACTGTGGGCACGTTTGCCACCCCCATCCTCTCTACACACACACACACACACACACACACACACACACACACACACACACACACACACAGACACACATACCTTGCCATCTGTTGACATGTGCAGCTGTTCAAAAATAGCCCTCCACCAGAAGCTTCTCGGAGTGACCAACAGATAGTCAAAGCAGGGCTCTTGAAGTCTGTCACTTTGAGTGTCTGTGCCTCTACCATGTGTTAAAATCACGTGTTTGCCACCGATTGTCACCTGCGAAGAAAACGCTGCAAGACTGTCACAGAGGACGCACTAAACTTTCAGCGGATTTGTTTCTCTGTCTGTTGCTTTTAAAAATAGCTCTCAACCTTTCTTGTTAGAGCTTAGCATAGCTTGACAGGCCTTCTCTGTCATTTCCAGACTTGACTGACGTGCAGAAACTAGCAGCAACTCAACAGTTTTTTTTTTTTTTTTTAAGAAATGGAGCCCTTTTCTGATCAATTTATGGAATTCCACCCTGTCCATGGAACCAACGTCAGGTTGGACCACTCACAAACCCAAGCCACCAGGGTAGAGAGCTTTGCCAACGGGGTATGTTTCAGCAAACACCCGTTACACCCTGGAGAGATTTTCCTGATAGAAATTGAAGACAAGGAGCTGGGATGGTGTGGGCACCTCCGGATTGGCCTGACCGCCAGGGACCCCAGGACCCTGGAAGTAGTACCTGAATATTCCCTGCCAGACCTAATGGACTTGGGCGACAGCTGGATCTTCGCCATAACCCGTAACCACAACAAGATCATAGAGGAACTGGAGGCTGCAGCCGGGGGTGAAAGGGCTGGAGAGGAAGTGCTGGCTGGAGGGAGGAGGCTAGGGCGTGGGGAGGATGATGAGGATGAACACAACCAAAGCAAAACCAAGACCTTCTTCACAGACTCACACCTGTACATTGAGAACGTTCGGATCCCCAGAGACAAGCTGGTGGGTCGGAGCCGGCCTGGACGCTTCAGCCATATTTTGGACGACTTGTACAAGACCAACACCCTGCCGCCTACTGCCAGACGCAGCCGGATAGGAGTGCTGTATGTGCCTAAAGGGCAAGGCTTGGCTGACATGCACATCGTCATCAACGGGGAAGACATGGGAGCTTCTGCAAGGGGGATTCCCACCATCCAGCCCCTGTATGCTGTGGTGGACGTCTTTGCTGCTACTAAATGTGTTCGAATTGTCCAGGTGGAGTATGGATGTGAGTGTCCAAATGTCAGAGCACACAAATTCTTTTGTCAACAAGGAAGGAAGGAAGTAGAAGTACACAGAACCCCCAAGGGTCACATAGTTGAAAACATCACCCTTGTGCAAATCTGTACCTTCAGTTTACAAATTTGTCCACACAGATTCATAAACCATACCCTCAAATTATGAATCTGTACCCTCCGATTTGTAAATTGTACCCCCAGATAATGAATCTGTACCCTCAGATTTTTAAAACCATCCAATCTATACCATTAGATTGCCATCTGCATCCTTGGATTCTGCACTCTTGGTTTCACAATCTATGAACTCAAACCCTTTTCCAGCAAAGTAAAGGGTAATTGGATATGCTGGTGCAATCCAAAGTGGGTTCAAAAAGGGTGATATAGCATCAGACAGGTAAATCCAGTTTATCTAGATTTAAGGATGTACTTAATGTCAGTGTTATATAACATCATCTGTGCCGTGTATTGTTTAGTGCATGTATATTCTGATTTTCATTCTCCAACATTAATCTGACAGTACAGATTTGTAAATCTGAGGGGACGCATACGTAATCCGAGGGTATGGTTCATGAATGAATGAATAAACTGAGAGGACAGATTCCACATGTATTTGTTTTTTATACCATGTGACGGAGTTTAGCTTTTTCATGCAGCACTTTCTTCATTTTCTGTCTCCAACACTCTAACCTGTGTCTGTTTCTACGTCAATCTGTACTCTCTCTGTTTGTCTCTGTCTTGCTCTTCTTCTCTCCCTCCAGTCTCCTCCTTGCAAACGTTGTGTAGGAAGGCCATTCAGAAGCACATAGTCCACAGGATGGCCATCGACTGGTTGGAGCTGCCAGAGACACTCAAACACTACTGCAAATATGAATGATGGCTGGACCTTCGATGGACAGAAATAAGATCCATCCTGAACTCTTACCCCATTTCCCTAACATTATTTATTTATGTCGGCAGTGGAATGTTGTGTTTGTGACTTGATTGTAAAATGACATTTGCAATACATTAGGACTTGTTTACATTTTTTTTTTTTTTTTGCAGTGCCATGTATTATTAACAACAACCTCCAGCACTGATAAACCTGACAGCATTTGTCGGAGATGACATCTAGAAACTAAAATAACTTCAGCGC
This sequence comes from Myripristis murdjan, assembly GCF_902150065.1. NCBI lineage: Eukaryota > Metazoa > Chordata > Actinopteri > Holocentriformes > Holocentridae > Myripristis > Myripristis murdjan. Next base: position 14,091,258 of record NC_043998.1, read on the forward strand.
GGCCATTCTGTCTCTGTCCCTCTGCTTCTATCTTCTCTCCTCACGTTGTGATAGAAATAACTCTGACATAATTCATCATCACTAACTCAGTTTCACTCAGCTTTAAATGAGTTTTTACCCATTTATCAACTTAAGTGAAGAGAACATAGACACTAAATGCTTACCTGTTCCCCCAGTGGCTGATTTATTCCATGCTAACACTTTAACACTATGCTGAATGATAGTGAGGCCATGACATTATCTCAAAAACAAGGAAATAAAAATTACTAGCTGCTCCAAAGACAAATGGCAACTAATCTATATGAAATAATGTCTGCCAGTTTTGTGAGAGACCTTGTTTAATTTACATGAAGTATAATGTAAGGGATAATAGAGAGCGAGATGGTAATGACAACAAAGAAAGCTGAGAGGAAAAATTGTGATTTCAACTCATTTTAGTACAATCTAAGGTAATATATAAAAATGTGTGTACTCTCTTAGCTACCATGGGCTGCTCTGCTCACCTGAAATTCTTGTTGAAAAAAAAAAAAAAAAAATCCATGTCATGCTAATATGGATTAAAGCAGTGAGCATCATTTCATTTTAGAATGTGTGAAGAGAAAGGCTACAGAAATAACAACAACAACAAAAAGACAGTGGCAATGCCAGACTCTGAAGACATCAGGGATTGTCAGCAACTGTGCGAATCCATACATTAGAAAAAGAAAGAAAAATACAGAAGCCAGAATATGATATAACACTGAGACGCAGAGCACTCAGCTCTTCAGCAGATAATAAAGGTTGTGCTTCTCTTCACATCTCCTTTTGTCTTTGGGGTCAATTTGATCCCAATCAGTATTTAACATACCTAAATACATGATTAACATCTTTTTGTCTTTTTTTTTCTTTCTTTTTTTGGTATTTTGCTTCATATTTAATGAAGTTCCTAATATAATGGGGACCAGTAGGTAAACATAAAACATAATGACATATTTTCTATGTCCTGGACACATTTTGTAGGCATCAGTGTTTCTTTGGGGTCACTTTGCCCCCAGGCTGTTTTAGCTGCATAAATCATATGAGAAATAACATTTTACACATTTTAACATTTAGTTGTTTTGAATGACTCTGAGGAGCTATAACATGATGTTTAAAATCTCCAAAAAAAAAACTTCCCTCTGCTTTAGGGTCACAATGAACAGAATCACTACATAGAGAATACTGTTGACTTATCTATATCATGTTCCTTACCGATCTAAACCTGCAATACTCACTACATGCACTACAGAGCTACCTCGTCTCATCTCATCTCCTACCAAACTATCATTTTTTATTAACGACCTCATTTCTGTGCATAATCTTGACAATCGTGCCTTGCCAATTAAAGGGCACACAAGCATGACTGATAATGTATGATAATCTGGTTGATACTCTTATTAATATGTCAATAATGTCTCAGACAGATAGATAGATGATAGATAAAGTTATTTCTCCTCTATGTACTTATTTTATTCTTATTGAATTTCATCATCTTCTTCTTCTACTTCTTCTTCTTCTTCCTCCTCTTATTATTATATAAATTGCTTGCATTTACCGGACTGGTATTATCTTGAAATGCATTTTCCCCTATCTTTTTTCTTTTTATTTTATATATGTATTCATTTTCTTTATGAGTTGAGAATGGTTCACTTCCACCGTGTGGAGCCCCTGCAGCGCAGCGCCTGGCGGACACTGACACCTGCCGTCACCGGAGGAAGCAGCAGTGGGCGGAGCTTCGTTTTACACACCGAGATCTGCTGTGTGCACGGCCCGGTCAGCTGTCACTGCCATCAGGGGAAGAGCAAACCACTTCTAGTCTTTATTTCACATTAACTTCTCCCGCAGACACCGGAGAATGTCTTTTTGTCAGTTTTTTGGCGGAGAAGTCTACAAGGATCATTTCAAGCCAGGTGAGCCGGCGCCGCCTGTTATTGCTGTGCGGGAGGTAGTGATGTAACCCGGCCGGGATTATCCATGGAGACACAGGATGGTTACTCTCTGCCGAGCATTAGGTCTGCCCTGACACAAGCGGTTCATCCACCATTTGTTAGATTTGTATGATAAATAGGCCTATTCTTCCAGAAAACAAATATTTAGACAAAAAAGCAAACAGTTCTCTGTGTTGTGTAATGGTACACAGTGCAAATAAAGGCCAAAGTGTCACATTTGGTTCCTATTACTGTTGTTTACGCTGATGAAGCTTATTCGAATTGCCTATGAGGTCAATGGCAATTAAAGTCGTTGTCATTTGTGTTGTTGTTTTTTCTTTTATTAGTTTTTACAATGAAAGTGCTTTTTTCTTTCATATTTTTTTCATACAGAACTTCTGTATGATGATTTACAGTTTGAAAACAGCACTATCCTATGGTGAGGTAACACCAAAGCCCTCCAAGGTGTTACCTATGACAAAAAAACAACATGACCAGGCTTGTGTAACCAATCAAACTAATCAGCCTTCCTTTAAAAACCACTTTCCCATTGCATTGCTGCAGGTGTGTATGTGTGCTCCAAGTGTAACCACCCGCTGTTCTCCAGCCGGTCTAAATTTGCCCACTCCTCCCCTTGGCCTGCTTTCACTGACACTGTCAGACCGGACAGCGTCACCAAGCTGATGGAGACTCTCACTGCCTACAAGGTCAGGCGTCCCGAACTGCCAAAATGCACTGAAATATGTACAGCATCACTCTGTAGAGCAGTGGTTCTCAAACTGGGGTCCAGGGACCCCCTGTGGTGAGGGTTATAGGGGGTCCTCAGAAAAATGAGGAATATTTTAATTTCACTAGTATTTCATTGACTGGACTCCAAAAATGTTGAGAACCACTGCCTTGGAGTGGTTCTCAAAGTGCTGTAATTTCCCCTTATCTTTATTCCTTTTTTAGTGGCATATGTCATTTTATGTACTGTGACATCTGGTGTATCACATGCTGCAGAGTGTGTGACAATAGTGTGTGTCCTCAGATTCTGTGTGGGAAGTGCAGCAACGGGTTGGGTCACGAGTTTGTGAATGACGGCCCGGAGGAGGGACAGTCACGTTTCTGAATATTCAGCCACTCGCTTAAGTTTGTCCCCGATAAAGGTAAGAAAACCACAGATATGACTCCTGCATAACTGCTGATAATGTTTTCAGTTCACATTCTACCAGAAAACCCTGATATTTTATGGTGCAAACTTAGTTTACGTCTATGAACCTGGTGCTTTGCTCACCTGTGCAAATCTGCTTCTCTTTTCCAGCTTTCTCTTTTGAAGAATTAATAACTATGACAAAGCACAGCAAATAAGATGCCTGAAGTCAGTCTAGATATCAAAACGTATAGATCAAATTGTCTAAGCTTTCCCCTTTGCCTTTATTTATAAAAAAAGGAGGACTTCAGGTCTGTTTAAAACCAAGTTAGTCGTTCTATAGAGAAATCCTAGAGGCTCCATGTCCTGTTATGTATGTTTTTTTCCCATTCCTTTTTTTTTTTTTTTTTTTTGGCATTCCATTTAGACTGAATTTGCCAAAGGAGTTGAATTATGAGTTCATCTATCACTTTTCTATTTAAATACTCATAATTCGTAAAAGTAAATTGTTTTAAATATGTTGCTCCTATATATGCACAAAAGACAACCCACAACATATATTACAAATTTCATTCAGTTCCGATTATTCAGCCCTAAATTACAAGGACCATTGCGCCTGTTATATCGCTGATCCAAATTGGTTTCAGTGCCCTCAAAATATTTGATGTTGCTTTGTCCATTGATTCAACCATATTTGCAGAAAAACACTTCAATACAACATCAATTTGTTAAATGGGACACTTCACAGATGTAAGAAATCATGGTCGATGCTTTTGTTCTTCAAAAACTGAAACCCTGCTGATGCACTATAAATGATTTTTATTATTTCACTGACATCGAATTTTTGTGTCACACACAATACTGAAATAATGGTTTCCAGACAGATTGTGCGACGACTACAGAGGCCCAGTGAGGTTTGTTTTTTCCTCTCTTGTTTCTGTCCCAGGCAAGGAGGACAAGCAGTAATGAGTGAGCTCAGGGTTCAGAGCAGGTGCTGCAGCTGCTGCACGGCCCAGTGAGCAGGACGGTCAGTCAGTGACGTGGACAGGGGAAAGGCCTGAGAGGGACGTCCTGTCCACCGAGGAGTCTTTGACCAGCCTACAACACAGGGACAGGACCATATCTTGAGTATTTACTTTGCAAACATTTCAAACGGCACATTCCATGAATACCTCATATTTAAATAAATAGCAAGTTTCATTCATATAGCCTGAAATCCTTAATGTTATCTCACACATGCTTGTTGTTTTAGCTAGATACGAGTGAGTGTGTTGTTATGAGATAGAGAGATGCATTTACAGTGAAAAGATATTTTCACCAGTGGTAATTTCCAGTGAGCAAGTTCTTACCACTTATTCCTCTTATATTTTAGTATCCATTTCATTTTAGATTATGATAAGTTTGCATCTGACTGAGTTGAGGACTTTTCTTGCCATAAAACCAGAATTCAGCTTCTCCAAAAATAAACTCAACCATATTATCTATGCACTGAAGAAGTCTGCATTCTTAAACTGCCCTTTAAAAAAAAAGTTTGTTATATTTTTACTGCAAGAGCGTGCAATAGGAAAGGAGCCGTGTACCATTTTGTATGGATCAATAAGCTTTTTCTGTCTTTTCGCCACATACTGTAAGATGGCTTACTTGGACTGATTGGCAAAATTCTGTGATATCATTTTCATATGCTAATTACAGACTTTTTTGTTTTGTTTTGTTTTATGCCTGAATAAAAATTAAGAAATTCTAAATTATAATTGTATTTGTCACAATCCAGTTAAGACTTTGGCTGACATACAATAAATGACCACAGTTTAACTGACTATTTATTTTGTCTGTAGCAATACATTTTTTTTTATTTTATTTTAATTATTTAGTTAGTGTGTTATTTTAATTAATTTATTTCTTTGTATTTATTTCACCAGTATCATTATTATTGTGATACAGCCTAAATTAAAAAGCCTGCTTGGTATGGAGAGAAGTGTGCAACCTTCATTAATTTAAAATGATTGTAACTTGCACCTTATGGTGTGGTCTAACCTGCTACTGAATGATTTAGTCCTGAAAGTTTCAGGGGATATGGGAGTTTGTTAAAAAGTTGTCTTACATGGTACTTTTCATAACAATAAGCCACAGAAAGTCACTCACCCACATCAGCTGCCTCTGCGATCGCAGTTTGAATGCAGTCTCGGTCATCTTCCCACTCTCTCCAGCGTTAGAGGAGCTGCTTGTTATTCACGCATTTGCCACTAGATGGAGCTATCATCCCTCTAAATGGGCATGGCTGCAGGTTCAGTTGATTTGTTGCAGTTGAACAGTTTTCCTGCTTTGGCCTCAACAGTCTGATGTGGTCGATGTCTGATATACAGCACTTTCATTTGATCTAACTTTCGATTGCCACTTCAATCTTCTCGTCAATATCTGGAGACATTAGTGAGACTATTGTCAGTGCACAAACACATGTTGTAACTGAAGTAGGATCTCTGGTGCTTGCTTGACATGAATACAGGCTGCATGTGTTCTCTGTCCTGCATTAATTATGGATGCTGCTTGCAGAGCGACCAGGGGGCCCGGCTCGCTCTGTGGCCCAGCTGCAAGCCATATTCTCTGGGCTCCGGTGGTTGGCAAAGACCCTGAGGTTGAGAGGAGTAGCCCGGCCGCCAGGCTAGAGACTGAAGGCTATCATTACAGAGAGTAGACACACACACACACTCACACAAAGAAAAAAACACACACATGCACAGAAAAAAAATGTATGTCTAAGTGAACACAAAGCTGTTTTCCTCTTGGATGTCACACAAACACACACACACCACTACCCTCAAGTGAGTCTCACGCATGTAAAATACAGACAGCCACCACTCCGAAATGCATTGGAGACTCACACACTTCCTACACAGCAGGACACACACACACATATACACATGCCAAAACACACACACACACACACACACACACACACACACACACACACACTGTCCTCTGCGCTGCGTTTTATTGGTCTCGCCACAGACAAGTTAAGATTGAAGCGTATTTTCTTTCAAAACATTACTTCTTGTAGCGTGCAATTACAAGGGTTCATCAAAACATTTGTAGATGTAGCTGAACTCTAAGCATCAACAATTTGAATATTCTTGAGCGCGACTCCAAATGTGTTCCCCCTCCACTTGTCCGTGTTGCCAAAGGTATTCAAATGGATATCAGCCTCACTGCGGCTAAACAGCCTGACCTTGCATCGAGGCTGTTATGGCTGAGTAAATTTTCTCTAGTAATGTCTTGGCAGGCGTACACTTAGCAATTTACTCTTTTAACATAACAGACTCCACTTGGTGGGTGTTTCTATCCAAAGTGCTTTATTAGTACTTTGAGAGCACGCATTTTTAGCATAGGTGGTCCCACTGGCAATCAAACCCACAACCCTGGCAGTGTTATGTTCTACCCATCAAAATATACAGGGCTAGTTATATCAGACAAGCATAAAACACAAACACACACACACATGCACTAAAATCTGAAGTGAAACCTGTTATTAAAGCATAATCCCACCCTCGGGTTTGGGCAAACCTTGGGCAGTGGTGACCTAGAGGTAAGAGAAATGGCTTTGTGATAAAAGGGTTGCGAGTTCAAATCAAAAAAACAGCTAAGAGGAACTCCGTGGGAAATGTAAATGTGAAGAGGCTCTCTCCAAATAAATCTCCTGCCAAGGTGGAAAAAGTGAATGCAAGCGAGCAACTTAAAGAGAAAACTGACTCTCATGCACTCGCTTGTGCTGTTAGATATAATCAGTTTGCGATATGCACTGTGCTCCAGAAATTATTTTGCGATAAAGTGCTGGAATTGACTTATTTGTTGTACTCTTTCCCTGAATTTCGCTTGTCTGCTTCTACTTCGTTAGGTGTTTTCCCACATTTCCCAGCTCGTCTTTTCATTTGTCCACATTCACTTCTGGGAAATGTACGAAAAATCACTGTAAGAAATCAAGCGAGCAGGCATGAACTTGTTCCATTCAGTTGTGGCTCACATTATGTAGATGAGCAGAGTGATAACAAAAGTGGAGAGAGAGTTTTCTTAGTCAAGATGAAGTGAGATCTGTGTCCCCTGTGTGTCACGTCTGCCATCAGCTCAAGCAAAAACTCACCAGATGTCCACTCCGTCTCTACTGGGCCGATCAACCTGACAAACTGAGGAGCATTCCAGCCATGAGCGAGCTTGACGGACATGTAAAGTTGACCAAACCAGAACTGAAGGTGGTTTCTGGCCATTAACAGCCAATTCGATTTCTATGTCTGTTGTTTTTTCATACAAGACAAAGACAAAGTATAGTATAGACAAAGTATATAAATACAGGACTTAAAGGAAAAGTTAACCCAAAGGGGAAAAAATCCTACTTGCCCCAAGTGCAATAGTCTCTATGTCATTTGGAGAAGTTTCCAGTTTGTCTCCCTTCACCCCAACACAGTTGGGCTGGATAGATATTCATTTGCGGAGCTCAAACCGTCACAATTTTACATGTGAAAACCTCAACAGTAACATCTCTCTCCAAAAACAATGACACGGAAACCCAACATAACGTGCAGCCCTCGGGGGGGCAAAGAGTTTTGACAGGAACTATTTCCTGCTGGAGAACAGCGGCAAACTGCATCTGTCTATTAACTGTGTTCACTGGAAGCATATAGACACAGCTGGCCAGTGTTCTTCCACAGGAAATAGTTCCTGTCAAAACTTTTGACATGGCTGTGACAATAGTTATCCATGTGGGTGGATAGATTGCACGAGGGGTAACCGGGAAAAAAAAAAAAAAAATATATATATATATATATATATATATGAATATTTTTTATATAATTCGGGTGAACTGCTCCTTTAAAAAAAAAACAAAAAAAAAACAATAAAGTCAGTGGCCTCCATTGTTGATGGTGAGTTCTTGTGTACAAGTGAAATAATGGAGCTGAAATATTTTACTTCATGATTATTGTCCATTGCATTCAGAACAATGCAGTTGGTTGTACAAGGCATTGTTAAAAAAAATGAAAGTGCAAATACACGTTTGAGAATGCGTAGTTAATTATGTGTCTCAAAGTGATGTTATCCTAATCAAATCTTTGCGGCCGCATGAGACCAAGTCAAGAACCTCAGCCTTGCTCACAGTATAAAAAAGTGGTAAAACCCATAAACTACACTCGTGGCAGTGTGAATGTAGTGTCACTTGTAAAGCCTCCTTATGTGGCCAAATTGCATTCTGGTTTGTTGAGGCTGCTGTCAGTGGAGAAATTACTATCTCTTCTTCTTCCACAATGGATTTCTCCCTGCATGAGCGCTGATGTAAAGTGTTTTTGATTGTGAGGGACTGACACCAAAACTTGAAGAAGATAACTTTTTTTTTTTTTTTTTTTTACTGTAAAACTTCAATGTAACTGAGAAAAACTAGTCAGATAGAAGAAAAAAAAACACCAAACACAAGTGTAAAAGTGGGTCAGGGTGGGTTTTTCCTGTAAGACTGAGATGGGTAAATAGTAGTAAACCTTGCCATCAACACATTACAATTCAAGTCCTTGTGCAAAGCAGAGTTCAAAGAAGTGTTTTGGTGTTTTGGCAATATCCGAAAGGTATGTGTCTCAACCACAAAGAAAAGTTAAACCACTGAACTGGTTTGAACAGTCATGCAGATCATAAAATGCTTCCTCCTGGCACTTTGCACAGAACTGAGGGGACAAACACATTAAGTGTAATTTGAATGTTCACAAAGTTGCCTGTGACTCATATTCATTATTAGACGTCATGCTGGTTTTCATTTATGAAACTGCCTGCTAAACAGAAGTGCGTTCCCACAGGGATGAGGGGAATCGAGGACGCCGTTTTTTTTTTGTTTTTTGTTTTTTTTTTGCTGATGAACTTGAGTTAATGGTGAATCTCCTCTGAGGATGGGCAAAACATCGGGGCGGTCATGTAAACTCTCTGTGCTGGACCTGAAAATCCTCCTCGCTACATTAACCCAGATGTCCTGGGACACTGGAGGATGGGATTAATGTTTGATTCAGTGGGGAAATGTCTTTATAAAGGCATGGCAGAGCTCAGTTGCACTTTGGCTACAGACCATTGTTACAGACAAGGGTATTCTCAGGACAATGGCATCTTTCAAAAGTTAATTTCACTGTTACATTCAAGTCATGCCCCCCCCCCCTCTCCTTTATATTTTTAGCAGTGCAGGTGGATCCCCTTCTGAACATGAACAGTTTAATTTCAAATGGCAATAGCCATCACCATAAAATGATTGATGGCAAAAACCAAGCCAAATTGTGGTACTTTTTGAAAATACGGTTTGGGTAACAAGAAAAAAAACACTTCTGCAGACTGGATAAATGTTATTGTAGAGAAATTGAGTGAAACATTGCCTTTTTCCAAGGTTTATATAGCCCTAGAGTATTTTGGAGTAGACGTCTTCGTTTATTTGGGGTTTGCAATTTTCCTTGGGCTTCGCCTGATGCGGTCCAGATCAGATAAGCTGATTATTGAAAATTGTTCCATCGTTCATCGCCGCCACCCCCCAGCCAAAAAACAGGTGTATGACATCATGGCGATTAGGGCACATTAGACCGGCTCGGCCTGCCAAACCACATGCAAACAAACACACACACTCACACACACACACACACACACACATACATGCAGACAGTAGTTTTGTCACGGGAGAGGGAGCACTGTTGTCTAGATTCAGGTGTTAAAACACCGTTGAACGTTCAAACGGAAATGCCTCGTCTCATAGGGGCAGCTGCTACAAACTCAGGGCTTTTCCACACCAGCATCATGGTATGTTGGTGGTATCCTGCATGATGGCAGAGTCCGATTAACAACCATTTTAGGAGCAATGCATCTGTCATGGTTAAACCTCAGGCAGCTGTAGCCTAGAGGTTAGAAAACTGGGCTTGTGATAAAAGGGTTGCCAGTTCAAGTCCCAGACCAGATATAGAAGCAACTAAGTGGGAAATATGAATGTGATGAAAACCTCTCCCTCTTGGTGGAAAAAGTGAATGTGAGCAAGGGACTTAAAGGAAAATTCCACGCTTGGATAGTCTTCTCTTACACAGCATGGGAGTCTGATTTACACATCAGATAACCAAAGTGAAGCCTATAATTAAAGGAGAATGTGTTCCGACATGGTTAGGCATCATCAATCTGTGATGTTGAGTGCTTTCTAGGAGTTGTTTTGTGTTGTAAGTTACTTTTTTTGGTTTGCCTACTTTCCCGCAACCTGCCTCGTTTGCTTCTACTTCACTCAGAGACTTCCGCTTCCCGGATTGACTTCTGACAGCCCTCAGTGAAGCAGCCCTGAACTTGCTTTCAGTCAAAGTTGGTGATGCAACTTTACTCCAAAATGTCAGGTTTTTGCTTTGTCTCACCTGTTAAACAGCCGGGTTCTGAAATCTGGGGCTGCCGTCAGTGAGGAAATTGGTACATCTGCCTGTTCTGCGACGGATTTCTTCCAGTATGATTGCTGGATGTCGGTGCTAAATGTTGAGTGTAGAAAGAAGCTGTTGCTCAAAACCCGATGTTTGTCTTTGATGTTTCAGATAGCTGAAAAATTTTTCTGCTATCATACTCCATTGTGGCTGCGCTGGAAATATCTCAGTGTGAGGTCACGGTGTCTACCTTTCAAATAAGCTCTGGCCATGCGCAGACAGTCACCGGTTGTCTTTTCCATCATACCCTGGTGCTTTTAGTCCTGTCAATTACAGTTTGCACTCACAAGTGTTATTTTCCTCTTTCTGTTCCTCGTGCTCATACAGAACTTGGGAAAAAGGTTTTTAAATATGCTGCACCCAGTGTTTGGAACAAAATGCAAGAGGGTTTTTATGCTTGGTAAATTGGCTCCCCGTAGAGTTTAGAGAAGACTGTGAGAACAATAAGGCTGTTTCTGCTTCAGCTAAATCCATGTTTTTGACGTATATTGTACATTGGTATATCTTAGGATGCGTGTTTGTTTGTTTGAATTCTCAGACTCATGTTTGTATTCTCATTTTATTATTATTATTTTTTTTTATCTGCTGCTACATATCCTGGTCGGGACTCCCTTGAAAAACAGATTTTTAACCTCAATCAGCTGTCCTGGTAAATTAAAGGTTAAATTGATATAATTTTAAAAGAAGAAAAATAAACCACAGAACAGCAAAATGGACCTAGAAACACAGGGGATTTCACTAATAGCTGTTGTTTTATTAGAGTTTAATGCTCAATTTTTTTCCGCTCTCAGCTGGGCCTGCTCAGTGGCTGATGACTGTTGTTGTACTGGGCAGCTCTCAGGTGTAAATTTGTATAATTGTGTGTGAAGCAGCATGTTGCTGAAAAGCAGCAACTTGCCCAGAATGGTGAGGTCACAAGTTGAAAAATACTTTTACATTAAGCACGTGGATTTTATAGTTTTTCTTTTATTCTGAAGAGAAGAGTTTTATTCTAAAGAAAAAATGGGTACCACGGTTTACACTAGCAGACGTGCCAGACTTCATGTTTCACCTCCAGGTTAAGTGGTGTCACCACCTTCCAATCTGACTGAAACACAGCATTTTCTCCAGCATTAGCCTACAGCTCGACACCATGAATGTAAGTCAGAGTTCAATCCCAAATATGATTTACTGGTAATTTATCATGTTTCATACAGGTTAAAGTTACTCTGTGGGTCAGCTTGCCTACCTAAAATGAACAGCATGTCCCATCATTCCTATAAAGAGCCACAAATTAGCAGGTCACCCGTTTACACCTCTGCCACTCATTACCTGGAAACGTAGGACTGAGATAACGGTGTACTCGTTTACACCGAGCTCAAGTCCTGGATGGTAGTGGGATTTCAAGGGGAATGGTTAAAAAAACGGCTGCCCTCCGCACAGCATGTTAACATACAAGCTTACAGGGAGCCAACCTGTCAGCAGCACACGAGTCTAGACATCTGGACTAAATTATGCTCCACTGTCCATCTTCTGGATGCAGCTCCACCATCCATCTTGCTGCGCTGACGTGTGTTGCCTATACACTGCACCCGCCAGCGCGCCAGACATGTTGTGTGCCCCCCTCATCCCATCACAGAGGTCCCAGCGGGCCCCACACACACTTCGCCATACATCATACTCCATGATCCAGAGCATCAATAGCAGTCAGTTAATAGGCGGCGCAGACGGCAAGGTATCGACACCTCTCATCTCCTGATGGGATCTGAGGTAGAAAGCAGCGAGGGACTCGGTGACTTACTGCTTTCCTAGACGTGCTACAACAGCTCCAACACTGTCTACATGTCATACACGAGTCTATACACACATACGCTGTACAGGAAGTTATGTTATACCCTCATGTTTCTTCCCTCAGGCAGTCATCCTAATCAGTTATTCTGCTTTGTCTCGTTGCTCTCGTTTGTCCAACAGCTCTCCTTCTGCACATTGCACCATGCAATTTGTTCAGCTTTGCTTGCACTGCTGATATCTGCCTTTTGTACTTTTTGTCCTTTTATTTCCACATAGCTTGTTTTTATAGTTTACAATCATGGATCACTTGTTGTTGTATGCTGCGTGCCTGACTAATCACTAAATTGAATTCCCATGCGGTGTATATGGTGAATAAAGTTGACCCTCATTCTGGCATGTTACGATACTATTGCACAGAATTGCTGACCGTGAGGTGTTGGTGCTTCAAACACGCCTTGTCTTTTCAGTTGGACTGCTGAAGTGGTGCTCAGTCTGAGGAACTAAAGCTAAGCACAATGGGAAAATGATTTAGGACTGCACCTTAATCCCCTCAGCGCTGCCATCTTGAGGCTTTTTCACACTGTAATACCTTGTTGCAAAAAATAAATAACGCATTTCTCAGAAATAGTAAAAACATTTCAAAGACATGTACAATGTCAGAAATCTAATACATGAACATATACTCTCCTTTACCAGACAAATGTTGACATACATACGTACAGATGTTTCATCTATAGTTAACTTGGGCCAACATCTGTTTAATACATACATGTGTAACCTATATGTGCAAATCTAAAAACACATTATTACATTAACACACATTAACACATAATTAACAACAGCAATACTACTAATAATAATAATGATAGTAATAAAATGAAAATGTGAAATTCAAATGTGTTTCATTTATGCATAGCATATTTAATATGTCAGGGATAATCCACTGAGGTGTGTCTGAAAGGGTTTTCATACCATTACCAATACCAATACGGGTCATTTACCAGAAATTAAAAATAGGCAGCGATAACTACTGTAGGCAGCAAAGTCCTTTGAAAATAAAAATTTCCTGCCTGCAATTTTTTCATACAGGCGAGGCTACACAAAAATGGCTCAGCTAGCTCAGTGGTGGACATGGTTTGATTTAAGGACTCTTTTTACTCAACTGACAAAAAGGGAAATTAGCATGAAATTTATCAGTGATTTATAAGTAATTTATCATTATATGCTTACAGACATCCCAGTATCGACCTTCAACAGTATTACATAGTGTAGCATCTTTAATAGCTGGGAAACAGTCAGTAATCTGTATTCTAATGAAAGGGCAGAGGTTACGGGTAATGTTAGAGTTATGAGTAAGTTTCAGTATGTTGCCATGGCTACATTGGTTGTTTTGGACCTTTATGGCCGCCATATGAATGTAGAAGAGTAGTTCTACTGGCCTTTGTGTGCATTGCAAGGTTAAAAGCACCCACCAGCCAATCAGAAATGAGTATTCACCCAGACCATGGCATAAGGACATATATGGAAATCCTGTGAACGTATTATGTTACATTTCCATGAAGGAAATTGTGTAATGTTTGTGGTCTATATGATAAACAAAGATGTAATGCTGACAATGACAAAAATGTATGCTTGGAAAACAGGCATAGATGTGATATTACATTTTTATTGCAAGTTGATACAAAGTGTTGTATGCCACCATGCAGGTGCAGGTCCTGCATGCGTCGAGCCACATGAACTTGCACAATCATCACAGTCAGTCTGATTATGCCTCAGTTTGGATTCTTTTCTGTGTCGGCTCTGCAGGATGACAGCACCAGTGACTGTTAGTAAACATGGGCTCTGAGCGCTGTCTAACCGTGTTATCTCGGGTCCTGGGAGCAGATAATGCCCAAACGCCGACAATCAAGCGGCTTCAAAGCTGCTGTGCTCCCTGGGCCGTAGCGATGCGTGCTCCAAAACTATTTAATCAGGACCTTTTCTCTTGGCCTCTGCCGCAGACCTGGAATTGATATGCTAAAGGCAGATATGTGATTGTGTGTGTGTGTGTGTGTGTGTGTGCATGTGTGAGTGTGTGTGTGTGTGTGTGTGGGGTTGGGGGGGCATGTTTGTTTAGGCTGCCTCTCTCCTGGACTGGGTCAGGCCCGGGCTTACAGAGGTATAATTCTGTGGTCGGGCTGTTGAATACGTCCTCTTCTTGCAAGTTTTCTAACTTTTCCTGAGGCTCCCTCTGCACCACAGTCCATTGACTTCTGCTGCTTGGCCCTGCCTCCCGCTTAAGTTGTCAAAGAATGGAAAAGAAGACCGTCAGGCATGCTGGTCAAGCGTTAACATCGAGCGTAACAGCTACTCAAGGGCTCCCGCTTCCAAACTCAGCGCATTCACACACACAGCGTGACAGAAACCAGCGCTAACATTAGTCATTTTTTTATTTTGTCCTTGGGTTCTGCAAGAATCTATCTGATGGGCTATGTGGTCCGTCTCTGTATTTACGGCCGTGTCCAGCTGCTGATATATCGCCCCCCTCTGTGGAATTCCATGCAGAGAAGAAGGAGAAGAAGAAGCGACCAGAATGATTATAGGCCAGCTTTTACTGCATGAATGACATCATGACTGTAGATCATGGAATCCTTCGGTTTTGGAAATCCTCGGTACACAGCACTGTAAATCGTACAGTAGCTGTAGCGTGCGATCCAAAATTCTTAGCTAAATGTTTGGATTTGATGCAGAGGAAAGTGTAAGGTCAACGAAGGGGTGGCTGCATGCAAGAACGTGCACACACACACACACGCGCGTACACACACACATTCTGTGGAGCGGGGTGGAATAAGCAGGTCATCACACGCGCGGCTCTAATCAGCAGGTTTTACGGGTGGTCTTATTACCTTGAATTATACCTGTCAGATAACCTATCAAAGAAAAAGCTGATTGCTTACTGCTGTGGGGTGCAGCAGAGATCGGCTGATTGCTCAGTTCTTATTAAACGTGGCTGACGTCACTTGTTGCTTCATTCCTGTGAGTGTTTCTTGACCGCATTATGGCCAAAGTTGCTTTTATCTCACTTCACTCGCCAAGGAAGATTTTCAGTCCTGGGTGAGATGTCAAACATTTGAAACACCACTACATCAAAACAAATGATCACTGTTGCGTGAGGAGTTTCGAACTCTTGACTTTAGTGATTCTCATATTTTAACTTTAGCTGAACGATTACAGTCCATGCTGCTCCATGGTATAACCCTTGGGTTGGTGAAAACTTTTCAAAACCATTTGGACAGCCTCAAAAATGTTGGTGGTCAAGCTGAAAACAAGACCATCTTTCTTAGTTCCTGAACAGCTGACATTTTGGAGATACATGGTTTTCACCTGACAATAGCAACATCATATTACTATACTTACAAGATTGTAGGAATGTTCAGCCCTTGTTGGATAAAAGAGCAATACTTTAAAACTTCAAACCCTGAGGTACTGAAGCCTTTAATGTTTGCAAAAAGCTTAAGCACGTACAAAACCAGTGACATAACTCAACAAGATCCCTTAAGCTTCAATTAAACACTTCTGTGTATGAATAAAGACATTTTCAGATGCAAAACAGGATTTTCTACTTCATTATCAAAATCAATACCTGGATTTGTTCTAGAAAATGCACCTTAATTTGAGTTTTGAAATTCAGGGGTCTCAACAGTGGGAAAATGAAGGGAGTTTGTGCATGGATTAAGAATTTTTAAGGTGCATCTTCTTGATTTTCTTCCTAATCTGAAGTAGAATTAAGGAGTAAAGTCTTGAAATTAAGAACTCATTAAAGAGGGGCATGTGTTTGAGGGGCAATGTAAAATGTAAAATAATGACATATTAAGGATTTTCTGCAGATTGATCACAAAGATTGACCGAACACTGATAATAGTTTGGTACCCTCTAATGGTTTTAGTAAATCTGGGCCTAAATTTCTTTCTATTTAGAAAATAGTTTATAGAGATATAGTGATCAACTTCAGATGACAACTTTGTTTTTCATCCTTTGGAGCAGAACTTGTGTTTCATTTTAAAGCCCAAACACATTCCTAGACAACTGCCCTCCCACTGAATGTTACATTTTTGTCTCAACCGCTGTGCTCACTCCATCAGAGACGTCAGATGTCAAGAGATCAGCAGATCTCTGCCCATGTTGTTTTGTCTGGATCTCAATGTTGCATGGCACACCTGACGCCTTATCTGCTCCTTCATCGTAACTCCTGCCGCTGTGGATGAGTCCAAAACGCTGACAACATGCTGGCCAGTCAGTGCACTGTCACCACCAATCAGCAACTTACAAATAAGCATCTAAATTTCATCTCATCATGGATTTTCCCCAATCCTATTACACAAAGCGTAAGCTTCATAATGACCCAACTGGCAATCATGGTTAAAATATTTGTTTTAGTGCAAAACCAGAATGTTTCCACTCAACAGGACCCATCTGAAGTTCATTTATGCTCTCCAAGCTTTTTTTCCCAACCAAGGGGCTTTCTCCTTGACAGTTTACACAAAGTCAAAAAGTATCAAGAAGAACCCAGACCAGGTGTAAACAGAGCAGTGCCGCTGCTCCCTTTGAGGGACCTCCAGAGATGAAGCCAGAAAGGTTTTACTGGAGACAACAGCGGCCGCCTGACCACAATACACAGCAGTAAAAGTCCCAAATAGGACTGACAGACAGGCATCAGGTGGGGATTCAGCGAGGCAGCTGCTCACAGCGTTTCCCGCTAATGGCTTGGTTTCAGACTGACAAACAGTTTTTATTATTATCCTCAAAATTCCCACATGTCGCAGGTTGAGGTGATCGTTCCTGTGCAGGCACGCCTGGCACTTTGCATGCCTTCTTTACTCCTCAGCTGAAAACATTTTGTGAGCAGCGAGCTAGTAGCCACACCCATGTGATAATGTACGATGCTGCCTTGCCCTATACTTACCCAGCTAGCCGCAGAGCTCTGCCCTGCAGTTATGGCTGAGGATATGGCCCTGCCGCAGGCTTTCACACAACAGGCCGGCTCACAGAGCAGAGCAGTAGGCTGCTGCGATTGGATGCACCCTCATTGGTTGGTGTTTGTTTGGGTGCTGTTTGTGTAGTAAAGCTTGTTGGTGTTGTGTACATGGGATTCAGAGCCGCTTGGAAAAGTGAAAGGCTATCTGCGAGATGTTTTTTTTTAAAATATTTCGTCTCCATGCTTGGTGTTAAGCGGTAGAAGCTGGATTCATTTTTTTTTTTTTTTTTTTTTGCACTTGCTTCTCTTGAGATAAATGCAACAACCATTTCTTGGATTTTCTGTTGATGCAGTCTGAGAGTCTGTAGGTGGTGCTCTTCTCTTTGTCTGTTCACCAACCAACAAGTTCTTCTTAAATTTATTACAAACAAACCCTGTTACTGCTTCCGGGAACATAAAAAAGCACCTCTTCCTTTGCACAGAGGATTCATCAGGAAAAAGCAACCAGACACTTACCAGCATCTGAGATTTATTCAGACAAAACCTTTAGCATCAGTGTTTTAAATGCCCCATCCACAATTTGTTAGAGTAAGTTCCAAAGTGGTGAGGCAATCACCTCCGGAAATGCTTTTTATGCTTAATCTTGCACTTGCACTGCCCTGCAATTCTTCAAAATGAATATATGAACCGTGATGTGTCAGGAAAAAGGGACAAGGTTTCCAGGGTGAACGCCGACATCATGTCACTCTGAATGTGGCATAACATAAATGATGCAGATGACATGATGTAGATTAGAATGATTGTACATTCACTGTACCAGGTAGAGTTACAGGAGTTTGTGGTTATCTTGTGTAAGATTTTATCCATTTGTATATTGTAGTGATCTTAATTTATTACTCTCTTACTTTTGTTTTAGCATGCAGTGGTTACCAAAGTTTCCCCCTTGGAGATTAATATAGTTAATCAATCAATCAATCAGTCAGTCAATCAATCAATCAATCAATCAATCAATCAATCAATCAATCAATCAATCAGTCAATCAATCAATCAATCAATCAATCAATCGAACAAGAAGGAAAGATAAGGTTTTATATAAGGGATGGTGGGGGATTGTTGAAAAACTGGTGATGGTATTATTGGTTGGAAATTTTATATTCGCATACTGGCATGCTGTGAATTAACCGCTAACCTCTTTTCCACCCAGTAAAAGAAACAGAACTTTGTTGAAAAAATATGGGGAAATAAAAATAGACATTTTTGCCATTTCTATATTATGCAATGGAGAATTTGCTAACATTTCATTGTGACTTTATGTAATACTATAGTTTGACTTGCCTGTTCTGCATCACACAGACGGCAACGCATTGCAAACATTTTTAGCACATGAAAGCGTGGAGTAGATGCCATCATGTTCAACTGGCTGTCATCTGAACAAAACCTGTGTGTAACTCATCCTTTAATCCGCTCTGCCCTTTGCTGCTGGTGTCTGGGGAAGTTTAGCGATGAGTGTTTTCTACGGGAAGGGGGAGATGAGTGTGAGAACGGGGAAGCTGATAGGGCTCCTGCTCCTTTCAGCAACCCCTCCAAACACACACAGACACACACACACACACACACACACACACACACACACACCATTCCGATCAGCAGCCAGACGGGCCTGCCCTCCATCACAGGAGGCTCGTTTGAAAAGAGATGAGCCCAAGTCAGGAGCTCGTCTTTGTATGCTGGTGTCTATCCATGATCCCCAGTGACAGCAGTACTCCCTCTATCTCTATGTGTGCGTGCATGTGTGTGTGTGTGTGTGTGTGTGTGTGTGTGTGCATGGTGTGGTGAGGGCTTATCTGAGGACCAGGAAACACATTCCATCTAGGTGAGTTAATAGGCCATTTGAAGAGCAGCTCCCCAGTTGCTGGTCCCATGTATTGTATCCTCAGTGATCCAACACAATGTGGGGACAATGCTCCTTATTCTCCTATGGGATAATGGTTGTAACGCCCTTCTGGACAACTTGAGAAGTCTGGCTTATTCAATTTGACCTGAAACACTGAGGGGGTTAGCTATTGTGGGAGATGAAAACATGTAACGCCCTTTAAAAAGAAATACAAAGCAGAGAGGAAGAATAAATAGATACATCGATCTAAAACGCATCAAGTTTCCTTAACTCTGAGTGAACTCTGTGCGCTTCCATCAGTGACTAAAACATAATTCCATCTTCAGTGACTCAAATTAACATTATACCCTTACTAACAGCCGACACACTCCTCTTTTGTCTCTCTGCACTCAAGAAAACCTTAAATTACAAGATTAATTCCTGAACATCTGACCCTAACTCTAATCTTAACCCTGAAGCCAAGTCCTAACCTTAAGATAGCCCCCTTAACCTCTTTCCTGGCTGCACTACGCGACTCCATCATTACAAATGCATGTTTTGCAGCCAAGCTTTGTTCAAAGCCACATAAATTTATTTAAAATTCTCATCGACGTCCCAAAGTTTCCAAAGGTACCAGATATGTCGTGCCAAATTACATGGAAACGTGTAGAAAATAAAGCACGGGACATCTAGATTGTTTCCATTCGATGTTATAGTGCGACCATAAAAACACTGGCAGCTTGGGTTTGCATATTTCACTCAGAATAAGCGTGCTGTAGTTTCAATGAAGCGTTGCAACCAGCAGATACAGAGTATGCGTGTGACGTGGTCACACAATGTGGAAAAAATGAGCTTGAAGCTACTTAAGGGGAAATTTAAGGGGAAAATCAGAGTCAAGAGGTTAAAGAAGTGAAGGGCGGCAAAATGTGTTTTTAATTCATCTTTCTGTCCTTGTGAAGACACACACACACAGTGCCAGAAACACGCGCCCTCTCCCTCTCTGTTTCTTTGAAAACACCGACACACCCACCTTCCTGTTTACCACCACAGTCTCACCTTTCCCTGCATCAGTGTAATTTAACTTCAGGGCAGTTTTGATTTATTTGATTCCCCGTACTTATCAATTATGAATTTTTGTTCTTTGTTTACCAGCCTCCTCTGTGTTGACTTCATCATCTTCTTTCTTTTCTTTCTCCTTTTCTTGCTCTGGTGTGGGACATGTTTATGAGCCCCTATCTGTGTTTCATTCTCGCCTACTCGGTTTGGTTTTCCTCTCAATCAAGCCCAAGCTACGCCTAAAACGATTACACCTCGCCACAGTCTCCTTGAGTATTCATGTGCTGCTCAGTCAGTGATCTGGTGTGTTTGGTAAACAGTAACACATCAGTCCATCGCACACAGTGTGATGACGGGGACTCAGCGGGGCCCGAGGGCCTTGGAGCCGCAGCAGACACATGAAACAGATCCCAGCTTTGAAGGAGCCGCCGCACGTCGTCATAGGGACTTACCCCGGGATTACAGACCATAATGGTCGCTGCCAAGCTTTGTACAGCTGTCTACCTTCCCAGAGCCAGAGCCTTACACAGGTGTGTAGGAATTCAGCATACAGGGTGTCACTCACAGGTGCAGGTGTGTGTGTGTGTGTGTGTGTGTGTGTGTGTGTGTGTGTGTGTGTGCATGTGTGTGTTTTCACTTCCTTAGTTTAGGTTCCTGTAAAATTATTGAAGTGAGATAATAGCCTTTTATTAAATATTGCATAGTGCTGATGTGAAGGCAGTTCCTCCCTGACCGCAACTACAGAGAAGCAACATCTGGTGAAGTCTATTTTCTTTGTACATTTTATTTATTAATTGTTAAGTCATTTTTTTGCAGCCTGGTCTCATAGAAATACATGAAATGAGCACAACAATGCATTACGTGGTGGTGGCACAAAATGGGTTCAAATGACTTGGCAGAATCACAAAAAGATGTTAATGCAAAGACATTTAGGAAACACAAGTTACCAATAGTATGAAGACTGAAAAAGTCCATATAAGCAGACTGGTGAAGTGGTGAACGCAGTTCTGTCTGAGACCAGTGTGTTTGTTTCTTGTTTAAGATAAGATAAGATAAGATAAGATATTCCTTTATTAGTCCCACGGTGGGGAAATTTCACGCATCACAGCAGCAAAGTGGATAGCAAGATACGAAGCACAATTTACACAATAAACAGTATATACAGATAACAGTACCAAAGAGCAATATAAACACTGTAAACAAGGAATGTAGAAAAATACTATGTTTCTTACAACACTTGCAAATGTTACCTTGTTCATATCACATGGTAACATTTGCTTTTTAACATATTTAACCGTGACCTTTCCCTATCCTTAACCAAGTGGTTTTGGTGCCTAAACCTAACTGTCAGCTTGCTGATGTCCATTGGTCGCATGCACTTTTAACTGGTGCTAGTGTCACATAATTTGTCCTATTTGTCTTTGCACTGGCATTGTTTTCATTGTACAGCACGTTATTTTAACCCATTTCATGCCACTACTCTGTAATGCATTGTTAAAAGGTTGTGGTTATTAAACATATTTCTGTGAAATCAAATTGTTGTGTATTTCAGTGAGATAAACTTGTCTTTTTTCAGTTTAAAGGCATAATTTATCCCAGAGGTTCCCTGCCACTGAGTGAGGAAAAAAATACTCAAATCCTTTGCTGGTTACCTAATGGAAAAATGACTCCTTGAAAAGTAAAAGTCCTGCATTGAAAGTGTTATTTAAGTAAATGTATACAAGTATCAGCGGTAAAATATAAGAAAAGAAAATGTATTCATTGTGAAGAATGTTTCCATTCAGAGTGTTGACTTGTTGTATTTTAATATTATAGCTCTAACTGCTCCATATCCTGTTGGCCAGTTTACACTCAAACAATGCATCACATTTAATGTTTTGCATGGGGAAACTTCTTCTGTCCGACTGCTGTCAGATAAGTGTAGTGCAGAAATGTAGCGTAGGAAATGTAAAAGTCTTGCAAACTGGACATACCCAAGTGCCAGTGCTTCAAACTGACCTTAAGCACAGCACTTGAGTAAATGTACGTTCTGCTTCCATTTAATAGGTGTGTTGGGTCAACTCGCCTTTAAATAGCTGCTAAAACTGAAAGAATTTCATTAGTGAGGTTCATGAGTTTCAGTGGTCAGTTTTAATGTCCTATGATGGTTTTAAATGCTGTTTCAGAGGTTTTTCCACCCTTCCAACAACAATATTTGTGGGAAACGCTGAATGCTTGCAATATTTTGGCATATCACTTGGACCTGCTACTATAAATGAACTGGAATGAACACAGCTCCCATCAGCGCACACCAAAAACCAAAGCAGGCACGCCTTATTGATCCCTTTGACTCCAAAGTGGCACATCTCCGATTGTTTTTCAACATCAGGGCGGATCAATATGTAGAAGTACTCCAAGAGGACAGAAGGGTAAATGATGCCTTCTCTGTTTAGAGACTTGGGCAAATTGACATTCTGCCAGGTTGGAGGAGGCCTGGATCGATAGATATTGTCATCGACTTTGGATTTATCATCCGTATAGATGTGCCGCCATGTAGAGCCTCACTTATATTCTAACATATAAGGTGAAGCTGCCAATAGCCGATATATACTGTAACTCATATACAGTCAAAAGCAATTTGGGGAAAAGGGGGGGCGGTATCCAGTGTCCTCTGACCTTGATGGCCTGTATTTGGTTTGGTAAAAAAGGCTTTCATCAGCATATCTTTGATTAATACAAGGCCTGATCAGCAAATACAGATTTTAATAGAGCATATAAAGATGGCTTTGCCATTACACAATAACTAGGTATTATCTGAAACGTTATAACATATATGAAGAACATTGTGTAACTCATATTTGCTGTGTTTAAAGGAAAAAATCCACCCTTGGACAGATAGTCTTACACGGTTAGCTATCTTCAAATTGTAATGTTGAATGCATTGCAGGAGTTATTTTGTGGTTGAGTGTCATAATTTATTGTGTGTACGTGGAAAAGGCGAGAGTGATATTAAAAAGTGTCAAAAGATTTTGCACTTGTGTAAGAGTGAGTGGGTAGAGAGAGAGCAAGGGCATGTTGGTTGGTAAAATTACCAAAAAAGCCTTTGAAGAGAGTGTTGTGTTTCACACACACGCTACCAAAGACAGATACGCAGACATGAAAGCGGTAGCTGCAATGCATTCTGGGCTATTGTGGTGACTGTGGGTGGAAAAACTCCTATCTCTGTCTCTTCTACAATGGTTTTCTTCCTGTATGATTGCTGAGCATTGGTGCAAAATGTTAAAATGTTAGCTCTAGAAAGAAGCTCCAGCTCTTTGATTGTCAGGGTGTGACACCAAAACCTCATAGCTGTTGAGGTTTTAGATGAGTGGCTGTCAAACTGGGGTCCAGGACCACCAGGGGGTCCCCAGCAAAAGGAGGAATGGAGTCATTTAATCAACTTTTATTTGAAAAAAAAAAAAAAAAAAATCTGGAAGGTAGAAAAACATAAGACTACCATTTTGATCATAATTTATAATGATCCTATTTTGATCATAGTTTGGTTATAATGGCTTTTTATATCTCCACATGAAAATCTTCTCAAAGGGGATTCTTAGGACAAATTTTCTGAAATGGGGCTCTGTGGTCTATTGTGTGTGTATTTTAAGAGTCCTTGACATGAAAAAGTTTGGGTACCCCTGTTTTCAATCACTGATTTTTTTTTTTCCCTGTGGTTAAACTGTATTGTAGCTGCACTGGAATTATCTCTCTGTGATATCATGACATCTACTTTTGGACCATGAGTGGGAATAAGTGTGATACAGAAACAGTTACTCTGATATTCAGGATTTTTTTTTTTTTTTTTTCCAGGATATTATGTTGGCAAATGTAAACTCAGTTTTGGTAAAAATATGAACTCTTCCATCTTCTCTGAATGCCTTTTAATGGTTTTAGCTATTACTATAAGATTCCCTCTTATCCATCATTATCAGCAGTAGTTCACTGTGTTGCAATCCAGTGCAAAGTGCTTGTATGAGTTTCTGTGGGTTTTCCACGCAGGACTGCGACAGTGGCAGCGGAGTGGTGCTGCTTAGTCTGATTAAGAGAGGGCTGGAGCTCAGAGCGAGGCCAAAAAAAGCTGGTGGTTGGAATCAAAATCTTTCCCAAAGCGTTGCATGCAAAGACGCTCGGAAAATTAAAAGCAAAGTCTGCTGCTCATTTCAAGAGGGAGGAGCTCATCTGTGCACTCTGAGATGACGGACAGGGAGCATCTGCATGCAGGTTGCCGAGACGAAATGCAAACCAGGAGTCATCCCGTTGGAAGGACTTTGAGGTTTTCACTACAGCAGCACATCCTCAGTATTTCCACAGTCAGTTCAGTTCAAGTCACTTCAGCTACTGGCCTGAGGCAGTGGGAGAGATCCAAGCGTTTTATCTGTGATTATAGGTCTTTACCTTCATGTAAAGAGGCTGTCATAGCTTGCAGAATAGCTCATGTTGTCAGATTGTCTCTGCAAGGCTCAGGAACAAAAGGGCAGACTGAGTGATGGTTTAATTCATTATTCCTGAGGACACATATATATATATATATATATATATATATATATATATAAATCATATAAAATCTTTTACCATAATTACAACTGATGGAACCCCCTAAAATGTTATGCTTATAAATTCCAGTAATATAAACCTTTTAGGGTTTCCCTCAGGGTATCAGTGATTTCAAATGTTTCAGTGCCACGTTTATGAGCTGGTTGATGTTGTTTACCCTCATTTACAGTCTTAAAATCTTACTTTTCTTCAAACAAGTGTAAAAATCCACCAGTGGGATGAGATAATCCCACTCATTTCTAATATTAATCAACTTGTTTCCAGAAATGTCTTGAATTAAGCGTCGCTTTCTTGATACTAGTGGGCTGATCTGCCTTACTCTGATTTGTTTCAACATATTCTTACTTGTTACCAGAAAACATCCCTAAAAAAGTGAAACTGCATGGGAAACAAGTGACATTATCTCAACCCAAATGGCAGATTTTTTCACTTGTTTGAAGAAAAACACAAACTGCAAAACACTTAAGACTCTCATTTAGAAAAAATATAATATGAATGTTTAAAACATCTCAAGGATTTCTTTCCCTTTTATTTCTTGTTTCAGGGATTACATAATTATGAAACTTTTACCTTTACATTGAAAATACAACAGATACTAAGCAAAGAAAGTAGAACACCAGAGAAACTGATGGTGGTCTTGATTAGTGCAAGTTTACCACTGTTACCACACACACACACACACACACACACACACACACACACACACACACACACACACACACACACACACTCACACAAACAGAGAGAAAGGGTGAAAGTGAAAGACAGCCCTCATGCTGGTTAGCTGGTGGCACCTGTCTGTGCCTGTTTGGCAGCAGTGAAGGGGTTAAACGTGTGTGTCATGTTTGGCTCCACGAGGCTGTGTGGTCAGGCCGGCCAGCAGACATACAGGTGGCCACTATCCGGCCATTCAGACCACGGTTTTGGGCAAGAGGCAAAATCTGGTCTGAGCTTCCAAATATGCAATAAGTGTTACAGTCAGTGGGTAATTATAACGGGAAACGAGGGGAAATTGCATCCTCATTCTGCAATCAAAAAATAACTACCCTCTTCATCATTTTCCAAAGGTTTTCCTATTCTAAAACAGAAAAAAATAGTCCTATATTCCTCCACAATTGCTCCCAAAATAATGTGATACAAGATTTCCCCCCTTTTCCATAAGAGGCTGCATGGTGCCCGTAATTATTTCTGGTGTTATTTTAGAGTGGCACGGCCCGGGGATTGGAAGGGGCGTGTGTTTGATAAACAGGGCGTGGATTTGGCAGCCGGACGGGAAGGAGGGTTGAGGGTTTCTGTTGAGTCGCTGCCAAGGAGCCACGGGAGCGCACACGGAGGGACGGAGCGCTCGGTGACATAAACTCACGACCAGCTTCGCTCTGAGAGTCGCACTTCAATCCAAGTTGTCTAAAAGAGCTGAAAGAAGTTGTGTCTGATGCCTGGAGGAGGGTATGGATCGTCAGCCGGACAAAGAGCAGTTAAGATCCGCCGAGAAAGATGAGGGCATTTTTGACGCGCTGTGGGCAAGTTTTGCGCCACTTGACGCCGCGGCTTGAGCGCGTTGATTTTTGCATCAGCCTCTTAGTATGAAGTCATTTGACATGGCATGTTTCCTGCGTGGTGTCCTCCGGTTCAGGGTTGCGACTCATGGGATGTAGTAAATGGAGAGCTGCGTTCAACTTTGGACACCTGAGGGTGCAGTCCAAGCTGTCCGTCTTCTTTACCATGATCATTCTCTTCACCTACCTGTTCTACTGCCTCACCGGATACTGCGACTCCTTACCCAGACCTGTGTATGACCAGCAGAGCAGCTTTCTGAACAAAATCCTCTTAAATGATGGACCAGAAGCGCAGCACCCCGGTGCGCACAAGAACGCGTCCCCGGTCTCGTTTGTCCGGGAGCAGCTGTCGGACTTGGACACTGTTGACAGCAACGTGTTGCCGGCCGCATCAGGCTCCAGCAACATCTCTATAGCCAACAATTTCGGCAGCAAAAAGTTTCCTCAAGCCATCATCATAGGGGTGAAGAAAGGTGGCACCCGGGCTCTGCTGGAGTTCCTGCGCATCCATCCGGACGTGAGAGCCGTGGGCGCTGAGCCGCACTTCTTCGATCGCTTCTACGACAAGGGGCTGGAGTGGTACAGGTAAAGACTCTGCTAATACAGATGAAATGTGATAAAGCACTTTAACTTGGAAATGGAGTGAAAAAGTTGAATGAAAAGGCTTGTTGAACCTATTCATTGGGTCAAAGATCAAACCGCAGGGTACCAACGCCTGACTGCTGATACCAGTAAGTTGATTTTGACAAGCACATGTGTATGCCATGCTCCGAGTTAATGATTAATCATGACTTTCACTGAACTGGCTCTTTTACAGCACAACATATCAGTCCGTGTGCGCTGCTATATGTTTAGGTATTTTAATTACCAGTAGCCAATTTAGCAGAAGTCATCATGTGATCATTAACAGGGAATGCAGTGCCCATGTCCTAAAAAAAAAAAAAAAAGAAAGAAAGAAAAAAAAATATACAAAACAAATGCGCATTTTGTAATTTATTTGGGAATTTCCACCCGCAAACACATTTGCAAGCTATCTCGGTCATCTCCAGTAGTTTCACACTGTGCATTTAGGGGAAGCTGCAGCTTGTCTAACCACTCTGATGTGGTCTGTGCCTACCAGAGAGAGCAGATGTGGCAGAAATGAATGTGCAGTTGGTAATTTAGCTTCTCTGGAATCAGAAGCGCCTCTTCCTCTGAATAGAAAACCTGACAAAACCCAACCAACTGGTTCATAAAGGAAACTAAAATTTTAAGTGGCCAGTTTTTAAACACCTGGGATCTTGTGTGCACCTTGTGGTCTTTTGATTGTGTTTCATTGTGCCAAGTTAGTTTGATTTCTTAGAGAACCACAGTGAACATAAGTATTTTTCCAGTGATTTCCCCTCATATTTCTCCTTAAGTAGCTTCAGAGTTAGAAAAAACTTTTTTTGTAAGACAGTATTCTGTACCTGCTGGTTGTAATGCTTCACTGAAGATACATCACACACTTACATTGAATACTCAAATTCAAGATGCCACTGTGTTGGGGCTGCAGTATTGCATCAGATAGAGAATTTCTAGATGTCTTGTGCATCATTTTATACATATTTCCCTTTAATTCGGCTGCAGATATTTGTTATTTGAAAACCCCAGGATCTTCACTAGAATTTAAAATACAGTTGTGTAGGTTTGAACAAAACCTGGCCTTGCGGCATGCATTTTGACTGACAGACCCACTCCTGAGACCTCCTTATGCACTCATCTAATGTGCACTAACTGTCTATAGGTGCATCATGTCCACTATCATTATCTCAGCCTGCTGTAGCCCTTGTCCTCCTTTCCTTTCCTTTCCTTTCCTTTCCTTTCCTTTCCTTTCCTTTCCTTTCCCGTCAGTGTCCCTCAGCACTGATAAGAAGCTCTGCCGAGAGCCTTCGTGGATAGTCCCCTGCCAATAAATTGCTGTTTATTGAGCTGACACGCTGCTTCCCTAAGTGTCTGTGTTGGTCCCCCAGGGGCCTGCGCCACTCCTGGTGTGATCAGAGAGCGAGCACACTGGGATGGGTGGGGGGTGGCGGGCCATCTGAGATGAGCCTCCAGTCAGCTGGCCATGTATTTGCAAGAGGGTCAGGATAAGGGTTTGACTGATTTCACCTTTTGAAGGTTAATCTCTGTATTTTTTGACCAATGTCACCAATAGCTGAAATTTTAATGCAATATTAAATATCTTTCACCATTTTCATGCAAAAAAAAAAAAAAAAAAACATGTATTAAGTGTTTTCACCAGATTTTTTTTTTCTGG
Source organism: Myripristis murdjan (assembly GCF_902150065.1). Lineage (NCBI taxonomy): Eukaryota > Metazoa > Chordata > Actinopteri > Holocentriformes > Holocentridae > Myripristis > Myripristis murdjan. Next base: position 14,119,846 of record NC_043998.1, read on the forward strand.
TCTGGTTGGAAAAGCATCTGAAGCAGCTCTTAGATCATAGTGGGATGCTAAAACTCTCCACTGAAACCCAGACTAATAAAATTATTTTAGGGTCAGTAGTTCCATAAAGTCAGGTGATCCACCCACCAAATCAGTGGCACACATCAAGCCTGCAAATGAAGAATTTATTTAAAACTATATGCATACATATAAGGACTAATTGAATTAATTAAAAGGGCAAATGAAATAACATTATATTGCAGGTTTTACTGATGTAGCAGGGAACTTCCATCACAGCAGTGGACAACATGACTGACTGAGGTTGGGTTTTTTTTTTAAAACCCCAGCTTTGGCCTGATACCGGGAGGCCAAGGATGATGGAGGCAGTTGATGTGACAGAAAGAGGAAAAGAGAGCGTTTAAGGACGGAGCAGCTCAGGAAGGGAACCACAAGGAGGAAGGAACGAGAAAAAGATGAGAGTGAAAAAAAAACCCTGACGTGTGACAGAGTGACATGGTGTGAGAAAACAAGACAGAGAGACATGAAGGGGGAGATCAATACAGCCTGGTAATGATCCGTCCACTGTGCGGCTCAGGTGCAGCAACAGCAGCAGCACTCAGCCACATCAAGCAGCAGAGCCAGTGTGTGCACAGGCATACACTTCCTTTTGTCCTGACTTTGATTCTTGTGAGTGCGCTGAGGATGAAAAGAACAGGAAGAGTAGGATTCCTTCTGAAAGCTGAGTCAAAATGTCCGGATCAAAGTTCTGCAGTATGTGGATAGTGTGTGAAAAGAGAAACCAGCAGCCTGTTGCACCAGTTCCTCTTAAGGACAACGTAGACTCAACTAAAATGTCAATGGCTGCACCAACTGAAATAGTTCTAGGATTTAATCACAACGTAAAAGTCGCACTTGGCCTCTGCTAGGTGTAAGCTCTTCAGTGAAACAGCATATCGATTTGATAGATGAGAAAATGTAGGAGGACCAAATGCAGTGCAATCAAAACTGGCAACATCTCATGGGGAACCACAGGACCTTTTTTTCCCAAGCAAAATATGAAATGCTTTTCCATTAGAAGTGTAGTGGTTCCCCTTTTTTTATAGTTTGGTTTATACCTTGGTTTTTAGGCCATGGTTAGGTTTATATCACCATTTGGCTTGAAAAAGAAAAATGAAACAGCCTCAGAATTCAAGTTGTTTCTTTTTAATTGAAACCAACAATTAATACATAAAGCTGAATGGGGCATTTACCAGTTTTCTGTAAAGGTCGTGCAGTGTAGCAGCAAATATGAAGAAGATGGAAAAGTCACTTATCAGACCTAACTTTATTATTAATAATTTCACATATCATTACATAATCTCACATCATGTAAAAAAAAAAAAACACTCATGAAAAAAAAATCATCTCACATGTGCAGTTCAATGAAGCAAGGACTGCAGAATCACAGTTTTGTTTTCACTACAAAAAACTTACACGCCCTTTTTCCACCTATTAGTGATATGAAAAATGAAATTCAGGAACAGTTACACTACTTATTGTCAATATTGCTGTTTGCATGGTATCTGATTGCTTAATTAGGTTATGTCTGTGGCTTTTGGAGACAGTGTACCTGTTTGATGACATTAGTGGATGCTGCATTGGCCAGTGTTATCCCGTTTCTCTCGCTGCATCTTAAGTAATACTTTAGCTGCAGTTCATTGGCTCATGAGAAATAGATTTTGACAGGCATTAGTGGCCTCCAAAGATGAAACCATGACTGTCTGGAACACTGTTTTGGCTTATTTTTCGCTTCACGCCCGGCTAGTGAAGACTAAACAAAGACACAGCTCTTAGTGAGTCAGTAATGTTTAGTGTAGACTTTACACCCAAAGTTGCAAACAAATGTAGATGAGCTCGTGTGCAGCAGGATGTGTAGTTTTGCATTAACAGTGTCAAAGTGGAGTGGAGCAGCAGAAAGTGGTAGGCGTGATGACCTTTCCGTGCTTTTCTTAAATGCTCGCCGCTGATAGGAAACTGACCTTAGCTTGTAATCTTTTAACGCAGACATGACGCCTACAGCTCTGTCTTTGTCGCGCTCTCGTGTCTCGCTGTTTCTCTCATGAAGCCATAATGAAACGCGTGTTTTTGCTCTGTCCTAATCCGCTGACAGCTCGTGTCAACACTGTGCGGATTGGACCGGTGTAATGACAGCTCAGGCATTAACATGGACAGCTCAGGGACATGCAGAGGGCCTGAGAGGGATTAGGCCCTCGGTTGTAGTTAAACAAGGCCTTATGAAGTGTTAGTCATGGCGATGGTGCTCCGAGACATCAGCCCGTGATGAACGCCTCAGTTTTCCTCCACCTTCTGCTTGTAGCAGTGCAGGGGAGGCTTATTGCACCCAGGGGCTCTGTACTTTGCTGGGTTATGGACAAGCAATAACAGTTATTGTAATAATTTTTAATATGAGCCACACTGGAACGTGGCAAACCTGACTTCCCTCGGCTTTCCTTTCCTTTCCTTTCCTTCCTTTCCCCTTCCACCTATATCCTCCTCTCCTCTCCCCTGTCTATTCCACACTTGCAGATATCAAATGTAGTCATAAAAATATTATTCATTTAGTGTAATTACATGTTAAGTACCCAGTGATTCACATGTATCAATTTGAACCAGAGCCTTAGTAACGGGAGCCAACAAAATCATATGAAACTGAACTGGAAAGTATCACTTAAACATTTATTCTTTGACAGAGCTCTTCATTTCAAAGCGCTGTCTGTGTCTTTGAGCCTGGAAAGAGCCTTGGCCTCTGTCTTCAGCTGGTAACCAAGTAAAACACATGGACATGCTTAAAGGAAGCATTTGGCAAATTGTTTTAGAAAAAATGCTTATATGTGGAAAAGCCTTGGCTTTGCCATCCACTGGAAATGATTCTGTGGTTTTGTGGTGGAGAACGAGGGTTTAGACAGCATTGGTGTGTGAGCTAGTGTGAGAACGTGTGTGTGTGCGTGCATGAATCCATTCGCACCGCCTCAGCTCTACCTGAACTCCTCGCCAGCTCTTCCCGGCCCTTTTTCTTGACACTATAAACATCCATAAGGTATAAATTTCATTTCCTAATATCGATCAGCCAAAATAGGTTCCCTCTATTGATCCACCGCTCTCCATCTTTATCACGCCATTGCCGCAGAAATTAATTAACTCCTGAATATTCAATCTTGTTGACATGACGCTGTTACTCCCTTCAGCTCCTGACATTTATACCCCACATGAGTGTTGCTGTGATGGATTTATTGGCCCGTTCAGGTGTCACTAACTGCGTAATGTAAGGCCATTGGACGGCATTTTTTTCATTCTGTGTCCTTATACTCTAACTTTTGTTTTCCCTCCATTTCTCCATCTATTTTCTTAGTCTCTCACTTGCTTTCTCACTCAGTATAGTTTCTCTCATCATGTAGTATTTCTTTCTTTCTACTCACAGTCTATATTTCTCTCTCTCTCTCTCTCAGGAAGTATGTTGTATAATTCAGTTGAGAGTTGGACTCAGTACCTAGACAGGAATGTCCAGGTTTTATTTCCTGCAAAGCTTTCCTGTCAATCACAGGGGATTCTCCTGTTGAATTTCTCTCAGTGCACGTTGAGGACTTTGCTTGGACGCTGTATGTTGCACAGAATTGCCTTCGTTTTTTTTTTTTTTTTTTTTTTTTTTTTTTTGGCTTGACAAAAGGTTTTGGAGAAAGAGAGCCTTTCAGGGAAGAATTCAAAATTATGGAAATAATCAAATGTATAGAATTTGCTGGAAGAAAGAGGGCTTTGTACGGCAGACGGGGTCCGGGACCCTGCCAGTATTTGAAGCTGCATCATTGTGGGAAGGAAAAACTAGCAAGCTATATCCATGGACACGAGCAGCAACACAACCAGGCACGTCTGTCAAAAGCAGTCAGCATCAGCATGCAATGTACTGCTATTTACATGCAAAGGGATTTTTGTCAGAATTGATGCTACTATGTAAACTAATCTGGGAAAACTATAAGGGTGTAATCAAACATGACTTGATAAATCGGGGGTGGGATAGGTATGGATTTTTACTCTGGAAAAAAAGAGGCCCGATCCAACTCAGTCATCAATATTTTGACAGCTCATCATTGGACGACCTTTCCCCTCCCGGCGAGGCGCGTCTCATCCAGTCAGAAATAATGGAATCAAATGGAAAAGTCTGGCTCGAGACGCAAAACGACAAGACTGTTGGGTACTATAAAATTTACCACATCTCAATCACAGTTACAGGCAAAAGAAACTGGAGCTCTGCATGCGTCGCGAGGCCAAACGCCCCAGTCAGAAATAATTAAATTACATATATTTGCATAATTGAACGGCCGCCATTTGTTTTAGAGCTACATGATGTTTTAATTACTGAGGACGTGTTACACACTCTTTCCTCTTGCTCCACTCGGCTTGACTCTCCCTTTGCACATTTTCACTGTGACAGAAATTTTGAAATGCAGTTTTTAATTTCAGACTGTCAGAGTAAGGATGTGCATTTTCAGGGAGAAGACTCGAGACACGCTGTTACTTTTCCCTGCAAGTCTCATCATCCAAACCTCGCTGTCCGGGTTAAATCCAAGTTAAACAGACGGAGCGAGCGAGGCTGTATCTGTGTGATCAGGTCTGTAACCTTAACACCCAGGATGACGGATCAGCTGCCATGTTTAGTGAACCAGAACAAAACAATCCTCTTCCTACTTATCTCCCCTCTCTTTCCCTGTCTGTCATTTTCTTTCTTGATCCCCTTCCTGCTCTTTTCCTGCTTCCCTGTTTGCCCTTTTACTGCCCTTTGTTTTTAGTGTAGTTTGCACAGATGATAAAGAAAGAAAAACAAGGCAGAAAAATTACAATTCAGGCTATGCAGGTGGGACAAAAGACAAACCACAGCCCCCAAATGAGAGAGAAAAAAAAATAATCAGAGAATATACAAATGCCATTAAAAACTTAGTGGAAAAGAATGGCTAAACATAACAAAAGGCATCAATTACATTAAAGTAATGAATAAATAAATCAAGAAAAAGTGCGGCCTGGCGGTCACCGTGACACAAGTGATCCAGTTGTGTCTGATTTTGTTTGTCATTTTTTAAAATAGAAATTTAACGATAATTTGAAAATTGCAGGTTGTGCAAATTTGTATATATATGATGTGTTTATTGGCAAAAGGATATTTTCCTTTGGCCGAGGCATCCAGTGTGAGTAGAAATTGCTCTTACTTGGCCTGCCTGGTTCAAAACTGAATAAATTACACATTTTAAATCATCACATCAATGAAGTCTCAAAAAGTTACACAATTAATTGGATAAAATGTTTCATAATAAAAAAAAATATTGGCATATCAGCAATATTGTAGCTGTCAATAGGCAATAATATGTGTATTTAAGATGCTGTAGGTATAAAATTTTGTTCCTCAAATCATCAGTTAATAATTAATATCTAAGGGATTAAACAATGTTATTATTTTAGCTATAATCCGTTTAAGTCTGTCATGGGAGTGCAGTTCACTTCACACTCAAACTCACACCCACTTTACCATCTTCACTGATTTGCCAGGACAAGCTGGTAATCATTGACTGTATGTGTGTGTGTGTGTGTGTGTGTGTGTGTGTGGACCTCTCACGGCTGTCCATGTCTGTTTAATGTCTGACTGAAGGGGTGCAGGGGGTGGGGGCGTGAGAACCTGCAGTCACCCTGGGAATCCCACAGAGAAACACACCTTTCTCTGTCTCTTACAAAACCTTCCTAAAAAAAAAGGAACTGGTCAATTCTCAGTTCTGCTCATGTTGTGAGGAAATTACATGAATTAAGTGTCATGTAGAAACACAGCTGCTGAGTTTGAAGGAAAGCAGAGCAGCGCACATGAAACACTGTTACATGCACACAATCATTTTGCTGTTGCCAATATGGCGAGAAAGGCACTGGTCCAATTACGCCATTCGCATGATTCCAGAGTTAGATAATTCCCCATGTGAAGAAAACCTCATAACTCCAATTTAGTTGATTGTCATCGTTTCCTTCTGATTGGAGGATTACATGGTCAAGAATGGACTTAAAAACGCATGGCATAGATAGGGACATCAGCCGTCGCTTTTAGTGGGAATGATCATTTTTGCGTCATAGTTTTCATTTTCACTGAAAAAAATATTAAAATGCTGCTGATGATGTGAATTTTGCTGGAGTCTGTACCGAATAAACATGTTTTCTCACATCTGGAGATTCCTTTTTGAAGACCAGGGCGTCTCTGTGGCACCACAATACCTGCCACACTTTGTACTTTTATCAAAAAATTGCAGCTACTGCAGTTTGGATATTGCGCTTGGCCATATGGCGGTTTCGATATCTCGATTACTGTCACTCTAAAAAATGAGCCCGCTTTTGTTAGCCCCTGAAAACTTACGGAAATCTTATGGGGACCGAATGTTCTCACCTCACAGCAATAACTTTTTCCTGCGCTTGCACATCAGCTAAAAGCACGGTCGCATTAATCTAATCAGAGTGTGGAGTTTACACCAGCTGTGCCCTTCTCACATTGTTGTCTTCATCACATTATAATCACACTTTTGATGTGTGTGTAAATGTGGCCGCTGCCTACTGACTCGTCTAAGGAGAGGCTGATAGATGGCACTATTAGCAGACCGCTAAATGGACTGTTTCCAGCTGCAAAGCTCTCGCTGCTGCAGGAGTGATTTCCGCTCCTCGGCTTAAGACGCTGCTAACAATGAGCTGAAAAACCACAAGGAGTGGCAGACTGTAACTGGCTCGGAAGTGGCTTTTCATGATGGGACAGTATCGGGTGCTCTCATTGGTCGAGACTTGGGGAGTTGCCAGGCGAGCAGAAGTCCATATTGAGTCAATTAGAGTGTTTCTGAGGTGAGTGTGTGTGTGTGTGTGTGTGTGTGTCTGTGTGTGCATTCATTTAGAAAAGCTGTTTAATTAGTGGAAACGTGGGTGTTTTCTTTTCCCTCTCGCCTGCGCAGAGGCTGAGGAGGGTGAACGCTGCAGTATGGGATGTCTCATGCTCGATCTTTAACCGGACTGACGGCCAAAATGGATGTGTGACTGCGGGTTAAAAGAAAAGAAACAGCTCTTTACACAATGAAGTTAACCTCTTCAGCTCCGTCAGTCCCATCAGTGGGTTCTTCATTACAGACGCACGCTGCTTGGTTCAAACCCACGAGTTTATTTTAAATTATAATGGAGAGCCCAAGCTTTCCAGAGACACCCATTATGCCCTGAAATATGTATAAAATGATGCTCAAAACATCGAGATTTGATTTAATGGTGCAGCTATAAATCAATGGCACCTTGGGTTTGAATATTTGACTCAGTATAAGTATGATGTAGCTCCTCTGAAGCATGTGAGACATTGTAGTACAATACAGAGAAATATGTTGTTTTTTATGACTTTCAAGAAGCTCAAGAGAAAAAAAGGTTAATCAAGAAAAGGAAATGAAAATAACATCCTGTATAATTCAGCTATCATCAGACTTATGGAATATTAACCTAAATAAATACGTGGGATTAGAATTGAACTGGATTAAACTGAACTGCATTTATGTTCCCAACTCCGCGAGGAAGTCATGACATCACTGGGGTCAGGATGCGGGAGGAAGGAAGTGACCCTTCTGTTAATCTGGCCATCTCTCCACCCCGTCTATCTGTCTATCCCTCCATCCTGTGCTCAGGAGATCAGAAGATGGCAGGGCGGGGCCCCGGGGCCGCGGGCAGCCCGGAGATAAAGCCACACAAGTGGGCCAGTATGGGCCAGTGTGGGCCCGGCGGGAACACCACTGTAGATTTTCCCATTTGATAAATCTGCAGGGGTGGGAGCAATCAGAGGCAGCATGCTGCTCATGCACACACATACAAACATTTACTCTCACCAGCGGGGTTCCCATCCACCTATTTTTAAGTGAATTTAAGATTTGCGCATAAGAAAGCCTGAATGGGAATACTGGAATTTTGCGAAAAACTTAGCTGAGGTGGATGACTTTATTTTGACAAAGAGAAAATGCAAAACAGGCTGATGCAAACAGTTTATTCAAAAAAAATACGACATACCAGGGAGTTTTGGGGTGTGCCGCTGCTCCTCTGAATCACAAAAAAACACAGGAGTGGTGGGGATTTTTAATGCATTTTTAACAAAGTCTTGTAGCTCTCTCCCCAAAGCATGGAGCTCATCAATTAGCTCCAGCTTCTGAACTGTTTGGTAGATTATAGCCTACAGACATGTGCTTTACAAAATAATTTGCATAATGTCGCTGATGGAAATGCAGATTGATTCACATTTTCTTCTACCAAATTTGTGAAAATGTGCTTAAAATTTAGATGGAAGCATGATAACTGAATCCTCTTTATTTTCTCTCATTTTTTCTTACAGTCACAGTCCATAAGATTTTTGTTCATTTGTTTTCCCCCACTTTGGATAAATGTCTCTGGTGCTAAAAACTCATTGCTGTCAGTCAAACAGTGTGGGCGGGATAATGACATCTTTCTCCTCGGATTTTCCTTGTTCTTTGACTGTTCAACCACGGTGGCTGTAGCCGCTCATGTTAATTACACAGTTTTCTTCCTTGATTTACTCCAAACAGGAAACATAAAACACGTCACTTCCTGTGTGGCAGAGGATTTTACAGTAAAGACCTATCAGACAACAGTAAATGTTAAACGTGTGGCAATACAGACATTTCGTAATGTGAAAATGTTGCGGATTATTACTTTAACCATGCAAAAACGCCCACTGACGGATCTTCCACTGTCATTTGCTCGGTCCTGGTTTCATAGAGGAAACTCTGACTGACCACTTCTCACTCCCTCGCTGCTCTCAGGCCCTGTGATGTCTCTATTAAGCGTCACGCCTCTATTTTCCCCTCTGCTAGACACATTCTTCTGCTCTTTCCTACCGACCTACCCCAGTGATTCAAACCTCCTCAGTGAAAATACCTCTCACCACTCCGGTGCGTCAGCCAGGCACTAACCTTCACAGTGTGTGTGCAAATGCACCACACACATTGAGATGAGATACACTAACACACACTCACACACACACACACACACAAATATCTCTTGATGCTAGGGTTTGACCAGCATGGGTTTTCAAAGATCATACTGATATTTTTGGTTGAAGGTGCTGACAGCTAGCTTTTTGTACTAATATCCAACACACCTCTAAAACAGCATTTAAACCAGTGGCTCTCAGCTCGTCTAGGATCAGGGTCCACATTTGTCCTGACTGTTTTAGTACCATTTGATTTTTTTTTTCTTTTTGTTTGTTTTGCAAAACGCAGTAATCCATGATGTCGTCATGCACTGTTAAAAAACAAAATAAACAAGGAAAATGCTTGAAGACCTAAAACCCAGTGAAATTAAAATACATTGGAACAGCAGCTATAGATTTTCTTATTTTTCTAGCCAGCAATAATACATTAATAAGCCTAATAATAACAACAACAGGACAACAAAATGAAAAAAAAAAATAGAAATAGAAGTTCAAAATTAAAGCACTGCACTGGATATTAACACAACAAAAAAAAGTTGTTGTTTTTTTCTTTTTGATGAAGTGGACCAACGTGGCCATGCTCCACGCAGGCCTGCCAGTTGAGGAGCACTGATTGACTATCCCGGGACATTAAAACCCTCAAAAACCCAGATTAATGCTATTCATTTAGGTTTAGGGGCTCTTCAGTGCAAGGTTATCCACTTCCATTATATTTCAGGGGAGACTCTGGAATACATTAAAGCCTCTAAATAAGGAATCAATTCAGAAAAAAAGAAACATCTTGAACAATTCATTAGAAGAATAAACGAAAAATGCAATGAGAGTGACATTTTCTTGCAAGTTTTACAGACTGTTTTTATGTAGCTGTGATCCATGAGGAACCTCCATTAAATTGAAGCTGGAAGACAATGAAAGGCTGATATCTGATATTTAATAAAAGGCCAACATCAGCAAACTAAGACATCAGTCAACTCTAAAAGACACACACAGAAGTCCTGCACCACTTCCCCCTTTTACTGAGCTGCCTGCAGCCCCCGCTGACTTCTAATCAGCCAGTAATGACAAGCCTCTCCCTCCACACAGGCACAAGCTCCTCTGCACGCTCCAGGATCTTTCACAGATCTTTGAGCCTGCCGAGGCAAAATGTATGGAGACACTTTCAACCTCTGGCACTTCACATGTGCCTCTGTAGTGGTCAAGTGCGCCCGCGTGTTTTAAAATTCCTTCACACACGTCAAACGCATTCATAACAGTCTCGCGTTGAAGGATACTGTAGAAGCCGAGCGGAGGCTTTGAAGTTGCTCGGAGAGAAGGAAAGAGAGGGCAGGGAGAAGAGGCGACAGGGATGGAGAGAGCGGGAAGAAAAGGAAAGAGAGGGAAAGAAGAAGAAGAAGAAGAAAAAAAGGGGGAACAGACGAATGGAGCGTATGAGAGAGAGAGAAGGAGAAATCCTCAGAGGACGACATGTTGCATTACATGATCCCCCGTGATCCCTGGTGGTCTCACCCTGTGAATCATAACCATCTGACCTTCGGGGTGGAAGAGACCATATCCTGCCAGTGGGGGGTGTGGGGCGAGGCGGGGTGAGGGTGTGGGGGGGTGCATGTCCTGTCCTGGGGCCCAGAGTAATGTTACACAGCGCCAGTATGGATCACAGCATTTGGAGCCCAGTCGAGCCCCGGGACCGGAGGGACGCTACTTCCTAACCCAGAAACACTTCTCTCATCTCTCTCTCACACACACACACACACATACGTACACATATGCATGCACACACACCCACACACACACTTACACGCACATATGCATGCACACGCACGCAAGCTGAGCACTTCATTGCTCCCAGATGTGAATCCATCCTGTGGTAGTCATGTACAGATGGTTATTGTGTGTACGTGTGTGCAATTCATGTGTTTTTCTGTGTGTGTCACAGCGAAAAAAAAAAAAAAAAAAGAGTTAGAAATGGCTAGTGTGTGTGTGTTGTGGTGGAGTTTACTCCCCGGTGGACCAGCGATAATAGCTGCAGTGTTTACAGTACCTGCAGGTGCCCTTTTTACACACACATACATACACATGTAAGAAGCATTTTTTATGGGCGAGTGCCGTCATTCAGGGCAGAGATGGAAAATGCTATGTAAATAGTTTCTATTCATCGACTCGTCCCACATTAAGCAGCTCGTCTGATCCTCTCCTGTTGTTTTTGTAGGTCAGTATACACAGCTCACTCATGCATCTCATAGTCAAGTCATAAACAGTAGCCTATTAGCCTGTAGTCCTTTAAACAGAGGCTAATAAAGCCTGGCCCACCCACACAGGCACAGAGCACAGCAAAATCTCTGTGTGTGTGTGTGTGTGTGTGTGTGTGTGTGTGTGACTGAGAGCATTTGTGTCCAGAGATAAGCGCACATCTGTGCACTTTCAAACCCCGCTGCATTCCTGCCCCAGATGCTAACGCTGAAGGTGTGATGAAAACAAACGTGGTTTAAACACACTTTGGAAGCCATACACAGGCAGGCGGCCGGCATCATTTCACACAGCAGCGGTATCAGATATTAAAAAAAAAAAAAAACAAGTGCAGTTGTATTTAACAGTGGCTTTCATCTCTATGAGAGAAAAGAGAGATAGAAGGCTCTCATTTGTGGGATCGGGCTAACGAGAGGTTTTCGTGACTTTCTCCTCTCTGTTTTGCCTGTGTTTCTTTTGCCCCTTGCTCGTCCTCTTCCTCACTCCTCCTCCTTTGTATCGGCATCTTTCTCCCATTCGGCGCCTGCTAACCCCCCTCCCCCTTCCGCTGCTGTGTGGCCTCCTCCTGGGCTTTATGTTGTAGCCAGGCATTTCTGTGATTACAGGCTAGTGGTCCAAAATGTAAACATGATGTCAATGGAAGACCCTCTCGGCCTCGCATTGGAATACCACGGCTTCCATTAGACTGATTGGACCAAATTAAACATCCATTTAGTGACACACACACACACACACACGCACACACACACGCAAAACAAGCCAAGCAGTCCAGTGTCTCCATTGTTACTTTCAGAAATGGTTAGCAGGCATTTGATGCAACAATCAAATTAAAATATTGTAATTATAAATGAGACATCAGGTCAACAAGTAAATGAAACAAAAAAGCAACTCCAATATGTTTTCACCTGTGGAAAAGCAAGCCAACATGAAATCTGAAATCCGCTGTAACTGATCTGTCACTTTGGGAGACAAGGACTGCCACTGAGCTTGGTGAGTGTGTTATGTGAGTGTGTGTATATATGAGTGTGGTTGGTCGCGGTGCAAGAAAAATAAAGGCCGCAACACCGATTTCACCACTGACAGTAGTCTTAATAGACCAGAATGCACTGCAGCCACAGGACATGTTGAATTTTGAGTGAGGGTCACAAGTTTCAACTTTCTCTGGTCTGGAAAACCCTCGCTCGGCTGTTGCTATCGTTATCGCCATCGCTCTTTCCATCAACACATAAAACCCACAGCTGAGGCACGGAGGCCTGATCTTGGGATTGTCAAAAAGCACTCTGGGAAATGTAGGCATTCTCACTAACTGAAGTTGAGGTAGAAGGAAAGTAGTAGGTTGAGGGAAAGTGGGTATATGACAAGGTAAATTACCACATTTAATCACAAAATAACTCCTGGAGTGCACTGAACATCAGATTGATGGTATCTAACAGAGTATCTGAGGGTTTTATTTTCCTTGAAAGCCTGGGTTAAATTTTCACTGGTTCCAAACAAGAAATTTAGTTTCTTTTTGGGACCCAGATTCATAAAAATATATTGCCGCTCACGTCATGTGGTGACTTCCACCAGAACGACCCGAACTTTCAGAACCTCGGCTTTAGAGCAATAACTTATAGCTTGCTTTTTTGGCCTGAAATGCTCATTGCAATATATCACAAGGTTGACTAGCCATAGAAACTGTATTGTTTTCATAAACTTTTCTCCCCAAGGTATTTGCCTCATTTTTCTCTAATCTGTTTTGCCCCAGCCTTGTAATAAAAACCAGGGGTCTCTTATGAATACCATAAGTTGTGTTTTTGGTGTTACCCTCATCGCTTCGTGCCAGGAGACACGCCGGGCTTGGGGTTGAGAATGTACGTTGGATGAGAAAGAGGAATGGAGTCGGCTCCATCGCCACACACCAGAGCTCAGAGCGCCATAAGCCCTGCAGTTACAGACCAACCATGAAGACTCAAACCCATCCAACGCCACATGCCTACCAAGGAGGGGAACCGTGGAAATTAGCTGAGGGATCTTTTTGGAGCAGTTGCAACACTGGCATTCCTCACTGCTTAAATTTCTAAAACATGAACTCAGCCTGAGATTTGAATCTCCTCTTTGTAAACTTAAACCAAAGGGGCTGCTATTTTTTGTTGGATTTTTTAGGAGAGGAAAGTTGGCGGGGGATTTTTCACGATGGAAGTTATTAGATTCCATTTCGGCGCTACAGTAGCTCTCAAATGATATAAACTAAACAAATAGGGAGACAAATAGGTTTTCCTTTCCCTTCCCTTTCCATCGTTTCATATACGGTCTGCTCTGGCGAGGTATCAAGACTCCCAGTCAGACGCAGACTTTGGTCTTGGTTTGTTGAACCTTCTGAGGTACCAAGAGGCTCTGAGTCATCCAAGTAGAGGAACACTGTAAAGATGAAGAGGAAAAGGAGAGAGCAGCCGACTCAAAGCCAAAATTAACTCAGAATACCACAACCACTAATGATGACAGTTAAAGTCAATAACCAGGTTTTGACCAGGACCATGACATGGCTGCTTTAAGCTTGTGTAAATAGTTCTTTACAAACCTGTTTATGCAATAGGACACTGTGTTGTCTGTATTTTTGTGCATCACAAATGAGCCTTGAGAAGCCATAACATTATAAAACTTAAAACTAAATATATTCTCCCAATTTGCGTGAAAGCTCATCAAACAGTATTTCATAAACAATTTCGTATCATATCAACTATATTTATGATTGATTATTACATGAAATCACATGATAAGGTTCAGCTAGAGGTAATGTTTACCCGCAAAAGGGGGTCGAATAAATAATTAGAGCAGGAAAAAAATGCATTTTTCTACTTTTCCAAGCCTGCAGTAAGCCTACAAATACCAGCAGTATTACAGTAATGCGGTTGTTGTTGCAGTCCTAAAGGCCGTTCTCTCAGAGCGGAGGAAAACAGCGAAGAACAAGAGGAAAGGGAGAGTCCAGTCAGTTATGAGCCTGGTAGGGAGGAGGCGGATGAGAGGAAATTACTTTTCTGAGGTTAATATGGCCTTGTGGTTTTCCTACAGTAGCCGCTCGCAGACTCCCTCCAAGTCTGGTCTGACATGGTCACTCTATCAATGCCAGCGGCTAATGTCATGTTTATCTCCCGCTAATCACAGATTTAACCCACTAATTACGAAGCAGAATCAAAAAGGCTTCAAGGCAAGTGAGGCATCATCAAAGGATGGGAGAATGTTGTTGAGTTATGATAATATCAAGGGCATGTATTAGTATTTTGTAATATATAAACGTCATTTTTGTAATGCAGAACATATGTAGGCATTTGCTAAAGTATACTTTAATGGAATGTTTATAGTACGGTTTTATTAATAGCAGCCCTTCTCTCTGTGTGTCTTTCTCTCTCTTTCTGCAGGAACCTGATGCCTCGGACACTGGAGGGTCAGATCACCATGGAGAAGACCCCCAGCTACTTCATCACCAAAGAAGCCCCTCGCCGCGTCTTCTCCATGAGCCGCCAAACCAAGCTCATTGTGGTGGTCCGTGACCCCGTGACCCGGGCTGTGTCTGACTACACCCAGACATTGTCCAAATCTCCCGGGCTGCCCTCCTTTCAGAACCTGGCCTTCCGTAACTCCACCACGGGCCTCATCGACACGTCCTGGAGCGCCGTACGCATCGGCATCTACGCCAAGCACCTAGAGAACTGGCTGCGCTTTTTCCCGCTTTCACGCTTCCTCTTTGTCAGCGGTGAACGCCTTGTGTCAGACCCGGCGGGCGAGATGGGCCGGGTCCAGGACTTCTTGGGTCTCAAACGCGTGGTGACGGACAAGCACTTCTACTTCAACCAGACCAAAGGTTTCCCCTGCCTGAAGAAGCCTGAGGGGAGCAGCAGGCCTCGCTGCCTGGGGAAGTCGAAGGGCCGGCCCCATCCCCAAATCCCCTCTGAGGTCCTGCTCAGGCTCAGAGACTTCTACAGACCGTTCAATCTCAAGTTCTACCAAATGACTGGCCAGGATTTCGGCTGGGACTGAATGGTTTTTAATCACCAAAGCTCTTAAAAGTTCTCTGTGGTGTTCTTGTTGAGCAAACTGAAAAAATTAGACATCTTGAAGACATTCTGTGCTACCAAAGCTTTTACTGTGCGGAATATGCCTTTTCTTCATGTCCTCTGATCTATAAGCTCATCGCAAAGCCCTGCCTTCCGTCCTGGTTTTTGCCAAATAATAACAGCCCTATACTGTAAGTTTAAGCTGTGAGACAGCAGCTAGGCTAACAAAGCTTTTAAGATCTTCAAGATCCTTTGTCCGCAGTCACTGTAACCAGCGGTGCTGAAGAAATGCTTGTGGGAAGTGCTGTTCGAGACTCCTGCTGCTGCTGTGCAACTAGTGAGAGTCTGTTTGAAGCACGGTGCTTATTTGCTTAAAGTTGAAATATTTTTAACTTCCAGCACTTGGCGCCCTGAGTGCCAAAAATATGCTAAGCTCTCAGCACTGTCTAGGACACTTAACAGCACGACCTCTCTGTTGAAAATAACAAGAAAAAGAAGCCAGTTCTGTAAAGAGAGGTTCCTAAAGTTAAACCAAATAACAAGACTTGAGCGTAACTAGCCCTGACAGTAGGGAAAAGCTATGATAAACCAAATGACATATTAGAGCTGTGAGAAGTAGAGTGGAGCGCTCCTGCAAAAGCAAAAAAAAGACAGCAAAGGAAGATAACAATCAGAAATTTTTGGATTATGCACAACAGAACAATCAAAGTCAATGAAATGTAAATGTCCTGTCTGTTGTTGAGACAAAACTAATCTCTTATTCATTCTGATGTTAAGGCTAGTTCATATTAGCATTGTTGAAGAGTTACTCAGTTCACAGCCATTCATGAATGAGTCCTTTTTCTGAATCATTCTTCTTCTGTATATATATGAAGTCTTCTTCAATTTACTCAGTCATCCAAGCCCAGTCTCATCTCCCGATCTGTGTTTTTATTACAAAATAAGAAAAGATGGCGCAAATGCAGGAGCATGTCATATTCTGATGCAAAAGGGAAGCATAACTGTAAAAACATTGTCGATTATGTGCTGTAAATTTGCTGTTATTTATGTTGCTGTTGTAATGCAATTATGAGTTGTTATTGACAGACCATACCTGAATCTGTGATCATTTTCTACTTTCTCTGTTTGATTGACACTTGCTTTCACAAACTCTTTCATTTAACTGTATATTTCTGAAAGCTTAATTTATAAAATGACAAAATACTGTTGAGATGTTTTTTTTCTGATACTTTTGTATTTGAATATGCCGGGATTCTGACTAAAACTTTTTATTCTGAAAAGACCCGTTCTCTCTGTTTGCGTTATTCTTGAAAGCGGTAATCCTCGGTATCTGTGCTGTGATGTGTCTGCATTGCAGTTCCCAGAAATCACCTGTCAATCAGGCAGCATGGGTGGGACTGTCAAGTATTTCTCCTTGGATTTTCGATAATGTTTGAGTTTCTCTTCTCATGGTAACCACCCAGTTCTTCTTTTGTTTTGTCCTCAAAAATACTGTTGCTGGAAATATATAGGTTGGTAATTTAGAGTAGCAAGATGAACATTTATTTATCTAAAAATGCACTTAAATTTTAAGCTATTTACTCACAAACAGTATGAGTTAAATTCCCATTTTGAATGCATCCAGTACATTAAGGATGAAGAATTTAATCCACATCTAGACTGACCTTTACCAGAAGTGAGTGGTCAGATATTTCAGCTGCCCCAACATTTCCCAGTGGAAGTGTGTAGAGAGCTGATGGGGGGTGTTAGAGGGTCATGTGGCTTCCAGGCCTCCAGGGCTAAATTTGAAGTTAACGCAGGACGGTGGCTTTTCTGATGTGTAAGCAATCAATTCAGTGGGGCGATTGGAGACCTTTTGGGGAAGGCAATCTTTGACCTCTTCGTTCCCCCTTGACCTGTGAGCCTAGTCGCCATAAACTGCTGACCACTACCACCGCACTGGTTAATGGAGTCGCCCTGCATCGGCTATGCACACAAATGCATGCTTTCACACACACACACACACACACACACACACACACACACACACACACACACACACACACACACACACACACACATACACACACATATACACACATACAGCAACTACCCCCCCGATCCATTAATATTGCATTCTCAACCTCTGGGACCTCCACTGAAGGGAGGGGGTCCGGATCAATAACTGCCTGTTTAGTTTATAGGTGGTGGGGATATGTGCTTATACGTACCATGTACCACTGTCAATTTGATTTAGCTCAAGGGTCGGGCCCAGGTCACTATCACACATTTGTAAAATATTATTTAACACATGATTTATCTCCTGTACATCTCGAATCGATGCAGGGCCTAAACAGAAATACATGAGGGCACATTAGTGTATACTGGACTTGGATCAGATTTTAATCTTTCCAGGGCTAGACAGTCTCTCTGGGGTTTATATGTTCCATTTGCCTACTCTCTAATTTATGTTGTCGTTAAAGATCTTATTCCGTTTCATTACAAATCGGTGATGATACCAGTTTGACTGAATTCCCTTATTGCTATTCTTTGCCAGGTACATCCATGTAAAGATCATTAAGAAGGACAGTCCAACAAGATGAGCGAAGCATGGATAAAAATGCTCTCTGTAGTTAATGATAAAATAAATGTACAGGTTTAGGTGTGGAAAAATAAAATTGGCAAAAATGAAACCAGCATCACAACATCAGTAACAGTAACATAGCCTCAGGCAGTGGAATTACTTTTTATTTCTAAAATTCATTCTCCAATTTCACCATTTTATCAGCCTAGATTTTGTAGATTTTCAGAGTAGAAGTGAAGAGTTTGTTTGCAAAAAAAAAAAAAAAAAAAAAAGATGAATGCCATTCCTGGAGAGAAAAACAGACTGAGGTATAGAGAGCTTCACATAACATCTGAATCTAAATCCAAAATTTTGTTGCAAAAGTCACTTTGCCTAAGCATTAGCCAACCAGTATTTTTATTTATTTATTTTTTTATCAGTATTACCTGGAAAAATATGCTTCATAGAAATTAATAGGGACAACTGTTTTTGCAAATGAATTCTTTTAGTGATCTCAGAATGGCTTGCAAATGACTGGTTACCTTGGGCAAAAATACCAGCCAAAATTTACTGGCATCCGACTGGTGTCTGGTGTTAATTTTCCACCCTGCATACTCTTCCTTCATAGAATTTCTAGAAGTCACACAACCCCATTCATGGACGAGGAGTGCGTAAAGGGAATCAGCCAGCCTTGTCGTTGAGTTTCCCCCCTGGTGAAAAGTTTCCTTTATGCCTCTCTCTGCACCAGAGGGCCCTGAGACCTGAGATAGCAGCAAATCTTTCATTCATCAGCTGACTCAAGTCATTCAGCCTTGAAGGTATTGATATGCAAACAAGACGGTTCAGCCGCAGGTCCGCATAACAGGCCTTTATCCAAAAAGCCCTGGCTCCATTCCTCATCCATTTCTGTGTTGCTCACACAATGAACCTCCTGTCAGTGGTCCATATGAGTGTCTGGCTCCATGAGATCCAAACATGGATGGATTAGACCGAACCCGGACACAGCGGTGAATGGGCGGATGCCACCCCTTCAGATCCTTACACCCTAATGAAAGTGATTGGTGACCCTTGCTAAGGAGGTCAAGTATCTTCATTCAGGGCAGAGGGGAATCAGTACTTCAGGATTGGCTGCCAGTCTGCCAGCAAGGGCACAGCATGGCTTAAATCAGACGTGGAGCAGCTGGGGTGGGAGGTGGTGAGTGGGGGGTTCACCGTCAGAAACCAAAACAAAAGTCCGGGAGGTAACAACCTGCTGAGAGACACGATCAGGAACATCTTTACACAGCCACCATGACTGATCATTAACTTTATCGCTGGCCTTTGGAACGTAAGAATAAAACTCCTTGCCCACATTTATATGCCCATAAACAGTGATTACACAGCAATTAAGGCGATACTGTGCGTGAAGCAGGGTTCATGTAAACACCATGCTCTGATTATGACAATGTGATTATTATCATAGAGTGGGCAAAATCAACATAGCAGCAACATACTGGAGTCTCCAATTTTTTACATACTGACACAGGTTAGTCAGAACATGAATGCACATTAAAGGTGCAGAGGGTCAATTTCAGCAACAAAAAATAAACCGACAAAGAAACATAAAATTGGCATATCACTTGATGGTTAAGTCTATGTGGTTCTCATAATTGTCTTTTTTGTCAGTCGAGGCTTGCGTAATGCCCCTTTATTTGCAGTTCTTGTGATCAAGTTGCGTGTAACCCTAACCCTAACCTCTGTCAGGGGACAAATAGCTCAAAATGTCCATACTCACACACTTGTCACCTGTAAACTGTATTATTAGAGTAGCTGTTTCCTTATAGAGTCATATAAATGGTTTAATTGTATGAAATATAATTTAAAATGTATCCAGAACTTTTTCTACTGGGCGATGAAATGTACCGAAAGGTAAGCAGCCGTTTGTTTTATGAAAATAACCAATGGGGCAAAATCAGATAGCATGCAAATATCTACTACAGAGCCACAGCTGTCAAAACGACAGCACAAAAGGTAGTCTTACAAACATCATTCCATATCAGTTCAACACAAATATGGGAAAAAATACTGTTTTGTGTATGGCTACAGCAGGAAAATGAATCAAACTACCAATTTCCATCAAGCAACTACAGGAAGAGAGTTTTACAGCAGTTTAAAGGTAATGGTTGTTATTGATAGTTAACTTAAATGAGTTAATTGAGGTTTTCATGCCCTCTGTTAACCTTTGAACAATTTTTTTGCACTCCAACTAGGAATATTTATTCATACTAGTTGTAATACTTGCATCGTTGTTGTGTATAGCCAGTAAGTCAGTATAAGTCTACTTTTCCTGAGTAGAGCCGCCACACACAGTCCACCTCCCGTCCACATTCCCATGTAATGACTTGGGCAATATCTCCACTCACTCCTCAAATGACTTGAACAACTGTCCCTGGTCTGCTGCACTGCTGGCTCCTCTCTGTGGGGGTCAGGATCAGCCCGGGCCACCCCAGAGGTCAGAGTTCAAAGTGCATTCCACTACCAGGGTCACCCACGGTCATCTAGCTCTCAAACACCGAGGTTATTCTCAGACCGATGAGGGGAAAGTGATTAATTTGTTACGGCTGTCCTGTAATGGACTCATTTACTGTGAATGATAGAGTTAAATTGCTCATTATTGAGCAAACTGCTTATGGTGAAAACATTCGGTGTGTCATTATTATGTATGATCCCTTGTGACTGTATGTTTCTCCGTGAGGGGCGGGATCACTTTAACCAGCTACAGGATTGCACATCAATCTGAAATGTAGATCATTAAGTCTAATAGTGATCTTAAATGAGGTGAATGTTTAATGAAATAACCGCCTACCAGACAGATTAAAGTGTTGATCATGCTATCTTTGAAGGGGGGGTTTGTCCTGGTGGTCATATGATAGAGGAGTCATCTGTTGCCCTTTGACCCTAAAGCATGGAAGTATGAGGAGCAGGGAGAGTCTCCCGTCAGCCAGACATACCTGCGTCTGACACTTAATATCTTAACACTGGAGCTCTTTATTAACATGTCGCAGGCATTTTGTGATAACTTATGACATAATAAGTTTATTTTGGCCACATCTTTGGTGCAAATCGGTCACTGGTGGTGTGTCTTGCCAGAGATCACCTGTTAATCAGTGTGCTGTCTTTTCACTTTGATTATTTATTGATGAAGTTTCAGAGTTTTGGCTATCAGTTGTCGCTGAAATCATAAAACACATCATTTCCTGTAGACACTAGGTATTTAAAACAACAATTGTAAAAACTGTCACGAACTGGCCGTAGACTGAATCCTGAATCAGACAGAGCAGCAAAACAGGCATTAAAGGGACAGTTCACACAAAATACAAAAAAGCAAATTTTTCATGTACCACTAGTGCAGTGTATCCATACAGATATATGTTTATTTGTGATTTGGTGAAGTTTCCTGTCTGTCTCCCTTCAACCCAATACAATGGGACTGGATGGGTGTTTATTTGTGGAGCTCGGAAATAAAAAAATTGATGTGAAAAACAGTCACAGCGTTTTGTTTTGATTTTCTGTCAAAGACAACTGGCAAGATGAGTCTGTATCTGCCCTCAAAGATTCTCCTGGGTTCAGAAAGATACAGTTTGCTGGTTTGAGAATATTTTCACATGAATTGTTCCCTTGAGAAGATTTGTCTCTGTCACAAATTATAGGCTGTTTTTACCCCTTGAGCCATGTTAAATTTCCCCTTAAGCAGCTTCAAAGTTAGAAAAAAAAATATTTTTCTATATATTTTGCCACAATGTCACATACAAATGTTGTCTACTCGTTCCAGTACTCCATTGAAACTACAGCATGCGTACTAAGTGAAATATGCAAACTCATGACACCAATTTTTCATCGTTGCACTATTACATCCAATGGAAACAATCTACATGTGTCATGCATCATTTTATCCGTATTTCTAGATAATTTGTTGTGACATTTCGAGTATCTTTGGAAATCTTGGGATCTCAACTGGAATTTAAAATAAAGTTCTGTGGGTTTGAACACCGGCTTGGCCACACAGCATTCATTTGTAATG
Organism: Myripristis murdjan; assembly: GCF_902150065.1. NCBI lineage: Eukaryota > Metazoa > Chordata > Actinopteri > Holocentriformes > Holocentridae > Myripristis > Myripristis murdjan. Next base: position 14,141,721 of record NC_043998.1, read on the forward strand.
ATGTACACAGAGTGGAAGAGGTTACCAATGTAATACCAATGTAACGCGTCAAAACATACATCCCAATTGTATAAACTAAGTCAGTTTTTGCACAACAGTGGCGTCATAGTAATTTACATGGTAATAATATGGAGAATCGAGCTCAATTGCTATGAATAATCAACTTTCATACTCAAAAGAGACAGTGTGTACTAGTTTACCCTGAATGACCGTACTGGCAATAAATGCACAGATAGTGAACTCAGGCTCTTGAGCGAGACAAGACCGGAGAATCTCGCTCTTACCCTGCAAACAGAAACTTGGTCGACTCAAGAGGGAATTGGAATCAAAGACTTGAACATCAAAAAACGTCCTTTAAACTCTCCGTCCTGCTGTTCTCTGTTTATCATGACAAGAGTTTTTCTGAATGGATGCCAAATCACAGAGGCTGTGATGGGTCTAATTTGAGGCCTCTCTCTCTCTACAGTGACAAGCCAGTCTAAAATTAAGAGAAAACACTCGGTTCTGGCTGCGAGAGCTGCATTCCTCCAGCGAAGCGGGGAGGATTTGCACCCGTGTTTCCTCTCTAATTAGCAGATCAAGGGAGGAACACAGACATGTACCATATTAATTACAAATCACTGGGAATAAACTCAAGTTCCTGTTACTTGCTGGTGTATTGCTGGTTCTTTCCATCTGAAAAGCATCCCGATGACAGTTTGCTTAATGAATAGGCTCTCTCATTGATTCCACCATATGTTCAGCAGAGCCAGTTCAATGAGGTTTTACATTGTTTCTGATCCAAGATGTTTGGTGGTTCCCTCATTTAAGGTTTCAAGGGGAGGAAGCACTGAAGGAACAGAGACAGAAAAAGTGGGAAATTGGCCGGATGAGAACATTAAAGAGCTGGATTTGCTTTGTTAATGATGATAGGGAACAGGTTATCCTTTAATAACACGAGAACAGAAGTTAAGTAAGGAAAAGAGGAGGTAAAGCACAGATGACAAATTGCCCTTGGGGAGGGTCATTAACGCTTAATGAAGCTGACCCCACAGTGGATATCTATGGACGACCTTTGACCCTCAAAGTGCATGTCGATGATCTGCTGTCCAAGTGACCAAACTCCCGAAGCTGCCAAATGCTTAGAGACAGGCGAGTTGACCCTCTGAGGAAACGCAATTATGATAGATAATGAACTATGATTAAGTATGAAAACAAAAACATCTTAGTTCTACAAAATTGTAAATTAACTGGCTAAAACAACAAAACTACTAAAATGTCACAACTGTTTCTCCTTCCAAAACGAAGTGAAATATTATTAAGAATCATTTGCAGTGTCTTTTGAGCAGTGCCAAAATGGGAGTGGAGTACAAAATTCATATTTACAACTTTAACACAAGCTATGAATCTCCTATGACAGTTCCCAATAATGTGTACTTCTGTGTGTCTCATTTAATATTAAAACATATAAAAAATTTGACACAATCAGCATAGCCATAGGTAACTACAGCCGTTAAAACCCTTAAATAAAAGTTGTTGCCACTCACTGAAAATGACACCATACCATTCTTGTTATTATTTCATGTTAGTTTCAAGTTTATTTTATTTTCAAGTATTTTGTGTTAATAATTTCCTCAACAAAATTACAAAATATTCTAAATTAAAAGGAACAAACATTCCACTAAAAAAACATCATCTATATAATAAAGGGCTGAATCAAGGTGCCCATGTGGATCTTCTGCAGGAATAACAGTGAGCCAGCCGCCCAAAGCATCTTACCCAGAGTTGACTTTCTTGGAGTTTACTTACCCGCACTTTACTGTCCTGTGGCATCCATTAGCCTGCTGTTCTTGTGTGTAACTCTGTGTGAAGGGCCGACCATCACACAGCTGTTTTTCTGCAAGCCTGACAGTGTACAAGCCTGACCACACAAGTTCAGTTCAGACAGAGCTGGGGAGACACTTGATCAAATCTGAGTTCCTGGAAGTGGCACTCTTTTATTTGCTCATACTAACCACCCACTTCTCCCGTTTATTACAGTTTCAAACAGCAAATGTAGTGGTTACTGGCAAAACTGCAATTGTATGATATGAGTTGTCAATATAATAACACAAAGACGATTTGTTTATATGGAAATGTCACAAACTATTCCTGTAACTAGTGTAAATGTATGCAGAGGTAGTTGTAAAGGCACACCACACACACAAAGACACACACACACACACACCTCTATTCACCTTTCCCAACCCCTAATTCTACACGTCCCTCCCTTCTGTCCTCCCCTCCTCTACACCAAAAGGTAAATTAGATGCCGCTCCACACAGCAGATGTGTGTGGAGTCGGGTCTCCTCCTGAGTGCAGCTCTGCTCTTCCCTACAGACTCGCTGAGCCTGGGTCAGATGGAGTTTCTTTTGGAGAAGTGAAGTCTTAGGGGACACAATCCTGTTCAGCTGCTCAGGTTCATCTAAAGGGGATGATACAGAGACAAAGGAAGACCCTTGATGATATTCAAAGGAAAAAAAAGAACAAAGACCCTGTTATAGCTAGATATTAGCATTATTGTTGGTGCTGTTACTGTAGTTGTTGTTTGAATTCTTCCAACTTTATCTTACCCCTCGTACACGTCTCGATTCTCAGTGCTGACTGTCCATTCCCACTGGACCTGAAGTCTGCAGACTAAGCCTGACTCAGACTGATTATGAATCAAGCTTATAACTGGGGGAAAAGTTGTGTAATGTAATTGCAGCCTTGGCAGACCAATAATCCTAACATTTATTACCCCTTCCTTATGTTATAAAGCAAATTGTGTGGTAATACAGCCAACTTATTAGAGCCGGCAATGACTGACACTTCAGATTAAAGTTGGATGATGAGTCGGTTTGCAGATATTGGACCTTTAGTGAATAATGAATATTGCCCTGTCATGGACACAGCTGTATTAATATAATCTGTCAACGCTGCAATAAAATTTTCTTTTCATTTAACAATTTTATCCAGTCTTTAGGTTCTTCATTTATGACTTTTTAAAAGTATGATTTTATTCATCTAAAGACCCTCTTCCACAGGATTTGTCTGGGATTCAGTGGAGAGTTTTAGAGTCCCATGATGATCCAAATGTTGTTTCAAAGGCTTTTTCACCAAGACTAAAATTCTGGAGGTTACACTGAATAAATGTGCTTTTGTACTTTTTGGAATGAAAATAGTCAGCTATTAAGACACTGAAACCTGGCACAAAATATTGTCCATTAGTGACTTCAGTCTAAATTATTTGTGTGGCTACCAGTTTCGATATTGACCGTCAAATGTAACTCCAGACCAGATAATGCTGACTCATGATGCTCTCATCGAACAGCAGCAGCTAAGTCTAAGCAAACGTTATCCTTCGGTATGAGGAGGGATCATCAGACTGTATTATCTCCAGTGATTACCGGAGCACATTGGAGACAATGTCCTCTTCCTGTGTACTGGTGGGAGCCAGGCTGCACTTAATTCCCACATTGGAGTCCGAGATGGGAACAATATCACATCTCAGCCCTCGGGGGCCTGACAGAGGACCAGATCACCTCCCCGAGTCTCATTATTTAATATCAGAGCGCTTTGCTGAGGGGCTGTGAGGAGGTCAGAGATTTATGGTCAGTGTTCAATAAGAGGCATGTCACACACACCAAAGCATGGACACAAACATGAACACACACACACACAGGCGCACAATTTACGATGCAGATTCAGAGAGGACAGAGGGGTAAAATGTGATGGAGAAAGGCAGGAAAGAGCATGAAAATGAGATGGCAAGAGGAGAAAGAATGATTAGACAAGGACAGAGAAAGAGGGAATGAGTCCAGCGCTCAGGCCAAGTCTTCAACACTGGAGAGAGAAATGGGATGAAAGAAGTCCCAAGAAAAACAGAAGTAGTGAGCCACACACTTTTCATCTTTCCTTTCCCTTGCCTTCATGATAGGGAACACCAAAACTGGGACAAAGATAGAACGTCGGCCAATGTAACTGCTAACAGATGTGATCACCCTCCACATTGTGCATCATCAATAAAACTGATACAGTATGAGAGCACTGACAATATAATCATAATTATTGTTCCTCCACTCCAAATATCACATTGTTTTCCAACCATGCGTTGCCATACACTTTAGTTTGGATATTTATGTCACTCCGAGGCAGATCCTCTGACATCAAATTGAAATCCTATGGTCTGAGGGCTAAGACAAACCAGATATTTACAAGAGAAAAACACAGAGCTATTATTGTTGCCATTAATCTCAATCACTTTAAGTATCAGTCAGCAGATGCTGAAGGTTGGAAAAACAAACATAACCACTGATATCACCATTTTCTAAATGGCATTAAACTGCTGCTCTGTTATCACTGACATGCTTCACAGTCAACTCGGGCAATCTATCAGAAGATCCACAGTGCTATCTAGAAGTCTGGTCTTGTATTATAATACCTTTTTTTCCCCAAAAAAGGAGCAATGTAGTGATGGAGGCTCAGTATTTAAATCATGCAACCATGCAAGTTTCACAACAAACTCAGAGTGACGTGCTTTAAGATAGATTAGAAATCTAACGGTGTTTTCTTGCCCGGAAGTGATGGTGCACATCATTTCTTGAAGACAGATAGGCTGTAGTTCATATCAGGGTAGACGAATACACCAGGATGATATTGGCCTTTTAATAAAAAACTGATAACAGCCAGTCATTGTCGGCCCTCCGCCAATGTGATGGAGGTGACAATATGATTTTACTCAACAGCTTCAGGGAAGATCATAAAATCTGTAATAAAACTGGCTGCACCCAGCTTCAAGGAGCTCTTAAACTACCCAAAAGAATTTAATTAGTCTGGCTTTCCCTGCAAAAAAAATCAACAATTTAACAAGTCATTTTCTCACATATTCAGTGGTACAGTCTTGTTTTTCTTCAAAGATGCAATCAAATCGACCGGTAAGATGAAATAATCTCACTTGTTTCCAATGTGATTTCACTTCTTTCAGGAATTTTCTGGGAGCAAGTATCAGAATGTTGAAACAAGACAGAATAAGGCACATCAGCCCACTACAGCCAAGAAAATGAGATTCGATTCAAGAAAATTCTGGAAACAAGTTGATTAGCAAACAAATGCCTGAAAGGGATTTATGTCATCTAATGTGTTATGTCTTTATTATGTCTTTTTTTCTTTTGCTTGCTTAAGGGAAAAACAGATTTTTAACACTGAATATGCGACTGAATGACTTGTTAAGATGCAGATTTTTTTATTATTGTTGAATTATTTCTTAATTTATTATTGTTAAATGGGGAATTTTAGTGTCCCATGATGACCTAATGCTCTTTAAGTCTTTTCCACCTTGTCAATAATAAAATACTAGAGTAAACGTATATTTGTGGCATGAAAATTGACAAGTTTAAATATTTTTATTATCATCCATCCAAAAATATCACTACCAGCCTTGAAAAATTCATACTGGTTAAAAGCAACACCATACACCCTACGCAGGCAAGCTCCATATGCCACAAGCAGGCGTCCATCTGCAGCAGAGACACTTCACACTCCCAGCGATTGATGGGCAGCCTGGACGGCCATAATCCTCCCCTCCATCTGACTGACTGACACTAAGACACAGGTAATAGAGCACATCGTAACCAGCACATGAACAGCCTTAGCAGGCATGATCAATACCCAGCTAAAAGAACAGGTAATATGATATTGATGGACTCACCATGAAAGGGACAAAGAGGCCAAGCAGATGAATGTATGTCTGCGTGAGTGTGTGTGTGTGTGTGTGTGTGTGTGTGTGTGTGTGTGTGTGTGTGTGTGTGTGTGTGTGTGTGTGTGTGTGTGTGTGTGTGCTTTTGCAACTGCCTGTGCATGCATGTGTGTCTGCGTTAATGCATCGTTTTACTACCCAAATGTATCTTAACCCAACATGACATGCCATCGCATTTGCAATAGCCACTTGCCGAGCTACAGTTCATTTGTGTTTATCAATCCAATGCACTGTTGTAGACATGGGGCCTAAAGGAAATCAATGACATGGAGACTATGCTGTTAATATCAGGACTTCATTGGCACTAATTCGTAAACGGGTCTCCATAGATGTATCAGGACATGAATACTGTAGCAATTTGTTGTTAAAGTACAAAAAAAGAGCAGGGAAATTTCCCAAATGATCATTGAAGCCTAAATTGGTTTCCCAGGCCTTAATATGAGGAACAAATGCCTAATTTTTTCCATTGCATCACAATATCCTGCAGATAAATAAGCCATCAGTGACTTCACTTGTAAATTGTCTGTATTATTATAGCATTACAACACTGCGTACTAGTCGAGTCTTCATTTTGACCAAACCAGCTGACAGGACCGAGCAACGCTAAGTCCTGTTTGATTCAAAGTCCATTCCGGTGAAAATCTTTTTAGATGTAATTATTCTACACACAGTTATGCGAGTCAAAGGCCAGAGTGAAATACCAGAAGCCCAACTGTGGTGGTCCAGCACATAACGTCATTGACAGTGAAGGGAAAAGTGGCTCAAAGGTCAAATTAAAAATCCTGAAGAGAGAGAGAGAGCAAGAGAAATTTAGGCTAGGTAGTATCTTATAAACCGAATATAACGGAGCCGCTTTAAAAGGCAGACGCGGGCGAAGACGGTGAGTTGGCATGGAAGTCTCATGGGGGTCAAGGCACAACACCCTTACACAGCAGAAGGGCGAAGGAGAAAGTGGTGAAATTGTCTAAATAAGTTGACGCACAGGCACACACCGGCCAAATATAATGCCACAGCCTTCACAGACTTAATCATGGGCAGTGACTGAAATGGTACGTAGACGTAAAGGTCGACGCCGAGGGACCAAATATAACATAAGAGACAGTGCACTTGTCCTGATGGAGCCATTAGGATTCCCTCCATGCTGTAGGTCTAAACTAACCTGTCAGCCCCTGTGCTGGCAGCTGATTTAGGGACAGACATGTCACTGCATACAGAGCCAAGGGTTATGCTCTATTCTGCCCACCCAAGAAGCACCAACAACCCACTTTCACTGCCAGCATGCCGCACACATCTTCATCTGCTCCGTCCTTCCCTCAGTAGAGCTCGATTGAGTCTTAGCAGCCATATTAGCGAATGGTGACGAGAGAAAATTCTGTCCTCACAGTTGTTTAGATGATCCACACTGAGAATTGAAATCCAAGGTGGTCTTGGTGGGGTTGGGACCCCCATGGGAGCTGAAATGTCAGGGTGAAGCTCTCTGCAAGGGGTAAAGGCAACAGCAGGACGCAAACAGCTCCAGAGAGTCTGAATCCTGGTTTGGACGTTAAAGGCGCAATGAAATGAAAAATGGTTGTCAACGTTTTGGCTACTTTTCCACGTCAGAGCATTCATATAACAATTAAAACTAAAACTGACTGTCAAAATGTCAAAATCCTGTTACTTCTACATCGTGGAAAAGAGAGTATCTTTAATGTTGAAATCATACTGGACCAGAAGGCGGGAAGAAAATCACATTTTTGAACAATCATGCCCCTCAAATTAAATAACACTGCTCTCTCTGAAAGACACCCATGTGTTATGGCCTGCCACAAGATCCAGTTTCAACAGGAAATATGTCAAATTAAGGAAGACACTCTCAAAATTCTGTCTCATTAAAGTGTGTGGAGAGTCTCTCCATTATTCATTTGAAAATCATTTAAAGTGGTCATCTGTGAGTTTCTGCACTGCACTTCCCCTGTCAATCAAATGAGTGCGAGTATGGCGTCTTTTTCCTTGGATTTTCTGTTGATGGAGTTTGAGTTTCTGCGTGTGGCGCTCTTTTCTTTGTCTGTTCAGCCGTGGAGGCTATCGCCGCTGATGCAAACCACCCAGTTTTTCTTCAAATTATTTCGAACAAACCGCTGCTGCTGCTGGAAACATAAAACGTGTCGCTATCTGTGTTCCAGAGGATTTTCTTCAGAGCAACCTGAGTGAATCCGAGTGTGCAGCGAAGCAAATGTAAAAGCCTCCATCAGCGGTTGAATCGCTTGAATCGCTTCCCTGTCATATCGCAATAGAAAGACATTTATGTGACAGTGTTGTGGATTTGAACTTTAAGTCACCAAATCAGTTTGTCAGTAAGCCGATCAGGAAGTGTAGGCTGTTTTTGTCCAACAAATAGCTTTCAAATATTCTTTCTAGCCTCTAGTTATGCACCGCTGTAGCTCTGCATCTTCCCGTCTTTCCTTCTCTCTCGGTTTGGGCTTCAGTGTGTAAGCTCCAGAGACTCCCTGCGCTCCCATTTATTCACTCATTTAACTCAGCACAAAAATTCCCTGCTTCCATTTTAATCAAGATTCAGCTTCAGCATCTTTTGTCAAACTGCTGCTGACGTTCCATTACCTCTGGCAGGCTTTGGCTCTGCGATGCCTTCAGACTCATTCTCTCTCTGTGTGTTCTCCTGCTCCACCACAGTATGGATCCCCAAGAGCCTGACTGGTCATTACTGGGAAGCCTGGCTCTTCCCAGTCGCATTCCCTCTCTCTGTCATTCCTCCCAGTCTCTGCCGGTCTGGAATGGCTGCCGAGGCCACACTAATGCACTGCAGTACATGATGGCCTGGCTGGGATGGGGCCATAATTCGTTCCATTCCTTTTTATTAAACCCATAGCCACACTGTTATTAGTGCTTGGTGAAGAGGGTTGCTCTGTAACAGCGTGATGTCTTCCATATGTGATGTTACTACCATCCCAGAGAGAGGGAGAGAAAGAGAGAGAGAGAACTGGGAGAGACAGATGAGACGGAGCTTTTTCCTCTAATAGCAGCGTTTGGTTTGAAAAAGGCCTAAGTGACATTGAATAGACTATGGCCTCACAGTGGCATGGTAAGCTCTTAGAAGAGTCTAATGCATCCATGTGGGGCTTCCATGTGAGAACAGAGCATTTCTCATTCTCATTTCAACCATTTCAGCAGCAGTAGAAATTGTAAAAATCAGCTTTAATGCATTTATCCTGCGTCTGTCTTGCAGTACAATTTGTGCCTCCATTATTGCACAGCAGAATTAAGATAGTATACTGTAACACAAAACTACAGTGCCTCCCAAACATCTAGTCTCCATGTCATTCCTCGTAGGATCTGGTGGCTTGAAAGAAATCTCTTTTCCATGCAGTTTCTCTTGGGGATGAAGTACAAGTGCAGCAGCAGTTCATCAAGCTTGCTGTAAAATATAAAATAAGAAAAAAGTGGGGCTTTTGACAGTGACATCTGTGTGTCGTCCCTCCTTTTCGCCTTGGCAGAAATCATGTTCTATTTTGAATGCTTGTTATATTTCATGCTATTTCAGCACACCAAACCTGCGTCTGGCAGCCCTCTGATGGGTCACTGCAGCCGGCAGTGGATAATCTCAAAAATACAGATCAGCTACGAGCACGCTATGATGTCTGCTGTAGATTAATAGACTCAGTGACTGGTGTGATATATCAACCTGAGCTACAGAGAAACCTAATGACACTCCTCCATAACCTCGGAGGAGCAGCATATATCGTGCACGGCGCTGACAGCACAGATCTCTTGTAAATGGGCAGAAATAACTACAGTGACTCTGTTCATGTTGGAAACACACAACACTGCAGAAACCAGAAAGTCAGTGGCTTTAGTGGCCTCGCTTCCTCTGTATATTTAACTGCACGGTGAACTGGTCAGTGCTACAACAGTATAGTCAAACAAAACCTACGCACTAATTAAGGTGTTCATTTTTTCCTTTTTTATATGGTTGTTGTCTTCGTCTTGTTTAATGTGTTTCACGATGTGGATTAGTGTGTGTTTTTAAAATCACATGTGCAAATCAAATTGTCCATGAGAGAGTTGGATTGAATTGAACTGACCAGATGTAAACTGAAGTAGCCTACAAAAACAAAAACAAACAAAAAAAAAACCCTAAAACTAAACTAAGTTATGATGCGCTAACCTACGCTAAGATAGCTAAGATATACTCAGATAAGCAAAAACAAATAAAAAACAATAACTTGAATTGAACTAAAATGCATAGAATTGAACTAAACTAAACTTAAATTTAATTCAAATTAAACTTAAATTAAATTAAGTGAGGGTAAACCACTGTACACTGAGCTAATCTAAGATAACATAAGCTAAGGTAAGATAAATTAAGGAAGACTGGCCTGGATTGAATTAAACTGAACTGAAATGAATTGAATTGAATTGAACTGAATTGAAGAGAAGAGGTACAGCGACATTAAAAAAAAAATGAAATCGTGACATCATGTTATACATCATGTTTATATGTTACACATATTATCCTGTACATAATTTCTGTATGTTTTTGTACAGTTATGGTTTCAGACTACTGCAGACTCTCTCTAGAGTTCTCATATTCTGCCCGAACCCGACCCGACCCGACCCGACCCGACATTTTCGGGTCGGGTCGGGCCTAAAATTTACGTGAATTGGGCGGGTCGGGTCGGGCTTCGGGTTCTGTGGGGGATTTTTTTTTTTATTTTTTTATTTTTTTTTAAATAAAAAATAGAATTATGTGTTGTGTTATTGATTATGACGTTTCATTTTTATGTGACTGGTGGAGAGAGTGAGAGACTGGATTGGATTTGGAGGCTAAACTTTCAGTGACAGACAGACAACCAGCTGTGCGAGCGCAGCGCAAACAAGTGAGAGAGAGTTGCAGCAGTATCCTGCTGTGCTGGCAGACTCGGCAGCAGGGACGGTTTCTGCTATGGGCAGTGCAACTGGGGGCGCACGGGGGAAAAAAAAAAAATCTCCAGTTTTCTAGACTACCGTATTGACCCGCACATGCCGCGGCACCATCAGTCGGCATCAGGCGGGCCGGCCGCGGCACCGTCCGATACCGCGCCCACCCGTCAGGTCTGCCGGATCTGACAGGTGAGCTGCCTGATGCTGGCCAGTGCCGCGGCCGGCCCGCTTGATACGGACTGATGGTGCCCCGGTGCCGCGGCCGACCGTCTCTGCTAAATAATGGCGAATTTGGCGATTTTTATTATTATTATTTTTTTTTTTTTTTTCGGGCTTTATCGGGCTGTCGGGCCTAAAGTTCGGCTAATTAGTCGGGTCGGGTCGGGCCTCGGGCTGGCCCAGTCCGGCCCGGGTCGGGTCGGGTCTTAATTTTCAGGCCCGATGAGAACTCTAACTCTCTCCACCTCCCTGCACTCGAATATTTAGTGTAGACAAAATTCATTTGCAAAATGACAAAATAAACAAAGTTAAGGAATAATTTGACTGAAAGCTTGCTGTATTCCAGTTTTCTATAGATTTCATAATAATATTGTTATGTGAATTCTTTTGGCCCTGGCAATCATGTAGTGAAAATGCGTTAAATTCAGCCAGCTAAGCTAAATGACACCAAGCTAATCTAAGTTAAGATAAACCAAACTAACAAAGGAATTGAACTGAACTGACATTAATGGAACTGAATTGAATGAACAGACATTTTTTACCATTTATATTTACATTTGATAGTTATATTTTTGACACGGACTAGCACGGTAAACACACGTGTTACTAATGACAATTAGGTTCTGCGAACAGACTGATTTGAATTTATCTAATTTTAAATAAATCGGGGAAAACAGCTATATTTTCAACAAGCAAGATGTTGGATTTGTTGATTCAGTGTTTCAGCGGTACAGATAATGTGAAGGGGAAAAACAAAGGGAGTGAAAAACAGAGGCTCTCCAGTAACCACACAGTGAACATAAAAAAGGGGAGATGCACAGCAACACAGAACGGGGTAATTCAAGTTTTGTGTTACGTGTTTACTACAAGGAGTAAATCAGAGTCTTGCAGCCCCACTGGGCACTTCTGTCCATAACACCAGTAAATTAGTGCACGAAAAAGCCCACCGCAGAATGTGTTTATCCCAGTTTCAGTTTCAGTTTGTTTCAAAAAACACACACGATTCATCCCCTGAGCGAGCTGGTGCTCTTCTGAGAGCAAAATCCGGAGGGTATTATTTTCAAACCAGTAAGTGTTTTAAAAGACTTGATGCCATTGTTTTTCAGATGGTACATATGGTACTCTTCTAATTTTACATGTCGTTATAAATAATACAAAAGCAGCATAAGTAAGGGTTTATGCCGAGGCCACATAGTTGATACTTTGTTTCACACTAGACATCAATCTCACACACACATTCCATAGCATGTAAAATCAGCACATAAACAAAGCATTACTGAAATAATCTAACAATCACCGCATGAATGACACCATTGTTATATAGCGTGAAACTGTGTCCTGTCGTTCTCTCTCTCGCTCTCTCTCTCTCTCTCTCTCTCTCTCTCTTTTTAAGAGGCGATGCTCCAGAATATAATGAATTCATTGTTCAGCGGAACACATGCAGCAGAGAAATGAAAGCTTCTGTTTCATATATCACTCAGCAATAATTGAACAAATGTGTTTCCCCTCTCATTTGGAAGGGGGGGAAAAAACTTCAAAGTCTTCTTTTTTTAAATTTAGAAGAAAAAAAAGGGGAAGAAATTTAGGGTCAAATTTAGAGCCAGATATTTCTGTCCAGGCTTGTCGGAGGGGAGCAACCTAAACATTCGATGTTGCGGAGGCATTTCTGATAGGCTGGGACAGCAGGACGGCCTTTGATGTTGGTGATCTACAGCTCTGGATCTCTGCACAGTAAAGATGACGAATGGATGAAAACTTCTCTGGGTTACGTTAAACTGACAGTGGCAGTATATCAGGCCGACTGTTTTGTATGAGCAGATAAAAAAGTTAGAACTCGGTGATGTAAATGCTGCCTGACTCAGTAATAAAGGCTGCTCACTCACACACATACACACATAAACACACACGCAGTGCATGTACATATGTATTAACACACTTGCACATGTATACACAAATGCACAGGCTCGCCACAAATGACATAATACGTACATGTGCATAAACACACACACACAGAATCAGTTTTAGGATGAGTAAAACAATACCCTGCTGTTGTCCATACTAAAATATCTCATTCCAAACAACTTGGGATATCACACTGTCATTACAATAGACAGGCTAACATTTCAGCATTGATTGTAGGGCTGGAGCTGCGTGGACTTTTCCAAATTCAGATCAGTAACGTGGTATGACATGGAGTGCTCTGAGGTTGGTGTGTGTGTGCATGTTTGTTTACACAGGGGAGGGCAGTTACATTTGTAAAACAGGCTATTACAAGTTCATGAAATGAATGAAAATTAGTAATAATAATAATAAAAAGCCTTGCCTTTCTTCCCAAAGCCTGCAGCTTCTTTTCCACTGCAGCAATTTTGTCTTTGTCCCTGTTACATCCAATTTAAGGTTTTTATTGCTCATGTCATAAGGTCTTCTTATGCCTGAAATGTTTTCTACAGAGCAGTGGTTTTCATTATAATTGTACTCACCAGAAACTGCTACAAAACAAAAAAGTATGAGAAAGATCATTTCATGACTCCCCCGATAGATTTTGTCATCTTGATGATGGCTAACAGGCAGGTTTTTCAAAGGTTTTGAATCGCCGCAACGGCGAGAGGGCCTTGCTCATACAGTCATAACTGAGCATAAAAATATCAGGTTGATAGGCCCAGTAGTAAGTGAGATTAGCTGCAGACAGATACTGCATGCACACATGGACACACATGGGAAAAAAAGGTTTATCTGCCATTATAAGATTTTTGTGCAGCACCCAAGTTGATTGAATGCGAAATATTGAGGGAAAAAAGGTTTTAATATGCAGCACTCAAGCTAAAAAAAAAAAATCTACCTAATAAAAAAGTTTTGCATGTCAGTCTGTGGATGCAGAGCCTCCAAGGTGGACCTACATACAACTATGACCAAATCCAAATAGAAAAGGTTTGTTGTGCAACCATTCTGGTCGCAGTATAGTAGCTCTGCCTTCGCTTACGCTTGCAGAAAACCACAGTCTAGTCAACTCTGGTTTCAGATGAGAGAGAGAGAGTGAGGAAGAAAGAGAGAGAGAGCAGTGGTGGTCAAGTGAGCTAGAGAGTGAATGAAGGCAGGGAGCGGCGGTAGCAAGAACAAATGTTTTTCAAATGTTTCGAAACACTGCGACCACAAGAGGTTTTTTTTGATCATACATTCATAACTTGCACAAAAAACATTAGGCTGATAGGTCCAGTAGTATGTGAGATCAGCTGCAGCCCGACACCCACACACATACACATACAAACACACAACCAAACCCATGATCCCCTCCAGGCTATTACCTGGCAGAGATTAAAAAAAAAAAAAAAAGTACAAGTTCACAAAGCTGCTGCATTTCAAGCTGCAACTATGCTTTTGAGTCGTGACTAGCACAGTTTATTGTTGTTGCTGGAGCCTGAATTTAGAAACAAAAATATCAGACGATTCATTTGTACTTATCACATCACTGATGTGACCCACACTTTTTCAGGCTTTCTGGTGTTTTTCTAAACTAGCTCTTATATATTTAGCTATAAGTTGCACACACACAATTCTCCACTAGAGCACAGCTGTGTGTGTGGCGTAATGAATTTTTCGGCCAGTCACCACACCGTCTGACTTTATGTGTATGTATGTGTGTGTGTGTGTGTGTAAAAATTTGGAAAGATGCCATAACACAGCAGTTTTGACAGTAGGAAAACAGAAAACATGCCTGCTGGGGTGTGTAGGTGGTAGTACCTGTTTTGTGTCGACGCTGACATAAAAATTTCCTCCTATGCACTTGCGGAACAGCAATGGTCGAAAACTACAACTGAAAAAAAAGTATTTTTTTTTTTTGTTCAGCTGGGAGAAATGCCACTTTCAGTTTTCCCTTCCATTTAGTTTTATTTTTTCCAATTGTAATCCAATGTCTTTCTGTGTAATTTTAGTTTTAAACAACCTTGACTTGCAAAATAAGGAAAACAAACTCTAAAACTGCAAAAAAAAAAAAATGCCTGAAATGGCAGTCATTGCAATCCCACAGTGTGCCTCCTGTTACCTCAATATTGTGGTAAGATTGATAGAAGGAATGCCTGACATCATGCACGGTAATATCACCGATTTCTTTATCCGTGCCGCTTTTCAACAGCACATTATTAACATCATTTAAGGTTTCCTCCACAGTCCTACTCCCATCCCGCTGGACACGGCGACGAGGAGACAGAGAGCATTGTTCTTGCACAGAGCCCCAGCTGGAATCGATGGCTGCGAACGGAGCCAGTGCTGCAGCGCTGAGCGAGTCAGTCACACAGGTGGCAGGGAAATTACAGTGTACACATACTTCTACTTTGGACGCCTTCCACCGGTGGAAGTCTATAAAGACCATACGGGCTGCTGCCAATGACTGCAAAAGCTATAGCTGAATGTTTAAGATCGGTCCATGCCAAGATATCACTCACTGCTCATAGAGAACAATATGTTTTAATGATCTGATTCAATAAAAAAATGATTCTGATTGCTTCCATTAGATCCTTATAGGATCTCACCTTTAATAAGAGTTGTAGCACTTGAACCAAGGAGTTTTATTCAGAACAATAGGGTCTTTGTCTTTGTGTGTGTGTGTGTGTGTGTGTGTGTGTTTCACCAGTACCTGGACCGTTAAAGCTTCTGAATGGTAAAACGCAGCACTGTACATCACTGCCTCGTCATCACATCTTAAAAACCCTGCTGTAGGTTTTTTTGTCGTGTCATGCACATATCATAAACACAAACTCTTACTCTTCCTGATTTAAAATGATCATATATTAACCTTTATATCAAATCCAGCTCTAAATCGAAGTCTATTCGGCTCAGATACACACATACAAAACAAATCTGTAGTTTTCTCACCCTGCCAGTGCTTGTTTAAAGGACTCGACTTGGCTTTGTGTTTGCTCGAAACCTCTGAACAGTCACTCGAGTCTTTACTTCTTCCTCTATCCTCGTGTTTATAGAGGCGCTGCCATTGGAGTGCAAACCTCCTTGTTACTACGTCTGGCGCCATCATGGAGGTCCGTTGGAGAACTGGTTCTATGCAAACAATGGGTAAACATGACAGGGCTGGAAAGATGCCACCTGAGCGGGAAAAAGAGAGATACAGATTATGTTGTGGGCGTAGATCCAGTCACTAATGTTCTCAGTTAAATAAAACAGTGTAGCTTTTGCACACCTGTGTGTCGGGTGGACATATGCGTAGGAGAAGGCAAGGGGTCAAAAGCTCAGACAAAAAGCAGCGGCAGCACACTGTCTTCCTCACTTGCATTGATAATTATTGACAACGTCTCAGTACAAGGACTCTCATCAGGGTATCATCTCTAAACTGCAAATAACATGATGATGGTTTTTGGTTAATAGAACCTAATGGCAAGTGAGGAAATCAGTTGATGCCAAGCTCTGTTTCCGTGGATTTCTTCTGTCTTGTCTTTGGAACTAGTTTTTATGCCAAAACACAATGTCGGGTTTTTTGGCTTGGCTGGCAGGCTAATTTAACAACTGATCATTTGTAAGATGAAAGTCCAAGCACCACAACTAAGTTTCTCCTAGATCTGTTAGCCAGCACACAAATTAGATGAAATCACAACAGGAAATCTAATTAGATACTATGGTTAGTAATCTCAAAGTTGATCAAATATTTTAGAGGGGAAAGATCAAATTCTAGTTAAAAACAGCACAAAAAGTAACTGATTAGACAGCCAAGTCTTCAGCCCAAGAGCTGGAAACCTCCAGTATGGCCACCACATGATGTGTCACATCACCTGAAAGCCCATTTTTGTGCCAATGTGACATCATCACCAATCATGATGATCAATAGCAGATATTTTGCCTCAGATAACATGGCAGATTATAGAAACAGTATGATAATTTATTTCACTGCACAAACTGGGCTGATGACAGTGAACGTGGCAAGGCATCATCGCTGCTCTGTAAATATAACACAAACAACACTTATGCACCCGCTTGTATGCATCAGTCAGACGAACACACACTTAAGCAAACATAAACACAAACACTCACACGCACACAAATGATTGATTATTAGCTGAGGAGTGTCTAGACCCCTGCAGGCCTCTGGGGAGCCGACCTCAGGCAGAGGCCACCCAATCACAGCACATTCCTTCACTGACTCTGTTTGCAGCCCCGAGGCCTCACAACTTCCTGCTTGACTTTGAATAAAGTCATGTCATCAGAACTGATTGTCAGGGCTCTACTGTCACTGCCAAAAACACAGAGATTCCAACAGGCATTCAAATCGCCTCAAAGGAAGAATACGTAGCTAGAAAACAAATGAATACTGGATCAAATTATGATTGATGATTGATTAACAGGGGCTAGGAGTGCATTATGAATAAATCATTGAACCAAAAGTTGGTTTCCCTTGATTTATCTGTTGTTGCTTTACTGCACCGTGATTAATGCACTCACAAACTGTAGTCTGAAAAACCTAATGACATTAGAATTTAAAATGTTTTTTTCATTTGAATGGCGAGCTGCTGATGCAAGTAACAAATCGATTCCTCCGCGTACCAAAATGTTCAATCTATGTAATCACTCCTGTTTTACATTGCACAACATTAAACAAGCCACGGTGATATATTGATGAAACATTACACATCTGGATGTCTGATGAGGAATAATCCCTCCATGTTATTGAGTCATAGGTGTCTGCTAAGTGGAGCGCATTTGAAATGCTGGCTACCCCACAGTTTTTATCATAGAGTTAAAACACATTGACCGTAGAATCACATCAACAGAAATATTACTGCATGAAAATCAACATTAGTCACAGGGATGAGATCCGATCCAAACACCCCACCGCAAGGATTAGTCACTGCCTAATAGGAAGCAGGCTGACTGAGGCTGAATGAGGGGTTTTGCAGCTACACCTTTTGATTCGTGCTCAGGTGTGCGAGACAGTGTCACATGTCGGCTACGGCTCTGCGCTATCAAAACGTCTCTGAGCATCTGGCAGAGCAGGAAACTGTCAGATCTGTCTGAGCAGCTATCTGGGAACAAATCCCTGCAGTGTATGATGCGTCGGATGGATTGTCAAGGCAATATCAGAGGTGCAGTTTTGTGTGTGTGTGTGTGTGTGTGTGTGTGTGTGTGTGTGTGATTGACTGCTGTTTAAGGATCCATCAGTGGCAGCAGTTGTAGTTCAGTCCCATTGCACTGTTGCTCGGCTGTAGGCCTATAGACATTCACTCTGTGGAAAATGTATTGAAACATCATGTAACATGTACAAAAAAACACAGGGTGACTGTACTGCCAGGTCACATTGTATTTCTGCCTGTTTTAAAATAGATGTTCATGTCATAAAGATCTCAGGTAGAGGTAACAAAATCTTTCCGAGAACAATGCTGGAGGGAGTTGGTAAAGACTGAAGCTTCTGAATAACTGAGGGATTGGAGGATGAGAAGAAAAGAAAGAAAGAAAGAAAGAAAGAAAGAAAGAAAGAAAGAAAGAAAGAAACAGGGTTTACAATGTCTAAATTTATATTTTTATCAGCAGCCAATATTTTGTGACTGATGAAAAATGTTTTTGTTATAGATACAGATAAATAGCTAGATAGATATTTAGATATAGATATTTCCCCTTCGTGACTGAAACTCCATCACATTCAGCCGTAGTTAATTCTCATCCATGGATTTGAGAAAACGGATGCCATATCCTGTTTAATTCACGGGGTGTTTTTCTGCTCCAGGCTCCTCGCTGTAGTTTTGTTAGGACCAAACAGCTGGACATCGTCTTTACAGTTTGTGCTGTTGTTGTCGTTTTTGATTTATTTTCTTCTTGAATTGCCTACATTAGTCCTCCCCTACTAAGTCGCATCATCTGAGGAGGGAAAATAATAGCAGAGCAGATGAGAGTGGACGGCTGTAGGTGCGCTGCTCGCACGCCTGCTTTTGCTGCCTTCATGTACATCTGGTCATCTCCCCCAACTCAAAAAACAAAGCTGACTTCATGAAATTTTTTGTTTGTTTGTTTGTTTGTTTTGTCGGCTGTTGTTTTATAATTCAGCAAAGAGAGTGCACACTATGCAGTTATCTTAAGATGTATGGATTTATTACATCTTTATTACAAAGATAAGATACGTTTGTCTGCCCTAGCAGCACCACTAAATATTCGACATTTAACATTTAGAGTTTACAGTATATACATCCAGTTTAGAAGCAAGTTGCAATCTGTGGATTTTTTGGTTTATCTTTGGTCAAGCTTGCTTGGGATGCATTTTTTTATTTGAGAAATAAAGTGACATGGTTCTATTTTGGTGCTGGGGTGGCGGCAGAAATATGCACCAGGCATGTAACTGACATTAACCCATTTAATTTGTGTCAAAAGTTGTTTTTTTTGTTTGTTTGTTTTTTTACGCTGGACTTAACATCTAAAAGTTGAACAAAGAGTCAGGTAAAATAAATGACAGTGTATCTCACTCACATCTTGGTCAATGGTAAGGGCGCATTTTAACCCTTAAGTTTCTTGTTTCCGACAACACGTGAAGGCAGCATTTGAGCGCCTCAGCCGGTGTCGCGTGAGGCACAGGAACCGCGAAAATATAAACCGGTCGAAATCATCGGCAGTGGAAAGTTAGCCTACAGGTAAAACCACGCAAAGTAGCCAGCAGTAACCTAAGATATGTGACTTTATCTTGATTTAAACACATAAATACGCAACACTTAACTACCTGTGCGTGTATAGAACCCGATAAAATCCTAAAAAAAAAAAAAGGGAACTCACCTGGTGGGGCTGGTCACAGGTGTGAGGACGAACAACAGTTAAGCTAGCCAGTTAACTCATTAACACAGTGACCATAACGTTTTTACCAGATATTTATTTTCAAAGGCTTTCGGTGTGTACATAATATAATCTATTTAACTAATAACTGTATGATTTGTGTTTTTTGTGTGTAAAACTTTAATAAAATTGGAGTTGAGGTGAGTCTGTGAGGAAGTTAAACAACATGGCTGCTCAGAGCTTTGTTGCCATCTCTGACCTTCACCCCAATTTTTCACATCAGGTGAGTTAAGATTATATTCATTCTCCTACTTTCTACTACTACTATCTACTTTGTTTCATTTTCATCTAAATAAGAGAAAATAAAATCGCAGTGCCTGATACAGTTGGATATTTTGATATTATGTATTTCAATACATTCTGTGTTGTGTAATTTGTTTTGTAAACTAGTCCAGTTTATTTAAGTGGTTGCTGTAACTATTTGTCTTTCAGAGGGTGGCTGGTGTCATCATTGGAAAAACTGATGTCAGGAGCTTTCCTGACAGAAAAAGTTAGTTTCAATGACATCTTTTTTTTTTTTTTTTATAATAGCACACCTAGACTACACCTTTTCAGAGAAATATTGAAACCAGTATAGTAACATGGTGTCCTGTACACTACCACCCTCTCCTGGCAAGAAGATGAACTACAATCTTCCTCCTCCTTAGTCATACTTCTCATCTAAGAAACTAAGTGGAAAAAATAACTCTTGAGCCAGTGAGAAATTAAACTCATACGTCTGCATTTCAGATATTGGTTTTGACAGATTCACTTTCGGCTTCACGATCAAAGACTCACCAAACTGCTTCATCAACGTGTCAGCCTGGGGAAATGATGGCTACATCAACTTGCTGTCCAACAGCTTCAGTTTTGGAGACTGTGGTGAGGATTCAGTCTCTTTCAGGATTCTCACGGGGCCTTGAAAAGCCTTGAAAGTTTGTGGATTTGCGAAAACTAAAGTAAAACTGCTGCTGTATCCAAACAAATATCCATCACAGGGTTTTCCAAAGGATGTGACGTGTTGGTCCTGGAAAAAGAGATGTCCATAAACACATGAATCTGAGTTTTGTTTCAGTTTAATAATAATAATAATAAAAAAAAAATCAATTACTTTCAAGGACACCCATTCATGCATTAAATAGACAGATTTCACCACCATTTCTTGAGAATGATGAGGGGAAAAATTAGGCCTCTGTGGTGTCTTATTTTGACTAGTGTCATGTCTTACCACCAAAATAATTTGGAGACCTTTAAAATCACTTAAAACTCCTTTAATTTAATATCGAAGTGGGTCACTGGGGCCCCTGCCCCTTGTCTTAAAGTGACATTATGTTTAAATAAGTGTCTTGTTTTGTTAAAGTGACATTTGGTGATGTATTTTTTGTAATGCCTATAGACAGCTTTGTCTCTTACTGTGTTTTCCAGTCATCATTGAAAATCCCTTAGTTGCGTCTAAAGATCCGGAGAAAGACGACAGGTTCTGCCCTGCAACACCAAGGTAATAAAGACTTCTAATAAAGGTGTTGTAGACTTTCTTGTGTGAATAGTCAGAAGATAGCTGGAGGGAGTTGACATGATGAAATGCTGTATATTACCTGATGTAACACCTTGCAACACCACAGATGACAGTGTAAAGGGCTTGCTGGTTCAAAGGCCCGTATCCTCTGCTATCGCAGCTTGTACAGGTTGCTGTTGACGGAGGCTCACTCCCGGGTGTATCTGTGTGCTGACACAGACACCATCGACCGACTGCTGCCTCTCATCCACCAACCAGTGAAGGACTCCAGAGACTTCTACTCTCTTGGAGACATAATGGCCAACGGGCAGAGCCTGGACGGCAACGTGATCAATATACTGGCTGCAGTAAAATCGGTAAGGACAGGCTGTGATATATTTATTTAATGTTAAAGGAAAAATCCACCCTCAAACACTTTTACACTGGCAAATATTAGTTTGTTATACAGTTATTGTTTTGATGAAGAGAGAATTCACCTTTTTGGTGGAGCGGATTCCCTCTTAACCTGCCTGGCTAATTTTACTTTAGCTAGAAATTTCCTATATTTCCCAGAATGACTTGCGGCTTTTGTATTTTCTTTGCAGTATATCTTTTGATGGGGAGAGAGATAGTGTACGTTTTGTAAATTGAGAAAAAGTGATTGGACACAGAGAAACACTGTTCACATCACACAAAAAAACATCAAAGAGGGTGTTATGTTTAATGTTTCACAGAATACTGACAATTTTACAGTTTTACTGTCTTATTTTTTCTTCAAACAAAGGGGGAAAAAATTCTGTCAGTGGGATGAGATAATCCCCCTTGTTTCCAGTGCTTATCAACTTATTTCCAGAAACTATTTGTTGAGTCAGGTGTGATTTTCTTGTTGTCAGTGAGCTGATCTGCCTTATTCTGCCTTGTTTCAACATATTTAGGGTCCAAGAAGAGACCGTGCGAGAGAGGGAGAATTTTACTTGCCGTCATATGCGCCATCCCATTGCTTGTGCAAGTCATTGCCATCAAAATTTACAGTTACAGTCAGAATTGAGAATTGTATCACCAACATTTAAATTGTTGTGAATATTTGAAGTTTAAGCTAATGAGTTTAAGCTGCTATTGGCTAAATGCTGTCAGGCTGAGCAGTCAGGTGGTGCTGTAGCAAACTCATGACTTCTCAAGTAAAATTGCAATGGAAACAGTTTGGATTATCCCATCTCACTGGCAGATTTTTTCACTTGTTTGAAGAAAAACAAGATTTTTCATGGAATATGAGACTAAATGGTTTGTTAAGATAGAGATTCTTTAAGTATTTGTTTATTTCAGTGTTTTCACATAAGAGGATGTGATTCAAGGGTTATTTGACCTTGAGTTTGAATTGTAGCTTGGAAAATCAGGCAAAATCTGGCTAATAGTAGAGGATTGTAGTTTTAATTGGCAACTCAAAGGAAAGTATTGTTGTAGTATCAGTCAGAGTTACAATTGGAATAAAATAGTCCAGACTGAGAAATTCAGGGGAAATTCAACAGGGAGCTAAGGAAATTTAGTTGTGTTATTTTTTAAGGATCACTTTACAAGAATATATTTTCCAACTGGATTCGCACACTGATTGCATTAGGTGGTGGTTTTCAGCTGTTTTTCTCCACAGCAAGCCCAACTGTATTGGAAACCGGACTGTTCGGTTTTTCTGAACTGAACAACAAGATTAACAAACCGTGGAGGAATAAAAAAATTTGTTAATAGAAACGTTTGGTATAAAAGTCATGGAAAAGTCAAGGAAACTTCCATCAGGGCCATGGTGGGAGCCCTGATTAATATGAAGCAGGGCATTATTGACAGTGAGCACAAATCCTCCTCTCTGTATAAAAACAGTAAAACAAAAAATATGTGCCAAGATTAAAAGTTTCCTAATTGTTATCGTCCTGCCTAATGTAGTATTTTGCATCATTTTTTGTGTGATTTTATGGTTGTTGGTCTTTGGGTGCCTGTAACATAAAGATGTACTGTACCATAAGGGCCTGAAACACATGCCTCACAGTTCAGATTGAGACCAGATCCTGCACTTGATGTCACTATGATTTTTTGCAGGAAGGAAAGATATTGTGATAGTATAGTTCTGTTTACATTTTTTCAGATTGCAGAGCCCAAGCAATTCACTACTTCAGATGGCCGCAAAGGGCAGAGGCTGGAAGTGAAGCTCTTTGATGACTCTGTCACTTCTTTCTCCTTAGTCTGGTGAGTCATGGCCATTTATTAATTTGGAACATGAATAAAGATCTTTTTTTTGTGCCATATTCCATCTTACTGATCCTTGGATCAGCGCCCTGTGACTTTAGGTTACCACAAATTTATGTTTGGTGACATCAAGCTTTAGATTGACCCCCTGAACCTCTGCGCTCCATGTGTGTTTGATTTTCACAATGTTCTCCCCCGGGTAACTCCCCAACCTCTCCATCACACACAGCTGGGACAGAGAGGCCATTCAGCTCATACAAACTTTGATACCCAAGGAGACGGGTAGGTTAACAGTGGCTGCCCATTCTCAGCCGCAAAGTGAAGCTTAATTTAACCTGTATTTATTTCTGTCATGTTGCATTAAGATAGCAAAGTCTTTTTCACAAGAAATATGCAGGTGGAAAATCTGAGATTAACCTTGTGTTTGTGTTGTATAAAACTTACAGTTCTTGTACTTTTTTATTCTTCATTCAAAGTGCTCTTCATAGCAGATGCAAAGATTGGTTTTGACAGTTTTCGCAACTGTATGACAGCAACAGTTAACTCCAAAACCATAATCACTGTCAACCCTGGTAAGGATATCACAGCTATATTTAGCTACATTTACATTTTCAGGACCCCTAAGTTGACTTTGGTTAATCCACAGAGCCCCATTTGAAGTAATTTTTGCCACAGGGGTCCTGATATGACAATTATATTTTGTATTAGGTTTGACATTGTTTATCATTTATTATTGTTTATTAAAAATATGCGATTGCTCCTACATTTTTATTTAACAGTTTCTACTTTCTAGTGAATTAAATCATAGCAAAATTTAATTATTCCTTATTTTGCTGAGGACCTCTTGGAAACCCCTCCAGGATCTCTGTGGGTCCTGAGCCCCCACTTTGAGAACCACTGATCTCTACATTTTGGCAGTGAATTAACGATAGTCTGTGACAAAATATGGCTTTCCTGCTCTGGAGGTAGCATGCATCATTTAGGCATTCTCATGGATGCTGTAAAACTCAATAATAATCTGATGTCAGACACCAAGGAGGCCAGCCTGCTGTTCAGCTATGCTAAACAGGTGTCTGAGTCTGGAGCTCTGGAGGAAGATGAGAAGCCAGAAGATGTGCCTGGTAGGTAACAGTTAAGATTAGGGCTGGGTAGTATGGTTGAAATTAATATCACAGTATTCATTAGGTTGTTTTATTTATATCAGTATATATTATAATATGATACAGATATGTAAAATCCCCTGTTAAACAATCAAGTTAGTGTCTAACTAGTGTCTAACAGTGTCTTCAGAGCAACATATCATTGCAATATGATTCTACTGAAAAATGATAAATGATAATTTATGATTATTGCATAGCCGTGGTAAACACTGCATCATATGTGTCCCTGCTAAAAAGCGAAAAGGCATGTTGTGATCATTTCAACCAATCAGTGTGTCAGTTTAAATCTTTGACGTGACGTGCATCGCTCATAAACGGAGCTCGTCTGAGACACACTGCTTAATTCCCTGTGACAGCACTTAGGCCTTGCATTGGACATTGTCGTTTTAAATGAAATTTTTGGAGATCTGATAATGAACATCAGATGATATGAGATCACATCACTGTGTGCCAACACGCAGCCCAAAGATGTCTGTTCTGCATCTGCCATTGTTCTGTTAATTTAATTATGTATCCACATTACGTTTTCCCCTTCCTCTCAATCTCTTTATGTTACTCATATCCACATTGTGGTTTGTTATGAAATGAAATGGAAATGCCCTTAAAAATTAAATGCAACCCTCTTAAAATCGCTAGTATCTCTTGCCTCAACTCTTATTTAATTTCCTTGCATTTTTTTCCCTTGCAAGATCATTTTAGAGTCACTTGAATATACTGTGCTCCGTGCACTGTGAATATCACACTCCTTAGTATTGGCTTGCATGTAATGCTAGTGTATAAAGAATTGAAGATATTTTAGTAGTGCACTAAGTAGTTCTGAATACTTAAAATAAAAAATATAAAATGTAAATTTGGAAGTTCACAACACAAGCATGATCATTTGCATGGCTGGTTTTGAGATGAATGTGCACAAATGGCATGAACAGAATTGGAAACTTAGTGTTTCCTGAAGTGAAAGAGAGGATCAACTGAAATGACATGTGGCCTATACTCTGGATTCAGTGTCTGATAAATACAAAGGCTACAGATATTAGCATGTGCTGTTGTTGTTGTGCAGTGGACTCCATCAGTGATGTGTACACAGTGAGGGAGCTGAAGCAGAAGGCCCAGGAGAGCCCTGAGGCTTTCTTTGGCATCACTTACAGCTTCATCTCCAGGTTGGACCTTGACTCCTCTCTGTCAAAAGTCATAAAGACTCGCTGGTGAGTTCATCAACAAATCAAAGAACGGATACACTGCCAAATAGTTACTAGATTACCGAAAATAACTTTCCATATATAAAATATACTGGTATAATTTTTCATCCAAAAACGACATATTTTGTATTATTAATTCACCCCAAGTTATTTTGAATTTCTGACAAAAAAAAAAAAAAAAACATGCCTCATGGAAAGCAAAGGTTCCCAAAACTGGAGCCACTTCCTTTAGCATGGACCTGGTTGGTGACTCCAACAAACAGCAGCAAAAACAATATGGAAAACATTTATTTAAAATTCTCAAACTCTTTGTGCAGCATAATCCAAGTCTTGACTTGCTGCTCCATCTGTAAGTTCATTGCACTCTAAACCAATGAATTGCTGAATAAATCATTTCCAGAAAGTGCTCACATGCACAGTGGCCTGCGCATGAGTGTGCATGAGTAGCCTGCACGTTCACAAAACTGAAGAGCCGCCTCCGGCTCATTCACTAGCCAGGAGTCCTCACTTATTGGCTACATTCACACTTTAGTCAGTGTAGTGAGTGAAGCGTGACTCAGTGTACTGACTCATAATTCAATGTGGTCCTTCAACACCTACACTAGATTGATTTCTTCTTTTTTTTTAGGTAGAGGAGAATGACAAAATGATGTTGAATTGTTGAAAATTGTAGGGTGATGGCAGTTGAGTGAGTTGAATTGGTACATAGTGGGTGATACAACCAAACTGGACGCGCACTGATTTTTATAATTGAGTATAACCAACATTTCCCCCAGGGCGATAATAGTGTGGGGAAAATAGGTCCGCAGAATATCAGAAGCCGTCCTCTCTTGACCACTTGTCGTTAATTCTAGTTAATAAATGTTCCTTCAGTCAGGGTATTCCCTTTGTTTTCCCAGCTCCAGGTGCAAATATCAAGTAACTGAGGACATACAGAACTGCACCAACCCATCATGTCCAGGAAGGGACCAGGCCCTGTCAGTGAGCACAGTGTTCGACCTGTGGGTGGACATCACAGATCACACCGGCACTCTGCAGGCCTGCACCCTCCGAAGCCCAGTCGCAGAGAAGACTCTCGGCTGCACTGTCAGTACAGACAGACAGTTCCTCATCCACAGGAATTCTTATGTGCACTAAAGTTTTTCTTATACATGTTCTTATGTTGTTGAAATGTGCAGATTAGGGAAGTCTGAGTGTCAGCAGTGAACAAAAGGGATTCTTGAATATGGCGTCATTTTATCAGAGGGCTGACTGGCCTTACAGGTTGCTGCTGCAAATGTCTGCCAGTAGATCCTGACTCATGATCGTATGATGCAAAAGGTTGTACATGATTGTTCTAAAAGCCCAGCTGCTAGGCACATCTGCTTTGTCACTATCCCTGCAGTTACATAAATCTTCACCCAAATCTCTTTGACAGTTTATCTTTAACTCTTACAGCTCATTCCCATGTATAATGATGACTAAAACGATAATTATAATTGTAAAAATATTTAAATTGTTCTCAGTGAATGGAATGTCTCAGTTCCCACCACAGGGTAACTACAAAACATCCCGTTTGGGTGCTGCTTCTACCCAAATTAACATTCGGGTCTAGCAGCAGCATTGTTTACACTCGAGACTGGCTGTGGGCCGTGTGCCGGGGGAGAGGCTGGAAGCACTGGAAGATCTATGGGACCCGCAAACAGACTCAGTTGAAACCACAGGATATGGAAGCATTTGCATCTGTGCCCCAGTTACAGTAAGACAAACAGCATTTCTGTTTCTGTGCGTTATGTTCAGGTGGAGGAGTTTACCAGTTTGACTGAGAACGGGCGGACTGCACTGAGGTGGAAATTTCTCTTGGAGAGATGCAAAATATATGTGAGGGTGAGTTTATATTATTGTGTGGTGTAGCTAGAAAAAAAAAATATGAAAGTGAAACAAAACAAAACAAAACTGTGAATATTTTACAGGTTCTCCCATCTGCCAAGTTGAGGGGTGGGATCAAGGGGACGATTCTTGCCTGTGCCTTGGCTGATCCAGGGGAGGTGAAACAATACATGTCTGCCTTGCTGTAGCCGACTGTAATCACCAAAACACGTAGAGCACAGACTGAGCAGGCGAGCAGATATGTTGTGGTTATAGCTGCCTTATTCACCTGGTACAGTGAGGAAAGCAGCTGAGAGAGACTGATAAGCTGTTTATGACAAAATGTTATAGTTGATATGCAGTCTTGCCATGTGGAGAAGATTAGTTACTATTTGTGCATATTTTCAGATGTTTATACATTCTCTGTCTCATTTATCTACCATTATTTATTTATTTATTCAAATTGTACTGTTGTCTTGTTTGATTTTTAATTGTATGAAATAAACTAACTTATCTAAATCTAAACAGTTGTGCGGTTCACTTGTTAGCAGATAATGGTGGAAAATGTCAGTAGCGCAGATCCTGCTATAATCAAACAAGACAGTAGGTGGCGGCAGTGCACTGTTTATCGAAGCGGAACTTTTAAAACCCTTGTTGCAAAGGGGACGCTTTAGTGGGACGTACGCTACTGTTTTGCCATCAACATCCCAAGGTAAGTACAATCTGTTTTGTTAGGTTTGCCTTGTTAATCAGCACTGTCTCCCATCGTGTTACACAATGCAGTGTCATTAATATTAGGCGGTGTTTGTCATCTAAGTTAGTAACGTCAGTGGCCTGAGCTGCTCGAAGTCCTCCACACGAGCTAACAAGCTAACATCTGCAGCAGACACAAGTTGAAATTGATCACTCATTCTTATGGAAATGTTATACTAGCAAATAACCAAATCATCGTTTGGTTTTAATGTTCAGTTTTAGTGATTTTATTTCACTAATTAAACGTGATCGTGCTATATGTTTGATGCGCTGTCGTGTCTGTGTGTGCAGGTGACAGCCAGCAGTGAAGCATGAATGTGAACCAGGGCACGGTGGGCAGCGACCCGGTCATTCTGGCTACGGCTGGGTACGACCACACTGTCCGCTTCTGGCAGGCCCACAGCGGGATCTGCACCAGGACTGTCCAGCACCAGGACTCCGTATCCTCTGTGTTTGACAAACACTGTGCTTTTCAACCTTAAAGGATCACAATTTTGTATTTGGATTTTGAAATTAGCATCGTTTTCACTGGGAAATAGGTGTTGTGCATGGATTAAGAAATGCAACAAGTACTAGAATGCTATATAATCTTAAAAGTTTCATTTATGCAAAACTTGTAACTCCTGGACCAGTAAATCAAAAGTTATTAGTTCTTTATTGGTTTTGATACTAAGGACTTATACATCTTATTGTGCTGCTCCTGAATTAATCCATGAAATGACTCTTAAAACATGAATTTACACCTGAAATCTGAATTTACACCATAAATGGGAGATAACATTTATAGTGCACTATTAAGGTGTTATTAAATGCCATTTCAGTTGTCCTTGAAATTCTATGCTATGGTATATCAAAAAAGATACACCCGCACCTTGTCCAGTCACTCATCTTCTATTACCTGAAAAATTAAGGGGTTCAGTATTGAAATTAAGACCTTTTTAAGGCATGTGTTGTGTTTTCAGGCGTCATCTAAACTGTCAGTTTTCTTAATGTGTGCATTCAGCAAGTAAATTCACTTGAAGTCACGCCTGATAGGAGTATGATTGCAGCTGCAGGTTGGTCAGACTTTTTTCTTTCCTCTTTCTGCTGCTTGTCATTTATGGCATCAGTGTCATATGAGTAACATTGGTTGTGTTTTTGTAATTGAGGAAAGCTGCTGTACCTCGCTGTAAGTTGCCTCTGCGTTTCAGGCTACCAGCACATCCGTATGTACGACCTGAACTCCAACAACCCCAACCCGGTGATCAATTACGACGGCGTCAGCAAGAACATCACATCTGTGGGCTTCCATGAAGACGGACGCTGGATGTACACGGGAGGAGAGGACTGCATGGCTCGCATCTGGGACCTGAGGTACAGCAAAGCAGCCTCTACATGTCTGACTGTCTGTTCATCTTTTCTTTTTTTTTGTGATGTCCTGTAACACATTCACTCGGAGACATCCAATTAACCAAAAGCTGACCCCATTTAGGTCAAGAAATCTACAATGTCAAAGGATCTTCCAGGTCAACGCTCCAATCAACTGTGTGTGCCTTCATCCCAACCAGGTGAGACATTGAAGACAATTTACTCTGTGACTTGGGTAAGGTAAGGGTTAAAAAGAAAATCAATGTTGTTCATTTTTAAAATAATATTGCCCCACTTCTTTGTTCTATCTCTGCCCATTATAATATTGTGTTATCATAAAATCCATAAGAACTTTTTAATTCATTATAAACTCTTCTTTTTTTTCATATTTCCAACCATTACAAGTCAATGTGAGCAACAGCGTGTTGTCCAGAAATGTAAGTGACCTCTCAACATCTCTTCCAGGCTGAGCTGATCGTAGGAGACCAGAGTGGAGTGATTCATATCTGGGATCTGAAGACCGACCACAATGAACAGCTGATTCCTGAGCCAGAGGTCTCCATCAACTCAGTGCACATTGACCCAGATGCCAGTTACATGGCAGCAGTCAACAGCTCGGTCAGTACCTAGGGACCATGAAGGAGTGTGTTTTAGGATAAGTGTTTTGGAGTGGTTTACTCAAACAGTGGAGTGCTTTTTTTCCGACATTGAATTCTTGTTATTGCAGGTTTTATACTCTGGTGACACCAAATAGCCAAAGTGTGATGTCTGAAAAGCAAGTCTCAGTTCTTTTCCAAGAAAACTGGTGCTGTTTATTATGAGTGAGAATGTAATCCAGTCAACTACAGCAAACAATCCCAAAACACAGTGTTTTATGTTTTATGGGAGACAGGAGGAGGCAGATGCTGATATCTGATAGCCTGCAGTTTCTCATGTTTAGAAAGCTTCGTATTACTGAGGGAAAACTGCAGTCTGGACCAATGCTCACATTCAACTATTTCTTTCTCCTCACCTAATATGAACACCAGTGAAGGAAAATTGAAGACAAGTCCAAGTCATGTTGAGATGAAATTATAAAGACTGGATACTGGAATTTTATTTGTTTTTGAAAATTTCTAACTTGGCAAGATGACAGGTTACCAAAACAGTCCACTCAACAAACTGCTTATGAGTCCATGTTGCTTCTTTTACAAGGATTGCTTGAAATTTGGCAGTGTGAACTTGAATGAACCAATGGCAAAATGAAACAAAGTAAATGTTTCCACTGTGGTTTTGGAGCAAAGAAACTGGCCTGTAGGTGTGTTGGAACGTGTAAAGAATGATTCTTGATGAAAGATGTGGCAGTAGTGGTCAGACCTACCGCACACTAATGTAAAACTAATAGCAGGATTGCTTAATTTGCTGAATCAGTCCCATCAGTTATTATTAATGTCTGTAACATAGATACATTTGTTCTTGTTTGAAGATTTATGTTTCATTTTTTCAATCTAATGGGTCAGAATTGGACTAGAGAACATGAGTTGCTCTTGGTGCCTTTCTGCCTTTGGTTAGAATGAACTCAAAGTCAATATTAACTCAGATACCAAGTAGTTCCTTCTGATTGGTGGAACTGATGTCTGTCCTGAGGCTAATGGTACAAAACTTCTGACAGGCTAACTACAGGCTCTTGAGTGCCACCAGTGAGGCTTCAGGCTGCACATTAGGAGCAAACCACATAACATTGGTTAGCATACCAGTCATGATGATTTACCACTTAGATTATTTTTCTTGCAGGTTTTATGTAAAAATACTTCAGGAATTTGAATCTACTATTTAATATGATCACATATAATTAAGATTAATGTAATATTGTAAATATGAGGTGACTGAATCAGCCTCTTGTGGTCTTGCCTCCTGTCAGGGTAACTGTTATGTGTGGAACCTCGCTGGAGGCATCGGAGACGAGGTAACGCAGCTCATTCCCAAGACCAAGATCCCTGCACACAACCGCTACTCGCTCCGCTGCAAGTTCAGCCCTGATTCCACGTGAGTCTCGTCCTCCTCCTCATACTGTGACTCATCGTCTGACTGTGAACTTTCCAGGAGCAAATGATGATAAATAACCCAATATAGAGCCAGAAAGAGCATAGAGTGAAAATGTTCTCTTAAGTAATAACTTGTTAGACTGTCTTGTGAACATTAATTTGAGGTAAAAATACCAGTTCAACTATGATGATTTGGGTACTGTCAGTGTGCAGATTGCTTTTCCTCTTGTTGGCTGGTAAAAGAGTGA
This sequence comes from Myripristis murdjan, assembly GCF_902150065.1. Classification (NCBI taxonomy): domain Eukaryota; kingdom Metazoa; phylum Chordata; class Actinopteri; order Holocentriformes; family Holocentridae; genus Myripristis; species Myripristis murdjan. The sequence goes on from NC_043998.1 coordinate 14,173,708, forward strand.
AAGGGGCTGGTGAATTTGATTATGTTGTACCCTTTGTGGCAGATAAATACAAAGATTTTTCCATTATGGTGATGATAATGATGATATGCTGTGTATATGTCTGTTTGTGTCTACATCTTTAGGCTGTTGGCCACCTGCTCAGCAGATCAGACCTGTAAGATTTGGCGGACATCCAACTTTGCGCTTATGACAGAGCTGAGCATCAAGAGCAACAACCCCGGGGAGACTTCTAGAGGCTGGATGTGGGACTGCGCCTTCTCTGGAGACTCTCAGTACATTGTCACAGGTCAGTACATTGTGTGTTGTTGGTAAAAGCTGCAATGCATTGTCATCACAGCCACATCAATACTGTTTCATAGCAAGACCATAAATGAGAATGAGTTTAACGACCTTGAAATCAGGGTGGTAGTACTCTGGAGGCTCTCTGATAGATGATGCAAACATGAAACCCAGAAATGTAACTTCAGATGAATTGCAGTACATGACATTTGTTGTCTTTGTGCCCCAGCCTCTTCTGACAACCTGGCCCGTCTGTGGTGTGTGGAGACGGGGGAGATTAAGAGGGAGTACAGTGGCCACCAGAAGGCCGTGGTGTGTCTGGCCTTCAATGACAGTGTGCTCGGCTGAAGATGAGGAGGAGGAAGATGCCAGAATTGGCAGAGAGCCAGAGCAGCAGTGTAATCTGCAAGGACAAAAAAGACAGAATCTTGGGACAACACGGGCTGGTTAGCACAAATGGACTTTATCAAAAAAAAAACAAAAAAAAAACCGTCAGTGATAATCATCCTCAGATAGTGGCGACGTGTGACTGCTGCAGTTAAGTCTTTCTGTCTTGGGATACAATTCAGTGAAGCTCAGTTTTGTGTTGTTCCACACTAGATTCTTGTAAGTACTCAGCATGGCCATCATGTATAGTCCTAAAAGAAAAACCCAGCCTGAAACACTGTTAGAAAAAGCCATTCACAGTTTAGCTCATATTACAGCAGCGCATGATAAAATAACTCGACTGGAATGCGCTGAACATCACAGATCGATGATTTCTAACAGTGTTGAGAGTTTCCAAGGTGGGTTTTTCCTTTAACGACGGTGAAGTATACTTGGAAACATCCCATAACTTTTTGTAAGCTGAACACCATAATTGATTTGCATCTGTGTCAGTTTCACAGCTCCATGTTGCAACCAGAAAAAGAAGGAGGCTGTTTAGGATGAAGCAGCACGGTAGCATTCATTCATTGCCAAGGATTTTTTTAACTTAGTCACTCTCTGTACGCAAAGCAAGATCCATTTCAAGTCTCTTAACAGCAACATTGTTTTTAATTTCCCCATCAATAGAGTTCTCAGTAACTGCCACTAAGAGACACAAGGAAAAAAAGCTTTGTTTTTATACCAATGTTGTATTTATCAAAAGGACCACTTATTTACATTAGCCTTGGGGGTGAAGCTTGTGTGTGCCATGTGATGGTTCATGTGTAAACTGTGTGCAATTCAGATTGTTACAATTTCAAGTCAAAGTTAAAAGTTTTAAGGTGGACTAAAACCAGGAGGGAAGCGCTGCCAGGTCTTCAGTCGCCACTACAGGTGCTCTTTTAATGGATCGGGTGCTTCATGGCTCATTAGATGTGTGGAATGACAATTTACTGTTATTAGCTGTTTATTGTCAATTGTAAAAGGGAAGTCTTCCGAAAAATTCAGGCACACTCTAATTGTCTTATGAATAAAAAACCTTTGTTTTACATGACAAACATTAGAAAAAGACCAACCCATTTTTGATTTTTTTTTGCCATGTAAAATTAAGGCATTTTATTTATAAGAAGAGACGTGCCTTTTACAAATCACAATAAACAGTGTATACAAGGAAATGCTCATTCTACACATATTTTAAGGTGGACTCTTTGAATGCTTATATTGTAGATGAGGAAATGTTAAGACTGTACAAAAAAAAATGACCCACAAATAAAAACTCATGCAGTTTCTAAGTCCGTACTGTCCTTGAGTTTTGCCCTCATCTTCCCTCTCTCCGTCCACTGAGAACAAAACAGCCCAAAATACCCAACAGTCTTTTATTTATTGGACAGATCACAACACTGCATCCCAACAAGCAACGGTTACACATAATGACTCTTCAGCAGCGGGTTACAGGAAATACAATAAGAGGCACATACCAAAAACACAAAACAAAAAGGGGATCTTTCTTTTATAATCTCAAAAGTGTGCCACCAGAGGGAATTACACATGACGAGAGTGACGACGGGGCTTTGGCAATAACAGTGACAGCCTGTCTCCATCTCTTCTCTCTCGGAAGGAAGGAAGGGAGGAAATGTACTAACAGGGTTGGCTGGTTCACTGGTTCACTGGCGGCTGTGTGGCACAAGGGAAACACTCAATGCTGGCTTCTGTTCTGACCCCCTTGAAGGTGTTCTGCTTTTTTTTGAGCTGTGGTTTCTCTTGGCTTAGCAGGGTGATGAGAAGGAGACTTTGTTTCCCTGATCTTGGCTGGTGCGGGGGGTTGGAGGAGAGGAGAAGACTAGAATATGTTCACTCTGGTAGGTAGTAGAAACACACAGACACACAGATGTTGCTGGGAAAGCAGATGTCAATGCAGAAGTAGACCAGTCTCTGTTTGCCGGGGCCTGAGAAAAAGAGAGAGAGAGAGAGAGAGAGAGGAGGCATGGCAGATTATCTGATCTTAGTGGCTGATAAACACCTGAGAAAAACTTTGAACGCGGAGAAAACAGGATTTCATAAGCAGGTCTCTCTGTTCACCTCAAAAGAGAAGTGAAGACAGAGCAGCACTTCCTATTGCACTGCAGAAACTAAGAAAGAAATATGAGAAACCCCACACTTAAACCCTACAAACCCTACAAATAATATTTAGTTATTTTGAAAACCTTTCTCCAAATGAAAAATCCTCTTTTCTATGACTTTTCATGACTAAAAAGTTCTAATTATGTTTGAAGAAAAGTATTCCAGTGTCTTATGTATTGTGAGCATAACTCGACACAACCCAAAATAAATATTATCATTGGTGAATAACTGGTTATGGATTATTATTTTTTAACTTGATGGCGACACAATTCCATGATATTCCATGACTTTATGCAAGAATTTATTAATTTATTCTTATTAACTTTCCCTGTCACCTGGAATTGACTTTTCAGTCCACATTTTTCGACTTGAAACTTAAATGTAAGGAAGAAAAAAAAAAAAAAAACACGCCACACCACCGCTGAAATTTATCACAACCTCAGACATGAGATGTTAATAACGGAAAAAATCCATATTGTATATCCTTTCCCAGGTAAAATGATTCAAATTTTCTACATTTACATTTCCAAATATAGAACTGATGGTCTGATCAGCCTATGATATCTGCTATTGATATGGCCTGCGACCTATTGAACTAATAAGTGTGTGAATGTCAGGCTGGCATTTATTGCAGCAGTGGAAAGGTCAGTGTGCATCATAGTTCGGGATCAGGTTTCTGCCTAACACTGCTTTATAGGTTTGCCAAGAGACTCATTAAAAAAGTCCCCTCCCTCAGGCTCTGGTGGCGCAAACAAAATGTATCCATATCTCTGTGGATTAATTATAACCACGTATGCATTCTCATTCATCCATCTCATTTATTTCCTATCTTTAAAGTGTCAAGTATCAGAAGCATGCAGTCTAGTGAGCGCCCAAACTAAGGACAGATGTACACTGAAATTCCAGAAACAGTAGTTCATCAAACATGAATACAGTAAGTAAAAAACCTTGTAACCCTCCAGTGTTACCGATATTCATGTTTCAGTTTCAAAAGGATTATATACATAGCCCACTGTGAACTGAGGAAAATCTAAAGCTTATGTTTGTGAAACCATTTCAGAACCCACTGGATGAAAACATGCATGTTGGTCAGGCAGGAGCATATCTGTGTTCCCAAGCTCTATGTTCCCTCAGTGTCATTTTTTCAAACACATTGCACGTTTTCAAAAACACATTGAGTTACATGGAGCCCTAGAAACGGTGGACTTAAGTCAAGCTAAAAAGATAGTTTGTACTTTTGCAAAGCAGACATGTTGGAGATGCACGGTTTTCACCCAGGAGCAAAGATTTAACACTAACGTGACTAACATAAGGTATGTTTTTACTGGTAGTGGAATTTTCTTTTTCATGCAGTGGTGATGTTGTGTCATTCTTCACTACAGCAGATCCCTACTAAAAAATGAGGGCTGCCTCTTCTCACCGTTAGCCCTCCTGGTCCAGTGGACGGAGCTGCCCAGACACAGATCTTGGACCGGCTTGTCCAAGGTGGACACGTCCACCTGACTGGCTCCCAGCACCGCCAGGAACTCTGTCTGCCTCTGGGTGTCATTCCCCGACAGCTGGAACTGATTCTGCTGAGGACAGAAACAGGACAGGGACATGTCCAGCTTATTAGCGATCACAGCGTGTCTACAGGTATCACAGAGCTAAATTTAATTCTTACTAAATTTAAGACTGATTTTTGAACTAATGATTTGAACAGGGAAGTGTAGCCGGTCAGTGTGAAGGCAGGATAGTCAGCAGGCTGAGAGTTTTATAGCATCAGGAATGTGGGTCTGATGCGTAAGAACACTGACCATTTTTGACATTTTGACAACATTACATAAATGGATTAATGGAATAAGATTTTTTTAATGTTGATTTTAAGACCTCAAATGATTGAACTGAACTGAAGACGTTTTAAGGACCTGCAGACACTCTGCATCCTGGCATCCTGACAGAAATCCATAAAGAGGAGTAGCCTTGTTTTCATCAGGCACTTGGAGAAGAATGGCATCCCCTGAGCGGCGGTGTTACCCAGTAAGTGTGAGAAGTCATATTCCAGTCACAGTGACGACGTAAAATGACATCAAATGAGAATCATAACAGGAGATATGATGACCCAGATGGCCAGAAGTCAAAAACCAAATTGAGACTGTGATCGACTTGAAACTTAAGCAGCTATTAGGGCTGATATCTGTGCCGATGAGGTCAACAAGGTTGTGTATTCGCCCTCATTTGCCACAAAGCCTGTGTGTAATTGTGGCACTTACACTGGTGATGGGCTCTGATAGAGGACCACTTAAAGCACTGTTACGCTCAAGTGGGTCATGTAACAATCTGTTTTCATCTGCTCTCAAAAGACCAAAAAAGACCATTGTGCGGAGGAACGGACAGGCAAAACTCAGCGAGCCCCGCGCCCATTTGGGCCTATCCCACCCATCAAAGATTAAATGAGTACAATCGACGTCTAGGTTTGAATGCTGAGGATTTGTCTCTATGAGATATGTGACACCATGAGAGACACGACTCTCACGCACCACAAAAACCACAAAAAGACTCTCGACTCTTGCCTTTTTGGAGTGGAAATGGGGTACTGGATGAACAGATGATAAGGAAGAAGAACAGAACTGCCTCTCAGCTTGCCCCCGTGGTCTCACAATGCATTTTTGGTCTCCATTTACCCATGGCCTTTGCCATTCATCTGGCCAAATTTGCAAATCCCGGTTAAGATTGTAGAATCCACATGAATCAAAGCCCAGGGTGACCAAGATGCTCAGATCTGACCTAACACAGCACTTAAGCCAAGTTTGAAGATTATGGTGATCAACAATCAGACTGTAAATATAAATATTACATGCAGAAATATAGCTGTGTCCTTTCACTTTAAAGTCCATCCAGGTATCTGCCATCAAGCACATACATGCAGGCCCTTCCCTGACTAACCAGCGTATCAGGCTGTATTTTAATCCAACAGAGGAGCCTTAAAAGCTAAAAAGCCCTTGGACAGAGTGTCCATTGTGCCGAGTCCAGGGCTCAGGCTTGCTGCTGTAGCCTCCTGTAAGAGGATCCTGGGCAGGGAGAGGGGGCTGGGAGGATCGGATGTGCTGAGGAATTCAGCCATGGAAGAGAGAGAGAGTGTGTGTGTGTGAGAGAGCGAGTGAGCGAGCGACAGAGAGACTATCAGGTTCTTCAAGGTCCCGTCCACCTCAGTGCTACTACGGCTTTCTTTGTGCACAGGGGCAGAGGAGTAAGCAAGTCATGCAAAACCTATGAACTCCAACAGGTCCTGACTGAGTGGGGGCAAGGCTTTGGGGATAAGAGTCACACTCAGAAACAACCAGTGCCAGTTAACACATTAGTGAGCGCTTGACAGCACAAATGGTTTCAGAGAAGCCTGGCAAAGCAAAAAGGGCAGCCCGACCTCGCTTTATCTTAGTCTGTCCAGCTACAATTTGTCATTATGATACGTGGTCTTGAATGTCCCGAATGCAGCGAGGGACATTCTGTTATGTAACATTACTTCTCACGTGTCCAAGTGTGAAATGTCACTGCGTACGTTACGTTTTTACCTTGTGCGTTGACTGGTGGAGGAGGGAGTGCACGTTGTCGTAGTCGGACTTCTCCATCTTACGCAGGAAGCAGCTCTCCTGCTCCACAGGTTTGTAACATATCAAACCCTGTGTAACACAACAACAGACACGGAGTACTTCTCTCCTCACCACTTTTACAATTACTGTTTTTTTCCTGCTGTCATATCAATTGCATTATCTGTCCACTGTCTCCCTGTCAAAACATAAGATCTCACAGGAGTGTAAAATGAGCGCTGGCTGATATATCTATACTATACCATGATATCACACCATGATACCCAAGATATCTAGGATTTTGGGTATCCTAATATTGTGATATGGTGTAAATATTGCCTTTACCTAGTTTTAAAGGCTGCGTTACAGTAAAAAGATGCAATTTGCTGAACTCATTAGACTCTTGTAGCTGTTCGATTGTTTGCCTATATCTGCCTGGTCATCATATCCAGTGATTGCTTATCAGAAATCTGCTATGCATAAATATCTTATACAAGCACCTCCTTTTGTGGACAGTGTGCACAGTGTGTTTTTTTCATCGATGTTCAGTTTATTCCTTTAAATTGATGCATTTAAAATACATTTTATGTTTTGGACTATTTTTAAAGAGCACAAACTGCTCCAAATAGGCTACCGTGAACACTGAATTACAACAAGAGAGACAAATGACCTGGACTTACATGTTTGATATCAAAGAGCACAGTGGACGTGTGATTGGCTGGTGAGGTCACGGAAAAGGTCACCAGGTCGTTCCGCTGGTCCACAACAGTCGACTGGTTGATCAGAGCTCCAGTCTGATCTGGGACTGTGATTCGGACAATCTTTGAAGGCTACAGCAACGGGGACAGATTTAATGGACGCACTTCATATTGGTGTAAAACTCAATGGTGGAAGTGGACGAGGTGCGTCCTGTACCTGAGAGTGCAGCTGCGGCAGCCCGAGGTGCCCCGTCAGTCCGAGGGCGATGATGACCAGGAGCAGAGAGGCTGAGAGGCTGACCCAGAATGCCTTGTGTGGGAACTGGGGAGACGCCGCTGGCCCCCCATCCTGACAGGACAATATTATCACACACAAGAACACAAGCATTGTTAATGCACTTCATTTTCATATTATGGCATTCACACTTTGGTGCGCTGTATTAAGCCTCCTTATACCTTCAAATTTACTAACATTTTTTATCCTTAGGGCCATTTTGACCCCAGCAATTTAAATCATCAGAAAATGATCATCAGGTACTTTATGTGTCTTGTTGACTTCCTAAAAAGCCCTTTAAATTAAACATACCCCCGACACCCACCCCCTCTTATACATGAACATTCTGGTGGGAATCATGTTTTCCCTTCCAAATGTCACATGCACTATCAGTGCACTTCTTGCATTACTACAGGTGTGGTGATGTTTGGTGAGGGCCCTAAAGCACAGGGAAGTTTTTTGAAGATTATAAATATCATCTTATAGCTCCTTAGTGTTATCCAAAACAACTAAAATAAATGTGTGTAAAATGTTGATATTTCTTACATGTTTTATACAGCTAAAACACCCTGGGGTCAAATAGATCTCAATCAAACACCTGTGGGCACCAAATGTGTACAGGACATTGAAAACATATCAGCATGTTAATTTGATGTTTACCCACGTCCCCATGAAATTACAAAAAGTCATTAAATATGAAGCTAAAAACAAAACAAACAAAAAAAAGTTAATCACAATCTTAAACAGTGAATGGGGTTAAACTGACCCCAAAGACCCAACAATAATAGGAGGGTTAGGTTAGTGCATTTGATCATTTTATTTTAAGAAATTGAATTAAATTGCTTTGAGTCAGTTTGCTACTCAGTTTATCATATGATATGTTAAATATTTTGTATTGCAATTCATCGTGATACAAAGCATATTGTGACCCATGTATCGTGATGCGTATTGTATCGTGAGGTCCTTGCCCAAACCTTGACCTAAGAACCATCACTATATCTCTATATGGCCATATAATTTTGGATGTCCTGATATAATATGGATGCATCAACCTTCACTAGAGGTGGAACACCAGACAAATGATGACAAATGTTAATAGTGACTGCTGAGCTTTGCTCCATAACTCAACATCATTTGGAGGTTTTATCCTATTATGCAAATCTACTTAGCTAGTAAAATAATGAAACTGGCAGGACATTTAATGGATTTAGCAGCAGCTGTGGGCTGTAAGCAACAGTAATAAAGTAGCTTCCTGTGTTATGCCCTTCACCAGCTAATATCCAAAACTTTCCAGACTCAATTAGCTGCTTACCGTGCATTGCGCTTCCTCCAAACTGTTTTCTGAATGTTTGCAACACCTCCACATCCTGTGTTGTCCCGTGACAGCTCCTCACTCGGTCTGCTCCCTTTTCGTAGCTACCGGCATGGAGCTGTGGTCATGACCAGGGCTGTCTGATACTCTGCAACTCACCTGGCCCGCTCCTCTTTGTCTCTGCAGACCTCAGACCTCCCCCTCCTGACAATCTCCATCCCTCCCTCCTCCTCCTCCACCACCTCCTCCTCCCATCGTCTTTCTGCTTCCTTCCCAAAAACAGGCATCCCTTCACACAAAATTTAGTGGATCCTGCCAAAGTCAAGCTGCACGCTTTTGTCTCCCTGCCATCCCCTCCTACTCCCCCTCCATCCCTCCCCTACTTAAGATGGAAGCTGCTCCTTTAACCTTCTACCTCTTTCCACTGCCCCTGTTCACCCACTACTCAAACACACGTGATAGCAATTGGCCAGCTACCCTTATCCAGACAATAGACAAAGGGTTGAGACAGGTGTAGCTTGGACAGGCTCTATCATCATGAGAGGTGATATGAGGCTCTGACTGCTGCTGCATCCAGCCGCTGACAGCCCAAGGTGACTTTAAGCACAGGACTGAAAACTGAAAACTTTAGACTTCACGTCACAGAGAGCGGGTGCTGATTTAGCAAAATGTGTTTTATTATGATTTCACTAGTGTTTTCAGTGATTTGGGGGTAAAGACAAATACAGAGCGGTGGACAAAATAATAGAAACCACTGACAGTTCACCAGTGTCCAGCATCTCCTGAGGAGTAACGCTGCCGTTTGGCCTCAGAATAGCTCCAGTCCTTCTTGGATCATCGAATCCTGAACTGTGTTGACCTGCAGTTTTTTGGCGTTTCTGTCTGTGAGCTTCGACTTGCTTACATTTACTTCCATTTCGTTGAGGCAGTTAGTCTGCATTTGACTGGGTTTCCGTGTTTTTCCAGACTGTTCTATTGGTTACATTTTTTTTTTTTTTTTTTTTTTTTTTATAATGGACAATCCTCATGTTTCCTCATGTTGCTTTGAAAAATCCTTTGAAAGGTGACACATACTGCTTTTGTTATTGGGATGCACTTAATTCATTAGTCATTTTTCATGTGGGGTTTCCATTATTTTGTCCATCCCTTTGTGTTTCTTCTCAGTATAGATTAGAAACAGTGGATGGTAAGAAAAAAAAAAACAATACAGAAGTCTGCATCGCTTTGATAACATTAACATCAGTCTGGTAATGACTGGTTCAATAATGGTAAATGACATTATATCTGACAAAACTGGGCATCATTGCATGAACCCATGAAGTAGAGTGTAAATACCTGCATTACATACTGAGTGTTACAAGTAAACTGTATCACAAATGTGACACAAATGTACACATGTATATCCTGACACCACATAGCTGATACCATATAGTTACTTCCTGATGAAGTATTATTAGACCTGTAAAACCGAACACATGTATTACCGAGTCATTTACACTTGTGTGCATATTTCCCCACTGTTTGATTTCATTGCTTAAGCAGACGATTGCATCACAAACAGGATAAGGGCCTTAAAATGTACACACACACACACACACACACACACACACACACACACACACACACACCATCGTTCAAAAAAAAGGGGGGAACATATAGTACAGTGCACTTTAACCCTTTCATAACTTAGCCTGAAACACTTTTACAAAGTTCATTTAGTCAATACTGGAAATCATTGTTCTTATGTACTAAAGAGCCATTCATTCATACCATGTTGAAACAGGTTTTAAAAGGCACAGTTCACCAAAAGTACAGAAAAGATATGTTGATACTTAGTGCAGTCTATCCATCCAGATAACTTCTGTGTGATTTGGAGAGGTTTCCAGTCTGGCTCTCTTCGCCCCAATACAATGGGGCTGGCTGGGTATTCATTTGTGGAACTCAAACAATCACAAATTTACTTGTGAAAACCTTAAGAGCAACAACACTTTCCAAAAACAATGACACAGATGCCCAACATAACCCAGTTTTGTTGGGAACTATTTCCTGCCAAAGAACACCCGAAAACTGTATCTATCTGCCTCTAATTTGTCCTACTTGGGGGCGGATAGATACAGCTTGCCAGTTTGAGCATGAGGGAAGAATGGAAACCGCGCCATATCACATAGCAACTACCTGGAGGAATAGGTTGCCTCTTTTTAATTATTTTGGGTGAACTGTTCCTTGAATAACAGCTGAATCAATGAAGATCTAGATTCCTAGTCACGGAGCCACCATAAATCCTACAGTAAATGATAACATTGCTGATAAACCCTGGATAGCGTCTCTTAGAGTTGTGAGTCACTGTCTCAGACAGCCACACCAGTCATTCAAGACTCCAGTGCTGTTCGGTTGTGACATCAATCACACTAATCTTTATGTGAAACGCCGCCTTTTACAAGACAATGGAAGAGACAAGGGACCCTGGCCTGTGATAGGCTAGTCAATCCACAGGTTTATTTCAGCTCGGCTATCATGCAGCTAGTCTTTAGTCAGGACGGACTCCCAGTATTTATCCCTGCAGGGCTGGCAGGAGGTCGGCGATGCTTTCCACGTAATAATCCGGCACCATGCACTGCCTCTCCGCACAGCCGCTGTTCTGATTGGCCTCGGCTTCGGCCACAGTGCTGACCCCTGTGAGGGTGAGGAGGGTCTTCAGGCCGCAGTTGGAGCCCAGCATGATGTCCGTGTCAAGGCGGTCGCCCACCATCAGGCAGCGGCTGCGATCCAGGCTGAACTGGGACGCCACGCAGTCGAACATGAAGTGGTTGGGTTTGCCCACCGTCTGAGCCTGGCGCTGTGCTGCCGTCTCCACCGCCCTCAGCAGGCAGCCAGTACCTGAAAGGGTTCAATGGGGATATGACTTGCTTTCCTTTGAGATCATAGCCATTTGTTTAATTAAATCCCTGTTTCATTAACAATTCCAAAGAAAGCAACCCACTGATTAAAAATCATGGTTCCCTTCCCACAAGCCTCGGAAATCCTTTCAGTCCTTTTAATTTGTTGGATGCTGGGGTGGTACATGACAAGGGGGGTGTATTCAAAAGTGGCCAGTGGTGTAAACCAGTGGGCTGCAGGATATGATATTATTGCTTGCACATTATATGTATGCCTACTGGTACATCATGTAGTAGGCACTAAAAATACACTTTTCCAGGAAGTAACTGTATAGGATTTTGATATACAATTAGCAGAACATAGCTGCAGGTCTTGTTAAAATAGGGGTATGTGAAATGGAAAATTTAAAAAGTGAGTGTGATTTTATTTCATGGTGACTTTAAATATTGATGAAAATGAATGGATAGCTTTAAAGGTGTGGCTTAAGATGGCTTTAATTTGTTAAGTAAAATATAGCACTGGAATACCTTGCTGACACACTTTACCTAACAAATACTCCACATGATTAAAGTATTGCCTTCCCAAACTGTGACAGATAGGGGTGTTCTGACAGATGTACCGGGAATGCCCGTAAGTGACAGATGTTTGGATTGTTTTTTTTCTCAGATTTGAAATAAAATCATAAGGAAAAAGTGACAGCTTCAGATTTGACTGATGGTGGGGTGGGGTGGGGTGGAGGGGGTATGATGGCTCTGTCATGATGTAACATACTGGACTGATTGGTAATAATCTGCTTTATGTCAGTAACTGTATGATGAGTGGGTATCCCTACCTGGGACAGCCTTGCCCTCCTCCAGGGGCAGCCTGGTGTCAGTGTTGGTCCCCACGAACAGGCAGGCTGGGTCGGTCAGGTATTGCATGGCTCTGTTCAGCTTCATGTAAGTGAAGTGCTCGTCAAAGCCGACCACCACCGCCTTCACCTCGGGGTCCAGAGGGACATTGGCCCAGTCGACCTGCACCCCGGATATAGGGTCGGGTCCCACCCCGGTCTGCTGGATCCCGACCGCCTCCAGCTCCTGTTTCAGTGCATTGCTCCCTACCAGGTACACTTTGCCCTCCAGCTTGCAGACAGTCTTGAGGTACATGGCGGAGCAGTACGCTGTCCCAAACACCTCGTGTTCTGTCACGCCGAATCCCATGCGGGCCATCTTGTCCGCGTACATCTTCCTCGTCTTGGTGCTGTTGTTGGTGACGAAAAACACCTTCTTGCCGTGTTTCTTCAGCAGGCTTATGACCTCGGGGGCCCCCGGGATGGCCTGGTCCCCCCTCCAGATGACCCCGTCGCAGTCAAACAGGATGCTGTCCACGGTGTCCAGCAGCTGCTGCACCAGCGCGCCGCTCAGCCTCGTGCATTTCGACCCAGCCATCAGGGAATACTTGAACTGTCTGATTCAAAGATAAACTACCGAGCTCCTCGATCGCCGTGTGCCTTTTTTCGTTTCCGGACAAACTCACCACGGTGGCAAACTACGCAGCGGTGAAAACGCTTCACTTCGAGTGTCGCGTCAAGTTCCCGATCCGAGCGGCTGCCGCGGTTTACCACCTGAATGAGTGCTGAAATTCAACGAGGCAAAAGCCTGACCTTCCTCACATACTGTACGCCTTCCACCGAGTGTTAGCTAACATTACAGAAATCCCGATGTTACTTCCGCACCGGCTTAAAGGCGCAAGAACATTATGGACGTTCGCGTGCCGCCGGGACAGTCGGACATTTGGGACTTTCAATTCGGGAGCAATTCCACATGTAAATTCTCAATTATTTAGAGTTCAAGTGCTTCATTAGCTGCCCTTACTATTTTATTATCTTCATATCCCCCTAATGTAAAAATGCACATAATGCATCTTATAGTGACGGATCTAGTCAAAGTGTCGATGGCCTCTAACGGTTGTCTTTATAAAAATATAAAAATGAACAATTACACATCATGATCATTGCAATAATTGTAGGCTGTCTTTTACTCTGTCATATCAGTGAAAAGAAAAACTTGTGTAAAATTATTTCCAATGTTCAGACTTGTAGGACTCGAGGCTGCAGTCTGTTGGTAACTAATAACGTGAGAGCAGGAGAAGTAAGCTTTTTGATGAATTTTTGGCTTATGATCGGAGTTACAGAGTCAGTTTAACATGACAATGGAGAGGGGTTTAAAATGACTGCTTTGAACTATTCCTAAAAAATGAATAAATAAAAAAATAAATAAATGGGATTCAGGTATTTGTTATTTGTTGACTAGATTTATCGTCATTTTGAGGTTATTCTTGCATCGAACTTTTCTACAACGTTCTGTCCTTATCATGTGACTGGGTATTCATGTTAGATTTGCAAAGAGGGAATTAAGTTTTCTGATGATACACTACATGCATACATTTACTATTATCACTGATCCACATGCTTTTGTTGTTTTGTACTCTAGGTGCAACCACCTTGTCACAAGCAGACGACAGAGAGAAAGAAATTAAAACTCCACAAAATGATTATTTAAAAAAAAATCAGTCTATTCAAATCTGTCACTCCCAGCAAATGGAACATTATCATATAAAAAAACACAATGTAAAACATCCAAAAGCAGTGAACGAATGTCAGGTTCACATCACATCAGAACAAATGAAACAATGGCATGAAATCTCACTGATAACAAGTTGAAGTGTTCATGTGTTTACAGTTTAGGATTTAAAATCAACCATGAACAAGCTGCAGCAGACATGATTTCATTTTTATAAGAAGAAATGCACATGTATTAATGCGAGTATAACAGATGAATGTGATTTTTATTATTTTGGACAGCCAGTCCTGGCATTGGTGGATTTGCTCTAGTGTTTTTTGCCTGTGTTAACACCTGTAAGTCATAGCACAAAGATTCCACAAATAATCCCAAACCATATATATGAGGTGAACAGTATTTCCCAGTCAGGAGGTCGTATTTACAGTAAATCTGACGTGATGTGAACATGGAGTAACAACAGTGCATGACAGTTATCTCTCAGTTTTCTTTCTTATGAACAGGTCTCGGGGGGAAGAAGATCTCTCCCAGGTTTCGGAGTACCCCTCTGCTGTAGAAGTGTCTTTTGGAGCGGTCGGGCGCCGGGCTGCAGAAGTGGTCTGCTGCGGAGGTCGGGTGGCAGTGCTGGCAGACGTAGCCGCGGCTTTTGTACCACTCGTTGGAGGTTTGATTGATGAGGGCCAGGTAGGAATGGAACAGAGCGTAACCCGCCAGCAGGAAGAAGACAAAGACCAGGAAGCCCAGCATGAAGACAATCCGGGGGAAAGTCAGGAACAGGTGCTGTGAGGAGAGAAGGTGGAAAACAGAGGATTAATACGAGGGGACAAAACCTTTTTCAACACTTTAATTTTAGAATTGGTAGGGTTTTAAGTTTGTTAACCACAATTCCAGTAAACGAAGTACTTAAAATTTTCTATTCAGTAAATAAACTAATGCAATAAGGTCAGACTGTACTTTTTCTTCCAAAATGTGACAAAAATCAATAATAGGAGCCATTTACTTACTACAAGAGGCACATGAGCTGCCTAATGTCCTACCATGGTTGCCATTATGCATTTAACATGACCAATTATGCAAATGAGACCAATAATTAAGCTAATTAATGCAATAAACATTTCTAGGGCAACATATGTGTCTTCACAAAACACACTAGTGATGTTATAGACCTTGTATCTTGCTATTGTGGGTTAAAAAATATGATTTCCTCATTAATATGCAAAAAAAAAAAAAAAAAAAAAAACAGGAAACAAGTAAAATTTTAGGTGACTTCTATGTCAAACACAGTCAAACACTACTGCTGTTAATGTTCATGAAGACAGTGCACTGTTATAATAGCAAAATGACTGAGCAGCAGAATTCAGGCTCACCTGTATGACAAACAGAGGCCCTGCCTGCTGCTGCTGGCCCTGCTCGTCTATGTAGTTGGCCCTCAGAAGCCCTGAACGCAGCACGGCATGAAGCAGCATGTCACCTGTCAGCAGGGCAATGTCTCCCGCCATGGCGCACACGGTGAACAGGTAGAGCAGGAAGTAATGCGTGTTCTGGGCTCCGATGCAGTTGTTCACCCACACACAGTGGTGATCAAAACGCTGAACGCACCTGTTGCAGAGTCCTGGAAAAACACAGAGTGGGTTTACAGAGTCAGCTGAAACATTAAAGGGAAAGTAAGTGAAATTTTTACAGTGTCCATACGAAAAAATGACCATAAACACCCCTCAACACCCTAAGCCACACATTTTCAACCGCTCACTGAGTTTTCCTTGTAGTCTAGAAAAACTGACTTGCACATTTGTTGTGATGGTGTTGACAACTATAATAATGTAATGTAATGTTCTATGATTTAACTACCAAAACCCAAAGGGACAAAGCCGAAAATGAAACAAGGGAACTCACTGCAGTGTTTGGAGCGAGCGGGTTTAATCAGCTGGCAGGTTGGACAGGAGACTCCGGGGTGAAACATCCTCCTGTCATAAGGATAAATCTGCAGCTGGCCAGCGACTCTCTTTTTTGTCACAGTGCCTGCCGGAAGAAGAGTGGAGAGGAGAAGGTTGAGGGGAAATATCACCATGTACTGACATGACACACATAAAATATACACTGCTACAAGTTAGAAGGATCAGAGACATTAATTTTTTGGGAGACTAATACATAGGAGTTTTTTTTTTAATGGAGGGTAATATTTGTAACTTCACCTCTATGTGATCAGACTTATTTGACAGCTGCCCCCTTCTCTCTCCATACCCAACACACTGCACTTTTCAAGCAAATGGGTTAGGTGAAGTTGAACTGAATCTGCGGTACCGTCATACTTTAATGACTTTAAGAAACCACTCATCAGATGAAACCCTATTATTTTTAAATCTGTAAAGCCCTCTGCCACCTTAGAAATACCACAGGAAGTCTGGTCATTGATACATTTTTACATCAGCACCACAGAAAGTTTGTCCCATCTAGAACAAACATGTAAGTGATTTTGATTAGTACACCCACATACAAATTCTGGCTGAAACTGCCTAACGATTTGTATGGGTTGACTCTGACGTTCAGGGTCATTTCTAATCAGGATCAGTGTCTGCTCTTTTACGCAATTACTGGCCATCTGGATTACGGGAGTCATATAACCTGCAGTGTGGCAGAGCAGCATCACTCTTTAGGTTGCCTGAAATGAAACTTTAATGGTTTTGCGGGGACATCAGGACATCTACAGCGGGAGAAAGAAAGAACACTAAAAGCAGCACTCAAACAGAATACAACATAAAAAATTAAACTCATGTTAAAGTGTGGTTTGGTGCTAAGAACAAATGGGGAAAAACATTACAAAGATATAGAGCAACATAACTAAGAGTTTTGTTCCAGAAAACTGACTGAAATTACCAATGTGCATGGGTAAAATCTAATTACCAACCTCTCCAGATTATATTAATACTGCCTAGAGACGTGCAAGTATAGCTGCACACTCATAACACTGCTAGAGAGTAAATCTCTGTGATGTGAGGTAGGGCTCAAGGGGATGAACATCCTGCTTATATGTCAAAGCTTAACTCATATGTCTCTTATCCAGTTTTGGGCATGTCATTTATGTTTATGTTTATTTATTTAAGAGTCTTGTCATCTTTAGTCCCCATTCCATTGCTAAGCATGTGCCAGAAAAAAAAAAAAAGTTCCACCTGGGTCTCTCTTGATGCAGAGGTAGAAGAAGAAGGTCTTGATGGCCAGCAGGACGTAAGGCACAGCCAGGCTGCTCAGAGTCGTGTCCATCTCCCTGCAGTAGCCAAACACCTCATAGGTGAACTCTGCATACACAGCAGCCTCCAGCAGGACGTGCAGGCAGATGAACATGCTGCTTCTGTAATGGCACACAAATAACAAAGACTGAAGGCAAATATAAAAGATTAGGCCAATCGTAGAGTAGAATGGAGAAAAATATACGAGGGCTTCTGGGGTTCTTTTCTTTTCAGACTTCTTTAATTGTGTACCCAATTTTCCAAAAAGCACTCATGATTGTAAGATTTTTTTTTGCCTCATTTTAAATGTTTTTATTGTGAAGCATAATTTTCTGGGTAACAAAACGTGGTGTTGCTATGCTTCTTTTCCAAATCACCAGAGAACATAGGAAAAACTTGCGCAGACACACACACACACACACACACACACACACACACACACAAAAACAACAACAACAATAATGAATAGTTAAAAAAAAAATAAAAATAAAAATATAATATAATATCAGTAAAAGTCTGTTTCTTTTAGGGATGCAGCTACTGAATATATCAACTGTCAATCAATCTATCAGCTATTTTTTTTTTTTTCCAATCAATTAAGCATTTTGTCTATAAACCATTTGTAATGACAAATACCATCATAAGTCACTGGAGCTTAAAGTGGTATCTTGCTTGCTTAGTTTTTTTTTTAATTACAGAGGAAAACAAGAAAACTTTAGAATGTGTGAGACTGTAAATGTTTTGCAGCCTTTTTTTTTTTTTTTAATAAATAAGTAACTCAAGTGGTTAATCCGTTATCAACAATTTGTCAACTAACTGATTAATGGACTAATCATTTTATTTCACTACAAACCTTTGATGAAACAGTCTGTGCAAGGCCCACTGTGAAAAACTCTGCAGCCATTTCGGTGTGATTGGAGCAATCACCTAAGAAGAAACAGAAAACATTTGCTCACTGACAGTTTGGGCTGAGAGAGGCAGCAGTGCAGCAGCGCCTCTCAGTGTCAGTCTGTGGAAGTGCAAGAAGCAAGCCCCTGTCTCTTACCTTTGATATGTAGTTGACGAGTAAAGTGAAGGGGGTCTGCTGCTGGCCTGAGTACCTGCAGACCAGGGCGATGCATGTCAGCACCACCACTACATATATGGCGAAAAGGGTGAGGAAATCCATGGCTCACCTGGCGGCTTCAGAGGGGAAGGCAACAGGTGTTCATGTTGCTTTACAGTACAAACTCACTACAAACTGACTAGCAAACCAGCTAAGACTTACACTTTGGTTTCCATCATTTTAACAGCGCTAAAACAAAGTGTGGACACAGGTCTGTCTGTGAGACTGAGTCATCTTTACGCCACTCATTTCGCTTTACGTAGTTAACTTGTCTTCCTAAAACGCCTACAGGTGAATAAGTTGTGTTAGCACCACGCTAGGGCGCTTCTCTAACGTTAGCAAAGCTGCACAGCAAGAGAAGCGTTTTCTTTACTTCACCGAAGCCTTTCATTCGTTCGTTTCGCCCTTACCTTTCATTACAGGTGAAACATAGCTGCCTTTCAGTGATTTATCTCAAGTAAACATAGCTGGTTTTGGCTAGCGCTGCCGCCACCCCTTCACTTTCACGCCACACTCATGTTCTGTCAACAGTGACGTTACTTCCGTAGCATCGGTGTTGCTAACTGCTAAGCTAACGGCCGCTGATGAGAAGCAGTACTAGCAGCAGCCTGTGATGGGAGACAGATCTCTGGAAGCAGTGACAATGCGGTACAAATCAAATAAACTGTATTACATTCTGTAAAATACGTGGAGAACAAAATATTAATGCGAAAAACTTTAGGAACACCGTTTCACTACGTTACACATACGTAAAAATAATTAATGCCAACAGTAATTCAAAGAGGTCCTCTAAAGTCGGTTGGTAACTCTTCAATTTTTTGTTAGTCGTTCTGTAAGTCATGGTCAAATAGAAAAAAAAAAAGTTGTTTGAAATATTTTCGAGTGTCTTCAATCTGTCCTCCTCAAGTATTACGCCTAAAATGTTGCCTAGTTAAGTAGGAAAAGTCTAAATGAAAAGTATTTCTTGTGAAGAATGGCTAAATTATTGAAGCGTTTTCCTGTCAGCTGTAACTGCTCTATATATTGTTAGCTAGTTTAAACTTTAACCCTGTGTCAGATTTTATGTTTTGCATGTAAAACCTTATGCTACAAAGCTCTCAGATAAATGTGAAAGCACAGTATTTCCGTCTGAAATATAGTGCAGTGAAATTATAAAGTGTCATAAATTGGAAACACTTTGCCAGTACCAACATCAACATCAGAAGCAGAGTGTAAAATCTTTCTTTTAATGGAGAAGTGAAAACATTAAGCCACCTAAAAGCTTTCATCTGCACTCACTGGGTCAGAAGAAGAGCAGGTGATCCTTGTATTTTTATTAGAAAAGAGGGGAAAAAATGTTTTGGCTTGAGATGACTGTACATTTTCTAACGCTTGGCTTCATTGTTTAAACTAAACGGCTTACTCGGTGTAGTGTAATGTTGCTGTCTTTCTGCGCTGCTCCACACAATGCAACAAGGCATCACAAGACACCTGTTGGATCTGGTTGCCGACTTGGCCCAACACTCATGTTACAGTTCACGGTGCTGGAGAGGGGAGCATTACTCAGGAGCTCTTGCAGGCAGTACGCACATCTATGGATGCTGTTTGAAAAGGTAAGGGAGCATGATTATACTGGACTTTTCCTGAGCTGTGTGCATTTAGTAGTTTAGAATGATCCTGAATGCTCTCCACCAGTTATTCTCATTCATTGCAGTGTTTGGTCCATTTTGATGATTAATTATTGCATGTCTGTTAGTTGTTTGGCTGTAATGCAAATTTGAGGAAATGGTTATTTGCTTACACATATACTGTATATTTGTTTATTGCTTGCCAAATGTTGGGGTACTTTTTCTCTCCCTTAATCAGTCTCATGAGTAAAACAATCATCTTGGCTGAGGTGAAAGAGGAGAGTTTGATTGAAGTGATGAACAGTGTCTGTTTGGAAATATAAGCGTCTATGTTCAATTATTCAGTTGGTAACGTACTGGCCGTTCCTTATTGTGCGCCTCTCCTGACACTTTACGCTCAAGTAGACCTGCCTGCAGCCTTCATCACTGGCACTTTCCCTCCAGCTGGGACTGATTCTCAGGCTCGGGTATCCACTGAGTCTTGTTTGCTGCAATGGTTTCTTAGTACACATGCTGACTTATTATGACAAAGAGCTGAGGTCATGGACAGTGTGGCAAACAAAGATCTCCCCTTATCTATATCTTCTCTCACATTCTCCTCTTCTCACCCTAATGAACTCTGATGCTGAAGCAAAACATCCCCTCTTCCTTGCTCCATACCTCTTATTTCGTCTAGCGTAGGATCACTTTAGGGTCACAGGAATATTGTCAGTTGCTCCCAACCCAATAAGCAGTTTTTATTTAGAACTTGTGTGAAATTTTGGGATGGAAAATGTCGAGCCACAATCATTACACCATCCTAATAACAGTGTGTACCTCTTTATAATGTTGCTTTGTGGGATTTCTTTGTCATTAATGTGTTTGAGCCAATCAGTTGTGTGACAAGGTGGCATGTGTCTGTGTATCTCTATTTGCTGGAAGGCCATTATTTCTGGTTGTAGTTGTGCATAATATGGCAAGAAGAGTTCAACGTAACAAAGTCCATCATTACTTTAAGAAATCTAGGTCAGTCAATCCAGAAAACCTTCAAAGAAGAACTTTCAAAGTTTCTATGCAGTGGCAAAATCCATAAATCATTCTGATGATCCTGGATCACAACACAAAATGTAGACCAAGGCTTACCTCTGCTGCAGATAAGGAGTTTGGATGACTTTACTATAGATGTTTTAAACAACAGTCATTTTGATAAGAAATGTATAGGGTAAACACAGGTATTACCAGTGAGACTAACTAGGGTTCTGTTCTATTTAGATCTAACAGAGCCAGGGTCCTGCTATTGTGCATGGTAGCTCACTGGAAAGGCTCAGCTACACTTTAATGCAACAGAGCCTTAATTGATTTCATTAATAACACTGGTGTTTACCTGCTATTTCATGTCAGAATGGCTGCTGTGAAAAAGGTCTATGGTTCTAAAATGTAGAACATGTAAAAATCTTCCTTGTGTAGATGTATTCAACGTTTTGACTGGTATCCTTTATTCTCTGTGTGTATAATACCTGTGTTTGCAAATATGCTGCTTGCTTGTTGTCATTGCCGAACATTATGACTTTCTCGGACATTATTCAGTGTTAAGGCTGAAGGCTCCATGGCTGAGGTTTGTTTGATTTAGACATCAGAAGTCCGCTGTCCATGGTGCTGAACAGTGTTTGGTATCTCATTTGGAGTTGTACATCTTTTCTGTGGTGACAGGTTTGCAGTGGGTCTGTGTTAGATTTGCCTGCTAATGAGTACATGATAGAAAGAAGAAGGCAGTGGGGGACATGCTTGAATGTGGGAAAGGCCTAATTAAAACATTTGTGGCCGGTCACTACCATGTTTTGCGACTATATGTGTCCCAAAGGTGTGCACATTACCTTTTAAGGGCCTACCACTGTGAGTCAGTGTGTATATTCACAAATCGGTCTGTGATTAAGGGAGGAGACTATCTGTTCCTGTTCATGACAGGGGGGGTGGAGGGGATCTGAAGATTCAGCCCATAATCCTACTAATCCCACAGGCCAAAGTCTTAAATTGCCCCTGCTCCCTCTCCTTTGACTGAACATTTAGGCATACTCACATATAGGGAAACGCACATTCATACATACACAGACACAAATGGACAGACTTCCAGGCAGGCAGACGTTCCAGTTAGTACTCATCAGGCTTTTTTGCATCGACGCTCAGTGATTCTGGGCCAGGAGCGGCCCCTTTGAGAGCCACCTAGCCAAGAGAGGAGGAGGAGGAAAAAGACACATCGGGTGTATTTATAGAAAAATGAGGCCTCACAATACCCTTTTTGGAGAGAGAATTATTAAGGAACGGAGTGGTGTGGGTGCACGTGTCCCAGTTTTCTGATTAACACTGTGCAAGCGGACTGGCCCTCGGATGAATCAGGAATGAGACACAGGACTAACTCCTTGACACACTCACAGAGAGATTTCGCTTGCTTTTCATGCACAGTCACCCCGTGTCGATGTGGAGACTGCTGTGGTTTCAGTGGAGGACTCTGATGATGGGGCAGTATTTTGAGTTCTTCACCCCATCAGTGTGACCTAGTGTTCTGGGGTGGTCAGGGGAGACTTTTTTTCTCTCATTTTTTTTTTTTTTTTATATTTGAGAGCACAGGTTGGATATTAGCCACCTGCTATTTGATATCCAAGATGAAGAAATTCTTGCAGAACAAAAAAGGCAGATACTCTTTTCGGCAGAGCAAACGGGGCTCTCGGTATCCAGGCAAAGATTGCTGTAAGTCTTTTATCAGCTTTGTCCACTGTGTGAATCCTGCTGTGCTTTGGCTTTCGGGGCAGTGAAACACATCACCACTGCTCAGCTGAATTATAGGGTTAATGGTAGATTATCTTCAGCAAATGCCAAGATCAAAATTTTTGTAATTCTGTATTTGGCAGTGGAAAGACATCATATCAGGAATCTTTTTAAAAACTGTCATATGTGGGTTAATTCATATGCATCATAATGTTCCAGCCTCAATGTAAAGGTAGAACAAAAATATTAGTCATGATACAATCACTTCCTTGCTTAAAACTCAAAAGTGCAAGTAGAATAATTTTATATTGCTTCATTGTAAATTTACGAATCCATGCAACAGCGACAAGTTGGATGTGCGGTGAGTGACTCATCTGTTGGAAGAACTTTTCCCCTCAGGCTCATCAAGGTCAAAATCCCTGTGATGTCTTAATTTGATTGGCTCCTTTGGAGTTCGTGAACCAGGTCAGGGACCTCAGAGTGTGTCATGGTTCAATTTAGAGACTTGCAGAGGCACACTTCATAGTACAATTTGAGGCAGAAGGGATAGCAGGAGGAAGGAGTCATTGCTCGAAAATCCTGCATTTTATCTCATTTGAAAACATGCAGAGGATTATTTGATCCAAGGGTTTGTTTGACAACGGCAGGTTTTACATCAATGGCACTAGCAGGTATGTTAGCGTTTCTGTGTTTTATTGTGTGTGTTTATACAGTATATGTGTTTCACTGAGCCAGATGCAGCAATATTTCTCCTATAATTTCTTTCATTTTCTCCAAATGCACCAAACATTTTTAACCATCCGAGTCTTTTCTTTCTGTATGTGTATGTGCTAAAGGATGAATCCCCCTGGTTTGTAAACTGGAAGCATGTGTTTGAGCATTCATTAGCATAAGGTAACGCCCCCTAAACACTGTATGAGGGCAGCTGTTGTGTCATGTGCAGAATACTCTGGCTCATACGTAAGACCTAGAGATGCCACCAAAACAAGGCTGCATTTCAGCAGCTAAACCGAAGTTAAATGAACTTAAAAAAAAGAAAATGTGATTTTCCAGAGTGTTGGGACAGTACAGGAAAATCAAAAAGCTAACCGTTGCAAAAAAATCTGAGGTACTGTGACTGTGGTCTCAGCAGAGGGACATACAGCTGCTGAAAAAAAAAATGAAAATGGTTCAGTATGCAGACCTAAAAAACATACTGTCCAAGCTGAGCGCTTCATGGTTATGACTGCAGGAGGACAGACAGAGGAGAGGCAGTTCTTCTATATAAACACTGTAAAATTGATTTATGCATATAAATATTTTTAGCACCTACAAACAAGCAAATGTCTGCATTCAAATATTCCTAATATAATATTCTAATCCTTATAATTACTCTAAAACATAAAATAATCTAAATATGATTATGCATTGATATAAATTCAGTGCATTTTTTATGCTCTTCAGTTTTAAAATGAATGTTTCCATGTGTTGGACAATGATTTGTGGACTGTGACTTTTTTTTCTTTCTTGTAAAGAGCACTCTAGAAGTGACCACCTGTAAAATTTTGTTTTACCTAAGAGAAAAGTGAAAATACGAAAATATTGGTGAATCCCAGAAATCCATGAGTACTAACAATATAACAACAAATTGTGGATATGGATTTTCTTGGATTTTTGTTTTCAGCAGTGCTCTTACTCAAAACTACCAAAGACATCACATTGCCCTCAGGGTGTTAAATTATGAGTCTTTCACTAGGCCACCTTTTCCCCAAAGGTTAAATCTGTTTTTCTTGCTCCTCATCTCCTACCTTCTCTTCCCTCAAGTGCTCAGCATGCCAACATCTAACCAGGGTTGGCCTGAGGAGTTTGGTTTCCAGCTGGGAGGGCATGGACCCAGCTATATCCTGTCTGTGGACGAGGGGAGCAGCGCCCACCTGGCAGGGCTGCAGCCTGGGGACCAGGTCCTGGAGATTGAGGGCCACAATGTGTCCACACTTCCCCCACAGGCCGTCATTGCCATTGCCCAGAGCCAGAAGAACATCCCCCCCAGTATCGGAGTGGTGTCGCGCATACAGCAGGTCTTACGCAGCTTTTGAATCCATCATAACTGTACACATATCGGTTAATGTATATGGAATTACATGTTATAGTGCAGAAGGTGAAAATTCAGGCCAAACTCCACAACTGTGCTTTGCATCTGTCAAAAGTCATTGCTTGTGGGAAATTCCCTGGGTGTGCTTTGGTGCCAAGCATCAAATTAAAGTGTTAGGTCATTTAACATTGACAATAACATTGTTTATTTAAGCCTAATACCCATGTTTTATAATTGTCTATAATTTAATTCTTCCCAAATATAATCAGTGTGTGGAAAAAATAATCTTACAATCATCTGTGTGTCTGCAAGAAGGCAAGATACTCAAGTTTCTTATTTTTTCATGCATAAGCCAATATTGTCACCCAGTGGATTTTTTTAAAATGCTCTTCACAAATATATTCATTATGGATTATATTCTGATGGATCCCCTCTATGAGAGCACTATTGTTGAAATATCTACTGTTAGTTATAAAACTTGATATTTAACTTCTCAGCTGTGTAAATTCACATCACTTCACCCCTGGCAGGGAACTTACACTAAAAGACCAAACATTGCAGAATTGGTTTCAGGAACTGATGTGTCCAGAATTGGACTCAGTTCTACTACGGAGCTACAGCTGCTTGGATGTGATGGGATACGTAGTCTAGCTAGGCCTGTCACACTAACAAATTTTGCTGTGCGATTAGTTGCGTCAGAAATTAGTGCAATAAGCGACAATATTGAGTAATGTTGTGCTTTTAAGACTATTTTTATTATTGTTGTAATTTTGACATTTTCAGACCATTCTTTAAACTTATATTATGATAATAAAGGCATAATGACGCATAAAGCAAGAAAATTTATATATCAAAAGCAGCAAAAAAAAAAAAAAAAAAAGGGGGGGGGGGGGAGGGGGTTGCATATGATCTGCAGGGAAGATAAGAGCTAAAGCCTTCCTTGGCACTCTTATTTGGGGGAATATTTACAGTAACATCAAGCAGCTTTAATCTGTGCAATTATCGGTTTTTTCCTTACATTATAGATGGATATCACACCAGGTCCGGACGGTCGTTTTGGCTTCACTATCGTAGGAGACTGCCCCCTGCTGGTGGAGGACTGTTCACCTTGTTCTCCAGCTGGCCGCGGAGGCCTGAGAGCTGGCGATTACGTCATGGAGGTTAATGGCATCCCCGTCAGGCAGCATGAGATGGCTGCAGCGCTGATCAAGGCATCGCAGGGGAGGACACTCCGTCTGGGGGTGTTGTGCCTTGGGCCAAGGCAGAAACGCAGCAGCAGCATAGCGGACAGTCAGCTGGGAGTAGAAGGGATGAGGCTGGACCGGAAACACAAGGCTCTAGAGTTCAACAGGAAGGTAGGTGTAGGTAGTGTGGTGGGGACAGAGCTGTAGTCAAGACTAGCTTGAAGTTCAAGTTAATGCCAAGTCCAGATTCAAAGAGGTTTGAGACCAAATCAAGAATAAGCTGAGCAAATCAAACCCAATTTAAGACCAAGATTAAAATCAGCCTCAGAGAATGTACATGCATTTCACAGTGTAAAAATAATGCCTAATAATGACTAATTAATACATAGCAGTTGAAGGACCATTACATACCATTCACTCTTAAAGTGTTTATAATCCAGAGTAAAAATTAAAAAGGTCTACCAGGTAAGAATTTGTAGATAGGTGGTAAAAAGTAGGGCCACAAATCATGCATGTAGTGCAGCATTGAGTAAGGTTACCTTTTATCTGTTCATGCCAAAGTGTTGTTAATGTCTCAAGAATTGTAGTTGGCAGTCCTGTAAAAGTACAAGGGGACTGCAGCTACTGTTTTTTTAGGTCAAAAATCTCTCCATCAGGTACTTTACTCGTCTGTCCTCAAACAACCTCTAACATCATCATTCAATCTCCTCTAGATAGACCAGATTTTGGGCGATGAGCCAGAAGTGAAAGAGAGACTCTTTGCTGCTCTGAAGCAGTATGCAGCAGAGAAGAAAGTTGATTGGCTGGCTGCAGTCCTGCCAGACATACTGACCACAGATGAACAGCGGCAGCTCATCTCCAGCATCAGGTGAGACTCAGAGGTCTCTGCTCCCATTACACCAGATTGTTTTATGACACAATACAGAAGATAAAACAGGGTTACAAGTTCAGTGGAAAGGTTGGTAAATGTAATATTTACACCCCCAGAAACCATGTGTTCAAGCTGAACAAACTGGTCAAGTGGTGAGCACAAAAATGCATTATTTTTTGCCTAATTGATATTTGTAGGACTCGAGGTTCTAAGCAATCAGTATTGTGACTCCATAGCTAAGGCCTACTGCTGCTCTGTCCCTTCATATTGTGTCCAACGCATCCCCAGTCCTCTTTTTTTAAGTCCCAGTGAAAAGTAACTTAATCTGAAGGGATTAATTCATTAATGACCATGTAAACAGGCTTTTCGCTTTGCTCATTCTGCTGGAGATTGGATTAGAGAGGGTCTTGCTTAGTGTCAACCAGTCTGAAGCTACGCTCAGGATTTTAGGTGGGCCCCATCTGCCAGCCAGAGTAAATCCATGGTGGCCCTAGTCGCTTGGATTGTCACTGGTGCCAGTGAAGCTGCAGGGTATTGGAGTCTAAACTGATATGAAAGGACCCAAGTTTAGTGTTTTTAGTGGTAAATGAGGCTTGGCAGCTGTACCACATTCACAGCATGGAGGTGTCTGTGATGGTCATCCACAGTAAGCTTGATTTAGATAAAGAGAGTTTTAGTCTAGTATTCTGTTAATGAAAATATCTGCCAGTAGTAGTGGGTGTGAAGGGTACTCCTGCAGCCCCATTTTTACCTCTGCCAACAGAGTTGGACGGGGTTTATGTTTTTATCCCATTCCATCTGTGTGTGTTTGTTTGTTTTTTAGTAGGATATCTCAAAAAGTTATGAACAGATTTGCATGAAACGTGGTGGTTGAACATGGGCCAAGGAGGACTTGATTAATTTGGCCAAAGTGGGGCGTAACAGTCGGTGTGGCTAACCCTAACCCTAAATGCATGTATGCTCAAATGGCATATATATCTACATAGTGTTGGCGTAGGTGTGCACTTTGCTGAATGTTTTTTTCTAATCGTGATGCAATCCAAGATGTTTTTTTGAAGGTGCATTACATTTCCTGTGAAATGGAATAACTGGAATTTGATAACCACCAAGAAGAATGAAGAGTTATCTGACACTTTAGTTGGTGTTGTTCTAAAGTACTTAGAATATTTCTTAGTGGTGCTTCCCGTCATCAAATTTAATCTGATTTACCACAGGGGTTGGATGTCACTGGTTACCCCCATGGGCTTTTCTGCTGCAGCCCAAAGGCAGGATTTGCAAGTGACTAGCTCTGCCAGAGTCAGTCAGGTTTGACTCATTGGCATTGTAATAACATTTACTGTAAAGAGAAAAAATACAAGTGGCTTCTTTTTTCTTCATTAAAATTGATGGATTTGGAAGGCGTTTAGATCCCTTGCTGGACAATTGACCAGAAGTGAAACGACAAAAGGTGTAAGATGGTATTGTGTGTGTTGCCTGGTAACATTGCCTGGTAAGTAAGGTTCTCATGAGTTCAAGCCCAGGCAGTGTAAATGTATTTTCATTATCCTCTACCTGCACTGAGGTGCTGCACAAGTGGATTTTTCTGTCTGATATTGGTCATGAATAATTCAAACAACTCAGTTCTGCTCATAGGGTTGGTATAATGAAAGATGTTCCTATTTGCACAAGCACCAATAATAGCATTATAAATGCCATATTTCTGTGGTCTAATATCCCTCCCTCTCTCTCCCTCTCTCTCCCTCTCTCTCTCTCTCTCTCCCTCTCTCTCTCTCGGAGGGTTTCTGTGTTTAGCTCTGATGGATTTTCTTCTCATTATTCTGCTGTACGCTCTAGCTGTTCCCTGCTCTTTGTGTGGTGACCGTTTTCCCCTGACACTTTGTGAAGACAGCCTCCTGAATGCACCAAGCTTCTTCCATGTCTTTATCACCTTAGGGAGTGAGGCGGTGTTGTAGCAGCAGGCACGAGTGCGCTGCATGGTACATATGCAACTCTTACCTAGTTTAATTGTGAACTATGGCAGACTGCTAAAATGATGAGTTGTTTGGGGTAAGTATATGATTTTCATTTAGAATGTGTTTTCATGAGGTTTTCTTGTAAAATAATGCTTCTCAGATATGGATGTTTGTGTATTTTGGCACTTTCATCATATCGTGCACTGATTTTACTACGAGGTGTCAGTTGTTAAAATATAACTATGCAGCTACAGTAGGAAGAGACTGAGCATTGTAATACTATATAATAATTTAATGCATGATTGTTATCCTGATGCACACTTATACAGGACATGTATATTAGTTGTTTGTGTGTGTTCAGTGTGACAAATTTTGTGCAAAGGCTGTTGAAGTTTTTAGTTTTTTGGCTGTCAGTTCTACTTTCATCTAGCTACTTTCTGTTCCTCTCCTGTTGGCAATTCAGAGATTTGACTCAATAATTAAGCAGTTCAGTTGACTCGATATTATTGATTGTTTGTTCGGTTTATCTCATTGTGACTACACCCTGCTCATGTTGTGCCTAATCTGTGAATGTCTGCTCTGAATGCAGCTCTGGAGAGCTTGATACTTGTTTTCCCTTTTTTCCCAAAGCCTACCAGAATCACCAAGAGAAAGTCTGCTATAGTTATATAGGCATCAAACCCTCAGTATTTACTGTCAATTATAGCTCTACCTTGTAAATTCAACCATTTTGCCATTTATTGCTGACGTGACAAGTGATGGCAGAATATTAAATTTAAAAGTGATAATGGACTGCAGGAGTCACTTTCTCTGGTAAATTGGCTTGCGAAGCTTGTGAAGCTTGTGTTAGTACATTGCAAGATCATAAATGAGTCCTTTGGGCACCCTGCAAATTAATTAATGAGGTACACATGCAGCATTAAAAGCACTAATGCTTGTATGGAGTGGGATAAAATGCCACTGAACATTAAATATGTTCAGAATCCATTGATCTTTAATGGGAGAATTAGGGGCTGGCTTATGTAACCTACTGGCTCCTCGCTCCAGGGTGTTTCTGTTAATATGGTAAATTATGCATTGAGGTAGAATGCACAGAAATATATCAGTATAAATAATGATTTACTTTTTTAGTTTTATTTTGTTAAGATTAAGATTTGTCCTCTGCTTGTCATCATCTTATTCATTCTGAGAGAGAGGGAGGGGATGACATGCAGCAAATGGCTTGAGGTTGGATTTGAACCCAGGATGCTGCAATCAGCCTTAATGAGTGGTACACACTCTTATCCAGTGAGCTACCAGGGTGCCCATTTAAGGGTTAATTTTGTGCTTGATGCACCTGATGAGCTGGTATAAAACTCAATACATTAACTATTTATAGGTGATGGCTGATCTTTTATCAAACTGCAGTAGTCACAGTTCTAGTAGTAGTGCCGTAGCAAAATGTTATTATATCTCAAAATTTAGCAATC
This sequence comes from Myripristis murdjan, assembly GCF_902150065.1. Classification (NCBI taxonomy): domain Eukaryota; kingdom Metazoa; phylum Chordata; class Actinopteri; order Holocentriformes; family Holocentridae; genus Myripristis; species Myripristis murdjan. Next base: position 14,204,023 of record NC_043998.1, read on the forward strand.
CAGTCAAAATTGTTGTTTTCATCTATTTCACGTCATCTTAAATTTTCCTAACAACTTATAAAGCAGTTAAAACAGGAAACAAGCAACAACAAGCAAGACTTCTTCCACAGAATCATGTTCATTAACACACAGCTTTCTGAGAGATTTGTAATGTTGCGGGACTCAAATCTGCAGCAGCAACGTCATCAGTTAGCCTCATTACATCAGTCATATAGTCCTGCTTGCCATGGGCCTAAACAGTGGTGTTGAAAAATGCATGCTTTCTCTGGAATGTGAAACATATAGGCATATACTGCGTACACATGCATGTATGTGTGTAACACATTTTGCAGTCATGCCTGGACTCTGATTTTTGTACTTGGAGCATATTAAAAGCATAATGGTTGTATAATGATAATGATTTTTTTTTTTTTTTACCTCAGCTGAAATTTTTCTCAGTTTACTTTTTAAATCTCCTGATGCATCAAGGTGACCATGCTCATCCGCATACTGAATGTCACTGACCGGCTAGTGTCTTTCTTTCTACACGGTGGATAATAGATGACACATGGTTGGCCTTGTTTCACTGACAGACTTTGTAAAAAATCCACTGATGAATACTGGACACTGACCAGTGACCTAGTGACCCTAATAACAGATTTGAAATCATATAATTATCTATTAATTCCACAGGCTTTCTCCTAAAATGTTTGTCCTACCACCCAGGCAAATGTGCTTAACTCTGTGTTAGTAGGAAAAATAGGCCAATAAATAATTTAAGAGACTTTACCCTGCCCAAACAGATTTATTTTTGAGCAGACACGCTGCTATATTGCTGCTATGTGTTTTTTTTAAGTATATTTAGATGTATCGTAGAATTACTCTAGCTGCACTAGCCTGAATTGCACCCACATCTGGACACTAAAAGTGAAATGAGGTCTCCTCTATATAGTTTTCTGCATGTCATTCCTCCCTTTTGAGAAATCCATCCCTTCCTCCCTGCTTGCTTCATCCTCCACACCCCTCCTCCAGATAATTATAGATCGCCATTCTTTATAAATGAGGTCAAATGAGTGCACTCATTCACTTTCAAAGAGACAATGTTAAAAAACTTTTTGTGATGAGGTGGCTGTTTCAACAGATGGCTTTGTGTTTTGTGAAGGATTGAGCGTCTGTCAGCCTTGGGATAAAAGCAATGCTGATAGCAGCAGTTATACATGTGAAAACAAACACACATGCAGACCAACATGTGCGAACACACAGGCATAAAGATATCAATATCAGCAGGTACATATTAACACTGTGATATGAATAAACTGTAAATAGCATAGGAACATAGACAGAAAACAGAGAGGGACTGTGTGGGCTGTCACACCCACATGACAAAAGCACATTTATTTATATCGAAGGAGTCTGCTTACTGAAGCCTAACAGTATGTGCTTAGGAAACACTGTCTCAAGCTTGCCTCAGATGTCTGTACACATTAACCTTCATTACAGTCTACTTAATATGTGACCTATATCTCTAACGGAAGAGTTTCCACCATTTTAAAAAGTGGCACCTCCTGTTTTAGAATGATTAAGAGCACAATATTAAGACAAATGATTGTTTCTTTTAAAGGCTATTAGATAACCTGAGGCCATAGTCAAAAATGGAACGATTTGCAGTCTGTGTTGTCTATATTTTTGGGATGTAGAATAAAAACCTACACTGTAAAGCTACAGTGAAAACCTTATTGCAGTACTACTGCATAGCATTTTAGAGGGTAATTCTGTAGCAGTGCACCATGTCTGATTACTTACACCATGTAATAGCACAATTTGTATCAACCATACTCCATCATCTATGGAGAGAGCATCAGGTTCAAGTACATCTAATATATTAGAAGTATCTACATTACAAAAAGAGACCGGTTCCAACTGGATTTATCAAACAACTCTTCAGTCATCGTGATGTCTCCCACGATTCGTGCACGATGCCCTGGGTGTTAACTCTGTGGTGTGCGGTGTCTGACATATTGCTGGTCGAAGCGTGGGGGCTTTTGGCCTGTTGGTAGTGCTGTAGTGGGCCGGTCAGTTTAATTTTGTTGGTACTGGATATTAATGTAAAAATGCATAATTTCCCAAAGGTTCATCAAGTTTGATCCTGTAGTCACTTAAGTGGTCAATGTATTCACCACATACGGGTAGCTATCTGATTTCTACAGTGCTATGTAAACGAGAAAGCCAGTTTCCATAATCAGGGCAAGGGATTAAGGGAAATCAGCATAAGGCAGCTGGATTTCTGCTGAAGAAACCTGGTTATCGTGGCAGGTATACAGAGTGTGTAATGCTTCAGTTAGCGTTATGTCTGATGAAAATATAAGGAAATGACAAATACATCTACCACCTGCTGGGGAAATCTCAGCCACCAGTGCTGCTGGGTGTAGTCCGCATGCTACAAGTCGGGGGAAAGTCAGATTAGTCAGGGGGTTTTTAGTAATCAGAGTAAGATTACACATTACCCAATTTCTTGCTATAACCCATTTCCTCAGAATAATCTGATTTTGTTGTGTGCATGTTAAGAATCTGAGATATTGATATGAAGCGTACAGGGCCCTGTTGGCCTGGTGGTGGCGCTGTGGTGAGTCAGTATTCAAAATGCCAGATTCCAGCGTCAAAATCCATCATTTCCCCCAAGTTTTATAAAAAAAAAAAATGGCTCAAAAAAGGCTCAGAAGTCATGTGTGATGGATGCCCGGATACTTTTACAAAAAGTTCCAATCCATAGCCTAGTCCTTGAATCATGGGGGACAGAAAGAGATAAATATGATTAAAAAAATCTTGTTTTGGAAGACAGTAAACAACTTCAGTGGTTAACAAAATATTTGTGCTTTTACAGATTGGATTTTAGACATACTGAAATGTGAGCTAGTTTTTCTCAAAATGAATTCTTCATGTGTACAACCAGTGTAATTAGCAGAAACTGTGACTTTATATTCCTGCAGACTGAAAACTGTTTTTCATTATTAGCCACACAGCAAGGAGAGCCAGAGGTTGGAGATGTTCTATGTTTATTTGAATATTCTGTAATAAAATGCTTGAGCAGTGCTAGCTAATGAGGTGAACACTCTGCCATAGTAGACTGGGCTCATATTTGCCGTGAACTCTCTCTCTCTCTCTAGCTCTCTAGCTCTCTAGCTCTCTATCTCTCTCTGTCTTTCTGCTTCGCTCTGTACAATAACTGTGTCCTAATTGCTTTATTTAGCTGTCAAAGTTGTTTTCATGCAGCATAATTAGCTTCTCTTGGACAAGTACAATGCTGTAGCTGTTGCTTCCCCCTTCTCTCTTTCACCCCCTTTGTTGCTAATTACTTGACCAGTGCTGTTTTTCACAGAATGTAGACAACAGTGCAAAACCACCTTCTCTGTTTATGGCTGATTCATCTAATCACATTACAGCAGAAAGTTTCAGATCAACAGAGACGCAGCCAGTCAGAACAGACTGGTGTAGGTGGGAATCACACAGGGATTCTGTTTTTTTTTTTTTTTTTTTCATATCTGGTTTAGGAGCAGCGCTCAGTTGGATTTAAGGCCTTTCTGATTCAGTGAGTATGTAATCAATTAGTAATCAGTTAGTTGAATTTTGACCGGGTTGATGTGTTAAACCGGGGATTTGGATTTGTTTGTGTCTCGTCAAACAATACAGTCTGTATTTTCCACATGTCCCTTGAGATATGCCACATGCTGTGTGTTTATGTGTGTGTGTGTGTGTGTGTGTGTGTGTGTGTGTTTGTGTGTCTTTGTGATTCAGCAAGCATGTAATCAATTAGTTGACTTCTGACGGGGTGATGTATTAACTGGGAATTTAGATTTATCTGTGTCTCATTAAACAATACAATCTGTACTTTCCACATCCCTTGAGACATGCCACATGCTATGTGTGTATGTGAATTTGTTTGTGTGTGTCTGTGTGTATGTGTGGTATTGCTATACCTATGAGGACTCATAGGTACCTTTTCATAATCACAGATCCTCCAAAGTGAGGATATTTTGGTCTCCCTTCAATTTTTTAAGGAGTTAATTTAGGGGTAGGACTTGTGTTTATAGTTAAGATTAGGATTTGGATTATTTTAGGTAGGAATTAAAGGAAAATTCTCCTCTGTATTGGTAGATTCATCTTGTGATGGAGTGAATTCCTTTTGATGTAGCCTACCTGTTAGTCAGATGTCATTCTTTATGAGAGTTGTCTTTGAAAAAGGGATTGTAATGCCGGTGAACTTGGCTGGCAATACGACTGTGCTTACTGGCTGTCCTTGAGGCACCTGCCTACTTGAGAAATAAACATCTGCTAGATGGTGCAGTTGCATTATGTCTCTTTGATTGCTCTTGGTTGTGAGGGACTGACACCAAAACTCAAATCAACATTTCCTGTTCATTTATGTTTTAGATCACTGAAGCAGTTCCTGATTTCAAACTTCATTGTAACTGCATTGGAATTATCTTAACATGATATCATGTTGTCTGTGTTTTGCCAGTTATTGGCTAGACTGAAAAATCAAGTACACCAGACAACAAAATGGAGCCAGAATTCCAAGATACATCATTGATAATTTCTTTTTTCTTTCTTTCTTTCTTTCTTTCTTTTTTTTTTCTTTTTTTCTTTTTTTTTGTTACAGGGTTAAAATGTTTTAGGATCGATTTTTCTTTTATGGGTAGACATGTAGTGGCAAAGGTTAAGGTTAGTGCTAGGGAGTGAAAAGCCTCACAAGTAAAAGAGAACAATACAGAGAGAGAGAGAGAGAGGGAGAGAGAGAGAGAGTGTGTGTGTGTGTGTGTGTGTGTGTGTGTGTGTGCGCGCGAGCACGTGTGAGTCTGTGTGGGTTTCTTGTTCTCTTGGCAGCAGCTCTGATCACTTGAATGAGATGTTATTTTCTGTTGTCAGCTGAGTCCTCGCTCGTGGAGGACGACATATTATGTTTCATCCTCACAGTCCCTGCCAGAGCGCTAAACACACAGACAGAGCTCCATCTGAACACGAGGCAGCGTGTTGAATGTGCGAGTACATCCCCTGTTTGATGCGAGAAATTAAACTGAAAGTATAAAGTAAGAAAAATCAGGTTTTTAAATGTATTCAGTACACATTGCCTGCCTTCCTTCAGTCTTTTACACTATGTGTTATTCATTCTATAGCCTTAAGTTGTAGTTATGTTTTTAATCATATTTAGTTGTCCAACAGAATGTAGACTTGCTATATGCTACACAGAGCCATTGTGACAACTGAGATTACAGTGTTGGTGTAAAGAAAAAGCTTGTTGATCATGATGTCACTTTTTTTATGTTTTTAGATGAAGCTGAAGAAAAGATACTCTGTATTGTCCTCTAGCATTTCAATGAAAAGAGAATCGTCTATTCAACTACTGAGTGATGTCTCTGATTAGGTTAATTATGTTGTTTACGCTTTACTTCATAGATTTGAACCCCATCACACAAAGATAAAAATGGTAGTACTGAGGGTTTGTTATCCAAATGGGAAAATTGGAAAGGTGTGAGGTGAACGGGAGAATGACAGCTCTTGTGTCCAGTGCTCATGCTGATGGAGAGTGACATGAAGGTGAAGTGAGTCCACAAATGCGTGTGCGTTTGTGTGTGGGAGCATGAGAGAGGGAGAGAGAATGAGACAGGAAGAGAGAGGGAGAGAGAGAGAGAAATCCCATGCTCACTCACTCCCACACCTTTTGCTGTTGCTGTATTCTGGCTCTGGTACCTCACGCTGCAGCAGTGAGAGTCCACAGAGCAGCAAGTGACGCCAAGATTTCCTCACTCTCTCTCCTCTGAGAAATATTCTCTCCCATTCAACTTCTCCTCACTTCTCTCTAAGGATAGCTGTCACCTCCAGGAAGTGCCACCTCTTCACCTGTCTGCCAAAAGCCTTTTATTGTGTGTCTTCAAGACAAAGGAAGCCTGTTTAGTTGAATTAGCCTGGACTTGGACTGTAACGAATATTGCAGTATTGATCGTGTTGATCATCACGTGTTATTTCTCCTCAGACTGGACTGCCAAATTCCCTTTTTTTGTCTCTGGACTGTATGATTTTCTAAATGGACTAATTGAGATCAGTGTTGTAAGATCTGTAACCTTTCCCACTCTCTGATCTGAGGCAGCTCTCATAGACAAACAAAAATATTCCTCCTCACATGCTCGGTCCCCTCTTCTCCTCCTTCTCCCGAAATGTTTGCCAGAATCTTTATTCCCAAGAAGCACCGGCAGCGCTTCGACGAGGCCGTCTCACAGAATCTCATCAACCGGATCTGCCGCAGCAAGAGCATCAGCGAGCCGCAGGGCCGAATCCGCCGTAGCAGGAGCGAGGATCACCCCGAGCGGCGCCCCGGGTCCAAACGAGCCAGCTCGGTGCCCCGGGATGGAGGGGAGCCCGGGGGGCGGGGTGAGGGTGAGAGAGACAGGGGATTCAGGAAGTCCATCTCTGGAATTCCCACACATCCAATTACTGGACCCAATCAGAGGTCAGTATGCATGACACCGACTTTCCCTCGCACCCATGTGAGATTATTTGGCTATGTTGGAAAGTGCAGTCTATTATAGTGATTCAACTGAAAGCCGCATGTTTAGCCAAGGATTTGTGATATTAATCAAATGTTTTAAAGGCTAAATGTTCTGAGCTCTAATATTCAGCACTAAAAATGTTGAATGTTAGACTCTGTGTTTTCAGACAAAGAAACACAGACATATGTCTGTGTTTCTTTGTCTTTCTCACCCTTTACTATTTTACCATCCTTTTTGTGATTTATCCATCCTCAAGCTTATATTTACCTCATGGTAATGCAAGCCAAAGGAGCCACAAAAACACAAACTGCTTAGAAAATGGCAAATCTGTATGTATCCAAAGTATCATACTAGCTTGTATGTCAGAGGCGTCACAACATGTTCAAATTCATCTGCCAGTACGAGAAATAATATTTTTGGCATCTCCCTGACTCAGAACGTACCATCTGTTCACATGTATATCATCATCTCCTCATCGCGTCAATGCTGCAGCATTGTAGAGATGTGACCGTTCACCCCCTTCTCTGCCTCTTCTCTGCCCACTAATACAGTGATTACATGCTTGTCCAATTAATAATTCCACAGTGGACTTCCACAGTGGTGCTGGATTACAGGAGTGGGAATACACTGAACACACTCCCCCCACATACACACACTACAAACTAACTAACAAAGCCAAAGCTCTGTCTTCATCTGTGCTGCCCGTCCAGTGCCTTTACCCCCAACCCGCGTCCACCCACGTCTGATCCACTCCTGCTTTTACACATCGCTGTTGCCAGCCCCCCCGCCCCCGCCCCCGCTTACCCCCTTTTATCCTATTTAAATGTGTCTGAATCTGTCAGGTGTGATCATATAATCATATTGGCAGGTCATATAACGATAGGAGGCAGCTGATTGCATTAAATGAGCGCTTACCACACTGCTGTAAGTGGCTAAGTCACAATAAGGAGCTGCACTACACAATGTTAACTTGCCTGAAATGACCGAGCCACCTCCAGAGTATTACATAACACTATTTTTGTTTCCAAAGTAGATAGATAGATAGCGAGATAAATTAAAAACCACCCCTGCAATGATTGCTTACATGAAAGGATTAGCACTGAAGCTATTGGCTGATTAAAGACCTTTGTTTACAAAATAGGAATATTATAATAATACAGTTGGCTGTATTTTTAATTTTAAGCAATGATCATCTAGTCATCTGATGTTCAAAAATGGATGTACAGCATTTTGGATGAAGCCATCCTATGATGTTTAAAGTGGTGTTATGTAGTGGATGGTGTTTACTTGACAGATCAAGGCAGGTAAGCTCTAAGTGGGCCATACAGTCATTTTTCAAAAAGTGTGTGTGATACTGAGCAGTTTGTTAGTTGTGTGCAGGGGCCTAATGTGCCACCAAGTCACAAAACTGTCAATTGTACTGGATATGTGTGATCAGTGGCTCGGCAACTGCCTCTTGATGCAAATATGTGAGCTGTAGTGGAGCTGCTGCACAGTGTGGCAGCTGCAGATGTCTCATTAGGCTTAATTAAACAGTGACTTGATTTCGTCTTGAGCACTTAAATAATAGTGCAAGGCTCAATGGCTTGGGAAGTAATAGAAAAGCAGAGAGTGTAATTCATGTTGCCTGATACAGAGGTGGAAGTAGCCTTGAACAGAGCTGGTTTTTCATTCTGACAAGCCTGACAGTCACAGCCGCCCGCTTTCCCTCGGCGCGCTCTCAGTAGTTTCTCAAATGTGCTCACTAAACAGTGAGGCTGAGGCTGCGCTGCTCTTTGTGGCTGTAAAACATTATGCCCAGCTTCCCCCCAACCACCCGTCCTCAACACCCGGGACCCCCCCACCTCCACATATCTGCATTTAGCTCATCTTACATAACAGCCTGTAAGTGTAGCAATCAAAGAACAGATTTATCTGTTTTCTCGTCCCTACGCTTTTTCTCTGCACCTATGTTTACATATTGTTGCGGTACTGGCCGGAGTTGTTTCCATGGTGACATGCTGTGGATAGATAGTGTACCTCTTCCGTCTCGTCTTTGATGTAGTGGAAGCTTTCACTATGTTTTCCTTCACTGGAGGAGGCATCACTGTCAGCTAAATGTCAGTGGGGCCTTTGCGTTTTTTTCTAAGCTGAATAGTTCCTTTGTAATTTTTTTATTTAGGCCCAAAACTGGTTGAATATTTCGTGAGTGTTAATGTGGAGAGGTGTGGGATTAAAACTGCACCAGGCATTTTTTAAAAATAAAAATACACTCGTCTTAGCAGCCTCAAAAGCAAAGTGGGCTGCAGAACCAAACAGTGCCCCTGTCCCAAGAGACAACTGTAATCCAGAGGAATTTAAATAATAAATCTGAATTCACTGTCAAGTTTATCCTTTTTCACACTGCTTCGTGTCCTAGACATATTTATATATATGTATTACTAAAAATAGTTAATCTGACATGGAAAAGGGATTTCAGTGGTGCCTTGTTTCTTTAATTCAATGTATATCCATTTGAAACAGCGTGTTGGGGCGGGTCATAATGAGGGGAGAAACTGTTGAAAAGTGTTCAAAAGTTCAAAAATCCTTTGGCACAAAATATTGAGCTGTCACAGATTCTTCAAAATGAATGAATTCCAGACAGTGACAACTGTGGTGTCTCAGGAAAAGCAAACTGGGTTTTTGGGAGTGAAAACCCCACAAACGCTGTCACTGATGTCACTTGAAAGCTGTGAAGTTTTTCTCCGGTGTTGGATGATGGAGTGGGAATGAGGTGTTTAAAAAAAAATCTGTAGTTATTTTATTGGTTGTAACTATTATGTAGCCCATGCCCACTGGGCCATTATGCAGTAACCACTATATTGTTATCCAGGAAGAATTAATGGTATTTTATATAAAAATAAGACGAAACATAAAACTTTTGCGTTTTATGGCAAGTGTTTGGTGCAATAGGTGTAGATTATGACAGTCTTTCTCAAATTTAAAATGAAGGTTGAAATGAATTTTTCATTTCATTCATTCAAGTATTCAGTATTTTACAAGCACACAAAGGAGGGGAAAAATTCATATACAGTAGACAGCTTTAGCTTAGAGGTAGGGATGCACATGGTTAACCGTTTAACCGTTAACCGATAACAGTAACTCTAACCGATTAATACTAACGGTCAATTTTGTTTTTAAGCTACGTAATTCAATCAACTCATGGGGGCGTGTCGACAGGTGCAACACATGCCATCACGTGCTTTCCATCACAGCCCACTTTACAGCGAAGATGAAGAGAGCAAAAAGGTGTATGCAGTGCTGTTTGAGATGAGAAAAATCCTGATATTTTGTTGTTTTTGTTCATTTGGTTGATGTTTATTTGGCTGTTTTTGCACATTTAAAAATAAATAAATAAAGCCCATGAGAATTTTTTTGTCACGGCACTTTTGAATGGGTCACAGTACTCAAAAAAATAAAAATAAAATAATAGGGGAGGCAACCACCATTCCGACATCCCTCCAATCTATTATTAAAAACTCCTGAAACGGGAAATATAATATGTCTAGTACACGTATTAATGTAACTCGGGCTAGTGTGAAACATGTTAGATTAATGTCTGAATCTCAGGGATCACTGACTGTAAGCAGAAACACAGTGTCAGTGACCTGTCACAGCAGCCAGCTGGAGCGCAGCTCTCCATTGAGCCCGTGTGTCTCCATGCACGCTGGCATCATATGCAACATTAATATTACAGATATCAATGACGGCTCTGCAGATGACACCTGAAGTCACTGACTAATTCCAGTCTCCTTCGTGTTGTACAGTAGGGGAGGGTGTGTATCCTTGTATGCAATTACGCACAAAACACACATTACATTGAATTTTTTTTTTTTTTTTTTTTTATCTCCAGACACGTCGCGGGTTGTCCAGGTTTACAGTAAAATTGTTCGGAATGAAGCCGCATCATCCAGATAAACATTGAGCTCCATCAGAACTGTTTAAAAATCAGATTTCAGAAGCTCAAACTTTATTTTGGAAATGAAGCAGAACACACAATTAAAGAAATCACCAGCGCGCTCGCTCTCGACATAATTTAAAAAGCAATAGCAGACGATTGAAGCCTACAGTACTGTTAATTATATCTAAAGCTTGTAGCTTTTTTTTTTTACATTTTAGATGAGTAATTTGCCGTCATTGTAAATCTGCAGTTCAGCACCGGACAGCGCCGAGTCAGTGACTCTCTGGGCCCTATCTTGTGCCACCCGCTATCCGCTGTCCGTTATGCCGACTCGTCATTTGCGCCTGGAGGTGTGTCCGTGGGTGTGTTTCATGCGCTATCCCTAAACTTGCTATCTTGCGCACACACTTTAGGGATAGCGGATAGCGGGTGGTCAGGACCACCCGCTATCCGCTTTCCCTAAAGTTTGGGCTGTTACGAGAGCGCGCCCAGGCGGCTTCAATGCGCGCCCCGACGGAGCCTCGCCACGCACACGGTCGGACTGATACCGGGACGCCGCCGGAATGGACTGAGTATATTACTCATATAGACTGTTTAGAGGAAAGACTGTTTTAATTGGACACTTACGCCAGCACGTTTTATTGTTTTATCATAAGCCAGCAGCTGTGCTATAGCCTATTTTTATTTTTAATATTTTATTTGCCCAATCTACCTTGTCAATAAATTAGTTTACACATAGTTCCCCCTCTGCCTCTTGTGTGTGTGTGGTGTGTCCCGGGGATTTTACTCAATCAGTACAACCTTGTGACACGTCCACTTGGACACATGTGGCTCCACCTCCCGAATTAACTCGCCTATAATATAATATATAATATGTATATAAAGCCAACTTGCTTTAGCCTCAGTAGAAGCCCTGAGAAAAATCTACCTCCCTCTCTCCATCGCGGGTTTAGGATTTAGGATTTAGGATAGCGCATCCTGCCCTTAAAGGCAATGGCACCTGGCACACTGATTGGTTTAACTGGCGTAATGCCCAAAACACGCCTATGCATAATATAGCGGGTAGCGGAGGTGTTTTGCGGATAGCGGGAGGTGCACAAGATAGCAACTTTTACGGGGGAACGCCTCTTCCTAAATCCTAAATCCGCAAATAGCGGGTTTAGGGAGTCTGGCGCAAGATAGGGCCCTCTGATTCCAACTTTTCCTTACATGGAAAGCCTTGTCGGAATGGTGGGACGTTTGTGTCGGAATAGCGGTATTTCGGGATGGTGATATGTCTAAATGGTGGTATGTCGGAATGGCAGCATGTCGGAATGACGGAATGTCGGAATGGCAGCATGGAAGGGCATTTAAATCTTATCAGTTAACGGTTATTAATCGTTAAAGGGCGTCGGTTAACGGTCATAAAAAAAAATCCAAAATGTGCATCCCTACTTAGAGGTAAGCTCACTAAGCTCAAATTTAGCACCACATTGCATTTTACTTTCAGACTTTAGATCTTAAAAGAAATGTGGCTAAGATATTTGTTAATATTTTACATATTTAAAGGACCTTTTAACAGATTTCCAACACATCATATTGCGATCATATGGTAGCCAGTATGTGGCTGAATGCTAACGATAGCTAATAAATGACTAAATATACTGTCCCTCTGGATTTTCACCATCCATTGTTTGTCTGTTTTTTTTTACATTTCACTGCAACTTTAATGAAGCTCCAGAGTGATTTTCATGGCCTTCAATCCTCTAACAGCCTTGCCCTTTGTCGTATACAGCATCATTCCCTACTGCTGTTGGATCATTTCTCTCACGTCCCACTTGTATCTCTCCCCCAGGGTTGTTCGAGTCTATAGAGGGAAGAAGAGCTTCGGCTTCACGCTGAGAGGCCACGCTCCCGTCTGCATCGACTCCGTCATGCCAGGTACTGTCTCTATATTAAAACGTGCTGTAAAGTCCTGGGAACGCCTCCTCAGTGTGTGGTGGTTTGACCCAAACGGGGCACTTTATGTAGGTGAATCTGTTGTAAGTGCCAGCCGCTGGGGGTTGTAGATGATGAGGAGGTGTGTGTGTGTGCTATGACTGGACCAGGAAGCGAGTCTGACTCATGAATTAAATGTTGAGGAGAAAACACTTAAATCAGCCGATGCTTGACAGACACCGGCTGATTTTTAGGGGTCAGTCAAAGTGTTATGTAGTGATTCACAGACATCTGCTGATGGAGTGCTTTGAGTATCCTCTCTAGTTTTTACTAGTGAGAGGCAGTGTTGATTTTAATGGAGGATGTCTGACGGTGGGGCAGTAATTCCATATTTCCGTGTGTTGTTGTTCGGTAGAATCATGTCATGATGAAATAACAATATTGATTTATCATGATGCAATATCCTGTTTTCTAAATTCATGATGAAACATGCAGTTCAATTCGACATCAATCACTATGTACCGATGTACCGATGTGATTTTTTTGAATCCAGTATGGCTATCATCCAACCCATTTTTGTAGGAACTGTCATACAAAATGCAGGTGCAAACCAGGTTCAGCTTTTCAGACAGTCTCTCACAAGAAGTTTTTTTTAAAACAAAATACAGTTTTACTCTGTTGTTAAGTTTACAGTTTACAGACATTATCCTAGAAAAAAGTACAATCAGCAACAATACTGACAGTAAAAACAAAATTTTATTTGAGATACCAGCAGTCTGCCATTATATTGGTCTATCACTTTCCATCACCATGTAGGTATCATTACATGTCTATCAACATAGTCTAAGCAATTTCATGATTCGTATAAAAATACTTGTTAGGATTTAAAAATGGCTTTGATTTGTGGACTAAATTTGTGGACAGTACAGACATTTTATCATGTTTTTTTTGTAACAGTATAGTCAGGCTTACACCAATTACAACGCCCCCTCTGCTAAATGGGATCACTGCCTTAGTGCAGCTAACATTTTGCTTTGAACAATGACATGCAGCCAGTGATGGAAAAATAATTTAAAATTTCATCCCATAGAAACCATTTGAAAAAGTGAAGTTATTAGCTATCTTTAGCCATTCTCTAAGGATATATATCGACATTTTTTGTGGATATGTTAAGCACTTTTGTTTTTTAATTTTCAGAAATGAATTTCATGGATCCTATTTAAGCCTTTTGAAAATGAAACTCTCTAGCTGGAGAGACGGAGTGGCTGTGAAGTTACTGTCGAGGGATTCTGCCAGATTCCTCTGTGTGTCAGCGCTGCGAGGAGGGAGGCGCATGCACGTGTGTGTGTGTGTGTGTGTGTGTTTGTGTGGTGTGTTTGTGTGTGTATTTGATGATGACGGCGTTGTTCCCACCCACCACCATCTCTGTGCTGAAGAGGCCGGGGCTGACTGACTCAGTGGGCCTTATGGAGGCTGGTATGGAGATGCTGGGGGTGGATATTATGTCTCTCATCGTGATTCGCACACAGATCCTGCACTGATAAGCAGGAAGCCGCAGCACCACACCGCAAAGTCTGTCTCATGGCCTGTGAATGTGCCAAGACAAGTGCACATTTCATTATCACATGAATAGCTTGTTATACAATATCCCAGTGTCAGGTAAAAGAGATGACATGGCCATCGATTCAGTAGAAATTCAGCGCTGAGACTGGCTGACAGATGAGGTAGCAGTGTTTGATGCGTGAACCATAGCCCTGTCAAAATAATCCCCCCCCCGGCATTCAGCAGTTGTTGCCTTACGTAACAAGATTTGGCCTTGTGTCTATGGAGAGATCATCTTATTTGTTGATGTGCTTTGTTGGATGTCAAATGAAGATTGGCAGCACTGCATTAGTCATCCACTTCATTAGGAAACGTGCTGTTTACCATTCGTCACCGTATATATATGCTCTCAGGACTACAAGTGGTGCTGGCGTCTGTTCTCTCCCAGCGCTGTCTGTCTCTTCAATGCATGTTATTAGCAGGAGCAGCTGACCCACATTATCATTTCAGTTTCTGATGAATCTGATTTTCTCCCATCTTTGTCTCTTTCTCAGATAGCCCCGCTGAGGAATGTGGGCTGAAACCAGGTGACCGCATCCTCTTCCTCAATGGACTGGACATGAGGTCTGGTTTAAAAGATAATACCAGTGTTTTTTTGTTTGTTTGTTTGTTTTTTTTTAAGGAACAGCTCACCCATTATACAAAACAAGATATTTTCCTTACCATTAGTGCAATCTGTCTATCAAGATAGATCTATGTGATTTGGCAAGATTTCTGGCTACTTTTTCATATTTTGGGTGACCGGTTCCCTTAAATTTGTGTCCTTGCTCCCTGATCATTTCGGCTGTCAGTGTACAGGTAGTTCTCAGTGTTGCTTTCATCCCAGAAGAAGCCGTTTGCTGTCATTCATGTTTTATTGCTGTTTTACTGTCCTCAAGTTGAGTATTTTCATATCAGAGATGCATTGTGCTATACGTCAGTCACCTGGTCCCCACTGGTGGGAATGAAAATAAGCCCCCAAAAACATGTTGCTATATAAACTTTACTTTTAAATCCATGTCCTTTTATTTTGGGTTATCTTTGTTTGCCAAAACAGCAGTTAAATTTTGTACACACAACACAATGCAGTGCATATGTACATAATTGTACATATGGATTGCAGAAAGAGTGGGAGAATTGTAAACTAGACATAAATGAGCTGCTAGATGATCAGTGTGGCCAGGGCTAACAGGACACATCCGATCCCTTTATATTTTTGTTCGTGGGGTTTCTAATTTCCATTTGTCAATAATTCTGTCCTTCAAATATGTGAACATGTGACATTCAAACAACCACAGAGTGGATTTGTTACATGTGTTATCGACTTTATCTATTTTTGATTACACTTGAATCAGAAACACATCCTGAGATGTTAACTTCAGTGTCAACCACTAGAATACTAAGCTAGCTAATGTGAGCAAGTTTTAGATTTTTTTCACTGCAGCTTAAATCCAGGGATATTAAGCGAAGTAGTGAGTGCTGGCATCAGACCTCATTTGAAACAGTAATTTTGTACCCCAACGTGTTTTCCCTGTGCTGGTTTTGTGTATGTGTGTATGTGCATGCATATCTATGTGCACAGTAGGTGTGCACGTACTATCGTGAGGAGGAGGTATACTAGACACGTGGATATATAACTTCATGACATGCAAATTCGGGAAAACTTTTTGCAGGAGTTTTTGTTGTTTTTTTCATGCCCTTTACAACTTTGTGACCTTCTCAGTGCTGCTTCTGGACTCTCAAAGAGCGAGTGTAGGTGTGCAGATAAGAATTCATCCTGAGTGAAATTGCATTACACTTGTGAGAGCTCAGTCAATACAGCATATCCAATATTGCCAGCAGACACAATATTACCCACTCTGCAACCCTGATAGCCATGCAATTTAAGAATCAGACTTGTTCCCAAGGCTGTGAGATCTACTGATTTGTTTGGTGCTGGATTTTTTTTTTTTTTTGCTTTTCTCACTAAGATGGTGCTACAGCAGTAGGAGGTGATGAGGAGAGCAGTGGGAGTTATTCACAAGAGAGAGAAAATAAGTACAAGATATGTGGGGGTATACAACATAGTTTCACAGTGGGTGCATGTAACATATACTCAGTTTGTAAAACATTAGAAACGCCTTCCAAATATTGAGTGGTATGGCCTTTTGCGTAATCCGTGTCTCAGTTTTCTGAGAGCTGAAAACATCTTCTTTTAACCTCACTCCTCTTCGCCATCTCTATCTCCCCCTCAAAACTGAAGTGGATTTGAGTGTTAAAATCACAGAGGGTCATAGTGTTGACTTCAACTTATCTGCAGTCCATCTAATGGAAAGATTTTTTTTTTCCTATCAATAGAGTTTTCTTTATATTTCAAAGATTAACTTTTTGCTGCATATAATGTACATGAATCAAACTGCATGCAAATATCAAACATAAGTGATCAAACACAAAACATTTGTAAACATAAATACTGTGTAACAAGAAATGAAAGTGCCTGTGACATAAGACAAAATATGAAAAGAGTTATTTCAGCTTCAGAGGCTAAAAAGTCCTCAAACAGAACATGAAAATGATAAAGCAAAGTGTTTCGCATTTTGATATGTTACTTTTCACTAGATGTGTCTTTTGGATCTCTGCTCTAAGTAGTTAGCCTATGGGATTGGTCATTGAAATTGCATTTCTGGTGCCATTTTTGTTGCTGTTTGATGTTTTGTTTTTCTGCGACTAACTAGCCAAAAGTGAATCCAGTCACGTCACTGAGAGCTATTCTCAGCTACAACGGGGTTTTATAGGGGGAAAAATTAAATGATCTTCAACATAAATTTCAGCCATCAGGTTTCGTTGTGAACCTCTAAAAATAAAATATCAAAGGCTTCTTTTAGACTAGTTATTTGCAGCACTGTTGACCAAACATACAGGGAGAAATCCAGCATAGAAGAGGGAGAGCTCACTTATTTTTGCCTTTATTGCTCCATTGTAACTGTAGCTGCTCTCTGTGTCATAGTGTTTGACCAGTTTATCAATGGGAAAACAGAATTACACCCTGAAACAACAAAACAGCATCAGAAACATGATTCAGAGTATTCCAGTTTTACTCTGTTTCAGGGTGGCATTTTTCTTTAAACTGTTGGCTTTTTAAAGCTCTAAATCATCTGTTGATGTCCTTCCATTGTTTCATTGTCTCTCTCTGTCTGTAGGAACTGCTCCCATGAGAAGGTGGTGTCCATGCTGCAGGGCAGCGGTGCGATGCCGACTCTGGTGGTGGAGGACGGTCCGTCTGACTACTCCTCAGACCACACTGACCCAGAGGAATCCCCCACCGTGGCTCCCCCCACTGCACCTCACTCCAGGTATCTTGGCAACCAATCTCACATTTCGATTTGACATTTTGAGCCGGTTCACGGTTAGGTGTCCCTTGAGTGGGTGGTTGTTGTACTGTAGGTAAAGGTCTATTTGCTTGTATAGACACTCAAAACTGAGTAATGGAGAAAAGAAATAGACAGGTGAGAAGGTGACACAAAGAAAACCCAAACTTGTCAGCCTAAAAGAAAGAAGACATGCAGAAGAAAAACATAGACATAGGTTGTCAAATCAAAACCTGGGAGAATATTACAAAAATCTACAAAATTCAATATTGCTAAATTAGTCTTAGTGAAATCGTTGTTAAATGTGAGCATACGGTATCTGCAGTACATAAGACATAATTGCAGTGAGTATCAGTACATCATAGACCTGAACCAAGACTAAAATCTGATACCAGGTCTGATTCCAGGCCAGTTTATCTTTAACTTCTCCATGTTTGCCACACAGAAGACTTTATTTTTAAAATGGTACTTAATATCATCTGATACTTCTAACATTAATATCAGCATTGAAGTGGTATTGGTGCATGACTTATCTTAGATGAGTCCAAACCTTGAAATTACATGCATATTATCAGCTACTAAATAAGCTATACAATAGCTTTGTGCCACTATCCTCATACTGAGTTTGCCAACTCTTGTCACTCATTGTGATGGGTTATCATACATATGAACATATGTATTAAAAAGTAATGACAAAATGAAATTGCTTCATCTCCTGTGGTGTCTGTTGTCCAGGTCTCCAGCCCTCAGCTCTCTGCAGTGGGTGGCAGAGATCCTCCCACCGAGCATCAAGGTCCACGGTCGCACTTTCAGCCAGCAGCTGGAGCACCTGCTGACCATCCAGGAGAGGTACACAGTCTGCAAGGCCCTGGAAACCTTCTTCCAACACAGGTTAGTGGAACAGAGGGACAGAGAGGGATGATAAGCGGAGGTGAAGAGAGCTGCTCGAGTTGTTCTGTTGCTGCTGGCCTTCCTCCAACCCCAGTTAGACCAAGGGAGGTAGGGGGGGAGAGGGATGTAACATTGCGTTCTAGAGACGTTGTGAAGATGGAAATTCAAACTTCCTTGGCCCTTTACATCAGAATACCAAATAGGAAAGTCGATCTGACGAGGTTTCTCCAGCTGGAGATACAATTATTTGATGTCAGATAACATGGTAGCAAAAAGGGCTGCTTTGAGTAAGGACCCTTGAGATTAAATTGACAAAAAATACAGAATAAGCATGTAATGCATCAGTGAATCAGATTGATCATAACAAGCATGTAGACTCAACTATCAAATGAAGTGCTTATTCCATGATTTTTTTTCATCAATTTTCAGAGTCTAAATGTTCTTACTTATATTGACCCTCAGCAATTTTACATAATGCAACTTGAAATCCTCACAAGGCAAGCAGCTCCAAATAGCAGTGAGAGGTAAATGTTTGAAAAAATATAGCTTCAGTACACCAAAAAATCCTGTAACATTATATGTCACTTTGCCAACCTTGGCAAGTGTGTAATGGTTCATACCAAAGGAAACCGAACACACCACACAGGAAAAATATCAACTGTGGTGAGTCCAGCTTCCTCTGGATGGAGTGCTAACTCACTACTGTTTAGGACACACTTTTTGTTTTGCTTATGAATTGTCATTGGTCACTTCCTATTGCGGAGGGAGAGGTATCCATATCCAGCATTTGAATTTAATTTGGGTGTACTGGGTGAATATACAGGGTGTCAATTACAGAGGTGGCCGCTCTTCTTTAATGTTATAAACATCTGATAATATACATATTTTAGATTTGGCAAAGAAAATCTTGTAAATGTCTATGGGTCTCTCTTGTGTAAAGGTTGTAATTACCTGTTGGGAATTTCTGATTTCCAGTTTTAAATTGCACGCAGCATGAAGTCTGTCTTGTTTATCAACCCTCAAGGTTTCTTGCTTCTACCACAGATTCATGGGATAGAGGGAGGGATGGAGGAGAGATGATCTGCTGAGTGGGATTACATGTGATGCTTTGATTCTGATCCAAGCCCATGATGCGTCCTACATGACATGCCGCAGGATTACAACTAAAATATCAGTTTAATTCTACTGTATGAACGTGAAAACACCTGAGGGCGCAGTCAACAAATCCTGCATATCTGACAGTCCTTTGATATCCTCCTACCTTCCGATGATCTGTTTTCATCCTGTTCTCTCTCTGTACTTCTGTACTTCTTATGACCCATTACAGAGGATTTAAATCTATCTGCTGAACGGCGATTAGCAGTTATGATGTTAGTGGTGAATATAAGTGGTGAAAATAGCACATGGTGACATGTATGTAACATTTATGTATGTTTTGTGTCTGTGTACATGCAGGAACGTGGACACCCTGATAGTAGATGTGTATCCAGTTTTGGACACTCCAGCCAAACAGCTGATCTGGCAGTTCATCTACCAGCTGCTGACCTACGACGAACAGGAACACTGCCAAAGCAAGATCTCACGCTTCCTTGGTTTCAAGGGTGCTGGTGAGCCAGAGCCATTTAGAAAAACAAAACAAGTATACTTATTAGCATGAGCAGATGATCATTTAGCTGCTTGATTGATTGTACACAACATGGCGGTTCTGCTCAGAGCAAGATCTTGCTCTTTAAATCTTCAATAACAAATTGGTTGGTCATGCAACACATTTGGGTTCTAGATTTTCATTCCATCACTTAGTTGACGAAGATTTGCCATGCACCGGTGTCCTCCCAGGTTTTCTCTGCACCCCATCTTTCTTGTCTTTCTCCATTTGTCTTTGAACATTCAAATGGTAAACCACCTGGTGTGAGCTGTGCTGTACTGCTACTCCCACAGAAACAACCCAGTAATTGTACTGCATGTAATTATTATGTAAAGCATCTGTTATGTAAATGATCATGTGAATCTCTGCAGCAGCATCACAGTGAGACAAAATGTGATGCCAAGTTTTCATGTGTGTGTTGGAGCAGCGGTGGAGCCTGAGCTGGGTCCAGAGCACCACAGGAGGAGCAGCTCCATGCGCGTGACAGGGACGTCGTACCGCAGCAGCCTCCGAGAGAGGAGCTCTGACGACTGCATCATCGGGACTCACCTGGGAATGGGTAGGTTGCAGATCCCCAGAGTTCTGAAAATTCAAACTTCAACTTGGGAAATAATAGAAATGTTGGAAATGGACAATTAGCTACCTCACTTGTTGTGACTTGTTTGTTAACAGGCCACTGTTATTCAAAGAGAGAGACCTCAAGAGACCGCTTGACATTGTTGTAATACCTACTGATTGCCAATAGAGGGTGGTAGAAGTCATAGAATACATCATGCACCTTTAACAAATTTGAAATAAGATTGGCTCAGATTGTACCAACATAGGAGAGAAAAGATCAAAGAAGAAATGACTCAGTTAAGATCAGGGGAAATGTTACAATCATGCAATTATTAAAAAGTAGGAGCTTGAAAGCAATGAATTAATACAGAGATAATGCTGAAGCCCAGTGGCACAAGATGTTCCTTCATTTTTCTCATTACACAGACCTCCATACCTGTATAGCAGATGCTCTCCCTGAAAAAAACAACTTCAAAGCAAGTATGCTTTGTAGTTAGAGAGTATTTGTGCTTCATGGGCAAATAGAACATGAAGGGTAATTTTTCATTATGACAAAGCACCAAATACCTTTTTTGTTAGATGTTGTCATCTAACTAACTTGGATTTTGTTGCAGCTTCATTATGAACACACTTTATACTGGAATCATCTAAGTAGAGATATTCAAATTTAATGTCAGACCCTTTGGGGGTAGAAATCCCTGAGCTTGTTGGGAAAATCTGAGTAATACTCACCCATCCCTTTACAGCTTCCACTGAGGTTTCCTTGAGCAAGGCATCGAACACCCAACTGTAGCAGTATAAGTGTGTGGGTGCACTGAGCAGCTCCCAGGTTGGAATGTGTGTAGCTGTGAGAATGTGAAGTAGGATGGCGATGAAAAACATTTGTATTCACTTGTGAATAAATAAGACCAAAAAAATCTCATCACTAGTTCATGTGTCAAGTTTAAGTCCATATCTCAGTTGGCTTTGCTTTTGATAAGCTCGCAAAACTGTCAGTTCAAAAGCACACTTTTCAGTTGAATTTATTTCCAACTGAAGCTGTTTCAGGTTTCAGGGGTTTCATTCATGTTTTCCCCTGTTTTCCATTTCCCATTGCCAACTCCTGTACCAAGAGCCAAGCTTTGCCTGTTGTTCCACTTCTTCATCCTCTCTTCTCTTGGCTTGAGGTGGATGGAGTAGGGATGCTTATGTCCATCTGTCCTTGTTCATGCCTTATTGTGCTTTAGGAATTCATGTCGATGAATCTGGGAGTCCGGAGGAGAGGCAGTGTGGAGATGGGACCTCCTTCCCTGAGTCCCCCGACCTCAATCATGTAGGTATAACAGCAGCTTTTCAGCGCCTAGCCATTCACCAACCAGCATTATTAATGCTGGATGTGTTATCTGTGCTTTCTTGTCTCACATCTTTTGAAGGTCTGCTCATAACCACTGCAATTCAACATTTTATTTGATTTTAAAATTAATTTATGGCTGTAGTTTACTTGTGGCCAGCAAATTATTTCTAAAAGACTTAAAAGCAGTGTGCATGTGGGCCTTCAAAACTAACGTACCGCAGTGATTGTGCGCTAACCAGCTGATCATGCCTCCACCCATAGATGACAGGTGTGTACACAGAGCTGGAGAACGTGTACACAGGGAAGAATGCACCGCCACTGCAGAGTAGCACCTCACCAGAGCCCGAGGGTCTGGGACAGACTGAGGGCTACAGCCGCCCTCTTTCCCCCCTTACACTCCCCCCTATCAACAAAGGTACTGCGGAGCCAACACATGCTCACATACAGATACACACACTGTGCACATGCTTTCAGTCGCACGCTGTTTCTAGCTCACCGGTTCCTGACCCCTGTGCCATCATGGTTCAAGAGTCTGCAGGTTTTCATTTGAGCTCGGCACTGCAGCAGCTGATTTTAGAGATCAGCACATGTTTAAACAGAGAGAGGGAATGAGTGAAATCAAATGTAGCATTTGGTTGATGAAAATCTGATATGATATTGAGCCTTGATGGCACATGGTTAATGACACATTCACGTCATGTCAGCTTTATCATTAATATGAGCTGCCTACAGGGAAAAGATATATTATTAGTAGTCTCTTATTCATAATTACAAGCTGGACATGAGGAATTTTTAGTAGGCTTAGATATCTCCTTTGTCATATTGTTTTTGTGCTTATCTTCAGATATGAGGATTATGGCATATACACACTACACTTGGTTCCAGTAACACCAGTGTGTTACAGGTGGTAAATATGGCAGGAAGTCCCTTAATTCACCAAAATAATTATTATCAAAATTATCATTTTCATACTAATCTGACCAGCTCTACTTATAAGAAAGTGAGCAGTAACTGCTGCTGTTTGTTTATGGTGGGTTTTTAACTCATAGACACAAATTATTTTAGATGTTTACATCCCAGTAAAACTCAGGAAAGCTTTCAAGTTGCAGCCGTGAGATGTCATCCCCAGTCCTCCCCTTTTTTTGATATGACGTGAATGCAAGACTCACTGCTCTAACGCTCTATCACTCAAATTCTACAGTCTACATCATATACACACACAAGCATTTGGTTATTGATCTTTTTGTTGCCATGGTAACCTCTTAGAGGAAATGATCCTCCAGGGAACAACATCGCCAGCAAACAAAGTCATTCATAATACTTCAAGACAGAGAAGTAGCATGATTTATAAGCTGAGCCCATCTGGTAAAAAGAAATTGCCATTACTAAATGGCCTAAACATCTGCAGCGTGAAGGTCAAACGTCATGCCATGTCTACGGCAGCCATCTTTAACTCAAATCATTGTTTTGGTTCCCCTTCCTTCTCTACAGGGAACCGCAAGTCAGGCCTGTCCCTGTCCTGGAAGGAGCCCCTGCCCACCCCTGTGTATGAGATCTACCACCAGAACAGCCTGGACTCCAACCCGTACGTCAGCCTGGAGAGCCCCCCTCCCTCCCCTGAGCCGTCCGACAACGCTCTCAGCCCGCTCAACCGCCGCAAGAAGCTGTTCACCTTCTCCCGCCCGCCCCGCAGCCGTGACACCGACAAGTTCCTGGATGCTCTGAGTGAGCAGCTGGGCCACCGGGTCACCCTGGTGGATGACTACGTACCCGGCGAGAACGACTACGAGGAGGTGAGAAAAACCCACCTCCAACTGGCCGCATCATCTAGTATATTCTTTATGTCTTCACATCTGGTCTCATAGTCTTTCCATATTTTTTTAGGGTTCAGGTTACAATGGTAGTTTTGCTGTTAATGAAAATCAGCAACGGTGATATATTTTTTCCATGTTTTAGAATTATAGGTGCCATTTGTAGAGTTTTAAGGAAGGGATAATGTACAGCCAGACAGTCACGACTGGCTAGCTGTACATTATCCCGCTTATTACATGGCTACTTTTGAAAGAGAGCAATAATTTGAAGCAAAATATTAATTTTGAAATCATTATATTAGCCTTCAAAACAGTGACTCCACTGAAACAATCAACAGATTCCGTTTAATTCATAGCCAGACCTGCTACATTTGTTATAGTCTGCGTTACTGTATTATAATGTATTCTATGCTACGCTGTGGGTTTTTTTATGTTCTGTTCATAAGTTATCTTGTGATTTGATAGCCATGTTGTATTGATTTCTTGGCTGCAGCAGGTGTATGAACTATCATTATACAGAAATATTGGATGACTGAATGTCATTGACCAATCAGGTTTTAGTATTTAACACAGCCGTGTAATAAATATCAATACATCATTTTCAGGTTAATTATTGATACCTTGGTATAATTACTGTGAACCAATTGGCCTCTATCTCACACCAGTGGTTTTTGCTGGTGACTACATTTTTCCATAAAATTCACGTTCCCTCCTGCTGCACAGAGGGTGCTTCAAATTTCATGTTTTCTCTTTGGTTTCAGTGAAGAGGATAAACATGTTTGAAGTGATTTTTTTTTACCTTCTTCCATTGCCAGAGACTCTGGAAATTTTTGTCCATTTTGCTCTGGTAGAACAGTGGCCTATTACTTAGGGCTGGGCAATTAATTGAAAAATAATCGAAACCGACATTTAGGGCTCTTAACCGACATAATCCTGCCCATGTCGGTTATTCCGGTTACCACACCACAACACGTCACATCACAAAATGCTCCTAGATATGCTATAGATATGATAATAATATATAGCCTAGATACTGATGATTAATTATTGTACTACTACTACTACTACTACTACTAATAATAATAATAATAATTATGATAATAATAATCATTAGGGAGCAAAATTCTGAGAAATTAATATAGCCTGCTTACTATGTAGGCACGCTATATTATTATTAGTGCATATATATACTACTCCTAATAATAATATAGTAATAATATTACTTGAAATAATATTTGTTTAGAAGAGATGCAGCTTTTTGTAGTTTGACATTGCCGTTTTGTTTGCAAAAGATTCAAGCTATAATAATCGGTAATAATCGTTCATTAATCATAATCGAGGTAAAATGTTCAGTTAATCGTGATTGTGATTTCTGCCATAATCGCCCAGCCCTACTATTACTGTTACCTGTTGTAAAATAATACAAAAGATTTTTCACAAAATCCACCCTTGTGGTAGACGATGTAAAATGCAGCGTAGACACTAGTAGAGGCTGCCAAGCTTGGTAATAGACTTTTTGTTGTGATTTTTTTGCAGTATTTATACGAAGATCTCAAAATTAATGTGGCAACGGTGTATTGATGTTAAATAGCTTCATGTTTTTGTTTATTTGAAGATTCCAAAAAGGCTCATTTTAAAGCATGACTTAATTAAATTGTAGTGTTGCATGTTTACATTAGAGCAACTCTAATGTATGCTACAATGAACACTTGTGTCACATGAACAGATTTATCATGGTGGTTGTCATGGTTTCAGAAGAAGAGATGTGCCTGTAAGTAAAAAAATGATTAACCTACTTAGTGTTATGCAACAGACACTAATTATATCTACTTATTTCTGTATAAATGTGAGGTGTATGTGTAATGCTATGCTGCCTCAATTAGTTTGGATAAATTAGGCAGTAAAACATGCACATTGTGAGGGCGTTTGTCTCCGGATATGGGAATAGTTGCACATACTGCACTGGTTTGTAATTGTATATACAGTTCCTGTACATAAATAGATATGTAGAAGTCAAGAGAGATTTTGAACTCAAGGTAAGTTTCTAGATCAGGTGGTTCATTCAACACATTTTTCTTACATTTTAAGAACTGATTTAATGATGTCATAAAAGGCCTTTCTCAAAGGCAAAGGTAGAATAAGCCTCATTTCCTTATATAACTGGAGTGCAAGTGTCAGATAAGTGGTCCTTTGATAATGAATGTAATGAAATATTCCCATGACCTCAGAAGTATATTGTGAGACAGCAAAATAATGAGCAGGGATATTAAGAAATTATTTGTAAAACACTTTTGAATAGGAGAGAATTAGAGCTCAAGCATGTAAGAAAGAGGTCTGATGGGCATCTCTCCTCTCTCCAGATGAGTTTCCATGAAGATCAGGACATGGGCTTCATACCTCGTCAGCTCAGCAGTGCCAGCAGTGAGGATCACAGTAGTAGTGATGAAGGCACTTCCCTCTCCTGCTCCTCTGGCTCTGAACCCATCCCCCCGCCGCCAGACCAGAGCCCCCCACCTCCCCCGCCCTTCCAGACCCCGATCCCACCCCCCTTCCAGTTCACTGACCCCCTGCCACCCATCCACTTCTCCCCAGAGCATGTCCCCCGTGCCCGTGTGGCCTTCCACCCGCAGCACCCCATCATCCCTCCGCCCCCGCCACCTCCAAGGGCTTTCCTATCCAGCCGACCCCTCTTACACAAGGTGCTCCCCACCCATGATGAGACAGAGCAAGGCCATCCGCGCTTCCAAACCACCTCCAGCCGTCTCCACACCCACGGCACCCTGGCTTCCCACCGCTCACCCCAGCCGTCCCGCCCCAGCCACCTCCCTCGGCAGATCAGCCAGCCCCAGCCTGTCCGCCAGCCGTCCCCCCAGCCCTCCCCCCAGCTGCTGAGGCCAAGCCAGCTCGTTCTGCAGAGGCACCACCAGCTCCACCACCAACACAGCTACCAGGGCCCACTGCCACCATCCCTAGGGGACCAGAGCCACACCTCATCCCATAGTCAAAGCCACACCCCGCCCTCCTCGCTGCTCTCTCAGCAGCGGAGAACTCACTCCACCCTCCCCACTCACACCAAAAGCTACGAAACCCAACGCCAGGAGCGCCAGGAGTGCCAGTCGCAAAAGGTAACATTCACTCTTAACTTTGATGAGTGAACATGAATGCAAAACATGCACTTTTCTTAATTGGGACTATTTGTCGCTGGAAATTATGGATATACGATGGCCCACATACTGTGCTCTGCTTAGCATTATCTAACAACACACACTTTATGGGGACCATAAAGTGAACGCCCATTACTTTTACCTCCTGTAAAACAGTGTATCTTCAGTGGTGGCCTCATGCTGCAGTAGGCTGAAATAAACATCGATCAATAATACCTTGAGAAATTTTTTGAACTGTCCCATCAAATAAAATTGTCTCTCTCTGTCTCTCTCCGTAACTGACATTCTATTGGTTTACACTTGTAAATGTTCCTCCCCTGCATTATGTCTCATCCTAACACCCCGGTATAACCAGAAATACATCAAATCAAGAACATAAGAAAGCCTTTTGATTGGGTCTTTAAGAGGGTTGTCCTCCATTTAATGCCTCCCTAAACAGACTAAGACAAATTACACATGTATAGTTGTTACTCTGGTATCAACAGGTTGTACATTGTTGTTTTTTGGCAAAGTTATAATCCTTGGAATGTTTATATAAATGCATTTCCATTTGGTACTACATAACAAAGTAGGGATTCAACATATAGCCACGTCTTGAAACCCTTTACATTTGCTGCTCTGAACACTTGGTGTCTGCTAAATCTTTTCTGGAAAAAAATCTTTTGGTGAACAGGATAACTTTTACATTCTTGGCAGCTGAAACAGTTTGTTTGGTTTGTTGACATAAATAGAAGAAGAATTGGCTAGCATGAGCAGTGATAGCCAGACAGACAAAGAAAAGAGTGCCACCCACCAATCAATAGAATATCCAAGAGTGATTGAGAAGTTATTATGGGGAAATGCAGGGCAAAAAACACCACAGCAGTGAGTGCACAGATTGCATCTTAAAAGTTTTGGGTGTGGTTTTTTATAGTGCAGATGTACACAGATGGAGGACCCACTTAAGGCCGTGTTTTGGTTTGACGAGGCTTAACCGAGCAGACGACATGACACGTCTTTTGGCAGCCAGCCCATTCTTCTCATGTGTCATATATTCCAAGCCGACCCAAACAGTGCAAGATAAAAAAAAAAAGCATTGCATTTATCCCTTTCCTCAAAAGAAATTCATGAGAAATAGAAGATAAATCTCACCTATACAACAGTGCCAACTCAAACATCAGTGTCCAGTGAGAGTGTAATCACACTCCACCTACAGCTGGTTTTCTCTATTCAAAAAAAAAAAAAAAAAAAAAAAGCGGTGAAATAGTGGAAAAGTTTTCCTTGTTGCAATGTTGCATCTGCTTTGTATGGGGTCATGCCACTCAATTACAAGTGGACAAGTCTTGCATGTAGATTGTTTATTGGACAGAGTTTTGGTACCCTGCCACGTTAGAGATTGCATTCTCTATAACTTCAGCCAAGCATGATGGACTGTCTGCACTCTCTGCCATAATTCACACTCATGGTGTGAATTATCAAATCCAACAAACGGAGTAAACAAAATAAACCACTCAATATGGTGTTAAGGCGTCTTGTGTGTTTCGTATAACATCCAGAGTTGCTGATGGAAATATTGTGTGACTGGTTTTAAAAAATGTTGTCATACGGTTTTCCAAGGTACCCCCGCCCCCTCCTCCACCCCTGCCTCCCCCCACTGCCCCCCCTCCACTGCCCACATCCAGCCCTCACGCCGCGGACTCCAACCACATGAGTGTGAAGAGGTTGCGCTGGGAGCAGGTGGAGAACTCTGAGGGAACCATCTGGGGACAGGTGAACGGCTGCAGCAGTTTTCGTCTTTCAGTAAAGCTGTATTCATCCATGTTTCTTTTCACAGTGCTTGTATTAATCTAAATTTTAGGCCCTAAAAATAAGCAGAATGTCTTAGATACAATAAACAGTAGTCTTCAGAGCCACAAGTGGACATGATGTCCCTAAACATTTAAATTCTTGCTAGCTTTTTATTATTTCCTGTTTATAGTTTCCGAAGTTTTATCAGCTGTGTTCCATTGTAAGTACATCTGTTTGTGCCAGCATTTATTAGATCTTAAATTCTGGGTATTCTGGCATGAAACGTTCCTTAAAAAAAAAAAAAAAAAAGTCTTCATTGGCTTTCTGAAACCTACAGATACCCTGTGTAAGGGTACATGAGCTGCTGTAACACAGAAGGGAAAGTGCATTCTCATCTGAAATTTTGAATAGAAGTGTGGCTGTTTTTACTTACATTGTGTTTTCATGAATTACTACACAGTATTGTTGTGTACTTACCTTTACATAGGCTGATACATAGGTCATTTACTGGAATAAAGCCGATGTAAAGTAGTGGAATGTCATTTCGTAAATATTTGGATGCACTGAAAGCTACATTTCATTGAGCAATATTGTTTATCTCCCCACCACAAGAAGGAAAATTTCATCCAATTTCATGTTGATTCTGATACCTGTGTGTTATCAAAATTCATCACGCTTTGCAGCACTTGAGAAAATCGTTTTCTGCAAATCACATCTGCTGTTTATTGAGCAGTGTCTGCTTAATAAGCAATTACAAATTCTGTTATCGTGCGAATTCAGCCTTAACCGTGAATCTTCACTCCTTGGCTGAGAGTTTTCTCATTTGCACCACCATCCTTTTTCCATATTCAGAAAGACCTGCTCTATCTGTGACTGCTCATGTCTGGAAAAATCTGCTGTTTATGTGTGCACACATGTGAGCTCGTGGAAATACACACCATATATTTGCAGAAGGTTGGACTTTTTGGTCACAGCCATACTGACCATGCATAATGACTTATTCACACTTTTACAGTGTGTATAGAAAATGATTTCAGCTGGGTGGTCATAGATTGCTCAGCGTGACTTTAGTGTGTTTGTGTTGTTGTTTATCTTCAGCTCAGAGAAGATTCAGACTACGACAAGCTGAGTGACATGGTGAAGTATCTCGACTTAGAGCTGCACTTTGGGACTCAGCGCAGATCTAGTAAGCTTTTTATACTTCTCTTTACCTCATGTCAAGCCATATCATCTTTGCATCATAACTTCATTATGCTAAATATTCTGATTGCAATGTGTTAGTTTTGTTTGTTTTATATGAAGTGGGGTACGAAATTAACTTTTTTTAGAGGGCCATTTTCCCCCTTTGATCTGATTTTTAGCATTTTGGACTTATATGGGGGTACTTAAATTATAAAATAATATATATTTGCATTACTTGTTTGCAAATGAACACTCAATTTGTACCACAAAACTGGCCTTATTGTAAAATTTGAATACACCATCACATAAATAGAATAACAATCGGAGACATTTTCTTCTGCTTCAGGCTGCATGATTGGTTGTTTCCTAATCATTTTGTCTCCCCAACACATTTTAAAGAATTCCCTGCTTATTGTGTCCCACACATCACCTACTGTAGTCCACATGGGACAGTAGCCGCATTAACTCAGAAATATATGACAGTCCACCGACTAAATTGGAACAGAGTGAAATGGAAAAACAGCTACTCTGTATTATCAGGGGCATTTTTGGTGTCCCATTTTTAATTTTGTGGCCATTTTATGGACTTTGAAAGGCAGTTTTGCCACACGACGCTGTTAATTTCTGACCCAGACATATGGCTTTACGCGTAGAATATGCATCCATTGACATGACCTGTTTTGTTTGTACCTTCACAGTTACCATGTTCTCCATAAGCTGCTTTGGAGCCTCTTCATTCACCTGCCCTACAAATTCATCCTCCACAAGGCACCAACCCTCACTCTCCCTCCTCTGTGTCTGCACAGAGCTCAGTAATAAGACAGCTCTGTCACTGAGGAAAGGGCAGCTTGCCTCTATTTATCTCACACTGTTTCCTCAGCCTCTAACATACTCCACATGGCCGTCTTGGTCTCTTGAGGATTAAGTGGCAGAGCTCTCTTGTTACATACCTCTGTGTTATTAACCCACTGACCTGCCATTACTTGTAGCCAGTGTCTGTGTGGGTGTGTGTCCAACCCCCGGTGCCTGGAGAACACATCCTTACACTCTTATTAAAATTATCAGTCTCTCCTCCAGAGCCGACCTTCCTGCCCGAGAACTTTAAAAAGAAAGACGTGGTGGAGATCCTGTCTCGTAAGAAAGCCTACAACGCCTGTGAGTATGACAGACAGGAGGCCGCCAGACAGGGACAGTTCAGACGCCTCAGAAGTTCAGGTTCAAAGCTGTGAATCACTCACTGCTGAATTAGACCTACAGATACATGGATTTCAATCTGTTTTTCAATAGGTCCTTCAAAACATGCTAAAAGTATTATTTTTAAATAAATAAATAAAAGGGAAATGTAAGTAATATATATCTTTCTGATGTAGTATAGAAAAACAGTACATATATATATACTGTGCAAAATAAAAAAAAAAAAAATAGTATATAACAAGTGATACATAAGTGAAAGTAGTATTTAAAAACGGGAATAAAGAAAAAGCCGCAGACTTGATTTGGCATGGTTTAAGTAGGTATTAGTAAATAGCTACATATGAATATATAAACAGTAAAGGCTTGTGTTATGTTTATAAGAATATTCATTGTCTTATGGTAGTTGCAGTGCTGGAAAGACTGTGTGTGTTTGATTGGGTTTTGTTCTGACAGAGGAATATAATATTCAAAAATTGGGCCACACTTGACAAAAGTAATTGAATAGAACTTTATTCCCATTGCAGACAAAACATTTTTGGCTTTTTGGCCTTCAGCGCTGTCTCTGACAGGATGACAGGGTCACCTGCCTCTGTAACAGGGAAGGGCCCAGGTTCATTCTGCTGTAATTACATCGCAGGGACTCCTCCAACACAAGGCTTTTTAAACTTTTTCATGGTTTGAACTGACTGTCATTTAGCCGCGGGCCCCCATTGAAGTGATTTTTCCCTATGAGACACTGATATGAAAAGATGTTTTGGTTTGGGTTGAGTATTAAATTGTTCAGATGCCATGCATGAACATTGACAAGTAGATTAAACATTATGTTAAAATGTAAAAAAAGAAGAAAAGTATACATTTTTCTTGTAGCAATTTCTAGTGAAATTAAATTAATGAAATTAAGCATCACCTAGAAGCCACTCAAGAACCCCTGGGGGTCCCTGGACCTCACTTTGAACACCATAATGTAAAGTAATTTATTCCTAACGTTCTATGTTTACACCACATGTTTACACCGCAGGAACACTGAAGTGCATTTCAGGAAATGACACATAATGACAGAAGGTCTCCTTTTGACGAAAGAACAGAACTGATGGTCATAGTGATTAATCCACTGTAGGTGCACCCTCCACCTCCACTTGACCTCCTCTCCTCTCCCCCCACAGCCATCCTGATCGCCCACCTGAAGCTCTCTCCGGGAGAGCTGCGTCAGGTCCTGATGAACATGACGACCGACCGGCTGGAGCCCGCCCACATCAAGCAGCTGCTGCTCTACGCTCCCGACGACGAAGAAGTCAAGCAGTACGAGCAGTTTGACCAGGACCCGGCCAAACTCAGCGAGCCCGACCAGTTCATTTTCCAGGTGAAACACAGTCTGTGATATAATATATTTTAGTTTTTCATGAGCAGCACACCTGGGTTAGACTATTTCTGTTCACATGCATATAAATTATTATACCATTTTTAAAAAAGCAGACCAAAGAAATCTCTTAGACAAAATAAGCTGTAATGGAGGAAGAAAAAATACCCTGGAAAAGGCGAAATAATTTTCCAGTAAGCAGGAATCAATCGTGTTTTTCAGAGTTTTAATCTGCACAGCGACTGCAACACAAACATGACAGAACAGTTCAAGTTAAAATACACAAAGGCAGGGTACAAATAAGCCTCATGGGAACTCAAATGCGCATCTGTGCAAATAAAGTTGGCAACTCAAATATTGATACTTGTATCGCTAATATATAACAAGAGGAAGTATTGCAATAGATAACGTTATGGATTTATTGTTCTATCCCCAGTAACATGTTTAAAGATTGTATACTTGAAGCTGCAACAACCAAAATCAAAGGTTGATTTATTTATTTTTAATATTAGATTGATTATTGATTTGTTGCTTTTAGTATTAGTACTGTTTCACTGCTTATATGGTACTGTCTTTATGTGCATAATTCTTTTTTTACTTTTTGTGCTGCTATGACCTAAATTCCCCACGGGAATCAATAAAGTCTCATGTTAGCAAACCAGAACAATGAAAAAGAATACAATTAAAAAACAAAACACAAGATTTTTTTTTTTTTTTTTTTTCCAAAGTAAGGTGAGATGATAAAAGTTCTTTCTGTCAGATGCTGATGGTGCCCGAGTACAAGATGCGTCTACGGAGCCTCCATTTCAAGACGACCCTGCAGGAGAAGACCGAGGAGATGAAGATTGCATACGACTACATCTACAAGGCCTCAGTGGAGCTGAGGAGCAGCAAGAAACTGGCAAAAATCCTGGAGGTAAAAACAATCTCACTTAGCAAGTCACGTCTCCCTTGATCCAGTGTGTGAATATTTTGGAACAGCTCAGTGCACCCTGCAGGCCACCGCCAACATTCAAGACACTGATGGCGGCTCGCCAAGCGTCATCCAAA
This sequence comes from Myripristis murdjan, assembly GCF_902150065.1. Taxonomy (NCBI): domain Eukaryota; kingdom Metazoa; phylum Chordata; class Actinopteri; order Holocentriformes; family Holocentridae; genus Myripristis; species Myripristis murdjan. The sequence continues at coordinate 14,237,260 of NC_043998.1, forward strand.
TATTTATTTTTGTGGTTTTCCTCCACTGTTCCATCTCACTTAACACAATAAATATATTAGCCTCTAGTAAGTTCTTTCTGACTGCAAGAAAAGAAACGACTGCAGCTTTGTTATGTTCTTTTTAAAGGAACAGGTCACCCAAAATAGAAAAACAAATGTTTTTCTACTTAACCCCCCAGTGGAATCTATCCATCCAGATCGTTTGATCTGGCTGTGTTTTCAGTTTACTGAAGCCTTCCCTGTCTTCCTTCAGCCCAATACAGCGGGTTTGGATGGGATTTTTATTTATTTACTTATTTTTATTTTTTTGGAGCTCAAGCCCTCAATTATTTACATGTGAAAAACTCAACAACAACAGCTCTTTCCAAAAACCTGACATAATCCACAGCCCTAACGCAAGAGTGCTGTTAAGAACTGTTGTCTGCCAAAGAACGCCTGTAAACTGTATCTGTCCACCACGAAGGAGTAAAATTAGTGGAAGATTGCAGCAGGCTGGAATTCTATCCAAATAGGTGTATTTTGGGTGAACTGTCCCTTTTTGTCAATCACTCTGACATTGTGCACTGATCATTATGATAAAAGAAACAATGAATAACATAATATTATATATATAACATATGATATACATAATATACAAATGCTTTTACTGCTGGCTGTTGGAGATGATAATTTTTTATTTGAGTGTCCCTGGTGCAGAGGTTGCAGGTTAGAGTTCGTTATGAGTCAAAATCTCTCCTTTTTTGGTCCATAGTTTGTGCTTGCAATGGGGAATTACCTGAACAACGGCCAGCCCAAGAGCCACAGGACCACTAGCTTTAAGATCAACTTCCTAACTGAGGTTTGGAGGCCTTTGCTTTAACTTTTTTTTTAATTAATTGTTTTTGCATCAGAGTCTGTGGATGATCATATCTCCCCCTCCCGCCCCCCTTCTGTCTCACAGCTAAGCACAACCAAAACTGTAGACGGGAAATCCACCTTCCTTCACATTCTGGCCAAATCTCTGTGCCAACATTTCCCTGAGCTGCTCAACTTTTCCAGAGAGCTAACAACAGTGCCTCTGGCAGCCAAAGGTATGATGATATTACAGCAGCAGGGCTCTTTTCCTCTGCTTTCCTTCCTGAAATGTTTTGAAGCAGAATGCATTTGTTCCATCCTGTCAAATGCCATCACTGCACATACAGTACACAGTGTTCTGGATGTTAATTGTCACAGCGGGAGCAGCAGAACATTACTCAGAGCAACCGATTTCATGCAAATTTATGTGCCTCTCTTTTCTTTATGTCTGTTCAATCTACTATTCATAAGGTTAGGTTTTATAATATCAGGATAATCGTTTACATTTTCTCATCTGACATTTTAAAACTCAAAAGGGACAGGCTTTGTGCTATGTGAAAGTACAAGTTGTAAAAAGTGTTGTCCGCTTCCAGCTGTGGGGAGCAGTCACTGCAACACTGTCTTACAGCCATATTATGAAAACTGGAAAGTACCTGTTTACTCAAGTACTGTTAAATACAATTTTGAGGTGCTGGCACTTAACCTAACTATTTCCATTTAATGAGACTTTATACTTTTACTGCACTACATTCCAGAGGGAAACATTGTGCTTTTTACTGCATTATGTTTATCTGATGGCTGTGGTTATTGTACTGGCTACTTTGCAGAATAAGCAAAACATGCAAGACAGACAGTTCAATTCAATGCAATTCAATGGTTTATTCAAGGTTTATTTGTATGGCGTCAAATCATAACAAAAGCTATCTTAAGGCGCTTTACCGAGACCCAACAGATTTTGGCTCATTCCATGAACCAAAATCTCCCCCATGAGCAATCACATGGCGACAGTGGTGAGGAAAAAACCCTTTAAACAGGGAGAAAGCCTCGAGCAGAACCTGGCTCTGGGTGAGCGGCCATCTGACTTGACCGCTTGGGATGGGTGAGAGAGAGATGCAAAATAAATAATCTCATAAAATAGAAAGCAGCAGTGATATATTTAAACTACCCAGTGGAGTGCTACTTATAGCACCTACATTAAAATACCTCTTGCAGGTTAATGCATTTTTTTAATGGTAGTATTACGTCTACTATGAGTACTTTTTCCATCACTGACTGTTCATAATCCCATGAATAAGTATTGCTGCTGTTTTGTGCAGTGAACCAGAGAACCATCACAGTAGAGCTGAGTGACCTTCACTCCACCATCAAGGATATCAGGACGGCCTGTGTGAAGAGCCCAGCCACCTCCGAGGACCACTTCGCCTCAGTCATGAGTGTATCCTTCCAGCCACAAATACTGTATAATATGCATACAGAGAGTATGACACTGAAATTAGGGTTCAGCAGATATGACATTATGTATTCCCTGTGGGTAAATTAGGTAATGGGCGTTTGGTGGTTGATACCAGTGTTTGCGGACGGATGTCAGTTTTCAGTGTCTTTAAATCTGACAGTTGTGTTGCCAAAAAATAACACATTTTCACTGTTTCCCTTTGAATGCTCCTCTCGTCAGGGTGGAGAGGCTTGTGAAACAGTGTCTAGATCATGATGGGACCCTAACACTCTCTGTTGAACCCTACAAGAATGATTAGAAGCCCCTTAAGCAGGACCCACCCCTGTGTAGTTGTGATCATGGAAGAACGCCCATGGGTTCATAGACTTTAAACATGGGTGGACATAGCCTTGCCAAGCCCTGTCCTTTTGCAGAACCATTTCTGCAGAGAGTGTTTGACCCTTAACCTTTGGCACCACAGAGCTTCCTGGAGAACAGCCACCCTGCGGTCCAGTCTCTGGAGTCCCTGCAGGCCAGAGCCATGGAGGAGTTCTCCAAGGTGGCCTCGTACTTTGGAGAGGACAGCAAGGCCACCAGCACAGAGGCCTTCTTCGGCATCTTTGCAGAGTTCATGTCCAAGTTTGAGGTGAATCGATATTCTGTTTGATCCCCTTCCCGGGCTTTCTTTTCCATACAGAGCAGAAAAATGTAGAACTACGTCCCCAATTATGGTGGAGAAAGGGGAGCTAATAAGACCCACCCACTGTCCTCTCGTGGGTGTCTTGAGTCATCCTTTTGAGTTTCAAACACAAAGCACAAGTTAATTATCCCAATTACTTCATATCTCGCTGACCACTCCATTTTTCTGCCATCTTTCTTCCCGTAATGAAACATGCTGCACAGCAGGCAGAAGTGGGCATGGAAACCTCAAATTTCTCTCCATCCGGCAAAACTGGAAGTCCAAGGAAAATAAGGGAGCTTCGTCAAGGCTAATTATGTTGATGAGAGCGGGCTTATGCAAGATTCTATTTGCTTCTTAAAACGAGTGACTCATAATATTTGAGAGATTCACAGCAGGTGTTTGACGCAGATTAAAGACTGCAAAATATTGAGGCTTCATTTATTTAGCTGATCTTTTACACACCAGCAGCCTGCAGCGATAAAGCAGTTGAGCCCTGAGGAATTTTGCAGCACTCGGTGGAATAACCAAGTGCACTCTTAATCTGAAAATGATATGTGTGTTAGTATCCAGTCAAAATGAGCATAAATCAAAGTGATTATGGTTCCTTTTTTTGTATTGCAGAGAGCCCTGAGCGAGACCCAGGCCACAGAAAACCCCAGAAGCCCCAGACTGTCTTCTCCTCTGGCCTGGTAGGAACGAGAAATATGGCCGACAGTCTGGCCAAACCGAGAGGCCGAACGGCTCCAGTTTCACTCTGTTCTCCTCAACCAAAGTGCCAAGATCACACACAGAGACACTCAAACCGACAGGAACAGAGATCACATCGTCTATAGCAAATAAACGACAACAACGGAAATGTACATATTTACGGATTTCGATCGATGTACTCGATGGCGACAGTTTGCGAGTGCCCCGTGCGCAGCAGTGCTGTTATTTCAGGTGCTGGTCAGAGCAGAAACATTCAGGTGTCCAAAGTCAACAGGAAATCACTGCACACTGAAACCACTCAGGCTAGTTTTTCCATTGCTTACATCTCTTTTCAATGCACATGACACAGCGGCTGGTGAAAGATACACTTGGGTGGGCATCCGTGTACACGTTTACCCCAGTATATCTTGTTGCTGAACATTATAAGTATTAAAAGGGGATCTAAAATGATGAAAATAACTGGTTTGATTATTTACAAATTAATTATGTTTATTATATGACTATATAAAGTATATATTTTCTATCAGATCATATTTGAAAATTGTAAAGATTAAGCGTAGATGTAGACTGAAGCCAGTTGATCGTACTGAATGTATCTGGAGTTAAGATATTTTTTAGTGTAGAGACTTTTTGGAGCCAGGTTTAGTTTGAATACCCCTCAGTGTGTTTAATAAGACAGTACATACAGTAGTGCACTCACACACTTATGATTATTTGACGATAGGTATTGGAGTTGCTTAAAAAAAAAAAAACATCTCGGTCTGTTTGCTGATCTAGAATCACAAATGAAGTCATTCTCACCTACGGTTTGATTTTAAAGAGGCGCTCTCCTAAGAATTGTAAGGAGCCGTTCACCCAAAAATTAAAGTTTTGTTATGGAGTCACCTTCATGCCAGTTGAATCCTCAAAATACCTGAACTTAATGCATAGTGCTTGTGGAGCTCCAAACTGGGGGGAAATGACACCAGAATGACTCCATACAGCTTGTGCAGCATGATCCAGGCCATACGAAGCTAAACCATCACATCCTGAATGGGAAGCACCTACGTTTACTAATCTTAATTTGGCACAAATCTTCATTATAGCCTTTGATTGCAAAAGAGTTCATGCAAATGTGCATCCAAGTGTCGCTAACTAAGCGCTAACTGCTTACTTGTAGCTAAGAGGTAGAAGCAATGAAAACTGACTTGAGGATTAGTTTAGTATTTATTAGAACATGGACATTTCTTCACCCTGCTTTGCACATTTGAGACAAATCTTGCAAGTTCTAGTTGAGCAGAGCGGCTTGGATGCACGTCAGCAGGTTTTGCTATTAAAAGGTTGTAATGAAGTTTTGGGCTAAACAGTGGTGTAAATATACTGATTTTTCACTCAGGATGTGGCTGTTTAGCTGTGCAGCTGTGTCTCAGATGATGTTGCACTAGACGAATGATGGATAATTCTGCTGTCTTTTTTGTCCTTTTTGGAACTCCAAAAAGTGCCACCCATTGATTTCAGTTGTTTTAGAGAAGGCTGTTATTGAAATTTGATTTCTGGATGATATGCTTCTCTAAAATGTGCCCTCTTTCGAGAAATAAATGATAAAAAATGCTTCACGGAGATTTACCTCATTTCAATTAGAGGAGCTGGTGTTGTCAGCCAATCACAGTCAAATATCTGCCTCTTGAAACTGAACCGTTAAAGGCAACACTGATCGTACATCAGCACAGCACCATATGAGATACTTTGTGGATCCATAAATCATCTCAGTGTCATGAAATGTGAGGGCGGATTCGTAAATATTTTTCAAGAATTAGAGTCTTTTTCTGTCGATTCAGAAATATGAAGATAAACGCCAGCTTTCATGTGGAGAAGCTGAGCTGTGTGCTTCTGGCAGCGACGGCGGCTAATGGTCCTGCACTTTGTAGAGTATTATTAGAGTTGTAAACACAAGCCTACTTTACATGAGTGGGTGGCTGCTGAATGAAAGAAAAAAATGTAAAATGAGAAAAGCGTGAAAAACAAAATGAACTTTTTTCCTACTGTAAATGGTTATTTCCTGCCTTTCCTGGTCGTCATGGTGACTTCACGAATCATCCACAGTGTACTGGTAGCTATATTGTATTTTTTGTCGATGGAATATTGTTTAGATTGGACATTTCATGGTTTGCTATGCACCGTTCATTGTTTTCGTTTTGTACTATATGCCCGTGTGTCCCACCAGTCGTATTACAATCCATCATTTCCTTATGGGAATGTGGAGAATGTCATCACGAAAGCACAATTATCTCTGCACAGCTTTAGTCAGGCTCACGGGGCCACTGTGACCCCGTAAAATGCAAGCCTCGCTGCTACTGGTGTTAGTACCGTGTTTCTCGTCCAAAACATTTGCATGTTGGTGCATTTAATGTAAGATGATGTGCATCTGGTACTGTTTACCCTCCCCGGATAGTTAGGGTTAGAGAAAAAAAACTCCTAGTCTAGTTAAGGTTATTTATCCATCGCCTACGATTTCCCTTTTATAACTGTTTTATATGTTTTCATGGAGAAGCTGTTTATGTTGTGTGGTTATGTTTTACCTTTATATGTTTGGTCAAATGCTTTCAAATGAAGGATATGTTTTTTGATCTATAAAAATATTATGCTTGAAAATAAAACTGCCTGACATCCTCGTGCCTCCTTATGAAAAATCACTATAACATTCCTGATTTTATACGGTACATCTGTGATGCTCATCAGGGGTATAGTGCTCATTACTATATTTTATCTCCAGGAGTATCACCATAAAATTTCCTCTAAAATAGTGGGACCTTTGCCCTCAGATCAAAACAAGGTGTCAGTCGTTTTTATCTGACAAGATTTTTTTTTTCGTTTCGTTTTTTAAAGAGATTTTTCGTTCAGCAATATTTGATTTAAAATGACATTTTTTTGTAGTAATCGCTGCAGCTCTGTAATCTCACCAGGCACCTACGTTTCTGTAGGAGGACAGATTACAGAGAGCTCTTGCTACACACCTGTGACGACAGTCTTTGTATAAAATGTTTTATGTGCTGATTGGTTCATGTGGGCAGGAGAAATACAAAATGAAAGTGGTAAATCACAATGGGAGCTCAAAATGAAGCCTCTCAACCAACATGACACATCTCATTCTCTCTGAAGGACTTTATGAAATCAGATGCTGGAGTGACACCTGGTTTGATAACAAGATTACGTGACATGATTATGACCTTAGCAATGTGCAAAACAATTTTAAAAATCTCTTTAAAACACTCAATATATTGCAGAAAATGACTCAAACCCATGTTCATTTATACCAGCCATTCACAGAGAATGGTAGATGGATGAATAAGCTTTTATAGGGATTTTGCCCTGTCAAGTGGATGAAAACATTGAGAATTTATATATATTTTAGTATGATAATGGGAAAATTCGTGTTGTAAATGTGATACAATATTGGCGACTGGCTTAAAAAAAAAAAAAAAAAAATGCTCAGTGTTTTGATGTAATGTTAGAGCCCTTGCACAAAAGTAGAAGCAATGACTCAGTCAATATTTCATATACTTTATTTTCTTTGGAAAGGGGGTATAACCAAGCATTCATATTACATGTTTTTTTTTTGTTTGTTTGTTTTTTGTTTTTTTAATTTCACGTTTAAGCTCACCAGACAGCATACATACAAAACTATGGAGCTTAAAAATGCAGCATTATCATTTCTAGTTTAATGGCATTTGTTTGTCTCGGAGAGCCTTGACAAACCCAGGTCTCTTGATGCACAGGGATAAGGCAGCGAGGTACAGGAGCAAAGAGAGAAACGGGGGATTTTTAATGCATGATTGTCTCTGAAAAACACTATGAACATGTTTTCAGGGCAACTGCAGCATCCAAGACGACTTTCCCCACTGGTACCATGTTGGGTCAGTTCTCTGCGAACCAAACTCTCAATTTTATTCAAGGCCAAAAGCAAAGCTTTACACAGAAAATACAACAAAAGTTTCTTTTTTTTTTCAACCTGGCAAAATCTAACACCACATCACTACTGAGCTTTTACAGCGCCGTGTAAACCCAGCTCAGTGGGAAAGATTAAAGAAAAAAAAATCCTCTCCTGCAAGGAAACCTGTCCACTACAAAATCACTCGAGGTTGGGCTGCGTTCAGGTGCAACATCACCTGCTTGTGTGACTCAGTGTTGAGGATGAAGAGGTTGTAAGCGCTTTGAAATCGGCCTTTTTCCTACATTCACTTACACAGAACGTGTCACATGTACTGTAATGCCCCAGCAACACCAGAGTAAACAATAAGATAGATGGACAAAAATAGAAAAGGCAAAATACTGATGGCCTTCAGGCTGGGAGATACAGCCCTGCTACTTCTGCTTGTGAAACTCAAAGCCATCTTATCCAAATCCATATCCCCAGAACCAAATGAGAGCTCCACCACAGAGGGTCAATCTGCCTCTTTACATCCCTGAAATATTTCTGTTGCCAAGACGTTATCTTCTTGGAAATACTGTAGCTTCAGGAGTGAAGTGTGTCCTCCATACAGTAAATATACACTGCTGGAGCTCTTCATGTGGTTCTGGAGGGAACCGGTAAGGCATGAATTACATGTAGAAGACTGCATAATTACATCAAGCCACAGGGAATGTGTGTGTGTTCTTTTTTTTTCTTTTTCGTAAATAAATACAAGAGTGAGCAAAGGATGGGTTTCCATACAAAAAAAAAAAGGCTAAAAAGGTACATCAAGTGTTTGAGACGACTGGAAACCTGCAGTCACCAGCTACACTTTGAGCAACAGTTTTGGTTTCTACTCAACTTCAACCGCTACCATTTTCCCCTCCCCTGTGCTGTAAAGAATACCTCTTCTTTATTTCTTGTTCTAAGGCCATTTTCAACATCAAGAAAATACAAAACACCTCACACCAAATACCAAACAAGTCTCATCAGTCCCCAGTTTAGCAACTCCCCCCGAACACAGTCCATTCAGGTGGAACTTCCCAGGTGAAGAATGTGTGAAACGCTCTGAGCTCTTTACTGCTGTGCATCATGAACACAGTTTTTTCGTGGCTTTGTGCCGGTGCTACACGAGGCTCGGGTCCTCGGTTTGTGTTTTTAATTGACTGTTTGGAGCGTGATCTGCATGGAGAGCTTATGTTACAGTATAGCGGCTCTGCAGCTGCATCCCAAATCCAGCAGCCACATCTGGCGCCATCATGGAGGTCCAGTGGAGAACTGACTGTGCATACATAACGGCTAAATATTTAACACTTGACTTAATGCAGTAATGTTTTAAGTTAAAGTGAGCGGGCTGATATGGCAGTGGCTTTTTTTTAAATTTGGGTTGCTGTGATACAGGAAGGTCTTTAATCCAAATGTCTACTCCAATGCATTGTAATTAAAGAGGAGTCAGCTGAGCCAACCTGTTGGTATTTAACTTTGTTAGCCAGCAGGCTAATTTAGCAAAGCAACATGTGCCTACTGCTAACTTTACTAGATACATCAGTTGTGTGCAAATTTGAAGTGTTTACAACAAGACGGTGATTAGTATCTAACTTTGTATGTAGTCAATCAACTGACCAGATGCTATGGTTTGTTAGCTAGGAAGTGGACATTATCTAAACTAAATGTATCAGATGTGTCAGTAGTGAAATGATCAGCTTCCACACAGCACAGAAAGTAACCGTGACTATTTGATTTTGTTGAGGTGAACAATCTGTGAGTTCAGAAATCAGTTGTCTCAGCCACTGTTTCCCAAGAGCTGAGGGCCTCCAATATGGCCGCCAGAGGGTGCATCATGTCACGTGAAACCCTCAAGTACAAGTGGAGAACATACCAGCAGAGATTTATCTGTGTGAGAAGGGCTGCAGAGGTGGGCTGGGATGACAGAGGAGGAGAATGGATGAGAGGAGGAGGAGGAGGAGGTGTGGGGGTGGTCTGGGGTGGTCCTCCTCTCCTCCTTATAGCACAGTGCTCTCAGAGTCCAGGTCAGAGTCTTTGGGAGGAGGCAGGGAGGAGGCGGCCGGGGCCGGCTGCTGGTCTACAGCGAGCTCAGGTACCAGGGCTCGGCTCAACCCTTTGAAGGACATCGCCGGGTCTGGAGAGGAAACACGAGACGCAGGAGAGAACAGTCACATCACGCAGACTGCAAAGAGCAAATAATGAGGATAAACATTTGTTGAAAGCTGCACCAGGGAAGACGTCTGCATAAAAATACACCTGAATGGCCTAAATCCTGAAATGGGACAGCAACAAAATAGCACCTCCTCCATTCAGAAGATGTACACTGGCCCTAATTGCCCAAATGATTTGGGTGTGGTCACTTTTCCACCCACAGGAGGTGACAATTTAAGGCAAAATGCAAACTGTCTTCATCTTCATCTTCATCTTTGCCTTATTTGTCTATTTGGTATCTTTTGGGACTAAACTTCACAGACCAGCCTGTGTGAAGTTCACTGACATCTCATTACAGGATTTCTGTTACCTTTCCCTGGCATTTGGAGCCACCAACACGCCTGGTGCAGCTTTAACAAAACAGAACAGTCTTCCACAAAAAACATGTTTATAAATAAGCTTTAAATGACCTAAAATATTATTCAAGCTACACACAAAATACATACAGTTGAAACCAGAAGTTTACATACACTGCATAAAAAGACACATAACCTTTTTTTTCTCACTGTCTGACCTTAAATCAGACTAAACTTTTCCTGTTTTAGGTCAGTTAGGATTACCAAAATTATTTCTATTTGCTAAATGACAGAATAATGGGAGACAGAATTTTTTAGAGATTTTTTTTATTACTTTCTTCAAAGTCACAAGTTTACATACATTTACTTAGTATTTGGTAGCATTGCCTTTAAACTGTATGACTTGGGTCAAACGTCTTGGGTATCCTTCCACAAGCTTCTCACAATAGTTTGCTGGAATTTTGGCCCATTCCTCCTGACAGAACTGGTGTAACTGAGTCAGGTTTGTAGGCCGCCTTGCTCGCACACGCCTTTTCAGCTCTGCCCACAAATTTTCTATGGGATTGAGATCAGGGCTTTGTGATGGCCACTCCAAAACATTGACTTTGTTGTCCTTAAGCCACTTTGTAACCAATTTGGCAGTATGCTTAGGGTCATTGTCCATTTGGAAGACCCATTTGTGCCCAAGCTTTAACTTCCTGGCTGATGTCTTGAGATGTTGCTTCAATATTTCCACATAATGTTCTTTCCTCATGATGCCATCTATTTTGTGAAGTGCACCAGTCCCTCCTGCAGCAAAACACCCCCACAACATGATGCTGCCACCCCCCTACTTCACAGTTGGGATGGTGTTCTCAGACTTGCAAGCTTCCCCCTTTTTCCTCCAAATGTAACAATGGTCATTATGGCCAAACAGTTCAATTTTAGTTTCATCAGACCAGAGGATATGTCTCCAAAAATTAAGGTCTTTGTCCCTGTGTGCATGTGCAAACTGTAATCTGGCTTTTTTATGTTGCTTTTGGAGTAATGGCTTTTTCCTCGCCGAGTGGCCTTTCAGCCCATGTCGGTACAGGACTCGTTTCACTGTGGATAATGACACTTTCTTACCAGCTTCAGCCAGCATCTTCACAAGATCTTTCGCTTTTGTTCTGGGGTTGATACGCACATTTCACACCAAAACACTTTCATCTCTGGGACACAGAACCCGTCTCCTTTCTGAGCGGTATGATGGCTGGACATTCCCATGTTGTTTATACTTGCGTATAATTGTTTGAACAGATGAACGTGGCACCTTCAGGCATCTGGAAATTGTACCCAAGGATGAACCAGACTTGTGGAGGTCCACAATTCTCTTCCTGATATCTTGGCTGATTTCTTTTGATTTTCCCATGATGGCATACAAGGAAGCAGTGTGTTTGAGGTGTGCCTTAAAATACATCCACAGGTGTGCCTCCAATTAACTCACATGTTGTCAGTTACCCTATCAAAAGCTTCCAAAACCATGACATCATCATCTGGGCTTTTCCAAATTGTTTAAGGGCATAGTAATCTAAGTGTATGTAAACTTGTGACTTTGAAGAAAGTAATAAAAAATTCTCTAAAAAATTCTGTCTCTCATTATTCTGTCATTTAGCAAATAGAAATAATTTTGGTAATCCTAACTGACCTAAAACAGGAAAAGTTTAGTCTGATTTAAGGTCAGACAGTGAGAAAAAAAAGGTTATGTGTCTTTTTATGCAGTGTATGTAAACTTCTGGTTTCAACTGTATATACTCAGACTGGACAATACTCTGTTTTGTAATCGAGACAAGATGCTTTAACTTGGACACCTGTTTGGTGTTAGCAAGCTATGGCAAACATGTTTCCCATGAAAACAAGCATTAACATGAAACATAAAAGAAATATCCTAAAGAGACCCACAGACTATGCCAGCATCTTTACATGAACAACAGTCAAAAACACAAACTTGAACAATTTCATCCTGAAGGATGAAAACATTTAAAACTGCCTTCAATTATGCCAGCCAGTGCAGCAGTGTAATATTTTCCATGGCTCAAATAGCAGGGGGGGGGGGGGGGGGGGGGGGGGGTTCAGCAGTGAAACAGCATTTGCTTCATAGTGAAGTGTGTGTAACAGCAGGTGGGGGTGTTTGGCCACAGACTGCAATCAAACTGCAAGTTAGGTGCAAGAAGCAATGGTGGTAAAGATGGGATACAATCAATTTAATCCAGAGAAGGTGATTTAATATGAAGGTGGGGTTGCAAAATCATTTATAATTTAACAAACTGGCTCTATCATGGGATCAAAAAGAAATGTATTACTCTGTCAATACTCAGAAAGTGCTGTTTCAATCAGGAAAGTTCAGGAAATATGACACTCTATATCCCCCAATTTATGTTTCAAATCTTAGCTTGACAGAGTAATCACTCATTGAACTGCATCCATATGTTTCTGCGTACATCAAAATCTGAATGTATATTTTCATAGAAAAAAATAAATGAAAGTAACCATGTTGCTTAGGAGACTAAACATTACAACCCCACTTCAGATTAAACTAAAAACAACTAAACAGAGTGATAATTGATTCAAGGCGAGGCAGAGAATGAATCATGTGATCTGGTTGCTTTGGGCATGCAGGCTGTGGTATTCACTCTGAACATACATCATGTTCAGCTGCTGCATTAGGACATAACAGACACAAGACCTCTGAAGTAATAACATCAATGTGAGAGGTAAACATGCATGATCCTGGGCCACCAAGGTTGAAACTCAAAATATTAACTGCACGGGCAAGAAGACACGCAACATATGATGCTTCACATTTTAGAATCCTCACTAAAATATTTTCATGGATCCTAAATGAGTAAATCTTTCCATGGATACTTCAGGGTTTGAAAATGTCTAGTTCTAGAGATGTGTTCAGTCTGGGGCAGCAGTCACCAACTGGGTGAGGCAACCCAGATCCGGCTCTGCTCAAGGTTTCTTCCATGTTAAAAGGGTTTTTTTCCTCACAGTTGTCACTAAATGCTTGATCATGGGGGGATTTTGCTTCATGGAATTGACCAAAATTGTTGGGTCTCTGCAAAGCTGCCTGAGATAACTTCTGTTATGATTTTGCGCAATACAAAATCATGAAATTGAACTGAACTGAATTGAAATTTAAAATTTATATTTTCCATTTATAAGAACCACAGTCAGTTGCAAACCCTGAATGTGTTAACTGATGAGAACTGGGACTGGAGGTGAATGACTTGTGACAAATGATAGCCAACGGTGCCCTGATGGCAGACGGCAGGCAACAGAAAATGGCTACGGTGATAAATGAGATTTCAAAAGGCAAAACAAAAAAGTGCAGCAACTGTAAATGCAAGCTTCAACAACAAACCTCTCACAAGTGCCTCTTTAACCTGTGAAGGTATTGCAATGCAAGACTATTAGAGAGAAAATACTGAACAATTACTTCAGCAGTGAAGTAAATATAAAACTATAGGTAAAGTAATCATAATATGAGGAATGAGGCTCACCCATGATCTTGTAAGCAGTGGCACAGATCCCATTGGTGTCGCTGGCCGGGGCAGGTGGCTGAGGCGGTGGGGGGATATTGGGCCTGTTCCTGGGTTTGGGGACGGGCCGCGGTCGGGGAAGGGAACCAGAATTGAAGGGAGATGGGGACGGAGGAGGGGCAGCACCAGCGCCGTCCTGGGTGGTAGCAGAGGGTGGAGGGGTGTCTGGTGGGGTGGGAGTGCCTGGAGGTGAGGGGTCCGAGCCCTGCTGCTCCCCGGTGGGTTGGTTGAGTGATTTGGGCTGGGTTGGAGGGCTGACCTGGGTGGGAGGCTGCGGGGGCGGGTGGTTGGGTGCCTGGATTGGGGGCTGGTTACTGGAGTGGCGTCTAGGTGTGGCACATGGCTGCAAGCTGGGAGAGTTGGGGGAAGTGGGCGAGTGGCTGGAAAGGGGTCTGGGAGTCGGGCTGAGGGACTGGGACGAGCCTGAGGAGGGGTGGGGGTTTGTTGAGTTACTGGGCTGGCTGGGAGGAGGGTTTGTCGGTTTGGGAGGGGCAGGAGCCGGCTTCTTGGTACCTGAAAAGTGGATAATGAATCTCTGTCAATACTTCTTGTTGTTAAAATAACAAAAAATAGTTCTCCATGAGTTTCCATTAAAAATATGGATGGCTTCCATGAATCTAAGATTTTTTTGTTCCTGGATCATTAACATTGTTTCCTACTATTTCCTACTATTAACACTGCTTTCCATCCACTACAGTAGAGTGCAATACCCTCATCTAATGCAATGAATCAAGTCTGAATACCTCTTCAAATCAGTCAGAAAACCCTCTGTTGGATTCCTGTAAAGTGACTCATTTGTAAAATTCCCTCACTTCTACAGAGAATTTAGCAAAGTCATGTTCTGGAATACACCTCTTCAAGTTCAATGATATTTAAGAAATTGCATGACCAGTGGGAATTGCTTAACTACAGCTACTACTGCTATCACTACATCTAATAATTGTACTAAACTATATTCATCATCAAGTATTTATCTAGAAACAACAAAACAACTGTACTAACATTCATGAGGAAACAATGTAGGACTGGTACCAAAGTGAGAGCAACAAAATGTTTAGAAACATCAATAATAGGCGAGTATGTAAGACATTGTAGGGCTTTAAAAAAGACTGAAGATGATAAAGTCTTGTCTAACTTGATATATAGTGGCAAGCTGCTCCACAGTTTAACTGCACTAACTCTAAAAGCCCAGTCTCGCTTTGGCCTCAGTCTGACCTTGGCAACTGAGAGAAGAGCCACTCTTACCGCACTGAGGACATACTGTTGAGTTTATGGACGTTTCAGCTGGCAAATGTAAGGTAGGGGTAAACCACATGCATTTGTGAATGATCAATAAAACCTTAAAATCAATTCTACATTTCACATGCTGGGAAGTTTAAGTCTGAGTAATGTAGTCTCTTTTTATTTCCTGTTAAGAACTTGGCAGCTGTGTTTTGAACCAACTGCAAACGAGAGAGCTTTAAGGCTGAGACAACAGAAAAGTACACTGCAGCACTCCAGCTGAGAGGAAACAAAAGCAGAAAAAATGACACTCTCTACATCCTGAATAACTAAAATGTAGCAGTTTTGGATCTATTTCCTGACTGGGAAAAAAAAAAACAAAACAAAACAATAATGTTGGAGCACTAATGCTCCACCTGGCTCATTTAAGTCTGTAAGGTGCTAGAAGATCAGAAAATTAAAATAGAAATAAGGATATCCACACTCTTAGTCAGTGCAAATTTCACTTTACTAAGCTTTCGGTCTATGAGACCTTCATCAGAGTATACATTATTATACATTATTTGTGCCTCAAAACATGACTCATCATTATTCTCATACGTTACTTCTATTTATATATTTCATAAAAGTGATAGCTAACACAGCACATTCGCATTCCCTGGAAAAATGTATATACGTTATTGGCCTCAATAAATCTGAGAATTTCAGGGCCATACTACCATATATTTGCATGTCTGGAAACATTTCTGTAGGTATCATCTTTGTATATTTATTCATCTGAGAAAGTGAATAGGAGGTAATGTACACTTGAAACTCCATTACCTCTTTTAAAGATGTCAGTGAATATATGATATATTATTTCTGCATTTACTGTATTGTTTAACTATGTTTAGTTGCAATAATTAATTGTATTATCTTCTCAATTAATTTTATTCTCTTATTCTCTGTTGCTGCAATGACCCACTTTCCCAAAGGGGATCATTTCAGTTTAATCTAATCTGCTATTTTTCATTCAGTTAGAGTATTAGAGTATCAGTGTTTCCCAATTTAAGTCCTCAAATGCCCCTTGTGCTGCAAGTTTTTGTTCCAATTTTTATTCTTGCACGCCTGATCCAAATAAAAGCTACAGATTTTCATGCTAATGTAAATCAGGATAAAGCTCTTAACTGGATCAGGTGTGCAAGAGTAAAGATGGAACAAAAACTTGCAGAACAGGGAATACTTGAGGCCTGATTTATTGAACACTGATCATATCCAATGAAGAATAGCACAAAATCCAGTAGTATTTCTGCTTTTCAACTAGGAGGGGGTTGTATCTATTTGTACCAGGATTACGTGCAGACTCTCTCACCTCTGCGCATCATATGAG
Organism: Myripristis murdjan; assembly: GCF_902150065.1. Classification (NCBI taxonomy): domain Eukaryota; kingdom Metazoa; phylum Chordata; class Actinopteri; order Holocentriformes; family Holocentridae; genus Myripristis; species Myripristis murdjan. The sequence continues at coordinate 14,253,510 of NC_043998.1, forward strand.
GACTGGGTCCCATGGATCCAGTAGCTGCTGTCCCTGTTCCCAGCTGCCCTCCAGCTTGCCCTCCGCCTCCAGACCCATTCCTCTGGAGCACAGGGGTTGGGTTTGATGCTTGGGTGGTGGCAGCAGCAGCATCACGCACCTTTGGATTGCTGGGTAGAAAAGAAACGTCTGTTAAAACTTTTTAACATAAAACTTTACGAGCTTTTCAAAGTGCTGGGTAATGATTAGACACAAGCATCCACGAAATAAAGGGCTTTTATTGCAGTGTAGAGCCATTAAAGCAGATGCAGTGCATTCTCAAATGGGAAATTTGATCTCCAATGTCAAGTGCTGTAACGAGAAACTTCAGAAATATAAAGAATAATCATATTTGCGTGTCTCTCCTCAATTCACCTTGCTGATTCAGTGTGTAGGATCAATACAAAGCTGGACTGAATAGTTATCTGTCTGGAGTGCCTCAGTTATGAATGCTGTCCTTTGACTCACTGACTCAAAGACACCCTTCAGTCATTACATAAGGGAGGCACCAACGTCCAGGCCTTTCAAAGCAGTTGAGTCCAGTTGGTCTGAACTTCCTGCTGAGTCCGGCGTTTTCAGGAGGCATGGGAAGCAGAAGCCCTGGGAGTGAATGACAGCAGCCATTGTTGTGCTGTGTCAGTGGGCTGAGCTGAGACGAGTCTGCATAGCTATAACTGGCAGAGTGGTATGAAAACTTGTGGTTTTGCTAGAGAACCACAAGCTGAACAAAAGTGGCCGAGCGAAGAGGTGGCGTATGCAAGATACCAGTGAAATTGTGCATTCATAATCAGCTATGCTTCAAGCAGGCAATCATATTGATCATATCCGTTCTCAGATTGGGCGCAGACCTCCCCCCACAATACTATTATAGACAGTATATGAATTCATGTCTTCCATCAAATGCAGCATCATTCCTGTCTGTCTGTCGAGCATGCTGTTTTCCCCCACTGGCGGCAGACTGGCATGCAAGCAGGAAAGCAGCCCTTACCTGATCTCCTCTGTGTGCTGGGCTAGAAGCTGCTGAGCGGCTGCGAGAGCAGCCATGCTCTGCGCCAAGCTTTGCTGGGCAGGGTCAGGCCCTGAACCCCCTGGTGGGGCTTGGGGCTGGGACTGGGGCTCGGATGTGGTTTGGGGGACCTGCCCAGCCCCGTGCCCCGACCCTGGAGCCTCCACAGGGGGTAAAGGAGGCTGGAAGGCAGGCGAAGTGTGCTGCTTTCTACCTAAGGTGTTACTGCCTCTACGAAGGGTGTGGTCCGAGTGCTTGTTAGGGGTGCTACAGAGGGATGGGACGGAGACAGTGAAGGAGAAAGAAAAACACCACAGCTGTGATCAGAAACCAAAAGATTAACCCAGGATAGAGATAGTGTTTCCTCTGTAATTTGTATGCAGCCATGGTGCTCCTAAAGATAATTCTAGTTTTATCCTATATCTGTCACTGTTTGGGTTTAACTTATGTTTAAAGTTGAGGTTCTAGTGTTAAAGCTGTTTTAATCACAATATAATCATTACTTCTAAACCATATGAACTACATTTACTTCAGTTTTAGGTAACAGTAAAACTAAATTACAATGTATACTTTCATTTTAGATTGTCTCTTGCAGTGGTGGTAATTTTCTGGCTGTAGTGGTGCACCACTGCTAAATGAATACAGAGGAAACACTGATAGAGGATCACCACAACCCCTAGCACAGAGAGAGAGTTGCACCAAAATAGTGTTAACAGATAGAACCGGGTCTTTTTTACTCAATACTTACTAAAATTTACTACAAGCAAGGGAAAGGGACCACAAAAGAAAAAAACAGCGCACGTACAGTACCCACTTAGGATTTGATAATAGATTAACTACATAATTGACAAGCAAATGCACTGTTGATTTGGTTGGATTAGGCAAAATTATTTCCAAAGCAATAACTGGAAGATGTAATTCTATATTTCTACCACCGATATAAATAATCTCTGTATAACATGCCATTATAAGGCTTATTCTTGAAAGTAGTGGAAACAGTGGAGGTGAAAGTAGAAAAAACAACAATGGGGCAAAGGAGTGTAGGAAATGACAGCACTGAGTGACAGCAGGTTGATTACCTGTCTTTGCGTGACGCATCATTCTCTGGTCCCACCATACTGCCAGGCCTCTTTCTCTCAATGGTCCCACAGTCATAGTCTAGATGATTGTTGTGGTTGGAGGGAGGTGTGGGCATCGCAAACATGCCAGAGACATTGAAGTCCACCTCTGTTGACAGACAAGCGAGAAAGCAACATTTACCAATCCCTTGACCTTACAGCAAAGGAGTGGCCAGGTATGTCATTACGGTTATCAAGTGGGCACCTCCTTTTGTTGAACTGCACTATAAGACCTAAATTACAGTATTTTAGCAAAGGCTGTCATCCAGAGCAACACAGAATGAGTGAGTCTTGCTCAAGGACACTTGGACAGGATGCCTGGCTGTTGATGGAGACCCCTAGTTTCTTCCTGAGATTGGACATTGGAGATTGGTGTTACTGACCACTGGGCCTTGCGGTCAACAGTGGTGTGGTTCATTAGGAAGTTCGTAAAGGCGACAGATGTTGACATTTGATTAGGGCTGCAACAAACAAGTATTTTTATTGTCAATTAATTTGTCAACCCAAAAAATGTTAAAACCAGTAACTAACCACAATGGGTTCAAACAGCTGACCGTTTGTGTGGTAAATGATGTGATGTTGTGTCAAGTTTGTGATTGTTTCGTCTCTGGCTGAAGAGCTGCAGTTCTTTTGTGAAGAAGAAAAAGTTCAAGCAGTGTGTGGGATTATCTCTGTTCTACACTGGGTCTATTTTTAAGTGTGCACAAGTTGTTCATTTGCAGTTTGTGATGATATCCAACAGAGAAAAGGAAGTTAATTCTTAGCATTTATGAGGCTATAACCAGCAAATGTTTGGTATTTGTACTTGATAAATAACTGAAACAATTAATCGATCACCAGAATTATTAGTGATTAATTTTGTGTGAATCGACTAATTGATTAATCAACTAATTCTTTCAGCTGTACATTTGACAGCCAAGAGTAACTCATGATAGAAGAGCCTACAATGAACTGGGGTTAATAATGTCGAAGCAGTCTAGGAAACATCTTGTGCAGGTCGCTCGTCCATCACAGATCAACACAGACAGAAAGAATACCACACAGAACAGGCCGGGAACCAAACTCAGATCCTTACTGCTGTTCATGTGACCTTTCTTTACAAGCAGTGAGAAGCCAGACAAATCAAACACAAAAAAGCCACAAAGTATACTTTGGCACTATGGTTCGGACCAAACAAAACAAACTGTAGGTGTGATTGCTCCCCAAGATAAACACAGTACAGTACAGACACTTTGGCAGAAGTATTGTAACACTGCGTTTTTCTATGATGGACCTTCCGTGCCAGCTGAATCTATAGAAAAATCTGACGTGTATTGTGCAAGCTTTCTTTCTTTTGTCTGTGTGTGACTGACAAGTTACTGAGAGCCATCAAGCCTTGCAGTTGACCTCCAAATTACAAAGTCACAGTCTGAGCCAGGTAGTGGAACCTACCCTCAGGAAAGAACCAGTCTGCATGTTGGATGATAGGCTCTATGATGGTCACCACGTGCACAGAGGTAGCTGCAGCCATCTCAGCAAGACTCCTGGGCGTACACACACACACACACACACGGGTGAAAATAAGATGGTTTCCAGCATAATGACGGCAAAAAATAAACTAAAATAACAGACTATCATCTTAAGAACTCCAATCCACTGCTTTTTTGTCTTTGTTTAGACTGGGATTACAGCTCTCAAAGATGATTACTTTTTCTTTGCTCTGTGCAGTAGTAGCTAGCGAGTGAATTGTGTCCCTCTCCTCCCTAATCACTGCGTCCTCTCTCTTTGCTTCCCCCCGATCCCCTCTCACCCCTCCGTCTTGGCCCACAGCAAGTTAGGTCCCAGGACGATGGCAATGTTGCTGGGAGTCATTTTGTTGACCTCGCTTTCCTGAGCCAGCTTGGCTAGAAACTTCACCAGATACCTGTATGACAGCACACACACAGTGAGTACAGGTCTGGATCCACCTTCATACAACAGACAAAATAGAATCATTGCTTTCGACACTATTTTCAATGGGCTATATGCCATCATGCACAATAAAGTGAAGAATGAAGATTTTTCCGCAATTTAAATGCAAGCTACTCTGTTTTTTTTTCTGTTTTGTGGAAGAACAGGTCAGAAGTGGCTAACCTCAGGTTGTTTTTGTTGTTCTTTGGTAGCTGATCACATACAACCCAGAGGGCCTGAAGTCTCTTGTCAGGATCTGACACACTGGAATGAGAAAGAAAAGACGGTTTGAAAGCAGAGCACAGTACCAGTCCAATTTCCAGATGACTAAATAGACTAAAAATATCTCCTTTCATCTCCTCTCTTTTTGATCCAAGGTTGGTGCTTTTGATTCCCGTAGATAATGTTATGAGCCTTGCCTGGATGCCTGGATCCATTCATCATAAAGCTGGAAGGTCATCAGAGGTTCAGGAAGTTCCCTCAGGTAGGACTTCAGCGCTCCTGAAACCAAATCATTTAAACAATTACTCATAAGCATAGGCTACTTTCCAATCTTTCTGATTTTCTTAGGAGATTTTCGTGGTCCTCTCCTGGTATTCCCCCAAGGTCTCATTTCTCCCCACTGTCTCCAATACTTTGATCAAAACTCAAATCTTTTTGTTATACATTTTTGCAATATATGTCAAACATTAACACAAAAAAACTCTTTACTGTTACAGCCGTTTTTAGCTTATCAATAAAATACACCAAAAATGCAGTATCCATGGTTACATTGTTGGTGTTTTCACTGAAAACAGCATTAGGGAGATCGCTTCTGTTTTGGCAGTGAGTGAATGAGAGTCTCACATTTGGTCCAATATATGATTTGATTTAGACAAAACTGTGTTATATTTAAGATTCTGGAAGGTAACACCATTGTGAGAGCCAGATGACTCTTTATGTACATAAGTAAACAAACAAACAGGTTTAGCATTTGCTCCCATTTAGCATGTCCATGGTAACACTGTAAGTTCCATCAGTTCAATGTTTATTATTATGAAGGGCTTAAATCATGAAACGATAGTGTGTATTCTTTGTATATTTTTCCTTAATTACAACAAGTTTGTACAAGAAATAAAAAGATGGAGATTAAGTTTTTATACTGTATTTTCATTTCATTTCATTCAGGTAAGTAAGGACAAAATAAGGTATCTCCATTTTTGGATTCTCAAAGTTGGCAAGTATGCCTGAAGTATGGTCAGCCACTTTGACTTTTAGAATAAAATATTACCTCTAAATATTGCCTGCCAAACTGTCTGGTGCAATGTCAAAAGCAGCAGGGAGTTTTGGAAGCTATTAGCTACTGTAGCTGGAGAGCAAAAAAACATTTCCTGCTCTGCACCCAACAGCTATACATCAGGGAAGGACATTCCTCTCATTTGGCTGTAACTGACAAGCTCATTTCTCTTTTACACACTTTGTCAGGTAACCAAGTATGTCTCTGCAGTCCTGTGCTACACTAAAACTTTACGTGACTGATTAAACAATAAAAGTGGCTTGTGAACTCTGAGGTGACATGGGAACGTAAACTATAAATCTGTTACAACTGTAGCTGTGCAACAAAAATAGAGCTGAAAATCACAGTATTTTATTTTTGGTAATACTGTATTTTTACATATATACCACTTTTGCATTTCATTCTCAATTGATATTATGCATTCTAGTGCCCTGTGCTATTAGTAACGCCTGCCTTTACCCTGATACTTAATGTCTAAATGTCTGCTGTGAAAAAGGTCTCTACAACTTGTTGTATTTTAAGCTCTGTTAATACATTTTCAATCAGTTCTGAACGGTATTGCTGTGTAGGGTGATACAAATCATACTGTGGCCCATGTATCATGATGCATATTGTATCAAGAGATCTGTGCCAATACCCAACCCTAGTGTCAGTTACCTTTAGGAACATCTCTCATCTCATCTCAGTGATGAATAATCATTCCCTCATTAAAGGCGTGTGGATGTAACAAAGCAACTTCTTGACACGTGTGTTCATTTACCCACATGGCGACACAGGTGTGTTTGTGTTTGATATGATGGTTTCTCCATATTATCTTTCCTTGTTTTTTATTTTAGGTCAGAACTGACAAGATCCCAGACATGATGAGAAAAGATGGGAGAGCGATGCTGGTTTAGGACGTACCGGCAACAGCGTGGGGGTCGGAGTAGAACTCCTCCAGTTGTGAAGTGGAACAGTCTAGTGCCGCTTTTAGCTTCTTCAGTTTGGAAGCCCCTGCAGCAATCCTAAATAGACCCTGAAACACACACACACACACACACACACACACACACACACACACACACACACACACACACACACGTGCGCGCGCGCACACAAAGAAAGACAGGCATGTAGCCAGCAAACAATTACAACAATAAAAACACATGCAGGATTTGAATAGGCAACACAAGACCCCGTGTTCTCCCACACTAACTCAATTTACACACACACACACACACACACACACACACACACACAGACTTACTTTCTCTAACACTCGCTCACAGACAGACTCTCATACAAATACACTGCATTCACTCACTCTCCCTCTTCATTGTACATAATGAAACCTTAAAACACATAAACGGGCAAACAAACACACCCACCACTCACACACAGCTCGCCCTTCAACTTTCACACAAAAACAAAGCCTATCTTCACACCATAATGGCACTGACTGGGCTCAACAGGGAATGAATTGAGAAATAATGCAATGTGCAATTAAAACCTGCACTCTTTCTCTTGCTCTCCTTCATACACACAAACACACACACGCGCATGCAAGTACGCACATACACAACACATCTGATTTATGGGCAGGAGACAAGTAGATTCCATTGTATTCTAAATTTGTTGCGGGGAGGGCACTCCACATAAACACATCATAAATCGTCATTGCAGCATAATGGCTGACAATGTCTCTGGATGGGAGGAAACTGTATTATGGAAATCAAACCAGGATTTTCCCCTGTTTACTGTTCGTCTGTGCCCATTGAGTCTGAGGATGCTCATGTGAACAAACACTTTCAAGCTTGGTTTCAATTATGTTGATGGCCGGTGGAGCCACTAATTGGACTTAAGGCTCCACTTGAATTTCAGTAAACTACATCAGCAACTGTTCGCTTATGTGGCGAGGCAAGGGCACCCAACCAAACCAAAGAACAACGAAGGCTGTTAAGTGAAGCAAATTGGAACAAGACCTTATTTGCTGTTATCAAATGTTGTAGGGGGAGCTGGTTTTTAGAATACTGTATGTCCCCCATTGTTGAAACATCTATCCCTGCATGTAAATCCCAGGAAATGTAGCAAAATGGACACGAGAGCTAAACTGTAATTGTTTGATCTGTATCCTTGCTTGTATGTTCAGATTTGTGGGGATATATTCCGTTATGGATGACAGAATGTCATGTCAGTTTATTGGGTGGCAGCGTTTATCGATAAGATACAATTTACTGTCTTGAGCTATTGTTGTTTACTTGGCAGTAAGATAGCTAACAGTTAACAGTGAAGAAACAATGGTATGCTGTAATTTCATGTAGTTTATTGTTTGGTGCGCGTCCTTGCTCATATGTATGCATGTATGAGATTGTATACACTTATGGCTGACAGTATGACAGTATGTACAGTTTATTCTGCAGCAGATTTTACTGCAACTGTACACTTTACTGTCTTAGGTTATTGTTGTTTATTTGGTGGTAGGCAAGCTAATTGCAGAGAGACAAGGACGAAACGTAATTTCATGTAGTTTGTCATTTTGTGTGCATCCTTGTTTGTATGCATGGATGCAGTAACAGTCCTGCTAAAACAGGCTTGCATACTTTTTGCATACTTGGAAATGATGAGGTTCATTAAAAAAAAAAAAAAAAAAAAAAGCATGAAATTTGTACTCCCAGTTTGGCAGCTTGTAAGATTACAGGTTAAATAGGTCACTAGGTTTTGTTACTATTCATACACCTTGCACCAAGCACACAGGTTTTAAGCAGGCTTTTTTCCCAGGACTAGTGTCTTAAAAAAAAAAAAAAAAAAAAAAAAAAAAACAGCAAGTGACACAGTTTAAATTAACACCTTCAGGTTAACTGGTCTTCAATCTGAAACACCATGTTTTCTCTGACCCCAAATCCCAGCAGTCTCTCATTACAGCTACAACTAAATCATCACACTGGGTGCTCTGGATAAAACCGGTTTCCTTTTACTCCTCCAGTCCAGCCACTTCATCCCTTCAAACTCTTGTCCTAAATTTCTCCCTCCTCCCTTTGTTCTCTGTCTCAGTCTCTACAGTTACCTCCTCCTTCATGCCAGTCTCCAGCAGCATCATGACGCAAGCCTCTATGGGCAGGGCGATCTCTCTGCTGCTCCTCTTCAGGTGCTCATCCAATGCTGTGCCAAACGCTGGCTTCTCTGTCCACGAGTCTGGACACAGAGGGAGCAATTAGTAAACACAGAGAGAGACACACACACAAAGAGAGTGCACAAGCACTGAAAGGTCATCTTTTCAGATTGTAATTTAATTAACATCATCTCAAATCTGGAGAGACTTAAAATAAGCCTTGTAATGAGGCATTAACTTAGGCAAGTTACGCGTATGACTGATATATTAAGCTGGTATGCAGTAAGAGAGCAGTACAAGTCTGCAGCTAGTCTGGATGGCAGATATCTGGGTCAGCAACTCTCCCTCGGGCCAGTCCTCACTCCCCCTACAGGGTACCGTCAAATAATAACCACATGCTTCCAGCCAGCAGGAGCCACAAGACTGTTCAGCTTTCTTTCTGCGTTTATGTGTGCATGTCTGTGAGCTTATGTGGGAGGGAGGGGATGGGAGTGTGTGTTAAAGAGGGGTGTGATGCAAAGCCCAGGTGGGAGTGATGTGACAAGAGTGGGTGTGTGTGGAGTACGTGAGTCATCGCCACATGCTGGGAGACTAGGCTTGTCTGGTTTGGACCACATGTGTTTACTGCAGACAAACAAGCCCCAAGAACAAGACATGACTTTACGACCACAGAGACAGACCAAAAAGGGAGTAGAGTGTGAGCTTGGAGAAGAGACATTAGGTGGGTGAAACAGACAAATACATAACTGTGGCGTGGAAAGCCAAGCAGCAAAAACAAAAGACAATTCCTTAATGATTTGCTTGAGGCAAATATCTGTGGCCCCTTCATGGCATTCAGCAGTTACCACAACAAAGCCAGACTGAGGCAGCAGTAGCCTCGAGATTAAAAAAACAGATTTGTGTTATGATTGAAAGGTAACTGGATGGAATCCTCAGGCTGGCTAGAAAAAGATCATTCTCCTCCCTCTGCAACTAATTGTCATCAACAGTCATAACCCTATGTGTCATAAATATCAATTGCATAAGTGTGGACAAACTCTGCTTTGGTAGCTTAGAAGTCAAGGCTAACTTACCTCAGTTCACTCCCATTCATGTTCAAAAAATGTGAAAAACAGTGAAACTTTACAGTTGCAACACATGGGTATTTCCATCTTGTGAATAATTGGCTAGTGTGTATCTTCACCAAAATAACTGTTTTACTTTATTATAATCACTTTGAAATTTGTTCATTTAATCCAAATGTATTCAAAGCACAAACAAGTTTTTGGGTTCACTCTCGTGAAATGCAAGTGGCCTAGCTGGAACTAGCTTCTTAGTTATAGCATATGCTGGGCTGAATCCTCGCTCGAGTTCACATGTACCAAACATGTTTCCTCGTGTTGTGGTGCAAGTTTAAGCCAATCACTGCGCTCCACTATACTGCCATTCACCAAGCTGTCAATCAAGCAGTCACCACAAAGCTGAAGAAAGTTGTTAAGCAGAATTTGAATGTGTTCTTTTCAAGTGCGCACATTGTAATGAATTCACAATAATTTTACTGAAAGTACAGACAAGTATGCATTCATAAGATGGCATTACCTATGTGCAGCAAATGTTTCACAGAGCACTTTTTCATGTTTTTTGAACATGAATGGATTTGAATTAGAGTAAGTTAGCCTTGACTGTTAAGCTACCAAAGCACATTCTGTATACACTTATGCAACCAATATTTCTGACAGACAAATACAATCATGAGTGTTGATGAAAAGTCAAAATAGGACCTGTATGGTCTTTTAACATCAAGCTACTCATGTAGAGCTGCTCAGTGTCAAACCATAGGGGAGTGTGGTTTTACTCAGCAGCTTCCAGGTGTGAAATGTGTGTGAGGCAAAGTATTCCTGAAAAGGGGCATGTGTTCTCAGTCACATCTACCCGGATAAATATGTTTTGGGAGGGGGAAAAAAAAGATCAAGTATAGAGCTGGCTGCTGTTGTAATGCCACAACCAGCACCATGGACGCAGCTAATATTTTCCTCTGATGAGTCAAAGCCCGGAACATAATAAGCTCTGCCTGTTATTGACGGACAAGAGCTTCTGTACCAGGCCCAGTTAACCCTTTATGAGCCACCCAGAATCATCCAGGACTCATGGAGGCAAAGTACAAATTTTGGGGGCAGTAAACAACATGTGAACCAAGCAAGTTGTCACTGAGAACTGAGGAAAAAAAGGAACTATTCTGTTTTGAGATGTGTGTATTTTGGAGGAAATATTATGGGTCTAGTGTGGCGTGTTGCATCCTGCCTTTTAGTAAAAAGGTAAGGGGAAGGGGGCAGACTGTGCTGTGCTGTTTTAGGATGGATGTGTGTGTGTGTGTGTGTGTGTGTGTGTAAAGGTACTTTTGCTTGTACTGTACCTTGCTGAGCCTGGATGGTTGGCAAGACATTCTCCAGAACAGTGAGAGATTTTCTGTGGTAATCAGCTTGAGCTTCTAAGAGCTAGAAACAGAACAAAACCAAGAGGGAGAGTGTGTGTGTGACAGAGAGAGAGAGAGAGAGAGAGAGAGAGAGAGAGAGAGAGAGAGAGAGAGAGAGAGAGAGAGAGAGAGTGTGTGTGTAGGTGTGTGTGTGTGTTGGGGGGTAGAGAGAGAGAGAGAGAGAGAGAGAGAGAGGCAATAAAAGACAGCAAAGTAAATAAAATGGTTGGCCAGTTCTCTGTTCCCCAGTTAATCTGCAGCTGTGAACATTCCCACGGAATAGCACGCAAGACACACTTGCAGCTTACAGAGCGTGACACTACACTCACCATTACGTAGTAGCGGGCATAGTCCCCTTCCTTTGAGAAGAAATTGTACATGTCTGCAGCAAGTTGATCCTGCAAAGCAAACAGGAATAAACTTGGAAAGGGAATGACAGTTACAACAACCATTTCAAAGCAGCAAAATGCCTCATTAGCTCACTGGCAAACAGGAGGAACGAGCTGTGTTGCTGCAGTCAACCATTAATAATCTAATAAGGCTCTCATCTGCATCCACCACACAGTGACATCTATCAAATGAATGGGGATTTCAGGTGGCAGAAGGGTATGTGTTAGCGGTCAGCTAAGCTTCTGGGCCGTGCACATAAACACACTCTGAGTCATAAATCCTCCTGCTGTTGGCAGGACTCTATGGGACTGGGAGGAGAGTGCTGGCCAACGGGAAACACGAGGCTCTGCGCTTCCTGGACAGAAAACCTGACACATCACACAGCACTACACAAACTACACACACACACACACCACTGACTCAGCTTAATGGATGCACACAAATGCGCACATGCGCATGCACACACACACACACACACGCACACACACACACACGCACGCACGCAGCTGACAGGGTGTTTTTAGTCACTTGCGTGCGTCAACAAGCTGGACAAGAGCACCCAAGGGTCTGATCTAGGGATGTACCCTTGTTGCTGCATGGTCCTTGATGTCACAATTTAAAATCCTTGCCAGGCCAATTTCCGGTTTCCCCTGCTCTGTCAAGCAAGGCTATAGATGACCTTGGTAAGTGGTGTTTATCAAGAACCATAGAAGTAAAGCTTTCACCAGTGATTTAAATTACTTTGGACAATGGGTAATGAAAACATGTGCCACTACTGCTGGTCAGCTATGTAATGTAAAGCTTCAATTTTTTCAAATTACCTTCTTTCAGTCGTGCACAATCCTATCCAAGCTGAATGTCAAAACTGTGAATACAAATTTGTGCCTATTGTTGTGCAATGGGCTCCAAGTGATCCAATCATAATAATAACCGAGTGCATAATGTGCTGCCTTGTCTCTGGGACGATGAAGAATACATTTTAACCATATTTGAACCAATTGTACAAATTTATTATACAGTTCTATATAGTTTTCCACCTTTTCTAGAGCCACACAGCTGAGCATACTAAAGAAAAAAGAAAAATGTGATGTGTTGTGCCATGATTGTGCCTGATGGAGTTTTGTGGTTAAAGAGATCTAATGTAAACACTGAGTTGGAGTCTTCTACAGTCATGCTTGTTACCTTGCACAGCTCCACTTTGTTCATGGCCTCATCCACCTCCTCCTTGAGCAGGTCAGCCTTGGCTGTCAGTGCTTGAGTGTTTGTTCCTGAGATTATTGACTTGGTTGCCTGCAACCATCTGTGTTTGGAGGGACAAGGACACAAGCAAGTTAGGATGACATCCTTGGGGCACAAAACTACACTGCCAAAATAGGGCAAACCATTGTGAAGCTAGAAGTGAGTGATTTATCAGAATTTAAGTTTGGTTTCAGTTTCATTTAAAACAAAACAAAACAAAACAAAACAAAAAAAACACTTCTCTGTTTCTCTGTTTATCACTTCTGTAAGAGCCCTCTCAGGATTCATCATCAGTCAGGCAATAAAAAATGTGACACACACAGGTAAGGTATGATGAGGCAGTGAGCTGCACATGGACAAACCTCGCTCTGGCAGAATCATAGTCCAACACCAGTTTGGCCAGCTGTTTCCTCTGCTTCAAAATGTTTGGGATGTCCACCTAAAAATGAGACCCAATACACATATCAAGTCAAGAGAACAGGCCATGTATTTGCTCTTCCTGAGTGACTATTCTAAGATACAAAGAGATGCTCATTTATCAGAAATTAATTATGCCTTTCTTCTTAATTGGTAGCCTATGTCAATGGTAAACTGGTAGAACAGAAGGTCTACCTGCACCAGCCTCCAAATTAAAAAAATCCTTTAAAATCCAAGGATCCATTAACACAGAGCATATTTGGAGCAGTTTATTCAAATTCTGGAGCATTTACTTCTTTATTTATGCTGATGCTGCAAGTGAGAATACTTTTCCACAAAAAAGTGAGAACAAAAAGGGGCTTCCAACCAGGCCGAGAAACAGAGAAAATACACAATCAGGAGGATCTTTGGATGTAAAAGGGATATTTATTCTGTTTTTGCACTGATTGATTTATTTACCAAGTGAGAACACTGCCATGCAAACAGGTGGCACCAACTATCTGCACCAAGATGACTAAAAATGGTCTTGATCCCGTTACAAGTGAACTATAGTGCAGCCAGTTAGGAGTAGGACTGGCCCGAATGCTTCAAAGCTTTGATCACTGCCATGGCAATCAATGGCACAATCAGTATTCAAATACTTTTTCCCCTTTTTCTTTTTGACAGTGGACACTGTGAGTTTTCTCTTTACACAAACAGATCCACCATGGCTCGGCCACTGCATATCCATTCTCCTCACAAAAGATGGAGGCAGAGTGCATCCTCCATATAGCAGCGTGCCCCTGGACAGCAGGACAGGTGTCGATCTCAGAGACAGGAGACATTTGCTTCTCCATAATATCAGTCTACATGCCAGCGTGTGCAACTGACAGGAACGCAAACCACCCTGACAGTTGATATGAGCTACCATCATATTGTCTGTTCTTACCAGAACATGTTCCCTCTGAGAGGAAGAGGGGAAGAAAGCACTTCAGGGTGAGAAACACCACCAAGAGCTCCAAATAATTTACATGGGACTGATGGAGACTCCTGCTCCAGAGACCTCTCACTGACCATGACTCATATATTCTACCATAGCCTGACAAACTTATAGTGACCACCTTCCAGAATAGGACGGTGCACCCCTGTACGAGGAAGGCTGCATGTTGCCTGCAGGACCCTGTCATATCAAAGCTTCAAATACCATTGAATAATTACTGCCAAAGCCTCTAAGCCCCAAAAAACTTATTCAGGGTGGCCCTAGTTAGGAGTGACGACATGACTGTGCCAACGCTGGGAAACGATGAATGGTTTTGTTTCAACCCCTGTTGTGGAACGTTGTGTTCAATAAATGAGGTACTTGTGAGTCCATGTAAGTGTTTTTTTTTTTTTTTTTTTTTTTTATAAGCTCTGGTTTGATTGTAACTGGTCAGTGTGAATGTAAATGAACTAGACATAAAAATGGAACCAAGTAATCTTTTCCGCTATGGTTGGGACCAAAGAACACAAACAGCAAGTGTGTCAGGACCCTAAAACAAGCCAAGCGCTCCGAGAGTGGTTTTCAATATTTAACTTGCATTCACAACTGCTGTTTTACCCAGGAGATGTGAGGTTTCTGACCTCTGCTAGCTGGTTGAGTGGATCCAAAACATCCTTCTCGAGCTGCAGCTCGTGCTGCATCAACTCCGACGCCAGACGGTTCTCTGCCTCACCGCACACTTCCATCATCTTCCTGTTAACACACACAACAAGATAAGCAGGCAGAGTGTAAATATCACAGCATTAGATGAGGATGAGAAGTCCTCTGCATCCAATGTGTAATCACACATTGTCTTCCTGACAAAATTCACAAAACACAGATGGAAGACAATCTGTGCTCTCATTACCGCCTCTATTACTGATCAATCACCAGAATCAGGACAATGTAATGCCATCATTACTAGCAAGTTTGGGCCAGGAGCTCACAGTAGCCTAGTGGCATGCTTACAGCTCTTCTGTGTTTGGCTAAAATCATTAATCGAGACAACTGGCCAGTTTCTCTTCTTTTCTCCTCAGCATTGTAACCTCAGCCTTGAAAAACAGAAAACAGCAACGTATTCATCATCACTGCTGACATTTGCTACGCACGCATCACATTTACTAGTAGTCTGACTGGCGTACTTCCCCTTCCTCATTATTTCCAGACAGACACAACGCTGCCAGTTTTTTTGGAGACACAGAGACATTCACTTTCTAGATCCTCAACTGCATCTGTCTGGCCCTCTTTCATGTGTGCCATGATGCTGGTTCTCCCAGTCATAGTGAAATCGGAGCTGTTAAGTTGGTAGCTGTTGTTTGGGGCACTACTCATTTCATTTGTCACTTTCTGGTCCAGTCACAAGACCAAAGTGCAGTCATGTGAGCATGGACTAAATCTTCCATTTTACTGTACAGTCCATCAGCAGGCATTCGGATCCACATATCTCTGTCTCTTCTTCTTATTTTCACATATAACAAAGTTGTTGTTTCTAAAAAGTAACTCAGGAACTTTTACTGTTGAGTACCTTTTAAATCAGCAACTTTTTACTTTAGTAGATGTTTACAGTAGTACTTGTAATAATCCAGTACTTTTTCTCATTATTGCCCAGATGTAATCTGATGTACAAGTAAAGTATTATTTATACTCAGTAAATATTAAAATTTGTACTATTGTTAATGGTTTCTGTGACCACTGGGAAGAAGAGCCATTACCTTGCTATTGACTGGTAGAGATGTGAAAATATGATACACAATAATAAAAAAAGAGAAACATTCAGAAACTCAGGTTACACATCCTCTTTCTTCAGTCAGTTTAGTTTCAGTCGTCTGACAAGTCAGTTACTGATCTGATCCTCAAGTTAGAAACTATAGAAAGCCCCTTCACCAGAAAATAAAACAGGGGCAGGCTGCTTGTCCTGAAGGCATGGCCTCATATTTCACACTCTCTGGGGTGCCTCTGCTCCATATAGCAACCGTTGCCGAGGAGGGATGATTGGCCATCTGGCATGCCAGTCAATCACTCACTCACCCTATCAGCGAGTCTTCTCCTAGCTGGTTTCCGCCGTCCACCATGGCCTGGGACAGCGCAGTCAGCGGAAGCTTTTTCTGTAGTGTGTGGATGTGGAAGAGGGAAAGATGAAGACAGTGATTAGCCTCCTAAAAAGCCACAAACCTAATGGTGATGCATCAACAGTACCCATTTCTATAGCTTCACTACTAGGTGCTCGAGCCAATAGAAAATTCATCTGGGACTTTCCATTTGTATTCAGCGGCTCAACAATAAATTCACAAAATTAGGAAGATGAAGCAGAAGTGAGATTTCAACAACAAGGAAGGAAAGATACAGATGTTTGGGATGCACAGGAGGGAAGTCAGAAGCTGATTAAATGATGGTGCTGCAGCTTATTACCAAAGCAGAGGTTCACAGTCTCAAAGGAGGTGAGCTGTCAAAAACCTTTCAGGAGTGGCCAACACCCTACTTTTAACACAAGGAGTAACTCCAAAGCTACAAAATCATGCACTGTAATAATCCCACTGAAAAGTAATGAAGCTGACAGATGTCTGAATGTGAAATGGAGCAAGTAAAGGTGAGGACCAGAGAGGGGGAACAGGTTTTTTGTGTGTTTTTACCTGACCATTTCCTGTATAGAGGCGGGGTACGGACTGTAGTGCATGTTGGATGTTGAAGTAGGATGTTGTGGGGTAGAAAACACAAAACAGAAATCATGTAGGCCTACTGCAGATATTTTTTTAGTCATTGGTAAAGGGAAACAGCATTATGCTTATTACTTCTTAAGAAAGGATCCTTCTGTGGGGAGGTGATTATTAAAAACAAGGTTATTAAAAAACGTGTAGCAGTTGATTATTTGGGGAGCTTTATTTAAAAAACGACACATCCGGCAAAGATTTTTAACATGCATGATGTCTCACATGTCTCTTCTCTGCATCTGCACCAATGTGTCCCTGCAGACATGTGACCATCCTCTTGTGTGTGTTGTGGGACACCACCCGCACCATCTCCATGCGCCGCTCGATCTGGTGTACAGGACAAAATGAAATGCAAGCACAAATTTTCAACAAATAGGTTCTATGTAAAAGTAACACACCTAGCAATCTAAGCACAAGGCTCAAGAATGCTGAAAAACCTTAGAAAACAAGGTTAAAAGATTATTCTGTTAACAGCTCACCACTGTGTTATGTAGTATAGATGTCAGGGATAAAATGGTTGCCTGTTTTACTCTAGACCTGCAATAAAATATTCTACAAACACAAAACAGAAACAAAAAAGACACAATTCCAACTTAAATTAGATAATTACAGTTTTGTCTAGCAACAACCCAAATTAACAACAACTAGTCATGCATCCTTATCTGCCATGTGCACAAAGTGTAGGCCTCCCATGCATTTGATATGCTTGTGTATCATGTGTTACATGTCACTGTTTCTGTTTTTACTTCATTTCACACAGTTCATAGTGCTGATAATTTGTGTTTTCAACGCCTAACAATGATGTGATTTCAAGGTGTATTAGTGATTATATAACATTTTCAGTGAATTTGAAAGCTGTGATAATTCTGGTCATAATAAAAGCATGCACACACAGTCCTTTCAGTCTGTATTATTGCATCCACTATGAACTTGTGGTCATCTGGTCAACAATCGCACTCCAAATAAAAATGTTCCAAACATTACATCTCTAGTTTTCACACCACTAATCCAATGTGTTCATGGCTAATGAGGTCCAGCTCTACGCAGAGATTTGATTTGTGCATGCCCTGAGGGAGCTAGAGGTCAAAGTTCAAACATGATTGATAAGGCCTGTCTCTGCGGGGCAGCACCGGAATGTTCTCTTTGAAACACATGAGTCATCGGAAGCGTCGCCATGGCGACGGCCACTGGGCTGTGACTGAGAGCGAGGGGGTCTTTGGCTTTAAAAAGGCCTTTTTGATTGCACAGGCTTTCTCCTGTCTGCTTGCCTAGCTACAGAGATCCACTGTGTGCTTTTGGCCTGACAAGCGATAATACTATCATTGATAAGCCGGTCAATGATGGGAGTCACAGCTAGCTGGCTAGAGGACAGCGACCAACTGAGGCAAGGCTATTTTGCTGCCAGGTGCCTGACAGGGACAAATAGTGTGAGCATTAAGCCTGAGCCTACTGTCACCAGCCCATGAATAGCATTGATCGTTGAAAGCTACTGTTTAAATCTCCTTACAAGTCTGACCCATCAGCCAACTCCGAGTCTGATGATGCAGAGAACAGGTTTAGCCTGGCAACACTTGTGAGAAAGTCAAAGTCAGGCTGCGGGTTGTTTATGTGCCGGTTTCTAACACAACAGAAGGTGTGTATGTCTCCTTATTAAAAAAGAGGAGAGGGAGGAAACAAGTCAGAAAAACTGTGAGCCTATCAGTGGCTCAGAGGGAGAAACATCTCCTCAAGAGTTGGGACAAACCTTGTTCCAAATATAAATGGGAACAGTGAGGGCCAGAGGGCAACATGAGCAGAAACGGAGGGAGACAAATGCTGAGGGAGGATCAACTGAATACCAGACAATTGTGTTCCAAAAACAGAACAGAGTCGGAACTCAGGAATTCCACAGCCTCCAAAGCAGATATCCGCCTCCGCACACACCGCCCTCCCTCTCCCCTCCCTCCCTGTTCTCTCACTCTTACGTCATTCCCGACCCACGGTGGCCCCCGGCATTCCCAAAACAGCTGGGTCAAATACAAACATACTGAACACACAATCACTCTCACACATACACACACACGCAGTTTGCCTCCACAGGCTTGGGAACACTGTTTAGACTCATCCCGGTTAGTACCTGGAACAAAAGAACAGGGGACTCCCCTCCCTCTCCTCTAAGATGGGAGAGGATCCTGTGTGTGTGATGGATATGTTTGGATTACATGGCGCTAGGGGTGTTGCTGTCTGCTTCCTTTTACTGCAACACAAAAAAAAAAAATCAGACACAAAACACACACAAGAGATGCTGAGGAGTGGGACAACCCAGGCCAAAAAGGAGCTGGAAGGTCCACGTACAGACAGAAATGTGTTTTGTGCCTGCTATGTAATGAGGTCAAAACTTGGTCAATCCCATGACGCATCATAGGCCAGGGAATCCCTATATGAACTGAGACAGAAAGAGAAAAAGACAGAGGGTGTGTGTGTATGTTTATTAGTGCCAAAAGGAAAGGATGTTAACATGTCTGGGCAAGTACCGAACAAACTAAAATAACTCTAAACTTGAAGCATGAGGGTTGGAATTATCTGGCAAGATATGAATGGCAAATAAAATTTCCTCCTTCCCAACAAATGATATTCTCCTGACATAAGAAAATCTATTTGTTTGGTACAGACCCCAGCAACAATCAAATCGCCATTATGACTTTGTAGGGGTTTTTTTCAATAAAAATAAATTATGCAGCAAAAATGATCATCCCCACTAAAGTCATGAATCGTATTGCAACACGTCAAAATAACATTTTTTCCACACTGTTCAGCCTTATGTCAGCAAAAGCTCATAAAGGGCTGACGTTCTCCCATTATCAGCAGTGGGTGTAAAACGAGGGAGTGTGCAAGCAGCCTGATGTCCTGGTATTTTGGGGAACCCCCCTGGAAGACCCACTAAGTACAGTAGTAGCAAGGAATGGACAGCTGTCAGAGGAATGCTGTGTTAGCTCTTTGTCACCCTGGAAGACCATTTGAGAGGGTTTGGGATGCCGGGTCTAAGAATAGAAGAAGTACAGGCCAAGGACCCAAACCCTAGATACACATGGGATCAAATGAAGGACCATCTGCATGGAGGGTTCACATGGAAGCTGCCCAAAACTCACCAGCTGACTGTGTGAAGCCACTTGGGTGCAGCAATTGGGTGTAGTTGGCCAATAGACAACATGGCATTGGCCTTGGGCAAAATGAAACTCAGATGGTGCTTCAAATGACCATGTAATTACAAATCAATTTCAAAACCATTCTAAGACTGTAAATAAGACTCATTAAAGCAAAATTCTTCCCTAAAAGCACTTTAAAATGTAAGGAACTTTGCTACTTGGCAAAGTGCCTTGCATTTCTGGGTCCATTTTGATAATAGGTGGTATGTTTTTCTTATTCTAGAGGATAAGTGGCCAAACAAACAATGTGATGTCAAACCGAGATGTGTCCAGTGCAGATGCAGTGATGTTTGACAGGAGTATTTTCAGCAATCTTAAATGTCAATAATTAATGTCAGGTTTTCAAGCAAAGCAAAGGCTTCTTGCTCGAGGCACCAGCTTCCACTGACATTCAACAATAATTGGACCAGGAGAAGTCCATCACAGGAGAGGAAGAGAGACCAATTTCTGCCCAAGCAACAAGCTCAAATGACTAGACTTCAGTGCAGCTACAAGACACTTTAGGATGCTGCCGCAATCATAGACATACCCTAAAATCCATTTGGCTAACTAGCTATATTTACATCCAATTTTGATTTAAGAAGCCAGTTCATGCCTCAGCGTTGGTGAAAGGCATTGTGGTAAATGTAGAAGCTCAATAGAAGTAGACAAAACTGGCTGAGGCAAAGTAGATGGCAGTGCACAAAAAAAGTAAATTATAACGCTTTATAAAATAGCCTAGGTCACAGAGTACATCACAAATTGATTATATCTAACAGTCTAAGAGGATCTGTGGGTTTTTTTCCCCCTTTTACTTATTACTTAACTAAGAGTTTCTGTTTTAAAGCAGGGAGGAACACCGTCTCCTCTGTACTTGAGGGTGCAAGAGATTTCTATCTATCTCTCTCTCTCTCTCTCTCTCTCCCTCTTCCTTATCTGACTAAAACACTGTCCGCGAGGTGCGAGACAGAGCCAACTGAGTAACAGCGGCTGATTTTCAGAGATGGGCAGAACAACCGTGCCTTTGAGGGACAGTGAAGGTCGACTGTCAGACAAAATATAACATCCTCTCTTCACTGGCAAGGACCCAAAGCAAGTAGTCACCACTGTTCACTCATCTATTTCCATTACACCAACTCCCTCTGGCTCTGAGTATAATACTGATGTACCAGCTGTCACTCAAATTCTTTTCTTGCCCTTAACCAGTTTAAGAGTTCCACAGTGACTGCCGTTTTCCAAGAAGAGGCTTACATTTTGTAGAGCTGCAGCTACAATTTTCACAACACACACCACTTGAGAGAGAACAAGGTATCAAAAGTTTCCTTTCAGTATAGTTTGTTTATGCACTGCCCTCAAAAACAGGGCGGGGACAAGCATAATGGAAGGAGTCAGAAAACTTTGACTACCATTCTAAAGGAGTGGTGAGCAGGCAACCTAGTTTGTTTTAATATCCACACCACCCTCCATTCATACACAGAGACAATATGCAGTGACAGAAGTAGCTGGAATGCCTTTGCAGAGCAGCCAGTATTCTGACCCGACCCCACCTGCCCCCGACCCTGCCTGTCTGTCTCTGTCTCTGTGGCCGAGGATAGTTTCTGCTGAGAAAGCCCTGCACCAGAGGATTTTGCACACATGCACAAGCACACACACATATGGATACAGAGACACAAATACAGCTATAGTGACCTCTGCGCAGCTCATTGAGCCCTGATTGGTTCTACAGTAGTGCCTCTCAACCTTGAGCCAGCAGGTCCCAAGAGGCTGCAGGTTTTCTTGCCACCAAAATTCATTCACTATTCACTAATTAACACTTCACACAGTACCAGTGCTGACCGAGTACAGCAATATGGCTTTTTCCATAAACTTTACAGTATTTTCTTGTGTTTACCTCCATATCTACCATTGTCAGCTTGCATAAAAATCCTACTCGCCAAAGCAAATATCTGTAAAAACGTATTTATTTACACTCAGATTAGGTTTGTTTGACATTCACAAACAAGTCCCATTCCAGATGACTTAATAGACAGTATGTGCTCCATTTAATGCATGCAACCATGCCATTTTGCAACTGGTATGCTGGCTTAAGTGTGTGCATCAGCAAAACATGTCTTACAGGAAAGACATTTTGCATTTACTGTGCCCACTTCTTCAAAAAGAGCTATTTGTGGCTATTTGATGCAGAAAGCGTATATGTATATTTGTACAAAGTACAACAATGGGTACGGTTAAATAGCTTATTCATATTATTTGAGTTTATATTGTACAACTCTTTTACAATTAAAACTGTGATATAGACTAATATTGGTGTCAATTCCAAAAAAAGATCAACGTAAAGATTGATTTATTGATTGGTTGGTTTCGAAAGTATCATTTTTGACTAACAATGTTCTCCAACATCCCTATGAAATGGGACAGGGTCTTAAGTCGTAGACTGACATCTGCTGTGGCTCCAGTATTGAGCTGGACCAGATCAGAGGTCTGCAGAGTTTGAGGCAGATTAATGATTTACCTGTAAGAGGTCATCGCTGAGGACTTCTGTTTTCTCCGCTCTGTGGATGAGAAAACACAACAGAGAAGATGGAGATTAGTGAGATAAGCAGATACGGATGGGCGATCAAGTGGTCATACTGAATGATATAAATATATATATAGAAATGATATAAATAAGCAATAAACAACACAAAAAATTATATTGGAATAAATTATACAGATATTGTAACTATAATTAACAATTTTAGTGTGGTCATTTTTGCATTTATTATTTTCATGTTCAGTGAAAACGTTAATAAAGATGATGGTGTGATTTATGGGGTATGCACCACACAAATATGTTCTCTTAAATCCGGAAAATACAGTTTGTGGGCCAGTGTGCCTCTGTAGCGCCATAACTCTGAATCTATGACACTCTTTTTTCACACAGTTTACCTTTATCAAAATTGCAGCTCTAGGGATATTGGGATGTCTTGGATATTGCACTTGCCCATACTGCAATTTCAATAATATTTCAATTAACTGTTCAGCCCTAACCTGATTTGCCCTGTGCAGCCACTGTAGAAATATCTGCCACTGTCATGCCACTGCTCCTGAAAGACTGGATTCCGTTCCAGATTTGAACAAAAGTAAAACTGTTAGGTATTAGCAAGGCCGTGCGTGGGAATGGTTCAAGAGGGTGGATCTCTGTAGTTTGTTGCCATAGCAAACTGACAACCAAACAGACTGCAGAGGAAACACACTGGTACCCAAACTGGAGGCAGGGGCAAAAGCAATTCCCCTTCAAGCAACATTACTGTTTCAAGCTGAAGAATAAACACTAAACATACTGCAACACAGTTCTGCTCACACACAGTAAAAAAGAAGATTTAATGCAGCCTATATGTGAAATAACACTTGTCATCATTCATGTTTTCCTGGCAGGTAGGCCTATTGATATGATTACACAACTGAGTGACTGCGATTGTTTGGACTCATCAAAGTTAATCTGTATCGCCTAATCATTGAGCTGCATAATCATGTTTCCATGCAAACATCAATACAGACTTAGAAACTCATTAAGAGAGTGAGAAGCAGGTGGTCTACTGAACGACTCGGAGGGTCTTTTCTTCTAGCAGTAGTCCAATTTTTTTAATGAACACTTTTAGATGGTCTCTGTGGTCACAATCCACAGCTGTTAATCATGTCTTAAATGGCTTTTTATGGTGTTACTTTTGTTGTGTACTATGACTGTGTTGTCTCTTTTGCTGTCTATTACTATTTTGTTATCTGTATGCACTGTTTTGGTGGCAATTGGGCTATCCATCTATCAAGGAGACTTTAAGCCAGTGTTAGAAATGTTGCAAAAAAAAAAAAAAAACACAATAGAACACAAATCAGGTCTGTTTACATCATTTGGTTTTAAGAGATTTTTTTTTCTCCTTCTGGCAAAATTCAAGATGAGGCTGATGCTCACTCGAGCTATCATTAAGTAAGTAATTACTTAAGTAAGTGAAAGTTTTGTTTACAAAACCTGAAAGGGAAAGAGATTTTTCTGTATTTATATGTTCCAAGACCACCGCCAATACAATAAATAGCTCTGCTTCTTCATATGGCGAATGTGCACTACTATTAAGCTCATACTGTAATTCCTTAATGTGTATGACAGGTAAAATTTGAAGATTGTGACTGCCCAAATGGCGGGTACAGGAAGAAACTGACTACCCATTTAATAACACAGCCCACATGTTAAGGAGCCATAGACTAGATTGGAAGACTCTACATCTGGTGCCTTTTCTTGCTTATACAGAGTCTGGTCAACAGCTGCCCGTGAGACCAGCCTCAACCAGCCACCAAGCCTTAGCAGGTGGCTAAAAAGAGCCCCTTGAAGATCCGACGGGACAGGGAGAACACTTTAATAAGCTTGAGCCAAGAGGCAGCTTGAGGAGATTCAAGCTTCATAAATTTCTAGTTAAAGGCATTACAAATGCACAGAATCAGGTAAGCTGAATGAGTAAGAACCATACAGAAAGCTGCTAACACTTGAGTGTTACAAAGCTTGATGGTAACTTGCACAGGCCAGCCTCTCCTCCGTCTGAGCCTATTAATAGTAAACTAATAGTTGGGCTTGGGGAGGTCAGACAGATTAGATTCACTTAAAGGGAGAAGGCTGGGAAACATTGGCTCAGCTCATTCAGTTTATCAACACCTTCAGAGAGGTCGGTGTCGTATCTTCTACCTTCTGCTGCCACTGGAAAAAAACAGATACACTGCAGTCGAAGGGATATAGTAACAGGAGTAAAGAGCTATCCCTGCACATAACACTCTCAGATAGACTCAATTAGGAAAATAATACTAATATTTATTATGAGACACTTCCAAGAATGAAAGAGAATAAAAAGGCTGTCTGTGGAAAGTGTGTCATCTATAGCAAATCATATCCTGGTAACCATTTCAACATCCCATTGTCGGTATTTCCCCAACTGTTTATGGCAACAGTAAGGTTACTGTGGTGAAGAGGGGTGCAGATGTAGTGTCATGAAACACACACACATACACCTACACACTTTCAAGTCACATGCCTGCAAGTTATGGCAGACGAAAAAAAAACTTCTATGACCACTGTACTTGAATTTCAGGATAATAAAGGAGAAGTGAAGGTGGTGCATCAGAATTACTTTAGTCAAGTATCACAGAGGAACTGTATTGTGTACTATGCAAATAGACCTTTGTCACTGCAGCCATTTTGACATGAAATAGCAGGTAGGCTAAACACAGGTGTTACTAATGACATTAATTAAGGTCCAGCTCCATTTAGGTGTAACAGAGCCAGGGTCCCAGTGTTGTTCATGCTGCCTCTTCTACACTGAAATGGAATGGAGACCTTATCAATCATTAGTCACCTATGTTTACCCTGCTATTTCATGTCAAAATGGCTGCTATGAAATAGGTCTATTTGAGTAATAACAGAGCTCACAAAAGCAACATGATGTCACATACACTGTGAAGTGACAACTGTAAGTACTAGTACTGAAACATTTAGGCACCTAATCAAACAGCCAATCAACAACAGATTTGTTGATTATCATTTCTGTAATTGATTCACCATTTTAATCAACATTTGCTGATAATAGAGATCACCAAAGGGCTTAAATTTGCTTATTTTTCTATATTCATATCATTATAAAATTAATACTATGGGTTTTTTTTTGGCTGTTGGCTGTCACTTTGGGGTTCCTTAACTTCCAATGAGCATTTGTCATTACTTTTGACACTATAGTCTATTTATGAGCATTTCAAACAGAATGACAGTAAATATTTTTCCAGCATGGTCCGGTGATAAACTATAAATTCAGAAGCACAGAGGATTGCACTGACATATTAACATTTAATTCATGACAAACTGTAATACTGTTTATGAATGAGTACTGAATGAAAACTACAGCATAAGTGCGCACGTTTGAACCAGGGTTGGACTTTCTTGCTATCAAACAAACTGTAAATTTTGACCATAACTGATATGTTACTTGGGAGGTAACCAGCAATCATCTGGAGTTTGATATGTATTTCTAAACTTCCAGCTGGCTGGTGTAATAGTTAATATGGCTGGTAAAGGTTTGGATTGTGCATACACAGAAAAAGTTCCTGGCACTCTCCAGCATGATTTAGTGTTCACATAAAATGATGGAGGAATTTACCACTAAAGCTATAGATGTTTGAGCTTTAAAGCTTGTCTCTTAAGTATAGCACAGAATACTGCATGATATCTTTCCCATCTAATGTGAAGTGAATTGGATAATATAGCATAGGAAGCAGAGCAAATGAACAAGACTCCAGTAAATTATACCTCTGTTCCCTCACTTCACTCTCCTGTCCCTCTGCTCTTGCACTTAACCCTCTTTCGTCTATTTTTTCATCCCTCTTGCTCTCTTGAAAGACCTGCAGTCTGCGACTACACTGAGTTTTGGGAAACTGGAGCTCTGAACCAAGTACGGGCCCTCCTCCAAAAACTGGTCTCTGAACTATAGTAACCTTGTGACAGCGGCAGACAGCTGCTTTCAATTACAACACAGAGGCAGGGGGAACAGGGAGAAACACACAGACTTACTAAGAAGAAGGAAAGATAGTTTGGGGGGTAGAGGGAGAGAAATACTGAGCACGGAGAGGGGTTAAAGGCTCTCGGGTGCCAAACCAGAATCATCTAGAGACCAAAATGATGACTGGAAAGACGTTTTCTGGATAAGAGCCATGACCAAGATGGTGAAGTCACACATAAAGAGTGTGGATCTCTAACCCCTAGAACCTCAGAAACCTAAAGACAAGACCTCCAGTTAGCTGGGGGGAAATGTGAGTCACAGATACACATATGAAGCCACAATATATAATCCATGTTCTGGTGTAGACTGTATGTGAACAGTGTTTCAAGCTGTCCAAGGATCAATCAAAGGACTGACCTTACATCCAGTGCATTCTTAAAGTAGACCCAGTTTTGTTTCATATACTATGGATCACACACTACCCATGTAAACTAACTCCAATTACATTAGGAGCTCCTATAAAGGCAACGCTTATGTGAACCAGCGTCAAAAAGGACTGTGTCACAGAGGCCAAAATAGGCTCCATACAGCCCAGGTCCCAGGGCAAGGGGAAAAACAACAACAACAAAACAACAATTGTTTTGCCTGCATCAGCTGACCTAGAGCGAATGGAGCTGACCCCACTGTGCCTGACTGAAGCAGCAGCCTTTGGAGGAAAGTGTGTCACTGTGCGCTGCATGTGACTTATTAACAACAAGAGACCCTCGCAGTACAACCATGGTCAATAGTTCAGAACGGTAACCATGGCAATCTACTATCAAAGTGGAAGAGGAGTAAGAAAATACTGCAGCCCTAAGCACAATGGAGCGGCTGTTACCGGCCACTCCACACAATCAGTGAGCTGAAGAGTAGGTGGGGTCGGCCTGTTATGTTTGCAACAGTTGGCAGCTTAAGGCGCATAAGGTAATGGATACTGGACACAGATGAAAGGAGCTGGGAGAATAATTGAGTGACTCAGCCCATACAATCTCCCTAATGTTGCTGATTGTGTGGGCTATTATGCTTACATTAGGCCTGGGCAAGAGCTAATCTAACATTACAGCGAGAAAGTAGTGTTATCCAATTTGTGCTATAATGGCATTAAGATAAACCAAGGATAGGCTAAAGCCATGCATTAGGCATGTAATGGCAAAATGTCAAACTTCCTTCCTGGTAGTATAGACACTAACAAACATGAGTAATGTCCAAACATAAGGTCTGCACAGTTAATCGTAGCTAGTTACATATTCTGAGTTTATATTTCCACAATTAATAACCGTATAAGAAAGTGATACTGAAGCCTTTGTTGTATTTTCTTCCCCTGAAATATCAAGTGCTTCCATTATGTGTAACCTATCCCAACCTTTGAATGCACAATGTGTACCCATGTGACCAAAACAAACAGGTCGAGAGACATTAAAAAGACCATCTAGGGAAAAACCCAGAAACAAACAAAGTCAAAAAGAATCAACATGAATATTTAACCTTAGTTCCTAAAATCAATTACTTTCTGTCATCTGGAGATAATTTAGTTTTAAATCCGACAGCCATGAACAAGTACAGGTTCCTTAGAAATTTTGCATTAAGATTCAACATGATCCCCAAAACATAAATATTATTGTTAGAATTTTGCATAAAAGTGTCAGCATGTCAACACGCAAAAGTGCAGTATCTTTATTCTTGTGACACCAAGACAAATAAACATGATTAATAACTGAGATCATAATATTTCTAAAAATAATTATGATTATCATCCATGATTCATCAGTAATGTATCTTTTCCAGGTGACACACCTGTTTTACCTCAGAGCACACTGTAAGCCTGTATCTGGTGAATGAGAGGGAAACACCCAGACATGTCTAGCCTGAGTTAATTATTTATGTCACATTTTGGTTATAATTATGGTGATACTTTGTTGATTCCTCTAAGGAAACTCTACTTTACCACTTGCCTCTATCCACTGCTAAGCTATAGCAGACGCTCCCAAACCTATTTCATATTAAGGACACCCCAAACACATCAAAATTACATCCCATAACACTGCATCCCTACAAACTCCAATTTAGATATAGTCTCAGTGGGATGATGACTAATGGAAGGAGAGTTTAAAACTCTGATCAAAAAAAATTATCCTTACATTTTCTGTTACTGTGCCAGCTTGTTGTAAGTTTTCTAACAGTGTAAAAAGAACTGGTCCTCACTTTTCTGTCACTGCATTGGTAACTGCACAGCGACAGAATAAGGTCCCTAAGGAGCTGGTTGGAATTCAGGATCTCAAAAACAACCCTGCTGTCCCAAATGACACTAGATATGTGTTTGCATTTGTATGTCTGTAATCCAACATGCCCTCTTTTGTAAATTATACCTCTGGATCTCCATGTGCCCTCCTTGTTAACTACCTAGATGGAAACTCCTTGATTGGGCCTCAGCCTGTGAGACAGCAATGATCAAACTACTTCCTCAGCTACTGTCCAAGTTATCAAAAGTTGATTTCCTAACAAACAGATATGATATCAGTATCACAGACCAGCTCATATAAACAACCAAAATCTAACCTGTTAATCAACGGAGCACAGAGTTTTGATCTAATCTCGGGTCTGTATAGCTTGAATGTTTCCTCATCTTTGTGCAAAGGGTATTTATACAAGTTAACCTATTCAGTAGTTATCTACTGTACTTAATTAGGAGGTGTCATCATCTTTGCAAGGCATCCTGCAACAAGCATTGCTGGTTGGGGCCATGGTGTTAAAAGACAGCAAACAGGAATTCCCATCAATAAAGAGATAAAAATCCTATCCTTGATGCATCACATGCTGTTTTTTACTGCGTCACCCTCCCCATCAGTTTCAATCTGTCTGTCTCTCTCTACTGCTCTCTCCCTTTCTCTAGAAACACTAGCATTTCTCGGGAAGGCAGCTTCCTGTTTGTGGAAGAAGAAGGAGAGATTTCCTCAGAGCAGCTGAGTGCTGGACACAGTGTTCTGCCTTCACACAATCACAGGAACCCAGGGGGCAGCGGAGAGGCCCTCTGCACTCAAAAACTTTTGCAGACACAGACTTCTAGGCAAGCAGGCACTTAATGGACAATACCCAGTATGCTATGCTTGCCCTAATCCAAGCACTGACAGGTCACTCACTCATAGGGGTTTGGTCTATGTGTACACCACAGATGAACACTACTTTTGCACACGCAAGACAGCAAGTAACTCACTCCTGCCCACACGCGCACGCGCACACACACACACACACACACACACACACACACACACACACACACACAAATGTCTGCTTTCTGCATCACACTCGCTTCTGTCCTAATTTACTGTTGGTTAAGTACAGTCAGGAAATGATGAGTATTCCAGTGACCCTGCTTCTCCTGGTCCTGAGCTCTGGCTGAAGGAGCATGAGGGCAGATTCTCTCTGTTGACTCTACAGATAGAGTTACCGTCACATAAACGCTGCAGGAACGGCAAGAAGATGGCAGCTCTTTTATTTGTATGTGAATGGGACCACCTCTGCCAGCCACCCTACCTCCCATTGCTGGAGAGTGGAGAGAGAATGGAGAGGATGGTTGGCTCTGAGTTTGAAAACTATGGTCTAACTTGTTGTTTGAAATTTAGACTGAAGCTAAGCTTTTTTAATCTCTTGCTATATTTGTTTTATTACTTTTCAGTAATGCAATGTTTCCTATAGGGCATCCATTAGTTTCTTGGTGATATTGGTCAGCAAGTCTGTGACCCTCATGACTGAGGCAAAGCCTAACTAACTACCCAGTTTGACAACAAAGCTGCACAAAAGAAAGAGATAAGGGAGAATATTTTGCTAAAAATAGCAACACTTATTAATCACAATGACATATCTTGATAACTTCAGGAACAAAATTATTTAATAGCTCTTTGGACACCTTACATCAAAATCCTGACTATGTTACCGTTAATTTTCCGATTTTTCAAAAAATGAAGCTCTTGATAGCCAATGTTTGGTGCAGACTTTCATTTTATGAAATGTGTAAAATGATAAACACAAAAATAAACAAAAATAAAACAAGAAAATAAACAAGAAAACTTACTAGAATAAATGTCTTTTGAGATTTATTCTACTAAGTGAAATTTAATGAAATGTTTGAACAAAGGGAAGACAGAGAATATTGCAAATGCAAAATAAAAATATCGATAAAGATACTGTCAAACAACATTAAAAATCTTGTAAAGAAGAAGCTAGAGAACAACCTCTTTCACATCAGAGAGGGAAGACATGGACACACTGAAAAAAAGTATTCAAAAGGCAGAAATATTGGTAAACCAATAAACTGGTCTTACCCTTCTTAATTCAATGTATGAAATGTTTCAACATTGTCAATATGTTTATATTTATGATTATTATATTAATTGAAATTGCAATGCTGAATTTAATATAGCTAACTGTGCAGCTCTGTTGGAAGATGGCGCACTATTGTTTTCAGCCTGTCAGAGATTTTATCTGGTACCATCCAGTACTGGGTGCACCCGCTGTCTGGCAGAGGTGCTAACACTGTGACTCCCTCCCACACCCACACCCACACACACACACACACACACACACACACACACACGCACGCACGCACGCACGCACGCACGCACGCACGCACGCACGCACGCACAGTCAAATGCACAAAGCGCCACTCATCACAGGAGCCAATTTCCCATGCTGAAAACATGACCTGTTTCAATGTCCTTCCCATACAAGGCAGGGCTGATCACATCACTGCTTTAGAAATCCAGTCACAGAAGTAGACTTGGTATCACTGCACATCAGCATAATGACATTAGTGAACAGGGCCTAAGCTGCTGTAGAACACGTTTTCATTATTCAGATGTCTGTTCTTTCTCTCAAGGTGGATCCATTTAAGCTATTAGCTGGGGCACTGCAGCCAGTTTCAAAGTAAGAGGGAGAAAATACTTTAAGAGCATGCTGATACTTATCTGTCGTCAAAATACATTAACCTCTTTATATGTTTGAAGTTCATTCTGAATGTGCAGTGTTTCATTTGAAGTGGCTCTTACTGCCACTTTACCAGCTCTGAGTGAAAGTGGATTCTGTTACAGCACCGAGTATAGACCAACTCATCCATTACTTTAACGTGTACTTGACTTTTCTTATAGAGTGCCTTAGAGCAGCTCAAATGCTCTGTCCAGCTTTCCAAACTCACCAATCACTTTCACAGTTTTACCATGCAGACAGATTTTGAGAATGAATAACACCTTCAACTGATGGATAGTGTCCAGACAAAGTGGCTGGTAAATGCAAGGCAAAAATGTGCCGCTGTTGGTTGGTGGTAATTTCCCATCTTAACAGCAGACAAACTAATTTGTTGATTCATTCTGGTGAGGGCATCTTGACTGCAGTGTTGACTCACGCAAAAATCAAGGAAAGCAATTAACACTCCCCCTCTGGTTATATTAAAACGGTCCCATCCTTTAGACCGGTCGTCAGCAAGTCAAAGCAAAGTCAGTCATTTACATAATACTACCCACACTGTCAAAACAATCACTTTTGTTAAGATTAGTTACATTAACGCTAGTCGTAGTAGAGGCAGATCTCATTTAAACAGCATTTCACAGCTGTTATTAAATGTTCTGCTAGAAAGCAAGTTGTGGAAAAGTAGGCGTAACTTGTATTAAAGGACAGTTAAAGTTAGATTCAATCAGCAGATTAATATAGCTCTTTGAAGTCGGAGCAAACGGACCGAAGAAAGCCGTTTGCTACTTTCTTGATGAGTTTTAAGTTAGTAAACAACGCTGAGTTTACTTGCCTGCCAACTGTTTGATTGGCGAGCTGCTTCATCCGATTGAATTGCTTCTTCATCTTCAGTCCCTTGCCAGTCGAGTCTTCCTACGTTTCAAAGCCGGACACTTTGGTTTGTCATGAAGTTCAAGGCTTGCTTTTACCCCCACGTTTATATTTTCGTAGCTGTCGTTATGACAGGGAAAAGCGAGCGAGAGCCATTGAGCCCAGAGCCAATTAAAAATAGTTTGTTAGCCTTGCTAGCTGCTACGCTAGCCTTTCCCAACTGCCAAAATTTAGAGGAAAGTTCCCTCTCGGGATGGCGACATGATCCGTGAACCTCCTTTTTAGATGTGTTTCCATACATTAAACTCCATTAAGTAAGCCGCAACTGACTTTCACTGGCTCCGGCTGCTTTTCATAGCTCGTCCTGCTCGCTGTCCCGACGTTAGCCGTCTAGCTAACGTTGCCGAGCTGGATAATCCGTCGGCCGCTTTTCCCGGAGCAGTGAGCAGACTAAACAGCAGCTCACCTCTGCCAGCAGCACACAGCGACCAGCAGGAAGTAGACAGCATCATCTGCCATCCAGCACCACCTCCCCCTGGCCGAGGGCTACCTCTGACTGCAGCCGCCCACTCTGCTCTGCTACTCAGCACGAAAAAGTAACTAGATACGTTACAAGTTACTCTTTATCAGCAGTAAGCTTTTCCACGTTGCTCACTTGAAAGGCATTTTGCCTTATGCTGCCCGGTATCGATTCAGTTTCAACAGCAACCATCACCCCCAGCACCTTGGGTATCTTAGAAAATGTTTATTCGTTTGATTTTTTTTTTAAATGTATAAAATATGCCTTTTGTTCTGGAAAGTTTGATACAATGATAATAATAAAAAAAATTAAACTAAAAAAAAAAAAAAAACACCAGTACAGCAGAAAATTGATCTTTTACAGTGCAGGAGTAATCCCACTGTGGATTCTAACAGGATTGCTAAGGGAGTGATGCCTGCTTAGTGAGCAACATTCATTCAACAATTTTTCACAGAGGCTGCAGCCCCTCCCTGTGTGCAATATGTTGAACAATGACCATCACACCTATAGGGCCAGCTTAGAGCAAACTAAAAAGAATGACCAACAGGTTTCTGTCCCTTGAAGAGCCAAATGCATTATAACTCTGTAAGACAAGTGACAATGAGGAAGAGTGAGAATGTTTTTTTTTTTTTTTTTTTTTAACCACTCAAAGCATAAAGTCAGATCCAAACTCAAAACCTTATAACATCTTTTAACCCTGTATAAGTGGCTCATGATACTTGGACAGGTGGCCTGGGCCAATTCCCCCACCCTGGTACAAATATAATTTTAACATTCAGTATTATCATGTATCATCTTTCAGTTAAATTATATGATGGTGATTATGATGACATGATGATATTATAAAAGCAATGCATTTTATTCAAACACTGTCAAAATGAAATATGAAGATCTTAAGAGCTCTGTTTGTCATCATGTTTAATGCTTCCATGCAGTTCACTGGAATGGACATCACTTTGATTAGCAGGTGGTTTTGTAAACATAAACTGTGATTTATATCAATGTGATTTTTTTTTTTTTTTTTATAAAATGATTATCATATTGATTTCAGTTGCCCAGAGTCACATTGTCATGAAGTCTCTCTGTGAAACTTCATGTGCATATTACAGTTCGTCTGGCTGATAAATCTTTTTGGGCAAAAATTGCACTTGTACAGTTTCTCCTCTGTGTGGATTCTCATGTGCGTGTCCAAGTTCTCGCTGCTGATGAATCCTTTGTTGCAAACACAGCAAAGGTATGGTTTCTGGCCAGTGTGAGCTTTCAAGTGCTGCTGAAGGCCTTTGGACTGAGAGAAACCCCTGCCGCACAGATCACAGATGTATGAAGTATCTGCTGTGTGGACTTTCTTGTGAATGTCCAAATTTCCCACGTATTTGAATTCTTTGCCACAAAAGTCACAGCTGTATGGTTTCATGCCCCTGTGAGCTTTCATGTGCGAGTTCAACTTTCTCTGGTCACTGAATTCCTTTCCACAGTCTCTGCAGCTGTACATCTTATCTGTGTGAACCGCCATGATGTGCCGAATGCAGGTTGTCCTGTGGGTAAATTTCTCGAGGCACATGTTGCACTTGTACGGCTTCTCGCCTGTGTGGATCCTCATGTGGCTATTGAGAGCTGAGGACTTGTAGAATCCCCTGCCACAGTCCTTGCAGCTGTACGGCTTTTCTCCCGAGTGAATCCTCATGTGAACTTTCAGTAAAGCTTCCCTTTCGAAGATCTTTCCGCAAGTAGGACACGTCTTTGTCTCTTTTATGTGACTCTCTAAGTGGCACTTCAAATTTTCAGTGGAATCCAGACGCATCCCACAAATGCCACAAAGGAACTCCTGGTTTTCTGCATGGCACGATGCATGCTTAATGAGATTGGCCTTATAGCTGAAAGATTTCCCACACAGTTTACAAGTACAGGGATCAGAGTGACTTTGGCGGACTGATTTCACATGAGACTTCATTGATCTTTTGGCACTATCCGCCGTTACAGCATTGTTCAACTCTGAAGTGTCAACATCTGACTCTGAGTCTTCACCTTCTGCATAGGTTTCCACAGATCGCTTTGATCTTTTTGATTCCAAAGTCTCAAAATCTGACTCTGATTCTTCATTGTCCTCATAGGACTTCATAGATCTCCTGCACCTTTTTTGTATTTTTCCTCCATCTAAATCCTTTTGCAGCTCCTCAGAGTCTGACTGTGATTTGTCATTACTCTCTGTTTCACTCTCAGGCTCCTCACTGCCCTCACTCTCATCTTCAGAGACTACACAGGAGACGGGCTGGCAATCAGCTGCGAGCTGCGTGTCTTCGCTATCCTCCTCTCCAAGTTCCACTTTTATCGTTTCATCAGATTTCTCAGGGTTCACCTGCAGCACGCTCACTTTCCCTCCATTTTCCACGTTTTGGTTAAGGTTTGAAGCGAAGTCCAGATCGTGTTCACTTTTCACACTCAGGGAGGGAGAAACTGTAAAAATCACAATATCATCGGTTAACTGCTGTAACCCTTGACTGGTTGGGATTTGCTCCTCCTCCTCTTTAACCTGTGGTACCTCTGGCCTCTGCTGTTGCTGAAGGAGTGTTGCATCCTTGTCTTCATTCACCAGGAGGGAATCTGAGGAGTGAGGGGGCAAATAAACAAGATAAACTAGTCAACTGGAGTAAAGCTGCAGCCATTGACAAACCAACTGGGCATGTATGATGTGTCTGTGTTGAAAATACCCATCATACCTTCTATTCCTATTTTAAAGCCAGGTTTAATGACGAGTTGTAGCATCTCATTTTGCCCCTGCTCCTTGGGCTCCTCATACTCTTCTATTGTTTTTTCTACCGCACCGCAAATCTCCCTGGCCGCCGCATTTAATCGCTCGTTAACAAAAGCCCTCAGCGACTCAATCAGCTCTTTTTTAGACATTTTACACTGGAAAAGTTTTTTTTTGCAAATCAACGAATGCAAAGCTAATCTGCCTGACTCTAGTATAAACACAAAAAGGTGCATGCCGGGACAGAGTTTGCACGTCCGGCCAAAGCGGAAGAGGCGGGGTCGCAGCTGCTAGCTTCATCGTGCAAGTTGTTATTAGCAGAGCTGCTATTCATTTGTAACGTAATAGCAAAAGGCAAAGAAGATACTGCATATATCCATGTAGCACTTGTTTCATTGGTTGCACGTAGTTGATGTAGTGGCCAGGTTTAGCCCACTGTTAAATTGCGTTGCTTCTCTTTAGTTTTATAGGTTCACCTGTCAAGTTTAGCTAGTGGCTAACCAGTGCAGAGCAGGTGGACGGGGCTGGAGCGGTACACTAGTGATCATTTTTAATGTAAACCAGCTAAGGTAAGCACCAAGCTCGTTGATGGCAGCTCGGCAACCTTTTACAGACACGGATACTGCCGACGAAGCAGTGAGAGCAACCTGTGACGATGCATCCATATGCAAAAGGTAAATGCAACAGCCTGCACGTTGCTGCATGTCAGAGCTCACTGTGCTACTGTGCCAGAATATCAGCACACTGTTATGGCATTATTTGGGAGTTTATTTGTGCACATACGGAATGGAAATTAAATGTGATCAGCAATAAATCATTACCACCAAATCATTTTTGAAACACATTTCTTCTCCTTGTCTTTCTTGTCTTTTAGGTTTGCAACCAGTAAAGGCTACTGGAAAGATCCTTATGTCCAGTACTTTGTGAGATCGGTGGGGGAACGCAAGGCTCCTGAGATCAACAGAGGTAAGTCATACTTTCCTTTTTATATGTTATTGCATTTTTTTTTCTTTACTCATCAGTTGATCTGTTTTCAAATGGAGGAAGAGAATGGGAATCATCATAAGCCAGTATTAGTATCAGTATTGTATGAGCTTAGTCTGTGATGGATAGTGATCATTTGCATGATTATTTTATAGAGCCAGCACTCAACGCTGTGCTTACAGTGTGTCAGCAATAAAGCCATCAGCAGTAAATTCCTACAGAGACACAAACCACAGTGTTTGCCAACACTTACACAGACCCATGTTTGGCCCCTGCTGCTCTTCTTTCACCTTTTATGTCTGCCTTGTGTTTCAGTAGCTGATCTCTCTGTCACCTTCTCTCCTCTGACAGGTTACTACGCCCGTGTTCAAGGCATGAACCACCTGCTCGATGCATTCATTAGGAAAACAGAGTGTGACTGCCAGGTGATCAGCCTGGGTGCCGGACTGGACACCACGTTCTGGAGACTAAAGGTACACAACAATGCAACGTGGTTCGTTGGTGTAAAAAAAGCATCACACCAGCTTTGATCTGCCCCATGATTTCTCTAGTAGAGATTTTGATTGTCAGGCTGCAAAAGAGTAAACTTTACCTGTCTGCAAGAAACATATTTTCATTGTGTGTGTCTGTTTGACAGGATGAAAACCTCATGCCCAGGAAATACTTTGAAGTGGACTTCCCAACTGTTGTGGCCAGGAAAATACACAATATAAAGTAAGGCAAATCACCTATTCTCTTTCAATATTCCATCCTCCATGGTGCATGCTGGACTTTGTCATCATGGTGACATCTGTTTGTCTGTTGAACACAAAATCTCAAGAACAACACATGATGTAAACTTGAAACAGTACAAGTTCCCCCTATAGAGTGGGTGATCTGATTAGGAGCTCCTTGCTGTGTAAAGAGGATGGAAAAAAGGTTTTCCTTGAAATTATTATAACTTTCTAATGTTTTAAGACGGCTCATGATAATGTCACCCATTTGTAATGAAGATGCTATGTTCTTTTACAGTTAATGCATCAATTATCTTAACTACTGACTGTGTTCCCATAACTGACCATTTTAAACATATGGTTAGGGCAGCGGGAGGGGTACTCAAATGTATTTTGTATTTTCATGGTTTGTGGCTTCAGTACTGTAATGTAGGATATTGTCCTGTTGAGGGAGACAGAGTCCTTCACTAAGGGAACCAACCACTCAACATTGACTGCTGTTGTATGAAAGTGTTAAGGGAGCATTAAGGGTATTTACATGCAAGGCTGAATGATCCACCTAAAAAATACATTGAAATAATTTTTCACAGATATTGCTATTGTGATATGATCCATGATTTTAGTGGGAATGATTTTTTTCATTGAAAAAAAAAAAACAATTAAAATGACGATGATATGGGTTTTGCTGTAGCTGAGACTGGGATACTGCACTTGAACATAGGCTAGCAATTTTGATAATATTTAGATAAATTGTTTAGCCCTATTTATGTGGCTAAGCTTTTCATAACCATCATCATATTCCAATCATAAATAACTTGGCTTCCTGTAAGCTCTTGATGAGACCTCTGTGATGGTTCTGCTAAAATGGGTATTATGTTGTCTGGAGTAGAGACAGAATAAATTAAGGGAATAGTGATGTGTATATGAATGCCCTACTTGTATTCTAGGTTTAGACTTATATTGCAGGTAACTGTAATGATGTTATTGTCTTTCTGTGCCAGGACAAAACCACCCCTGTCAAAACCCCTCATCGAAACCCACTCCACAGACTCCTTACTACTAGGTAATGAATAAAAACATGTCTAATTTATTTACAGATGCTCTTCATTTCTTGAAAAAGACCTCATATGATCCTTTTTGTATCTTTCCCACCATCTTTTTATTTTTTTTATTTGTGTATGTGTGTGTGTGTGTGTGTGTATGTGTTTGTTCAGATGGCCACAGCCTTGACTCAGACCGCTACTGCATCGTCGGAGCCGACCTCCGAGACATCTCGAATTTGGATGAAAAACTGAAGAAGTTCCAGCTCAACCCAGAGTATGTGATGTGCTTCATCTAACTCTTAAACTATCATGACCCAAAAAAATAATTGGTTCCATACCCATCCTGTCTAGTCATCCAAAAATATGCCAAGCAGATGATGTACGTTGGGAAGGTAGCAGAACTTTATAACATGAGGCTCTCAATTTTTTTTTTTTTTTTTTTATGTCATTTGTCTGGAGAAAAAAAAATACCTTCTACCACTCCTTTTATTTATTTATTTATTTTTATTTATTGTCCTTGTGCCTCTCCAGGAACCTAGAAATTGAAGCCGTGCTCTCTCTATATATGAATGCCTAGGATGCAGGCAATGCAAATGTAAGCTAAAATATAAAGTGTTACGTCTGATTTATAGAGGCACTGGAACCAAGGAGCACAGCTGTTTTCCTTTACATGATGTTTGGTTTTTTATTTTTTTATTTTTTTTATTTTTTATATACTTTAGGATGTTTAGTATGGCGGGGATATCTGAGCTTGGCAGCACACTCTTCCTCATCTCATATCTCACATTTATAGGCATACCGAAGCCTGAGGCTGTGTGTGGTTCCATGTAATGACAGCTATCACGGCCCTGGGAAAGGCTCCAGTTTTCCATTATTTTACCATCTCTCGGTCAACACAGCTACACTTCCTTTGATATATTGTTAAAGATGTGGAAAATCCGCCTATATTCCCTGGCTTGGTGCCATTTGACAATTCAATCAGGATTCAGGATCCTCATTGTTTAAAGAGCGAGGGTCTTTGCTTCCTTTGTGCTCTGCCCACCGACACTATAGCTCATGGGCAAAACATTTAGCTATACAGCTTCCTGCTTGAATATAATGGATGACATAACAAGCTTTGGGATCACTTGAGCACATTGAAAATTTGATTATATTGTAAATTTATCTGTATTTATGAAAGATTCTCAGCAAGTATTACTGATTGGTCGAAATGTTTTTGCTTCATTCTCTGTTTGTCTGGTCGCAGGATATCTCCAAAAGTTATCAGTGGAAGAACTTGAAACTTTGTGGAAAGTTTGGTCATAGGGCAAGGAAGAACTGATTACCTTTTCACACAAATTGGCCAAATGTGGGCGTGGTAGCGGCTAGGCATGGCTTCTCACTAAAAGGCATATAACTTCCGAATAGAGTCACGTAACACCATCAAACCTTGTTGAGCCTATCAGCAGACACAGCAAGAGGCCAGCCCCCAATTATTAGCCCAATCAAACAACATGCGGACAACTGGAGAACTCATTTCCAGTTATACAAAACTGCCCTGACGAGAGGGGTGGAGAGCATCTTATGCAACTCTTATGCTATCTAGATTTTTCTGCGTCAACTGATTGACCTCTGATACCAAAAGTTCAGGTGGGCAAAAGCTCTGTATCTCAAAATCTATGAATGCCAGAAATTTGGCTCCAAGCATTTTTGATAAGAAGGTTGTGCATCTTTATTGACTTGCTTGACAACACAAGTTCGGCTTGCACATGGGGTTCGAAATGTGTAAAGGACCAACAAATAGTATGAGATCAAGCAACAGCCAGAGGAAACAAGGAATTTTGGCTGTCAGAGCTCAAAATCTGTGCCATTTATACATTTGAGCAAATAAATTAATACATGTTGTCCCTTTTAAAGGCAAATCCTTCCGCATTTTTGGTGCTCTCTTCAAATCATGTTGTTGTTCTGTTTTCCACTCCAGATTGCCCACATTACTCGTGACAGAGTGCGTGCTCGTCTACATGACGCCCTCTCAGTCCTCCAGGCTGGTGCACTGGGCAGCAGACACCTTTCACACCGCCATGTTCATCAACTATGAACAGGTAACAAAAAAAATGACCTCTGATAACGCGGCAAAACACAGTCACTGGCTTCTATACCATGTCAGCATTGTGGGAAGTATCTGGAATTTAGATTAGTTAAATTCAATTTTTCTATTTTGAAGTGTATCTTCTTTGGGTATCTGTTTTTGTATTGTTCAGAAGATTGGCTGTGGACGGTACACTATAGTATTTCCTTTGTTTTTGTAAAATTTCAGTAAGTCACATCCATGGTAATGCATACAGACAGCATCAGCAAGCTTCATTATTTGTGAAATATTTTGATTACTCACGATTTGTTGCACTTGTATGAAGATTGTCATTTCCAGTCCAGGACAGTCTAACAGAAACTGAAACCTACATGAAGAGGTGTATGAGAACATGTGCATGTGTGGGCTTTGTAATACTGTAACCTGACCTTTCCTAAAGCTACACTGTAAAATTGCAATAAAGTGAGTACCTTGTAGACGCAGCTGACAAAAAATGATAAAATAAGCACCAAATTTAATAGTTGTGTATGCGTGGTTCTCATCACCGGCTTGACTTGCTCGTAAATAATTCTACAGTTTTTGTCAGCTTCCAAAACATCCAAACGGTCCTTACTTGAATCAATCCTCGATTTTGCAAAGTGCAAAAGTAAAAATAAAGTTTCAGTCCTTGCATCCTGATTTGTGTCCAGGTGAACATGTCAGACCGCTTCGGTCAGGTGATGGTCGAGAACCTGCAACGTCGCCAGTGCAACCTGGCAGGAGTCGAGGCCTGCCAGTCTCTGGACTCACAGGTAAACCTCCAGGGTTCAGTCGCCACTCAACAACCACCGCATCATCATTAAAACCCTCTTTAGCTGTAGTGGGTTCTGGTTGTTGTTTTTACACTGCAGATGTCACCAGAGGCCTGTACCATAAAGCTGGATTAACATAGTCGGGCTTTCCCTTACTTATCTGGCTTCACTTAACGAGACATCAGCACTCAGGATTTTCGGTACCATAAAGCCGGCTATCAACTCGCTAATTCAACCCAGGCTTTTCCAATCTAGATCTGTGCGCGCTCACATAAAAAGGGCGGAGTTTGCTGCATGCGACCAATCGCAGACATGGAAAAATCTACCCGAGCCGCATACGTCACAACCGAGGAGTAGACAATAATCATTAATAAATACGAGGAATATAAATCAATAATCCAGGCAAAAAGCAACTCAGTTGCAGCTGCCAAGAGCCGCAAGGAATGCTGGCAAAAAATCGCCGACTGTGTCAATGCGTAAATTAATGGGATTATAATCTGACTTCCCCATCATGACGGCAAGAGTCGATCTGACTACACTAAATGAATGTGTCTCCCACTCAACCACACACTTCTGCAGAGGAACTGGCTCTCTCTCACAGTGAGGGTCGACCCTCGCTGGACCGCTGCCTTCAGTTTGAGTTTCGTCAGAATCGTCACTTTGATTCAACCGATTCTGATATTTCATTTTATAAAGCATCTGACGCCTCGTGATTATTCTGCTGGTTAAAATATTATTTCACTGTCACTTAAAGACAGTAAAACATTTAGCATCAACTCCCATGTGGACTTTTCAGGGCAGACCCCCTAAATACTAAATATGAGCAAACTAATGGAAACCTAAAGGAGCCCAGAGGCTGGCGTGTATTTTATCAAACTTTTATTTAACCCTCTGAATTAAATTCCCCTAATTTATTTTCATAAACATTAAAAAAAAAAAAAAAAAAAAAAAAAAAATCATTAGGCTACATCAGTCTACAAGATCAATTTTTGGTTGGACAGTGCAGTCATGAGTAAAAAAAAAAAAAAAAAAAAAATAGCCTACAAGAAGAATTGTAAAATGTATTAATTTTAATTTTATAAAAGAAGAAGAAAGGGAAAATGGGCTGGCCATTTTCCAAGAGAGCTGATTGGTCAGTAGGTGGGGCTTTTCTACCTGCTGAGCTCTTATCCTGAACTTAACCTGCTCCGGAGCAGGTTAGGTGTTAAGCATACGTTACCATGGCAACGTAGCCCGATAAAAAGTAAGCCACCTTTATGGTACAGAAAAGCCAGGGTTAAGCCTGAAGTTAGCTCGCTAAGCCGAAATCCAGCTTTATGGTACAGGCCTCAGGTTAGGGTTAAGAAGTTTTGTGGTGGTATGACATCTCTGTTGACAGTGTCGACGACCAAAATTACATCAGAAAGTCAGAAAAATGTTCCATCTGACGGTACTTGTTGAAACTTTACAAGGTCTCAGACAACATTATTGATTGTCTTCCTTTTTCATTGGTTTGAATGTACTTAGACTCCCAACCAGAGTTCCATTGTTGCTATGGACATGGAAACGGCTGTGTGACTGATAATATCATCATTATCACCATTATTATTTGTTCACACCTGTACGACTCATCAGGGGGACTTCAAAGACGGAAAAAATAAAAAATAAAACCTCGTAGGAGTAAACTGAAGAAACACTTTTTCTCCTCCACCTCCGCCTTCGCTGTAAAAGCAATTTAAAAATTTCCTCGTCCTGTGCCAAATCAAACATATCCTAGAGGCCAGCAGCCATCTTTCCAAAACGGCAAAGTGTCGAGCTTGTTACCATGGAGATGACAGCTTGTGCCAGAGACGTCTTTCAATGCTTCATTTGAACATAAATGTTTCAGTGAAGTCTGACACTTTTTGGGAAGATGCCTGTCAACACGTCTCATAACCATAAAACAACCTTAAGTGTGGTAACTTACTTTGCTGGCCTTTCCACCATGCCTCAGCTTGCCTCGTCGACTTTAACTTTAGTTAGTGGTTTCCTACATTTCCCAGAATGCCTTTCAGCAACCCTCAGGGAATAGGCATTGAACTTTGATGAGTCGGTGGTGGGTGTATAGGGTCATGAGTGGCATGAGAGTGTGGTCATTCAGGTGTGTTTACGATCACAGTTGAGCTGCATTGCTTTCTGGTCTATTGAAGCTACTGTTGGTAGAGAAATGAGTATCTCCCTCCTCTATAATGTATTGCTCCCGGTATGATGGATAAACATCAGATAAAACTGGAGAGATATTCTTGCTTTTTTGAGACTAAAGCCTGATGCTTGAGATATTTGAAAAACTTTATACCTCCAGATCCAATTGTGGCTTTGCTAGAGGTATCACAACATGACATTATGTTGCCTATATTTCGCCAAATGGGAAGAGAAAGAAAATACAATGCAGAGAACCCAGAAATGAAAGACAGGTCACAACGAAATTAAAAATGACTTTTTTAAAGGAATATTCCAGTGTTTTGGGCAAAATACCCTTTCTCCAACTTACCCAGACCAAGAGAAGATGTTCGATACCATTTTCACTTCTGTACTTACTGCACTGTAACATGAAATGCTACTTAAAGGAAACCATTGGACTACAGAGGTGAAAATGGTCAAACATCCTGTCAGAAAAAGTCAGAAAAAATGGTATTTTGCCCAAAACACTGGAGAATTTTTTTTTTTTTCTGTTGTTGTTTTTAAGATTATTTTTTTGGCATTTCTGCTTTATTTGACAGTCACAGTAGAGAGAGAAACAGGACAGACAGGGGGGAGAGATGGGATGACTTGCAGCAAATGGCCTGAGGTCAGATTTGAACCCAGGGTGCTGTGATCAGGACTCAGCCTTAACAAGGTCCAGTGGTTGAGTTTATTTTGTGGTAGCCTCGTATAATAACTTTAACTCTATGGGCATCATTAGCCTTGCTCCACCAAAGTGAAAACATAAAACTTACAGCAACTCTGACGGTGTCTTATTTACATAGTATATCATGTGGATTTGTAATGTATGTCTTGGAATTAAGAAAAAAAATTAGCCATATTAGGAGAAGTTAGATGGTGGAACTGTAACCACTGAACACATTTATCCTTTCATCTATCACA
The DNA here is from genome assembly GCF_902150065.1 of Myripristis murdjan. Classification (NCBI taxonomy): domain Eukaryota; kingdom Metazoa; phylum Chordata; class Actinopteri; order Holocentriformes; family Holocentridae; genus Myripristis; species Myripristis murdjan. Next base: position 14,297,659 of record NC_043998.1, read on the forward strand.
GTGATCCACGCACCGCTGAAGGTATAGGAAGATCTCCTAAAAACAACTTTTTTTTTCTTTTTTCTTTAAGTATTCCTCTAACTGGGCCAAATAGTAAAATACAGGAAAAATACATTTATTTGTTCTGTATTTTACATAAAACTCCTTGTACCTCTGTAAAATGGTGTAACTTTAATGGCCACCACATGGTGTACAAGTAAGCATGAATGAAAATTCCATGCCGTCGCACATCACATGTTTTTTAACAATCCTGCCTTTTCACCACTCCTATTAGATGAACAGCCTCTCTCACCCCAGCAGATATCTTATTGATTTAAACTTTTGTATGATCCCTCCCTGTGTTATGACCCTTTTCAATATCCTGTTTCAACAGCAGATACATAAAATTAAGGAAGGAAGATGCTCTCAAAATGCTGCGGGGTTTTCCTTCAGCGTCATTTCTAGATAAGTGCGAGCGCACAGGAAGAACATGACTAACAGGACTTGGTGAAACATCACTGGTGTGACTGACAGGTCCCAAACCAGCTGACACTGTATTTACCTGGTGTCACGTCAGTGTCAAACTGTAACCCACCCAAAAGTACTGATGTGGAGCTCTGTTTCTCAAGGTCTTGTTCAAGCCTGTATTGTTTTTTGGTATAACCAGACGTGTATGTGTGGTTTCAGAAAGAGCGGTTTCTGAAGGCAGGATGGGAGCATGCTGATGCTCTGGACATGATGACAGTCTACAGTGTTCTTCCTCAGGACGATGTGACAAGGTAACAACATTCATGAGCTGTCTTCACAAAGCTTATTTGGGCCAGCAGTAAAAAGCATTTCACATAAAACCAAACCAAACCAACTCGAAACTTTCTGATGGTACAAAAAATCACATATTTTGTTATACACTTTATACCTCACCCTGCCTTCTCACCTGAGCAATCATTTCTTTACTTAGTGTTGCTTTATCATGAAATATTTTGAACTTATATGTTAAAAGAACATTTGGACATTTCACAATGGACATTAATGACATTAATCCCAACAGAAATGTCTCATGAAGGGACAATACATCACCATGCAGAATACTGTAATAAATACAGTGCTTTGTCATGTGCACAGGACAGAGAGTGAGTTAAAAAAAAAAAAAAAAAAAAAAAAAACAGAAAACAAAGTACTTGGTGAAATAAATGTTTATTTATATGTATTTATCAATAACCCTATGCAGCCCCCATATTTATATATCATGGTATTTTTTTTTGCTGTGAGGTAAATCTTACTTATTGCCCCCTTTTTAAAAAAAGAAAACACTCATGTAAACAGCCTCACAGTTTCCTCCTGTCAGCAGTTTCAGTTAAAGCAGGCCCAGTCATGTAGATCTTGTATGTTTTGTGTTTACAGTTTCAGTTTTTATCATTACCTTTTCTTTATTTCTTCCAGAATTGAGCGGCTGGAGTTCCTGGATGAGAAGGAGCTGTTGCAGCAGCTCCTTCAGCACTACAGCATCTGCTGGGCCATCAAGGATAAGCTCAAACTGGGTAAAGGACAATTAGGTTTCAGTTACATTTCAGGCATTTAGCCAGTGGAGTGAGTGAGAAGTTCCTTGTTATGCTCAAAGGCACATTCACCAGACACATTGCTATTAAAGGAAAACTCCAGCCTAACACACATTCACCTTGGATTGGTGATTTGTGTTGTGTTACTGGTGCTGTTTTGTTGTTTGATGTTGTACTTTTGTTTTTCTGCAGCTAAAACTATCCAGAAGTGAGAGATAGGATTAGCTAAGCTCCAGTGGAGTGACAGGAGGGAAAGGAATAAGAAAAAAAAAAGTGGTCTAGAACATGTGGTCAGATTTCAATGCCAACCCCTGAAAATAAAAGAGCAAGGGCTTCTTTGTCGACTCAGTGGCTCGCAGCGGTGTTAAACAAACAGACCACTGGGATAAATCCAGCGTAGATGAGGGAGAGCTCACTTCTTTCTCCCATTCAGCTCCATTCTATGTGCCTCGTGTTTGAATTATACCTTAAAGTAACAAAATGGCACCAGAGACGCAGTGCAAATCAGCTGTACATGTTTTTTAAACAATGTGTGGTAGAGTGGAATTTGCCTTTAATGGACACATCAATGGACAGTCCCAGGAATGTTTCTCCAACCACCAGGCCGCGGCACTGCCACTTCCCCTGCTTTACTCATATTCTTTCAAATTGTCTTCTTATCCATCCCGGCCATTGTGATGCCAAATTATTAATTTTGCAGTATACCTGGTGCATTCACTTACAAGGACAATGCCATGATGTGTTTCCTCAGGTCTGGCACAGTTGGCATTCTGAGTGGGAAATTGCTGCACTGTTGGACTTGCTTGGCGTTTGTGCGTGCCACAATCAACAACAGGAGAAGACATGGAATAGGAGATGTGGAGAAGAGGAAGCCCATATTCTCCATCAAACGCTCGTCTGGAAGCAGTAAAAGTGTGAAAACTCTCGGCATCAGCAGAATGATATTTTTATGAGTTTTCTTTGCTTCCCTGATGTGGTCACAGCGGTACGGGATGGAGATGAGAGGTTAATAGGTCAAGGAGCGTTATGGGGCTTGACACTAGACTGGCACTGAATCACATCCTGCATAGAGGATCAAGTCTGTATTACTCATTTGCTTGCAGACTTACTGTGTCTGTGACTACACAGTCACTTTCACTTCCCAAAATACGATTTCAGAGTAATTGCATATTACATCTATCACATTTTACATTTTGTTGTTGGAGGAATAAAAAATGTATGAAGTTTTAAGGATCTAACGATTATCCTTGTCAGGTTTTATGTGCCATTTTATGTTTATTTATTGTTGAATTGTAGTTCCCATACTTATTTTCATATGATAATAGAAACTGGGAATTACATTAACATAAATGCATGTGTTGATTTTAGTATTAAATCGCTAGGTATGCATTAAATAACACTGCTGGTTAATTTATATTTGCCTGTAATATGTCTAGCAATTAGTTTTCATCATTTAGTTAAAAGAACATGCCAGTTAAATTTGTAAAAGGTTATATTTGATGAATGCTGACCTAGTGGCGTTGAATAAAGATGTTCTTTTGTGTACAATCTGTCTTGATTATTTCTATATTTGGTTACAGATGTCTCATCAAACTGTTTTTTTTTTTTTTTTTTTTTTTTTTATACTGGATCTCCCGCTGAAACAAAATATCAGGCGACATACTGATGTAGGGTCTGTGTATTTACTTCTGGTACTTTATGTCCTAATGGGCAAGGCATTGTGCTGTGTTTTCACAAAGGATTAACCCCGTTTGACCTTGTAGAGCGATTTCATAAACCGTTATTGATGGCACATGGCCATGTGATGGCGTACTAGACAGAGGTATGCACTGCTTTACGTAAACCTTGAATTTGTTATTATAACAATTTAAAATGCTAATCTTGTGCACTAATCCACGTAGACTGTGATCAAGGTCAACTGGCAGTTTTAGATTCTTGATGACACTACTTCTCATCCTAGAATCTATTGAATCTTCTTGAATCTTGAGGTGTGAGAGACTGATATTTAACCCAGGTATTCAACCTGTGTGGAGATGTTATCCAGGTCATCGATAGCACTTGATATTTAGTGATGAGTGTTGTTAGAGTTGGAGTCACCTGAGTCGAGGAGTGAGTGACGGTCATTAGGATGGATTATTAGGATGATCAAAAGAGGCTTCTTGAATGAGAAATAAAGCGTCTTCAAGAATCTTAAAGAAGTCAGTTGTCCTCTATGCAACGCTACGGACAACTGAGCACCTACACAGACACACAAAAATGTGTCAAAAACTTCATTATCATTGCCATGAAATTTGGTTAACATTGGTTAACATTAACGCTGGGTAGATAATAATACTTGAGTGACTTCATGACCTTTTCTCTAGTGCTACCATCCGGACTTCAATGTTGTAACACTGGAAATGGTTGCAAAAATTCCTATTTTTTTGACATTCATGTTAGTCAGAGGATGCAACCTGGCAATTTCGGTGACCTTATGACCTTCCCTCTACTGCCATCAGCAGGGCATCTGTATCAGAAACAGCACTCTTGTTGGACAGAAGACTGGAAGAAGACTTGGTCCTGATTTCAGTGTCCCACTGTGCAGAGTTGCGATATTCATGGAACAAAAGTCTTGCTGTTGTGCTGTTAAATGATATGATACCTCTTCTTATCTGTCCATCAGAGTTCTGTGATAGTAACACCAAGGGCTAATAATTAGTATGGACTCATAGTCTCTTCATGGGTTAGTGCCAATAACCATGAGAGTATAAACAATTGCAGGAAGGTGGGGCATCAGGAAAAAAACAGGGATGTGCGTATGTTCTTTAGGCATTTGAAAAACTCCCACAACTCTCCAAAGACCACCCTAATGTGCATATATATAACAGTGCACTTTAGGGCACCTACAGCAGATAGCGGCTCACCCAGTGGAACAAGCAAGTTGTCTTGAAAACCGAGCTGGAGCTGTTGCTTCCCACAGAAAGATGTCTGAGAAAGAGCCCAAGACAGAGGTCTTCACCATAGCTGGTGCTGAAGCAGGAGAGACGACGACAGAGAAAGGCAAGAGCAAAACAAACCAGAAGATTTGCAGCATATATGAGCAGTATATCCAGCCGTGCCTGGCTGAGCTCTTTGGGACTGCCCTGTTTGTGTTTGTGGGGTGTGCATCAGTGATTGGGAACGTGGGAGTGGAGGGCTCCATCCAGCCTGCAGTGGCACATGGACTGGCACTGGGGGTGCTGATCATGGTGCTCGGTCAAATCAGGTAAAAATTAATGACACTGCATTTTCTGTTATTTTTTTATATTTAAGGGATATGTGAGTAACTCCAAATCATCTGTGTAGAATGGAGTAAAATAGACTATTCAGTGAATTATTTAATCCAAAGCAAGTAGATCTTTGCTTTAACCTCCAGGTGGGCAGGATTTACTGCAATCCAGGTATTGTCAGATAAATTATCACAACACAACAGCTATGCTTTTCTGCAGCTTTTTGGCACTCATTGTCCTGTCTTGTGTGGTGTGCATCATGTCTGTCCTGGGTCTGATGCATACATATCCTTATCACTTTTTGTTAACATTTCTGTGATATGTGTTTACATGTTCATTTGTGAGAGGCATACAGTAAAGTTTACCTTATTACCTCTAGCGGAGGGCACTTTAACCCTGCGGTGTCTCTGAGTGTCTACCTGTGTGGAGGGATGCCGCTAACCTTGCTGGGGCCTTATATCTTGGCTCAGATGTCAGGTGGGATGATTGGTGCTGGTCTGGCTAAGGTAAGAAGAAACAGAGAACCCACTGAATATTGTAAAATGTAAAAAAAAAAAAAAAAAAAAAAAAAAAAAAAGGTGTAGTTAATCTCTGCAGAGTAGATTATTTTTTTTGGTATCTTCCTACATCTGATGACACTGTCTTCCCTGACATTAAAAGGTAATGTGAAGCACATCCTAACTCAGATTGCATTGGATATATTGCAGTGAGGCTGTAATATTAGTGGTCTTTACTGACTATTATTTCAGCCAAACCCATCTCAAATATTGCCCCTGTAGAAGCAGGAATACAGGGACCAAATAATGTGATATTGATCAAATTCTTTACCTATTAGCTAATGTATATTCACTGTGTTCCGCCTCCAGGCAGTTTACCCCTCCCCGAAGTTTCTTGTTTCCTCCGGTGGAGCCTTCAATGTGGTGAAAACCACCAGCGCTTTGGGCAGTGCCACAGTGGCAGAGATGATGATGACTCTGTTCCTGTCCACCGTGGTGTGCATGGGAGCCATCAACAGTCGGACCCGCTCACAGTTGGCTCCTTTCTGCATCGGCCTCACCGTGACAGCCTGCATACTGGCTGGGTAAGGGCTTGAGGGGATCCAGGGGCGTAGCTAGAAGTTGTGGGTCCTGTGCAGGGAGGTGGCCCAGGGCCCCTCTCCTCCCCTCTTCACTGTTATTCCATCTATGACAAACAACCACATCTATACATCCAGAACTCAAATACACTTCCACAAATTCACATTTACTTACTAATGATTGGACATATCCCTAATTGAAATATATGGGATCAGGGCACCAATCTGTTAAAACTTTCAACTGTCATCAACCTTTTGGACAATTTTGTGTTAGTCCACACATGAAAAACCTAGTCAGTTTTTATTTAACTTGATCCAGTTCCTCTCAGGTAACACACCAGTTGTTGTATCACATTTTTGAGTTTTATTTGTTTGCAGTTTTAAAGATTTCAATCAAACCCTACTTCAGGTTTTTTTTTTTTTTTTTTTTTTTTTTTTAATATAGACTTGATGACATGATGATACAGATAATCTATCTGTAGTCAGGGTAATTTATAAATTTTGTTAATTCTGTTTAAAAGCTACATAGATGTGATATGTTGTGTGCAGATTATAAATGTTAACGCTAATGTTTTGTGAGCTTCCTAAATGAGCAGCTGCTATGTGCTGTTGTTTCAGGGGGGAGGTGTCTGGAGCCTGTATGAACCCAGCCAGAGCCTTCGGCCCTGCAGTGGTAGCAAACCACTGGGACCACCACTGGATCTACTGGATTGGACCCACCTGCGGCGCACTACTTACTGTCAGCTTCGTTAGGTATACAGAAAATAAACAGCTTCTTCCACAAATCTCAAATTTCCAAACCATTTTTAATATCTAAAAGGCCAATTAGTTTTTTTTTTTTTTTTTTTTTTGCGAACAATCTGTTTAAATTCACCAGTTTCAGAGAAAATTCCCAACATTTGCATTGTGGCTGGTGGTGTTTTCCATGCTGGTGGTAACAGACTGTAGCTGCCCTAGGGGAAGAAATAATCCCACTGGTTGAGTCGCATATTTATGGGCGGAGCCAAAGAATACATTTTAGCCAACTACTATGTAATCAGCTGTTTCAGTGGCATGTAGGACCAAAACATGAACAAAAAGTGAAAAATATAAATAGAAAAATATAAAACAATCTTTTTCTTACATTCATTCATGACCATGACTTTCATGATCTGAGAAGGTCAGCTGGCAAGATAAATCTTACCTAGACAGCCATAGACTAGTATGATAATTTGAACTTGAGAGGTCAGCTAAACAAATAGGCTAATCTTGATCATTTATATGGCTAGACTGCTTGTTTTAGTTTGTAAAAAGAGCCACAGTACTTCATTATATTATATCTCGTACCTCCTGTCTTTTTCCCCGTGCTGCAATTAAAGGTCATGCAGACTGATTCTTTAGCTCCACCCATTTAAGTATAGAATCTATGGTGGAATAATATTGCTTACTTACCTATTTAAATTGAATCAGGTTATTAGTAATGATTGTTAAATGCAATTTCTTATCATATATAGTATTGCTACCCGGGCATGTAGGCTACTTCAGTGAATATCACATCGAATTGATTCTAAGTTTCTCTCCCATGCAGGTTGCTGTTTGGTGACCAGAAGACTCGAGTCGTCTTGAAGTGAAGCCTAATTTATTGAAGAGTGGATACTTCCCAGCTTGTTTTATGAAAGCGCTTCCATTTTGTGTATTATATGAAAAGTTCATGCATTACACAGAGAAATTGAGGCTGAGTCTGGTCTGTTATTTAAAATTGTCTGCAAACATGTGCAAAGATATGTTGTTACCTTTGGATAAGCTCCTTTTTACCTTCTGAAATGTTGTCTGTTTGAAACGAATTTCTTGAGTTATATTTTTCATGTTGCAATAATGTTTATGTTTTATGGTTGTGAATTACAGTGATACTCATTATGTGGACTTATACATGCCTTGAAAGCATGAACCGTTTAAATGGAATTTGATAATAAAGCCTATGCCGAAGATCAACACTTTGTTATCTATTTACAGTCTTTTTATAGTCATTGTTTGGTCCAAAGTCCTTGAATGGAAAACTATGCTTGGATAGTTTTATTACTTAAAAGATGGGGCAAGGACAGGGCACTGCACTGTACAATAAAGCTAGATTAATCTAAAAGCAGTGCACTTCAATGGCCTGCTTCAACAATGGAACCACTTATGCACCAAAACTATGCATACATAAATGAACGATTTTCACACAGCAATGTCCCCCCCCCCCCCCCCCCCCCCCCCCCCCACCCCCACCCCCCTTTTTTTTTTTTTACAGTTAAATATAAAACAATTTGCTGTCCAAAACTATGCATGTGCATTCAAAAAAATTGATGATAATGACGATAATGATGAAGACGATGTTGGCGTTAGTGATGATGATCATAATAGTCAAGAGGATAGATCAGCATATTTCGAGTCATCCAACTGCATCCATCCATGCCTGTGAGAACATGACAAATGTAGAAATTACACAACACTTTTTGTAGCACCTTAATTACACTGATTTACGCTGATGATGATGATGATGATGATGATGATGATACTGACAATGAATTCCTCCCATTCTGATCTGACCACATTACATCCACAGACTGTGGACAGGCTGGAGCACTTTGGTTATCAATTCTATATCTTAAAACAAAGTCACCCTGGTGATTTGGTGAATACTTGGCAGGTTCATCAGTTCCATCGCCAGGCTTTGATAAGTGGGTGAGAAGTGAAGGTCAGTAGCAACATGGGGTCAAAACACTTGTGGTGAATGTATTTATATAATGAATATTCCAGTATCGTTCATCTTTGATGTTTTGATATTTTATGATCCATGATGCAATACCAGTTCAGCGTCCTAGCTCTTGATGGTGTTATAAATGATCACAACACCCTCCTGTGCCCTTCACTTAGTCTGCAGGCTGAGTCAAGGAGGTACTGGAGGTGCACAGGCAGGCAAACACCAATCACTTAGCACAAAATCACTCATAGCTACACTAGAATTGAACTGGAATCTCTCAGGAGGCAATAAAACCCGAGAAAAGTCACAATGGGAGTTGAGAAGTTTGAAATGGAAGACACAGATTCTACTCTGATGGAGAAGGGCAAGAAGACGCCTGCACCCAGACCTCCCAACAAGTACGAGAAGCTGTTCCAGCCCTGCTTGGCAGAGATAGTGGGCACCATGTTCTTCGTTTTCATCGGTTGTGTGTCTGTCATTGAGAACGTGCCGGCAGCTGGCAGGGTGCAGCCTGCACTGGTGCATGGACTGGCAGTGGCAGTGATGGTAGCAGTCATGGACAACATCAGGTAAAGTAATTTTTATTTTAATCAAAGCATTGCTTGAGGAAATGCCACTATTGTATGCAATCAGTGAATATGTGTGGAGTTCTATAGTGGTGATATTATCCAAGTTACATGTTTTTAGATGAATTTTGAGGTTTTATTTGTGCTTTTCTCACCTTTTATTCTATTTCTTAATCCCTGCTGTCTTATTTTATTGTAGTTATACTGCTGTTGCTGTTCATTTTGAAGCTCTTTGCAACTGTTAAGAAAGGAAGGTGCTAGATAAAGTTTTATTGCTGCAATCTCCCACTTGCCCTCAACCTTTTCTCTGTTGTTTCCAGTGGCTCCCATTTCAACCCTCCTTTCACCATCGCCATCTACCTGTGTGGAGGCATGGAGCTGATGATGGTGGCACCCTACCTGGCCAGCCAGCTGATTGGAGGAGTTCTGGGGGCTGGGATGGCAAAGGTTAATTGAAAACAGAATTTAATTAATAATAAAGTTAATTATCATCAAACTGAAAATACATAATGGTAGAACTCTTGTGTGATATAAAATGGTGCACATTTGGTCATTTTTGCACATTTGGACAAGTTCAACTTTGACACTGACAAATCTGTGTCTCTTCGCTCCACCTTTCACAGATGATGGTACCTGCAGACCGCTACTGGAACGCCACAGGAGCAGCGTTTGATATCCTTAAGTCAGAAAGCCAGCTGCCCGGTGCTGTCTTTGGAGAGGTGGCCATGACTTGCCTGGTCACCATGGTGGTGCTGCTGGTGGCGGTCAACACCAAGACAAAAACCCCCCTGGCTCCTTTCCTGGTGGGCTGCACTGTCATCATTAACATCCTCGCTGGGTGAGAAAAAAACTGAGATGACAGATTGTCAGAAAAGGCTGAGACCTGAGTTACCACTTTTAGCACATCCCAAAAGCAGGGTGTGCCACTGTTTATGACTATCTTTTGCTTTACAGTCTTAGAAATGGTCGAAGTTTTTTCCCTGTTAAATATTTTTTTTATTCCTTGCCGCTGTTGCCAAGTGCTCACTCATGGTGCAGATTTTGGTTCAAGGCATGAGCCAAAATTTTTTGTGTCTCTTGAAAATACCTTAAGATAATTTTTGCTATAGTTTGACGCAATACAAATAAATCTGGATTGAATTGAATTGAAATAATGACCAGGAGAAAAATGCAAAACAAAATGGATTTAAAATGTAATTTGTCCACCTGAATCCACCTGAATGTATTCTGTCTAAACATATTTGATTATATTTAGCATTTTAGAAAGAATTCTGATCCCGTCATGCATAAATGTCGAGTGGGGCAACCGTGTGAAATGATGCGCTTTGACTTTATATACTGCACCTGAAAACATAAATGCATTAATAATTCCAGCTCCTAAGTTGCATATAACTCGCTGATTAAGAATTATAGGTCACAGTAGCTCACCAGGTAGAGCGCGTACCACATATCAAGACTTGCTGATCGCAGCGGCCCGGGATTGAATCTGACCCGGGCCTTTTGCTGCATATCATGTCCTCCCAATTTCCTCTGTCCCTCTACTGTCACTATCGAATGAGGCAGAAGTACTAAAAAGTTATCTTACAAAAAAAGAGAATGATATTGAGGAAATCGAACTCTTTATTTCCATTTTTTAAGGGAGCTGCATAAGCTGAAATTTAGCTGTGCAGTTCACGAACTCCAAAAATTAATTGCTTTTCAATCAAAACAAAGTGTTATGTGTTATGAGGCAAATATTATATAGTCATTGTCCATATTGCATTTGTTTCCGTGATATTCTTGGGATGGGGGGAATTGATTTGGACAAAATTGCAATATATATATTTTGTTTTGTTTTGTTTTTTTGTGCAGAGGTGATGTATCAGGAACGTGTCTAAACCCTGCCAGGGCTTTTGGCCCCGCTGTGATGGCTAACTACTGGACCTACCACTGGGTTTACTGGGCGGGACCAATAGGAGGAGGCCTGGTGGCTGCTGCATTGCTCAGGTAAGAGAAAGCAGATTGGATTGTGTCTGTTTATCTTCAGCTGATCCCCCCAAAAAATCAAACACCAAGAGGCATAACAGCAGTTCTCAACATGTCTCTCTTCTCTCTCCAGGCTCATTCTTGGTGATGAGAAGATACGGATTGTTATGAAATAATATAATCATAACGCCTCTTTTTTAAAGATAGACAGCCCCATTCATACCCTGAAGACAATGAAGCTGGAGACTGTCTGAAACTCAGTAGACCAGCAGATGTCAGTAGATACTTACATGTACATGTCTTGTTAAACCTTGTACCTTGCCTGTTGCTCTTTTTTTTTCTTTTTTTTTTTTTCCACTGATGTCAAACTGTTTTGTCTGTGGTGGATCATTTTTCAGTACGAAATAAAGAGATAGAGACAAAACATGACTAATCTTATCATGTTTCCTCTCCATAAAGGTCATAAAGACAGGGCAGTAAACTTTATATCAAACTGAATGCCGTTATTGTCTGAGGCTGATGCATAAAGTAATAAAAGCACTAGATGCCTGATAAATCCGAGACAGACATAAATGTGTATTCAATTATTGTATGCAATAATAATTATTATTATCCTATGATTCCTTGTCTTTTCACCAAGAGCTACATGCAGGAATTTCCCCTGCTTGTGGCCAAATTTAAAGCAAATATGTGCAAAAATAGGTGCAAAAATATCCATCATAAATGCCAGTCACTTAGTCTTGTTAGGACTCAAAAAAAATCCTTTTTTTTTTTTTAAACAAACACAAAACTATTATTAACTACTATGGTGTAAAATAACTTTTTTTGTGGCATTAATTTGATGGAGAAATACTTCAAACACATTAATCTGTCGTGACATGAATTTGTAACAAATAAAAAATTCCTTGTACTGATAGCAGAATCATTTGCTGTTTAAAGGAAAGAGAGATTTTATAACTGAAATATAGACTTAATGGCAGGCTGAGGTTGAAATTTTTAGCAATGCAAAATCTAGGCAGTAAGTACTCCAATGATTATACTTAAGTTATCCGTGAAGTTCTTTGAGGATATTCGTCCTGTCCTCATTTTTGGGACAAATAAAACCAAATGGATTCTGGCGGTGAGGAAGGAGCATAAGGTGAACCTTCAGGAAGCAGAGACGCTGTCCATTGCCTGCACCCTGTCCCCATGTCTGACACACACACAGACACGCACACACACACACACACACACGCAAGACTTCACATTACAGCTGCATTACTGTGAAGCAAGTAAAATGAGGGATTAACACTGAGATTATGTGTGTGTGTGTGTGTGTGTGTGTGTGAACACACACACACACACACACACACACACACACACTCAGATCCCTCCTTCCTCCTCCTTCCCTCCACCAGGAAATGTTTGGTTTGCTGCTGAAAAGTAAGGGAACTGAGACACCTGGTGGCTGTGTGTGTGTGTGTGTGTGTGTGTGTGTGTGTGTGTGTGTGTGTTGGGTGTGTGTGTATCTTATAATCATCCTATTTTCACAGGATGATTATAAGGTTGAACATTATTATTATTATTATTTATTCATTTATTTATTTATTATTTTTTTTCTTTTTTGATGGACCAGGCTGATGCAAAGTTGCAGGCTGTTAAAAACACCAGCACTGATGCAATTTATAACCACACAAAATAATAAAATGTAACAAATGTATTTAGGGAAATCTGGAGAAATTATGTAATTCATGTTTCTCTTTTGTTCTTTCTTTCCTTTACACTGCAAGTTTGGGTTCATTCATGAGTGTGTAATTTAAATATAAGAAATCCAACACTGATCAACATCACTGCTCTGACCTTTAAATATATTACTGTAATATATTACTGTTTTAATTTTCTTGTAATTTCACTTTTTTCTGCTAATTAAGAAGTTTTTTTCCCCTTGTTTTATGGTAAATTGTTTTTCTAAAATTGTTTTACTAATAATTAATTACTAATAATTTACTAATAAGTTTTAGTAATTAATCATTTACTAATGATTAATTAATTCTAATGCTTTTCTTTTGCTGATAACCCTTTTTAAGACTGACAAATTGTGGTGAGATTAATCCAGGAAAAAGAAAATGTGAAAATGATCCTTCATACATTTTCTGCATTCTCACAATTTCTAGTGTATTTATTACAGTGATACTACTGTAAACTATTCCTCATTTTGATGAGGACCGCCTGGAAGCCCTTCAAGGACCCCTGGGGGTTTCCAGACCACTTTGGAAACTGCTGCAATACAATGGTTGGTTAACTAATGAATCAAAATATGTCAGTGAAGTGGAAGTATTGTTCTGAATTATTTTTGATTTATTATTTAAGTTATCACTAGGTAAAGTGAGTAAAAGTAACACACAGTGTTACACTTTTCCATCCTCTCCACTTGTCTGATCAGGTCTATTTGGCCTGATAACATGTCATAATATTATTTCTCCAACAGATGGCGACACAGAGCTTTATTTAAAACTTGCAGTTTTGATTGTGTCATTTTGATCTTATGGTACACTATATGGACAAAAGTATTGGGCCACACCTCTTAATCATTGAATTCAGGTGTTTCATGCAGTCCCATTGCCACAAGTGTATAAAATCAAGAAGCTAGCCATGCAGTCTGCCATTTTTGAGAATGGCTCGTTCTAAAGAGCTCACTGAATTCCACCGTGGTACTGTAATAGTAATGTAATAGGATGCCACCGTTGCAACAGGTCAGCTGGTAAAATTTCTTCCCTCCTAGATATTCCACCATCAGCTGTAAGTGGTATTATTGCAAAGTGGAAGCGTTTAGGAACCACAGAAAGTCAGCCACCAAGGAACGTGTTCTGTAGAGTGACCAATCACGCTTCTCTTTCTGGCAGTCTGATGGATGAGTCTGGGTTTGGCAAAGGCCAGGAGAATGTTCCCTGCCTGACTGCACTGTGCCAACTGTAAAGTTTGGTGGAGGAGGGATAATGCTATGGGCTTGCTTTTCTGGGGTCGGCCTCAGCCCATTAGTTCCACTGAAGGGAAGTCTTAATGCTTCAGCTCACCAAGACATTCTGGACAATTCTCTGCTTCCAACTTTGTGGGAACAGTTTGGGGAAGGCCCTTTTCTGTTCCAGCATGACTGTGCCCCAGTGCACAAAGCACGCTCCATAAAGGTATGGCTGGGTGAGTTTGATGTGGAAGAAACTGACTAGCCTGCACAGAGCCCTGACCTCAACTTCATCCAACACCTTTGGGATCAACTAGAATGGAGATTGCGAACCAGGCCCTCTCGTCCAATATCAGTGTATGCCCTCACAAATGCTCTTCTGGATGAATGGGAAAGAAAGACACACTCCAAAACCCTGTAGAAAGCCATCCCAGAAGAGTGGAAGCTGTTGTAGATACAAAGGGGGAACCAACTCCATATTAATGCCTATGGCTTTAGTATGGGATGTCATGAAACCTCCTGTAGGTGGAATGTCTAGGTGGCCCAATAGTGTATGTTTGGTATGTGAATCTGTATGATCCCATCTGATCATTTGTGGGGGGAACTGACTTAAACTCAGGAACATCAGGCTGATCCTGGACTGCAGAGACATTTATGAGAAATCTGTATAATTAACATAACACGTTTTAGTAAAACTGAACCTAGAGGGGATTTTAATCCTGTTTTGATGAGCTCTGTCCAGGGTGCTGAAATCAATTTTGCTCAGTGGAGGCTCTAAGGGGTGGCTTTGGTGGCAGCTGTCATCCTAAAAAAAAAAAAAAAGAAAAATGCCTTGCCACCCCAGTTTTGGGCAATCTAAAAAAATGTTGTTCCTTGTCAGAAATGTACAATTCTAAAATTCAGACATCCAAGGTCAAGTGAATGCAGCATGGTGTGTGGAAACCTGCAGAAAAATTCAACAGGGAAGAGACTGAATGGTCTTGCACTTTTTCTCTGTCTCACAGTGGTCAGCGGCCTAGGTTGGGCTTTTTCTCTATATAGGCTTTCCATGAATATTATACATTTTATCATTAGATACAGTACACAGATTGTCATACATGACCTGTCACACTTGTAAAGGTCATATGAAGGCTCCCCTGGTGCCCCCATGTTTGAAAAAGCATCACTAAACTGACCTCTAGAGTGCCAAAAACAAGAGCAAGTGCCCCACTGTCTGCCCGTCACATGGGGAAAAAAATTTAATGTCCTCTGGGGTGCCCCTTTGTGCAAGAAACAAATAATAATAATAATGATAATAAATTATAATTAGGTGTAATTAGGTGCCCCTCTAATGGAGAAATGCCCCTCCAGTGGATAAAATGTGCTGCAGTGCTGTAAAGGCTGTCCCTACATGTGTGAGGATGTGGGAAGTTTCTTCATGGATGAGCCTCCAGTGAAGAAAATGTGATGTGCTGCTACACGACAGGAGACCTTACAATGGGAGAAGCGTGACGTTTCCTAAATCCCTCTCTGATGAAGAAAACTCAGGGGTTGCCCTCTTAAATGCCCTTCCAAGTAAGAAAACACCATGAAGTGCCCTTGAAGTGCCAATAAGTTAGGCTGATATCTTGCGAGCATTTTGATGTAATCTCTGACGTAATCTACACTGTCCCTTTTGTTTTATTTTTCAAAGTAGTCTTTAGGTTAGTTGTTAAAACTTCCATCCATTCCACCTATACAGGTTTTCAGTTTTAGCAGAGCCCCATTCCAATGTTCAGATGTCAGAGGGGCTCACACAGTCTGAGCTGTAACCCAAGCATCCTGCTCCCTGCTACAGGGAGCCAACACAGTACACTGTATTTTAGAGTAATCTGCAAAAAAAAGCCTACAGGACTTTAAAGTTTGGTGTGAATTGTTTTTTCACTTAAGACTGGCTTTAGTATTAAGCTCTGCTGTGGGTACAGAATGCCATAGAGAGAGAGAAAACTAAAACAGATTCAAAAGGAGCTGAAAAACGCAGCCAGAGGCATCTTGTCTTTGACAAGATGGGTCCTAAGCTGCAGGAGTAAAGCTGGAGGTAAAGATAAAGATATGCATGTATGGCCGTCAGTCCTTTCACTGTATTGGTTTGTCTTGCAGAGCCTTAGTTTAGATTATCACTGGCAGTCTGGTGCCAGTGTCAATAACATAGTCAAGAATGCTCCTTAATAAGTGCCTTAAACATTTACAGGCATTGCCTAGTTTTTATATGTGGGTTTTATAACTAATGAGGATGAAATCTATTTCACCATACATGATGCATCATAGCTTCTTGGGTGCTGGTGGGGCCACCTGTCCTGCAGCAGCTGCCTTTTTTATTTTTTCGCCCCTACCCTTCAAACAGCCCACCACTGGTAAACGATGTAAATCAACAGCATTCTTCAAGTTGCCCTTAATGATTCTGTTCATTGCGACCGATATAGCAGCATCTCTTTGCTTTGGTTTAGACTCTTTGCTCTTTCTGTGGAGAGGATCTCTGAGAAGTCTGTCTTTTTCAGTGAGGAGATTTCTTGTGAGGAGCTGTAGGTAATTATAATTATCTCACCTCAAATCTAAGTTAACTACATTAAAGTTGTCTGATCTACCCACCACAACCTAAGCCACCCTGCCAAAAGTCCTTACTAGCCTATGTAAATATTTCTGGATCCACCACTGACTGGACTAGGAAACATGTATAAAATACACACTGTACCACTGGAACAATCTTCATTGAAAGTCATCATGACTTTAAAGGGATGCATAAACTTGTCTTCCTCAGAGCAGTGAGCTCTATCTCTCAGTGTTATCATGGCCTCTGTGCTGTTGCAGGTGTTGCATCACAAGCTTGTTGGCAACACCCAGTGCTTCGCTGGGCTAAGCCCCCGATGTCTTCAGAGCCTGGCAACGCCCCTGGGTGGCCGTCTTGTCTCTGGCACTCACACGCACACCGGGTCTCTCTCGGTCTCAATTAGACTGTGAAGCTGTGAACGCTGTTTGTATTTGAACATATCCTGGCTGGATTTACGTTTAAATTCCGTTGGCTGGCGGCGTCACATCCACGAAACCATGCCATGTCGTGTCCACGGCTGAAGACCCGTCTAGCTCACTAACCTCCATGGCGCAGTGCCAGTAAAGCACTAGCTTGCCTTATCAGCCTGGTCACATCATGAGCACCAGCTGACAAGGTCCAGCCACTTAAAATATTTTAAAGTGAGCTCAGAACGGAAACTAAAGTTCAAACAAAAGTTGGCAGCAGTGCAAATTGTATTTGGGTGACATCTATAACGTAACAAGAGCAGCATTCAGGATAAACCCCACCCCACTGAATAAATAGCATCTTGTCAGTCAGTTGTCCCTGACGTTTAGTCCATATGCGGGGATTCAGCTCTGCAAGCTCTGCAAAACTTCATTAAAACTGATGCTATTAAAGCAAAATCAATCGAAATAGCTGCCACACATTGAAATACCTGCCTCTAACACCATAAGATAAATACTAAATAAATGAATAAATAAAAGTGAAATGAAATAAAATATACTCCATGGTTGAATGGTCAAGTGCGCTGAAGTGCGATCAGTTTGATAATTGTCTAATATTTCCAGACAATAATTGCGGTATCTTGAAACAGCCTAAACGCCTGGCTTCACTGCAATTGATAAATTCTATTGATAGCATGGCAGAGGTGTGTAGTGGAGAGTTTATGTCTTATTGTATACCATATCCACATATATGAGCAAATACCTACTTCCACCTCAGTAATCTACCAGCATACCTGAAATATATATATGGGTAACAGGTCAAATTCTTGTTGTACACCTATGTACAAAAATGAGACTAAATCTAATTGCTACAAACAGCTTTTATCTCTTTGTTCTAAGGGACTGGCAAAATTGTGGGAAACTGTAGTCCTAATTAAACTAATTAAGCAGCCTAAACCTACGCAGTAAGGTCACGCAGTAATGCACAGTTTTCCTCATTAAAAATAGGTCTTATCATTTTGCAGCTCTACTGGCTACATTTGATTGACCAGTGATTTATTTTTTTAATTTGTCATTTCTGGCTCATGCTATTAATTACTGCGCTATCAATGGAAGAAAGTAACGCACCAAAACTTTATCACTAGGCTCAAGTATATTCATAATCGAAATGTGGTATGGGCACTTGGGTGGAGGGCATAGCTGCTGAAGATAAACGCAGCATGGTATTGTAGATAACACATTTGTGAAATACTGGTAGACTGCTGACAAGCACGAAGCCTATTTGAGTAAATTCACTGGCAAATGTGAAGGGCCACACTGGATGAGCCCGGGAATAAAATGGCTGACATCTGAAAAAAATAATCAGTCAGTCAATTAAAAACTTTATTGTCCCCGAAAAGGGGGAGGGGTTAGGCTTGCAGTCAGGGTCACACAAAACAACAAGAGAAAAAAAGTAACCAAAACCAGTGCTACACCACATTTACTAAAGTCCAGCAGACCCTCAGCTGGAACAGAAGAGACTTACAAAAACCAAACAAGCAGCTCAGATTGGTCCCTCAAAGGATGATCTGCACCGTCCCGGATGGCCTGAGCTTTCTTCACCACCTGGCTGTGATGCAGACCAGTGAGCTGGGCCTGACTTCTTCCAGTGGCTTTACTGGCCACGTTGACCAGATCGTTAAACCTGTTTTTGTTGTAAATACTCAGACCTCCATACCAGGCAGCGAAGCAAAATGTTAAAACAGATTCAGTAAACCAAAAACTGTCGTTATTAACAAGCAGACATTAAAAGAACTGTTTTTTTTCTAAGAAAAAACAGACGCTGTTGTATACTTAAAAAAAAAAAGGGCATCAGCATTATCTTGTCAGTTTGTTATCAGTGATGGTTCCTATATGTGCTTATAATTGTCCACCAATACAGTTTCCTTACTAGTCATTAGGACTAGGGGCAATCATGTCCTTGGTTTTACTGGTATAAAGGTGCAGACAATTTTCAAGACAAAGTCTTTAACCACATATCCATGACTTTCAGCCAATCCAGCCAATAATGTTTAAATCAATATTAAAAAGAGAAAAAAAAGTTCGTCAACAAGCACCCACAGCTGAATGGTATTAATTCTGAGGAGAAATCAATGAATAAAAACCTGGCGTGAGTTATGGGACCTTCCATTGTCTGACCAAACTAATATTTTGGGTTTACAAATGCAAATGCACGTGAGTTAAACCTATAAAGTCGGGTTCAATGCTGATACTGTACCCTACTGTACCCTTGACCCTCACCAAAAAGAAATCAGCAAATACACTGCGTACATTAACGGTTAAAACTGTCAAAAATATACAGAAAACCATACCTAACCTTTACTGCACGATAAATAATTTTAGTAGTATGGTGCAAATCTAGGATTAGAATCAATAGACCATTATGAAAACATCCAGAATATTCTGGAAAAGCACAACTTATCTGAGACATTTCATCTCCAACCTATGACAGCTGGCTCTTCCTTAGGGGCGGGGGGAATCTGAAAATTTAAATAGCAGAGGGCAGCAGGTTGACTCATGATTCTAATTTTCTTCGCCCACAGAAGTAAATCAAGAGCCAGCATGGTTGAGTGGACCGACCAGGAGCGCAGCCTCATCAATGGCATCTTCGCCAACCTGAACTACGAGGATATCGGCCCCAAGGCCCTGGTCAGGTAATGGATCTCTCCAGAACAGTTTACACATTTGAAATGCTTGTGTAGGATGTGCAAATGTGTGTGTCTGGAAAATGCTTTCTCCTTCCCCACCTTGAGTGCAACCATCCCGACTGTGTGGTCTCTTTCCGCAGGTGTCTGGTCGTTTACCCTTGGACTCAGCGTTACTTTGGCGCTTTTGGCAACCTGTACAACGCCGACGCCATCAGGACCAACGAACAGATCGCCGCTCATGGAATCAAGATCCTGCACGGTCTGGACAGGGCTGTCAAGAACATGGACGACATCAAGAACACCTACGCCACCCTGAGCGAGCTGCACTCCGAGAAGCTGCACGTCGACCCCGACAACTTCAGGGTACAGTTAGACCCCGGCGAACTGTTTTATTTGTAAAGTTAGACCCCCATGCATTTTTTAACCTCATATTTCAAAATGCACTCCTGATAATGGATTATGATTAGATAAATATATGCAAAGCCATAGGGCATGTTGCCATATCCCTACATCTGCTCCATATATTGTTCAGCTCTTCTTGTTACATTTTCTGTATGACAGACGCCTAAAGTTTGCATTTTCTCTCCTGTAGCTGCTGGCTGACTGCCTCACCATTGTCATCGCCGCCAAGCTCGGAAAGGACTTCACCCCCGACCTGCAGGCCGCCTGGCAGAAGTTCCTGGCTGTGGTTGTGTCCGCTCTGGGCCGCCAGTACCACTAGAGCCATTCGCCCCCAGGCCTGAGGGACCACAGGAGATTCAACTTGTGTCTTCATGTGTGTTTCTACTGAATAAAAAAATGCACTGAAATGCAATAAAAACAAATAGAAGGTTATTGTCTTTTTTGTCTTTTAGGCGTGCGTAATTACGCACAGCAGATAAATTCAGTAAACTGGATAAGGTAAAATCTAATTCCCTAAGGAGAAATCATCATACTAATGGCATTTTGAGGTTACAGTGACCTTATTATATGTTTTATTTCCAGTGGTGTCACAGTAATATCACTACGGGAACAATAACGAGTCTGTGGAACCAAATACTACATATTATTAGCTTGTTTGTAACATCTCCCATGATGTTAGGATTTTCTGTGATGTACGTTTGGACCTCTGTAAGAAATTTTAAGGCGTAACAGAATTACGGCAGTTTAAAGATAAAGTTAAATTCCTCCAGAAACTTGCTATACTAATCCTATATTATTCCTATAGGTTTTCGGCGTGGCCATGTCTTTTTTTATTATTATTATTATCATTATCATTATTATTATTATTATTATTTTATCTCCCATAGTCATGGTATTGGGATTTTCTATGGTCTACTTTCCGATGTGTACGCATGAAATTTAATTATATTCCCTACATATGGTATAGCCTTCACCGTCATAGTGAGTATTCTAGCTTCTCCCTTATCTTAGAATGACTATATCGTTTATCAAATTTGTACAGCGGGGTGCAAAAGACTGTGTACCCTACCCAAAACTAATTTCTTTTGTAATTTATCAGACACCAACACGTTTTAGTGAAATGGCCTCTCTCAAAGGGGCTACGTGCTTTTTACTCAAAATCCTTAAAAGGAAGGTTTTCTGATAAAGGTCAGTATTTCTCAGTATTAGGTAAGCCTCTGTGCAGCATTTGCCTGCCAGTTGGTGCTCTGTCCGGCATTTACTTTACTGTTTTTTGCGGAATTTGAAAATCCACATTTTTCTGGCGCACCTACAGCATTTGGGACCGTGTCTGATGGCTTCTAAACAGTTTTTTGCTACAACTACAAGGGAATGAGGTGCTACCTAAGATATAGCTAGAGAAAACCCATTAAAGGTGAGACAGTTTCTCCACTTAAAAGCTAACTGAACAACCAAAAGACGTAGAGCAGGTTAGACTCACTCCGACTCACAGCTGTTTTAAGTCATTCTTGTGTGATCTGATCACAAGTGGGCGCCCCTGACTACGGTTGTGAATGCAGCAGTGGTGTAGTCTACGTGATACGCAGGTATACGGCGTATACCCACTAGAAAAGGTCCCGCATTTCCGTACAACCACTTAAAAATGCGCAAAGATACGTATCAGTATGTTTTTTGACATAACGTTCACTTTCCCGTTCATAAAGTCGCCTTCTCTGTGTTACGAAGTGGGCTCCTTTTGATCATATTTCGGGGGACACTACAGCTGGAGCTAACGTTAACGTTTCAGAAAGGGAGCCTGTGTGTGTGTGTGTGTGTGTGTGTGTGTGTGTGTGTGCGTGTGTGCGTACCCACTAGAATAAACTAGACTACACCACTGGAATGCAGTGTGCACCATCAGCCATTATTCACGGGTCTGATGCACCCACCGTATCATAAAAATTAATGTTAAAATACTTAACAGATGTTTACTTTAGCCCAGCTACTTGCAATGTAGATATCATTTATGATTAATATTTTCCAATTACCCTGTTAGATCACATTTATGAATTTAAGTGCTATTCGAGTTTTTGTGATAAAATGCAATAAATAGGAAAACCAATTACAATCAAGATATAGGATAAGATATAAAAACAAATATGAAACAAGGTCAGTCTCGCCCTCTTCAAACTCACTGTCAAACTCTGAATTGACTCTTGAATTGAACTGTGATCATATTCTGAGAACTCTTCCTCTTCATCATCTTCCAAGGCCTCTCTCTCTTCAGAAATATTTCTAATATTTCTAAGGCCCTCTGAGCAGAGAATCTTTCTGCCATCTTGATCGATTATGATAAGGAGCCACAAAGGTATTTATTTGTTGTATCCCGCCTACAATTTGCAGCTGGAAGAGAGTGTGAGAAAATATTGAATGGTCCGCGCGCGCGCGCGCACACACACACACACACACACACACACACACACACACACACACACACACACACACACACACACACACACACACACACACACACACACAAGCACCTGCAATTTCCACAACTGCCCTGAACACAACATATGTAATATTTCTCTCTCTCTCTCTCTCTCTCTCTCTCTCTCTCTCTCTCTCTCTCTCTCTCTCTCTGTGTGTGTGTGTGTGTGTGTGTGTGTGTGCAACTGCTTTGTGGACTGACCACAGAGAGGGAACATGGTGGGTGGGGAAAACACGGAAAAAACATGGAATATGCTGTCTGGAAATCCTGCTGGAAAATGAATCTTCTCTGACGCGGTTTTTAAGCCAGATGGGATGCCATGTGTTTGAAGGCCTGCTTTTCATGTAACTTGTACAGGAAGGTTTCACTATCAGGTTCCACTGTAGTTTCTAGCTGTTTCATGACCCTTTGCATGGCTGCATCACGATTAGCCTGCCAGGACATGGCGATAGATAACGATTGAGAGCGACTACTAGTGGAGCTGCTATGAACCTCTAACTGACTTTTTAACCAAAACAGGTCCATTTTCTGTGACCACACAAGCAGACATTTATATCCCATATATCAAACTGCACAAACCCCACAGTGCTCAAAATAATCTAAGTAAATTAGATATTAGATACTAGTAAAAAGTAAACAGAAAAAATGACAGACATCAACTGCAATATAAAAATATAAGACAACTAGTGTATTACTAAAATTTTGGTAGACTAAGAATGATGAATGAATGAATGGTGATTTTGTGATGTCAATTAATATTAATATATTAATGTGGAGCATCATGTTATATTCAGGCTTACACTGACTGGGTAATTCAAAATATAGCTTTTTTTCGATCATGAAATTTTGAAAAACGTGACATTAAATATCGCATATGTGGCCTATCTTTATTACAAAGGTTATATAAATGTGTTTTTCTATCTTTTATGTCTTCATATACAATTGCTGTTTTTAATTCTAAAAACAATATAGCCAAGTCCTGTGACCACAGAGGAGAATGGAGTGAACATATAAAAATTTAATAGAAATATTTTCAATACTAAATAGTTGGGATTCACATCAATGCCACGTCCAGCATATGGCGATATCACGCTGGAGTTGACAGTGTACTCTGCTAACAGTGAATGCATGATGATGTTCTGACAGGGATGTAAGCATGTTCACTGAGAAAAAAAAAAAAAAAAAAAACCCTCATGGACTCTGATCTGACTGTTCACACTGCTACATCAGCAGCAATCAGATACACATCTGAGTCAGGACCACAACTGACCCAAATTAGCATTGAAAATGTCACATTCAGTATTGTTCTTTGTTGTTCACACTTGCATAAAAAAATCAAACTGTGTCACAGTGGAGGAGAAAAGAATCAGATCTAGGCCAGTTTTTAGTTAGTCTAAACGTAACCGCAGTTATCACCCAGCAGCAGCCTGATGGAAGTGTGTGTAATTGCTCAGTGAATCCACCAGGTGGCCCCACAACACAAGTAACCTTGTCAAGTGGCCTTAAGGACTACTTGGCACGACCTTTGATTTTTGCTTAAGTGTCAGCAGTTTTTACGATCTGCTTTTATTTACAGAGTAATTCAAGATACCCAATGATCATTTATGAGACAGATAATACTGGTCTATTTGTGTTCTCAGAAAACGTCAGGAAACGTCTTTACACTTGGCCCGCTGGCGCTGTTCGTGGTCCTGAAAGCAGGGCCGGGGGGATTTTATCGCGGCCTCTGTCATGAGCGTTTTACTCGTCTCACATGTCCACCTGAGGACAGCGTGAGACGCGAACCTCACATCACCTCGGCGACAGAGAAAAATCTGCACTACTTGGTGAACTTGCATGTTCAAAGTGGTGTTCTCCCCGCACTGCGCTGTATTGCAGATAATATAGGCCTATGTATGTTTGACTGTATTATAGATCAGTGTGCGTTTTCCATAGGTAGGCTTACAGCTGGGACATGTATTTGTATTTGATATTTGTTACGTATTTGATAATTTTGCCCTCTGCCCAATTTTCTCTTTACCATTACAAATATGTGGTATGGGTTTGTTGTCCTGCCCTGTATGTTCATTAATCTATTATTTAGCTCTGTTTGACTCTTTTTAGTTTGTGTCTTTATATCTTTGTATAAGCGCTTTATAACATTTTTTAGACAGGGGCTATATAAAGTCATTACTATTGGACTATCAATGCGGCTATAGATCAATAATTATAGAGATCAAAATTTAATTTGTTACTTTCATAAGATATCTGTGCAGATTCCAGTTCAGCATTGCAGCAGCATTGTTGTACAGCAACACCATTGAAATCAATTAAAAGCAAGACGATATAAAATATAATGCCAGATGTTGTATTGTGGGTTTGGGGTTTGTACCTGAAGTTGAATTATTGAACTTGGGTGAGAGTGCTGGTAATACATTTACTTTGTCCACAGTGGGCCTGTTGAAAGAGGGCAGGTTACAACCAAATAAATAGGCAGATATAAGCAGCCTAATTCATTCTATTAGCAGACTGATTCATTCACGCAATGAATACTCATGTGACAAAACCACAATTGCACTCATTAGTAATTTATTTCACAAAATCAATAGTACCTATAAGTAGGTGTCAACAAGCTGTCTTGAGAGCTTGCTGGTTTGTTTATGAGATGTTGGGCGCACCTGAGTGAGCACTGAGCAGCAACTTTGAGCTACCTGAAGGAATTGCACACGATTTCATAACTGCTTATAACTATTATACTATTTATAACTAATTTATTCAACTTTTACATAGACTATAATCTCCTCAGCCAGGAAGCAGGCTCTGCTCCAGGCCAAAGAGCAGGATATTTACTCTCTGAGGTAAATACCTAGATGTTGAGGAGAGGAGGAAGAAAGATAAAGCCTGGTGATGCACAGCTCAAAGAAAAGGACAAAAAGCTGCAGGTTCTCTGTAAAGCCCTGAGCGAGATGGAGAGCAGGCAAAAGGCCTCCAGAAAGGATGAGGAGAGATGGAGGAGAGAGCGGGAAGACCTGGAGGAGAAGATGAAGATGGTAGTGGACTGGGGAACCACCGTTCTGCTCCCCAGCAGCTGTCTCCAGCACTGTGTGTTGTCTCATCTGCCCTGTTCGACAGCCTGGACTCTGCCCATCTAAGAAACCCACTCTCTGGATCTCTGCTGGACTCCTACTCAGTGCTACACACTCTGGACTCAGCTCTGGAGCTGTTCTGCTCTGTCCCCTGCTCTCTGGACCTGGCTTGCCTCACCATTGCGTAACACCTCAGACCTGCTCTGCTAAATTGATTGGTAACTTGGTAACTCATATGGCTCGCCTGTTCGAAGACTGCTAATTAGGCTATAATTATTCAGAATAATAATTAACAGTGTTTTAATAAGAATAACACAATTGTCTCGCTAAGTCAGGCTGTCTTTTAACTGCGTTTGATTTGTTTCAGTGCAGACTAACTTGATTAAATGATTCTTTTTGTGATGATAGTATTCTGCCTTGTTCTATATTTCATTGCTTTTTGGCAAACATCAAAATATAGATCTCAGCCACTCATTTTAAAACCAGCAAGATCATTGCTACCCGTTTCTATGTAAGCACAATATCCAACCTTTTTTTTCAGTATGAATCTCCCAGTTCAAACTTGTGCGTAATTCCATCACTGTGCGTAATTGCACGTAATGAAGACAAATACTGTGTATGTTTCATTGCATTTTTCGTTCTTTTATTGAGAAGGACAGCAAATTCACATTTTAGCTGCAGCTCCCCTCGTCTCCAAAGCTGGATTTAATGGTACTGGCGGCCCAGAGCGAACACCACCACGGTCAAGAACTTCTGCCAGGCGGCCTGCAAGTCTGGGGTGAAGTCGTAGCCCATCTTGGAGGCGATGACGATAGAGAGGCAGTCAGACAGCAGCTGTAGAGGAGGAAAACCAAGCGTCAGGTGACCTCTGGACGGAGCAAACTGGAGATAAATACAAATAAAAAAGAAAGATCACGGGGGTCTAACTGTACCCTGAAGTTGTCGGGGTCGACGTGCAGCTTCTCGGAGTGCAGCTCGCTCAGGGTGGCGTAGGCGTTCTTGATGTCGTCCATGTTCTTGACAGCCCTGTCCAGACCGTGCAGGATCTTGACCCCGTGAGCAGAGATCATTGGGTTGTTCATGATGGCGTCGGCGTTGTACAGGTTACCAAACCCGCCGAAATAACGCTGAGTCCAGGGGTAAACGATCAGGCACCTGAGGCAGAGGGAGTGATGACATGAAACATCGGGTTTTACTGCACAATATTTCAACAAGCTATCCAGTTTAGTAGTGGGCTACAGAGTCTAAACATAGCATTTTTTCCAAAGGTGAAAATTTGCCCAGAGGGGAATCACTATGTTTTTATTTATTTATTTATTTATTTTTACTGTAAATGCATCTGTTTCAAGAATTGTCTTTGCACAAGAAGCAGGAGGATGGGTGAGATATAGTCTGTCTGCATTGTTAGGGTTACTGCATGTGTGCAAACCCGCAGCGCGAAGCTTTTCTCTCCGCCTACCTGGCCAGAGCCTTGGAGCCGATGTCTTCGTAGTCCAGATTGGCGAAAATATTGGCGATGAGGGTGCGCTCTTGATCCGTCCACTCAACCATGGTTGCTCTTTTTGACTTGGATCAGCTTCTGGAGAGAATCTAAATCTGAATCTGAAGGTTGGAGTCGCTCTTTTTATTTCCCTCACTCTCTCCGCCCCTGGCCTAAAAAACAAGCAGGATAGGCTGGAGATGGCCGATAAGATTCTTCTAGTTCTTTCTGTTTTCTTTTTTTTTTTTTTCCAAGAAAATTTTAAGCTGTCTATTACGGCCACGTAAGCAGCCGAAGGCCCACACCCTGAAAATGAACGCCCATATTTAGAGTATTTTTAGCCTAATTTAAATATGGCAATGAATGATAGTTCATTTTAACTCCTTATATAATTTTAGATCAGTGATCGTGATCGTTGGTCTTATTCTACGTTTCGGGGTCTTATCGACTTATTTCAGATGCATCACGGATTAGCTCCAGGACCTGTGTGAATG
Source organism: Myripristis murdjan (assembly GCF_902150065.1). NCBI lineage: Eukaryota > Metazoa > Chordata > Actinopteri > Holocentriformes > Holocentridae > Myripristis > Myripristis murdjan. Next base: position 14,325,276 of record NC_043998.1, read on the forward strand.
CAGCCAAATTTAAATTCTCCCGAAACCATCATCTTAACATGTTTTTGCCTGACACACACACACACACACACACACACACACACACACACACACAAACACGAGGTCACTGACGTCAAGACCCTAGTCAGTTTTCTCTAAAAAAATAAATAAAATAAATCCATTTTCAACCCAGATCATCTATCAACACATTAGTATGCGTTTTGAGTATTTGCACAAAACGGTTACCAACAAAATCAAAAAAGACAAAGACGCTGAACAAACTAAAACTTTATGTAAAACGAAAAAAAAGTTTATTGTTATAATTATTACTTTCTTCTTGTTCTTGTTCTTGTTCTTGTTCTTCTTCTTCTTCTTCTTCTTATATACCAGTAGTAGTGGTAGAATGGCAGTTTTTGTTGTTGTTTTTTGTTTTTTGTTTCAAATTTTTAATTTTATTCTTATGCTTTTGCACGTTTCTTTGTTTTTTTTCTTTTTGACAATTAGTATGTATTTCATAGCAATCTGTTTGCTGTTTTCTGAAAAATATTGCCTTACAAGCATATTATAAAAACACAAAATATAAATACTACCACAAGTACTGCTCCTAATAATAAGTCTAAACTATAGCACACCAAAACTGAAATAAAAAACGCATTTTGGGGGAATTTTATTTGTTTGTTTGTTTGTTTGTTTGTTCGTTCGTTCATTCATTCATAATTTAATTTCCCTCCTCAATATATTTTGCTTGCAGTTGTTTTATTTGTTTGGGTAGTCTTTGGGTAGAAAATGGCTTCACCGGACAGAGGTGTGTTTGTGTGTGTGTGTGTGTGTGTGTGTGTGTGTGTGTGTGTGTGTGTGTGTGTGTGTGTGTCGAGGGGGTTATGCTATATTTAGCGGTGACAGATACTCCCACGGGTCCACACCCATTCACATCTCACTGTTTTGACTCAGTTTAGGTCCAAACCGTATAGAAATAGCATGTTTCCATATTTAGCTGAAAGATAAGAGGAGCCAACACCCGCAGTTCACAGAAGTCAATGATGCCGCATCTCTGGCTACAGATTATCTCTTCGTCCAGCCGATAGGCCGCGGGGCAGCCGGAGGTGGAGCTGGCTCGACCTGCACACATAAAAGAGCCTCGTGGTGCTGCGGGACTTCAGCGCCTTCTAAAGCTTCACCCTTTGAAAAGCCTGAGAACGCCTCTCGAACGCAGCCACAATGAGTCTGTCCGCTAAAGAGAAGAACATCGTCAGGGATTTCTTCAAAAAAGTGTCCAGCAGGTCCGAGGAGGTCGGCACCGAGGCTCTGTCCAGGTGAGACAGCCCACAGCGCCCCGAGACGAGCTGGACACGGGGGAGGCTCCAGCTGCAGCAGGCTCTAAGTCTCAGTGGCGCTCATCACAGGAAGACAGGAGCTTTTGTCTGCTTTGATTTATACAGGCGCGAGATGAATTGCCGCTTGAAATCATTATTTATTGATTACATGTGTTGCGCTTAGCCTGCAGGTAACCCTGATTTAAGATGGGACTGAACGGAGAGTTTTTTTCAGTGGATTTTCAAATTTAAACCTAGAGTAATTTGTAACTGATAAATTCTTATTCTTATTAACTAATTAGATAATTAACTGATTAATTATTGTCAAATCCAATACAATCATTGGATTAACGAATAAAATAATGATTAAAAAATAAAATACAATAATAATGGATTAAATAAGATGCTCACTTTGAAGAAAAAAAAAAAAAAAACGTTTGATTGTTTCGGCTTAGCTTTATTTATTTATTTATTTATTTATTTATTTATTCATTTATTCATTCTTATCTTCGTTTACATTGTTTAAATTGAATTTTAAAAAATCATCTTAAATACATTAAACTATGGTCAAATTGAATTTTTTTAATTCAAATCTAGGTTTGGTTATTTTAAATTTTTCTTTTAACTTGCATTATTATTATTGTTATTGTTATCATCATCATCATCATCATCATCATCATTATCACTTGTAAATAGCCGTGTAAGAAGTTGGATAATGAAAACAAGGATTCTGTAATTAAGGCAGAAAATAAAGATCCCTCTGCAAAGGGCCTATTTTGCGATGAAATCAGCCCTTTTACAAGAGAATCAGGCGTCCCTCTCTCCTCCGTCTTGCCCAGGATGCTGACGGTCTACCCCCAGACCAAGTCCTACTTCGCCCACTGGAAGGACCTGAGCCCCGGCTCCCCCCCGGTCAGGAAGCACGGCATCACCATCATGGGCGGAGTGTACGATGCTGTCTCCAAGGTGGACGACCTGGTGGGCGGCCTGCTCACCCTGAGCGAGCTGCACGCCTTCATGCTCAGGATCGACCCCGTCAACTTCAAGGTACAGCACACCAAATGAATGAATGAATAAAAATAGAAAATGAAATAACTGAGATGAAATAGAGAAGGAAGGATGGGCAAATGACACAGCAAAAATAAGGTGGAGGATTTAAAAAAATAAATAACGAAATGGCAGCAAAATGTGTTTTCAGCGTTTCTTCTTTTTCTCCTCCTCCTCCTCCTCCTCCTCCTCCTCCCCCTTCTTCTTCTTCTTCTTCTTCTTCTTCTGAAACTAAGACTGGTTTATCCGTGCACCAAACGGCAGATGTGTGTGTGTAAGCTCACATCCAGGGGGTTTAAATTTACATCTCATCATCCTCTGAAGGCCAAAATAAATCTGTGTGTTCAGATGCTGCTAGTGAATGTGTTTGTCCTCATGCCTGCTGTGTCCTGTCCCGCTGCAGATCCTGTCCCACTGCATGCTGGTGGTGCTGTCTATGCTCTTCCCTGAGGACTTCACCCCTCAGGTCCACTTGGCCGTCGACAAGTTCCTGGCCCTGCTGGCCCTGGCTCTGGCCGAGAAGTACCGCTAAAGGCCCTCCGCTACACGCCTGTCAGTGGCAGCTCACTGGTCTGAATCACTGAGTAATAAAGACAGCAAGAAATGAAATAGCCCAGCGTGTGTGTGTGGTTTTATTTTCTTGTCTTTTTTTCTACACGAGGGCCGAGCGATTCTAAAACAATTCGGTTAGGGGTTTTGAATTTCTGACAACTGCAAAGGGGGGAAACTACCAACAAAGGGGATTCATGGATGATAATAACAAATAAAATTATATTATATACAAGCTGATCAACTAATAATAAACTAACGAAGCTCATTTCACGCTAGTTTACAAGAAAAACTTGGTAGAGGAGAGGCTCGGTGAACCTGTTCTGTCCACGATGCTGAAAAGATCCCAACACCTTTTAAACGAACTGGAAAACACAACTGTCCTGGATGAAAACGCAAATAAAAAAAACACAAAAAAAAAACACAAAAAAAAAAACAAAACAAAAAAACATTTCAAAGCGGGAAAATAATCTGAACACAACATAACAACACATGAATTATCTTTTTAAGAGAAACAAATGTTTTTGAATCAACTATCAAATTATATATTTTTTTCTTAGTCTTATCAATGTTTCATGAAGGGCAGTGATGAGGGGAGTCCAGCCAACAAGTCACATTAGGACTTAGATGTAGAGTGTGTAAAAGAGGATACAAGTCACTAGCAGTCAGACATCATGTTTCATATCCTGTCAACAGAGCAGCATAATTGTTCTAAAAGGTTTCAGGTTTTCAACTGCTAGTCCTAATCCCTTCTTCAAATTGATTAGTAACAATAACTGATATGGTACGCACGTGGCATAATATCCACTGTTGATTTCAGCACCACAGACAGCTCCCGAAGCTGCACATTCTCTGTTCCACTTCCAGATAACAGGAGGCCAACCCAAATGCAACGTATTAACCGGTTCTATAATGCAAGAACAACAGTAGTATGTAAATGTTTTAGAACTCAGCATAAGAGAAGTGCACTAAAATAATGTGCATATCACCAACCAGCATGCAGGTTGTTAAATATTTGTCATGTTGAACAATCAATCAATCAATCAATCAATAAAAAAAAACAAATAAATAAATAATACATCATTTTACCTTTGCCCTCTTGAACTTTTAAAACCATTAAATATTATGAAAAACATCATGTGATTGACATGAAAAGGAAATATTGTCCTGCTACTTATTTTTAGGTCTAAGTATTTTTATATAATATATAAAGATTATTTGTCCTTAAGAGGAATTCCAAATATCATCCAAAGAACTGTAACTATTTGTCATCTAATTAATGGAAATACTACTACTACTACTACTACTACTGATGATGATGATGATGATGATGATGATAATAACAATAATAATAATGATAATAATAATAATAATACTTTTGCATAATGCACATAATTTTCTCAGTCTTCTCAGTCTTGAAAGTTTGACCAATTGCAACTGACCCAGTTTTGGGGATGTTGATTCTGAGGTGAACTTGCAGCCCACGTCTGAACGCCTGCATATTTACAAATCTGCAATACAGCTTGTCCACCAAAAGGTGGCGCTAATGCATCATGCAGAACTTAATCTGCAGTCCTCTTGCTGCCTGGACATGAGGAATCTGTTAAACACAATCAAACCAACCCTCCTGTAAACCCTCACGTGGTTTAAAAAACACACACACAACAAATTTTTCATTGTAAACATTTATTACAAAACGTCACGTCAATTCAAGGACTACACATACATAAATTATTAATGCAATGGCATTATATTGTTCGTTTATTGTGCATAAACAGGTAGTTGGGTCTCATCGGTATTTCTCCGCGAGCACCGCTGCAAAAGCTGACAGGTACTTGTCCATGGCCGCGTGCACAACCGGTGTGAAGTTCTCGCCCATGAAACAGGCCAGGGTGACGAGCATACAGTGTGAGAAAAGCTGCAGGGAACACAGAGACAGGTTCATGACAAAACATTGATGAAAATTCAATACAGAGCCTCGATGATTCCAGGCTTTTATTTAATATATTTCAATCCAAGCATTAGGCTTACTAGTAGCCTACTTTAGTATTTCAACCTTGAGATATCCCAAGCCTTTCAGTATTGCTAAATTAAACATTAACAACAGCTACTGTCTCCTCTTTGCCCTACTATGCCAATATGGTAACTGATATTCCACTTTAAGACAGACACCTTGAAGTTGGTCGGATCTATCCGGAGCTGGTAGGCGTGCAGGGTCTGAAGAGGACCCAGAGTGACGGTCAGCTGGCTGATATCTTTGGCTCCCTCGGCTATGGCCAAGACAATCTTCTTCCCATGGGACAGCATGTGGGGGGAGCGGGGGCTGATGTCCAGGTGGGAGAAGTAGGTTTTGGTGCCTGGGAAAGTCGTGAACATCCTGTGGGAGGAGGGTCAAAGACGGGAATTATTTCAACGCTTGTTCGTGGATAAAATGTCAAATGTAGCTATTGATTTTCAGAATGCGAGAGGAGATACAAGTGTCACCGTCCCTTGAATATTCCTTCACACTGGTTTTGGATCATTGTCAGCACCTCGAAAATGTACTGTAATGGACGAGGGATTATATTTTGGGATTGGGTCTGTATTTTAAAAGTGTAGCAATACAAACTTAATACAATTCCACTGAAAAAAATCCAACAATTTATGCACAATGCTTTAGCCCATCACATGCAATACTGCAACATCTTTTGGAGGCAATAAATGAAAATACTTCTCCTTTATCAACTACAATACAATGATTTTTTGAATAATAACTTACCTAAGAAGGGCTTCTGCCCCAATATCCTCGGCCACCGGAGTCAGTCTTTCCCATATATTTGAAATGAGCTCTTTCTCCCTCTTAGAGAGCATTGCAGCCTACCACACTGAACTTCTGAAGTAAATTTGAGGTTGAAAATCCGGAGTGTGAACTAACTTTAAAAAGTTAGTTCATACAGGGCTGCAATTGACAGTGTTAATCAACCATTTTGGAGTAATAGCCTACATAAGCCGACAAAACTTGGAAAAAATGTTTTAAACGCGATTATAACAAGAATTTCTGTACAAAGGTTTGTAAGATGAAACGGTGCAAGTCTCGGCAGCCCTGCGCCTTGCTTCGAGATGTTTTCTTCTTTGGTGTTATCGGGTAACAGCCAGGCAGGGTGGAGGGCTCGACACCCGGACCGCTGGCCTATCTCCTGTTTTGCATGCGTCACGTTCGGATATTTCTACCATGTTGTTGACGTGACTGCCCATAAAAATGCGCGTGGAACGGGTCTGCCACACTCTCCCCTGGGTGCCACTGCATTTTTTCTTTATTTTCTGAGGATTTTCTGAGGTTTAAGAGCTGAATCTGCCTGAGAGGCCATTGTATATTATTACTGACATGCAACCAAAAACCTGCATATAGGCATTATAATATTAGGCTACAGTATTTCGTCAACATGCCACACTTCACGCCAGGGAATAAGACAATTCGGTGATGTGGACGTCAGGAGCTTTATGACAGAGGAGGATTGCCAGATTGTGCCATGTGACCTAACTTGTTGCAGATAAAAAGTCTTGCAGCTGCTCCTATCAGAGGCTCCATAAGCTGGAGGTCTGGCCGGGACGCTGGGTGTGGGGCCAGCCGGCTCCTGATAGCACTGCGCTGAGGGGACATCACTTCACAAGCCAGACGAACTCATCTCAACTAGTTTAGTTTAGCTTAGCTGAGTTTATGTGTGCAAAATTATAAAATAGACAATAGACAAGATAAAATTTAAATCATAATTCCATAATTAGCAAAGATCCTGTATACCAAGGGAACATCTTTTATAACTGTAGCCAGTGCATGAACAAAAATGTAGGCAGGTGACAGTTAAAGAAAAAATAGGAAGAAGAAAGATTAACAAGAAGAGAAGCAACAGTGAAAGCAAAAATTCGCTGCACTCTTGCCTCACAGTGCACATCTAGGCTACAACTCACATAAAGGAAAGATGTAAGAGCCTGGAGTCAGGAAGCAAATGTTCAGTATGAATAAACTTTGCAAAACTTTACAGATTATAAGATCATGCAGCAAATTAATAGAGAGAACTATAGACTAAAGACTGTAGTCTCTAGGATTCTGTTCAAGCTTTTTTGTAAGGCTGCTGAAGAGTATGCACTTTGCCATGGAGAAGCTCGGTGCCTGATGGGTTACAGTCTATACTGTAGATCAGTTGGGGGATGTGAGTGGTTTCTTGGCAGCTCAAAGAGTGGAATAATATCAAGAAGTCAGGTGGAAGACTTAATCTGTGAGACAATGTATAGAAATATTGTTCAAAACCGCTCAGTGCATGCTGCAGATTTATCCCGGGTGATAGACTGGTCCCAGCATGTATAATCTCATGTCTTCTTTTGATGAAGTCTCTGGCTAGACCTTTGAATCACCTTCACAGTGCACCTGCTTTGGTGATGTAGAGTTAAAAACATGTTGATCACCATTTATCACAGTTTCAAGCAAATTGCAGAAACGACAAAATTAGGCATTGAATTCCCCCTTGAAGCTAAGCAATGGGAGTTAAAAGTCATCAAAAGGAAAGAAGTCATCATAAGGGAATTCAGGTTCAGTCATTTGTGGTAATCCAGGACTAAAAAGTGAGAGTTTGTACAGTTTTTGTGTATTATTGCAATTACCAATGCAAGGACCTGGATGCAACTATTTGTGCTATGAAGTGTGTCGCTTAAGAGGTGTGGATCATACTGGATGAGCACGTGGTGGGTGGGGTGGAGTCGGCATGCCATTGGGGTTTATCTAGTAAGCACCTCTCATTATCTCAACATTAATTTTCCCAGTGTGACCTGAAATGACCCCTGTATCAAATCAAACTCACCTAAGAACTGATTGACTGAACTGACTGACTGAACACGTCAGCCACTGATTTCCAACCTCACCCTCAGTCTCAACAACAATATAGTATGACATCAACTGACAGTCCTAGTGTCTGATAATGACTGCAATGGTTTTTCTCATGATGAGACATGCTGGTTGCTGACTATCTGCTGTGCAAACAAAACAAAACAAAACAAAACAAAACAAAACATAGCTGCAAAGTATTAAGACAAATTAAGACAAGAGGATATGCCATTTAATTGTTTAGCTGTTTGTTTTAATCAAAACTTTTTTTTTTTTTTTTTTTTTTTTTAATTTAAGCTCAATTCAATGACCTTATCTAAATACATGTACTTGACTTTATAAGTTAAACATGTTTGGTTATTAAACTGCTTTTGCTGTTGAGTAAACTGTGCAGGAAAACCTTCACATGTCATCCATTAGGTGGCAATGTGATGTTATCTTCAAAATGGCTTTTTTTTCTAGTAAATTTTGCCCATGGGCAGCTCAAAACAGGAAATTATGATGAGTGAGAGCTGACCAGCTACATTCCTCATGTTCTCATGACTATCCATAGCAACTTCTGATTCATTAATTAACCCAAGCTGCTTGATGTTCACTATGCTGTAGGGTGAACCAGCAAGTTAAAATATCCACAGCTGTTTTTTTAACACCGTGAAGACCAAGCTGTGATGCCCCCTCCTGGCTAGTTACTTTGTAGAGAAGCTCCTCCATGCAAAACATCAAAAGTGATGCACTGTCAGAGTGTAAACTGGCCAGCAGGATATGCAGCAGTTAGAGCTGCAACATTAAAATACATCTTACATGTTGGTGCATCAATAACTGAAAGAAAACATTCTTCACAATTACTTTTCAGACTAATACTTCTCTACTTTTATTAAATGAACATTTTGAATGCAGGGACTACTTTAACTGGAGCATTTTTATATTTTGCTGTTGTTACTTAAGGAAAGGACAAGAGGTTTCCCACAACAACCAATTTCTGTGCATACCAGTACTGAGGTTTTAAAAATCACATATTAAAGAATATTTTTTTTAATTTTACTGACACACTATCCCAAATCCATTGACCTTTCTAATTTGAGGGGGTCTGACAGTAAAAGAGAAATCCAAAGTTGCAGACTTTGTAAAAATAAATGCTCTTATTCCTCTAATTGCAACTGTGCCAGCCCTGTACAGCTGTGTCACCAACACCACCAGGGTTAATGACACCCATCTTAAATATGTAGACTGAGGTACACTGACTACCACATGAGGAAAATGATTATGTTTGCACAGTAGATGCACAGCAGACACTAACATGATATAGATGTCGTTGGTGGTTTGGTGAGGAAGGAAGTCAGTTTTTTCAAGCGTGCTCAGACGAGGACGAGCCCTCAGAACAGCAGAGGAACAATCAGTGTGTGAGAGCAGCAATGCAGCGTCTGGCCAGCCTGTCAAGACGCTGCTTCAAACTCACACAAGACACATCCTTCCTTTAATTAAGCAAACCACGTGTGTGTTCTCAAACCAAGACCAAGGCGAGGGAATTAAAGATATCTAAACAAGAATTTGCTGTTAGGAGAAGAGAATCTTCATTTTGTCCAAAACATCCATGATCAAGACTTTGCTGTTTATAGAATTGAGTAGCACAGAAAACAACAGAATACAATCAAAAATATGATCCAGAAGATATATTATCCATATTATCCAAAAGATCTTTGAATGGGAATTTGCTGTTTATTGAGCAGAATAGAATCTTTTTATCCGAGAGTTTGTGGTTCATGGAAGAGAATAGAATCATTACTTTATCCAAAAGATGTTTGCTAAAGAATTTGCTGTTCATATACTTTTTTATACGACGGGCACAGGTGTCCCGCATACCACAGCACAGCCTTAAAACAATGTTAAAACACACACACACACACACAGCTATATAAGCAATTATGATATGTACACATCACAAAGACAGAATTGTGTGTGTGCCCCTGCAATCTTGGAGTTTTCCTCGGTTTGATAAGCTCTGAAGGAATGAGGTCAGAGTGAATTTGTTTATTTTCAAGTCATGTCCTCATCACCAAGCTTCTGTCACAGCTCATTTTGAGGCCACCAGCATAATACTTCGCTGCTCCAGGTGAGGCTCGAACTCACAACCTCGGCATTGCTCTGCTGGTCACTGTCTTATAAGTACCGCGCGCTGACCGATTGCGCCACTGGAGCTGCTGGCAACAAGCTGAGCACAATGTTCAAAGTCTAACAAATACTACAGTTATTGCAATAGGAGAGCAACAAATACTGCAGTTGTTGCAATAGGAGAGCAACAAATACTGCAATTGTTGCAATAGGAGGTGACAAGGCCCTTGGCTGTTTATTATCTTCTCAACTCCAGTGCTGCTTCTAGTTTACATCTCATTTGCACTGCAGATTGGAGCGTTGCTGTGACTTAGTAGTGCCTGGTTGGAGTTTGTAATGTCAGAAAATGGCAGTTTTTCCACCAGTGGGTAATATCACTCATGTCAGTGAGTGCAGTGCTCGCTTAAAGTGCATATAACAATTGATGGGTTCAGCTCTTGATGTTCAAAGATGGTTTGGCATAAAGTTTTCAGGGTCACTTCCCAAAAGCAAACTATGCTCTGCATGAGATTTGAACTTGCCTGTGGCTGACATACAAATCAAGCACGCTTACAAACTGGACTATGAGACACTGTGCTGCAAGCCTGAAACACCTTGCCTGAGGGTTCAATCACAACTGGCCCTGGGCATAGACTGTAAGGCAGGGGTGTCAAACTGGTGCCATGGAGGGCCGAGAGGCTGCAGGTTTTCATTCCAACCGAAAACTCCACCAGGTGATTTCACTGATTAGTTCCTTCTCTCTGCTTGGAGGTGGAGTAATCAGTGAAATCACCTGGTGGAGTTTTCGGTTGGAATGAAAACCTGCAACCTCTCGGCCCTCCATGGCACCAGTTTGACACCCCTGCTGTAAGGGCAGCCGCCTGGGGCACCATCCAATCAGAGGGCACCAGGAAGGGCATGGGGGAAAAAAGTAACACAATAAATAAAGGAAGAAATATTTTTTTAGCGTGCATCGGAGACAGGGCTTTTTTTTTTTTTTTTTTTTTTTTTTTTAACATACTTCATACATGAAACCCCATCTGCAAACTCCGGAGCCTCCAGCTGCTGAGGAATGAAATCACAGGACAATGTTCGACGTTTACATGGCCTGCAACAAGTGAGTGTAAGTCTGTTCCACATAACGGCCGCAGGTTTGCTTTCAATAGTCTGCTAAAGCAAAGTGGCACAGCCTCTAACAATTTAGTTCAGACAGGTCACAGTTTTCCCATGAGGTCACGTGCACTGCCTCCAATGACTGTGGTTGGCATTTAATTATATTCACCTGTAAATTCATAACCCCACAGTCTCAGTCTAATTTGTGCATGATGGAACGGGAATTGTGTGTGCTGTAATATAGTACATGGTTGCTGTGATGCATGATGTAGTGGTGTGGGGTGAGCTGAAAAATAGAGGACCCTCCATGGGTGCGGGTGCGGGTGGGGGTGGGGTTGTTGTGTCTGGATCTTGCCTGGGGCCATAGGCGCAGTTTACGATGATTCTGTGACACTCTAAAATCATTATTCAAGGCCAAAGTATTATCATCATGTACAACAAAAATATTAAAGATCCATTTTGCTCCCATGAAAGAAATTTTGGAATAACACACTAACAGACTGGAGGGAATAGATAACCTGAAAACAAAACAGCTGAGAAATTAGGATCAAAATCTAAACAATATGAAGAAAAAAGTGAGTATGCCTGTGCTGATGACCATCGAGTGGTTCTCTCTCAGTCTTGACAGAGCTGATTTTTTGACCTAATCAAGCCCTAATTAGCATGCATAATTAATAGCCAATCATAGACGATCTTAAAATTGCATGTTTCTTGAACCAGTAGGACAATTTAGCTGATAACTGATATGAATCAACTTTTGATTTTAATTAAAAAACAAAAAACAAAAAACAAGTGAGTGCATTGGTTTCAAGATAGGGTTGAAGTAAATCTTTTGCAAAAGTAAATGGCTTTCATTTCTATTCCTTTGCTTACAAAAATAAATGTATAAAAGGACTCTCTGTTATCTATCTCGCTGGGCTACGATGAGGAAAAAGAGAGAGCAGGAGAGTATAAACTCACTGAAGGTAAGAATCAAAGGCAGTTTGATGAAAGGGGGTAATTTATTCCTCATTTGAACCAACATCCCAACAAGAATTTTAAAAAAAAAAATCCTAAAGCATACCATGTAAATCTGCCCTGTTTCCCTGTGCACACTGATTATCCTCAAAACTCATTTGTTGCAGCCATGCATTGTAATCAGTTCTTACAAAAGGAAAGCAGTTCTTTGCATTTCCTGCACGTAGCGTAAGGCGCACTCAGGATGCAGCATAACAAAAGGAAAAGAGCCTTGTAGTAAATAGGTTTTAGAAACAGACCGCCGCTGTACAGGCTGCACGTTTGTAGATATGCATATGTGTGTGTGTGTGTGTGTACAGACAAACTCTCACAAGAAAGAGTCAGCGAGGACAGAAATTTGTTGTGCCTCATGGCTCTGTATGATGTGTCACTTTGTGTTTACACGCTTGCAGATGCATATATTATAAATATGGGCCTACACCCCCATTTTTTATTAGCTGCACACTGTGAATCATCGGTTACGTTGATTTATAAGCAATACCCATGCTTGCATTTTAGTCCATTACTTACTTGGTATGTCAGCCAAGGTTACTTCAGCAAACCAAATGTAAAACTATGTAAAAAAAAATAAAAAATGATGAGAACTAGATGTTACAAAGCGTTATTCTGGACTGGAAAAAACAAGATTGTCTCTAAGATTAATTTAGCTTAAAAATAGAAGTGAAATGTTTCTATTTTTTGTTTTTCTGATGAGGGTAAAAAAAAATCTATGTATCACAGAAAACCAGAACTTTTATCATTATACCTTAAAAAAAAAATCCATCCATCGACAAAAATACTGACACTACAGCTGCAAAAACTAAAGTAAACTAAAAGTACCAATCCCACACTGAAAACTAACTAAAGCTAAACTGAAAATTATATAAAAGTGGAAAATGACATGCAAAACAAAAACTAAAAAAGCCCAAATTCCGATATCCCTGGGCTTGTTCCCTGTGCCTTTAGCTTGCAGCTCAGCCGGATCCCCCAGACGCTCATCATCTCCCTGAGCCCATTTGTCAGAGAGCGTGCCAGCCCCGCTTCCTGTCTTGGCCTCCAGCAGGCGGAAGTCCCCTTTGAAGCAGCTGCAGTGCGGCGGGTAGCTGAGCAACAGGCGCACCAGCAGCCTGCTGCCAGGCCTGCAGGGAGCAGGTGGAAATGTTATAAAGCTCTTGGATAAAGCTCACAAACTATACAAACTCACACAAAAATGCATACTTAGTCCAATACACACACATTAACACACACTCAGGCTGTAAAGGTGCAGACACCTGCTTCTGAAGTTGTGCTGTTTGAATCCTAAGTAGGAAGTGTCGTTTTTCAACACATCCATGTGTCTACTCACGAGCGACAAACTGAGTTACTTTTAACACAAAAGGTGTGTGTTAATACATTTTTTTTCATCACTTTTATTGAATATTTTTTGTTGCCTTTGTTTAACCAGATAGTCCCTCTGAAGTTCACCATCTCAGTTAACATCTTCAATTTAAATCTTAGGGAAATCTTTGGGTTTTCAAGGACTGAAGACTGAAAACACTAACATGGAGCAACAGTTTATGGCTTTGTTGTAAATGTTTTACTCGCGTCTGTATTATAAAATATGGTTGAATGGACTTCTAGTCTCAGTCACTGGCTTATATTTATCCATAGTCATTTTCCACAAGGCCATAACTGTGTGTCTATATGATGCAGATATGTGGAGTTCAGAACTGAAGGTCCTGAGACTTTGCTGTTCCCAAAGTCTGTACTGATTTAGAGAGAAAAAGCACTATTTTTGGTTTCCCCCTTCTCTGGGAATGCCTCGCAAAGGGACTAAAAAGGGAAAGACTTAAAAACCTCTTAGAGAACTCAAAGAAATTGTCAGTCAATGGTTTCTGCCTCTGAATGTCTATGCAATATTTACGTCTCTCATCTTTCCCCAGTTTGCTTCTCCCATCCCTGCCTCTCTACTTTGTGCCCCTCATTGTCTCCTCTCTCTCTCTCTCTCTTTTGAATATTTTTGCTTCATTTGGTGCATGTTGTATGTGCTGCTCTGTCTGCAACTTTGCCTCTCACTGCAACCGTGGCCAGGTCAGTCACAGGTTAGAATAAATAAATAAATAAAAGCCTCATGTGGAGATGACACACAGTCCTAACTTCCAGTGCTATCAACTTCCTGCACTACCTTAGAGACAGCAGCCTGCAGTGCGATGCCTGCCTTGTGAGTTTAAGCTTCCTCTGCTGCAGTCAGGTTTCAGCCGATGCTCCTTGCTGCACAGAAGTATGTCTCAAACACGTATCTCAATCACCAATATGCACACACACACACATACACGTGCACATATTTCACTGCCAGTCACCTGTGTCACCGGTGAAGTTGGTGCATAAAACCAGATGCTTTTCAAAAAGAAACTTTTTAAACAGAGAAACAGATAGCGCCACATGACACGAGTTCAAAAGCTCAATGACATTCACAGCAGTCCCGGCTGTTTTTATCCTCTTTTTCTCTTTCATCTCCCCTCTTCCTCCCAGTGGGAATAACAAACTGACAAAAGACGTTGCACTTGTATCATCAGATGCATGAGGTTTAAGTATAACCCGCAAACTTGTAACACAAATTCATAGATGTTTATTTCTGTGTTTGTCAGCCTGAAAACGTGTCAAACTAGTGTTTTTTTTTTTTCTCAAAAACTATTTGTAAATGCACAAAACTACTTTGCAAACTTGTGAATATATTTGTGACCTAATCCATTTAAAACTGTGCTCTGCAGTTGCTGCTTCCTTTGATGAATTATTGGAATCTGTAAGCAGCCAATGTGGCAGCGTCTTCTCGCAGAAGATGCTTTAAAGTTTGGTGTTTGTAGCTGCAGTGCAGGATGTTGCCAAAACAGCTGCAAATGTTTTAATTATCCAGAAAAGTGAATATTGATCTTGACCCATAACATCACATGCATGTGTTTGTAAAATGCATTATGCATATTTGCAAAAAGCTCTTTATAAACACAACTTCATGGAGTGGAGTACATTTTTGTGCATTGATTTCAACAAGTTTGCAAGCCCTGGTACAGCCTCTTTTAAAGGGAATACACACACGTAACCTAAAGAAGAGGCACACAAGCTTCCATATTACATTGCCATGAGGCTTGTTTAACACGTCAGTATTAGCAGATGTTATTTTTGAAGCATTAAGTTGCTTGGTTATCCACTCATGATAGTATTTCTGAACCAAAAGTAACAAATCACTCCCTGCCAGACCCAGAGACACCTGGCCAGACTTGTCTCACTTCCTCCTTGATTCACAGCTCAGTCTAAAACCACAAAGGACTAGTTTGATCCTCTGAATGAGACCACATCCTATCTGCTGTATCTTTTTACATCTGACCGCCACATTGTCCCACGTGGCTGAGTCTTCTTGTGGTGATCGGTGGTGGTGATGAGTGAAGGTGGTCAGACAGACGGATCAAAGGTTGCTGCTGCCTGTATGGTGGAAGAGGTTGGAAAGAAGATCCGGGGGGAGCAGGAACGGGACACCCAGCCTGCAGGGTGAAATGTTCTGGTGGGGGTGGGGGCTTCAATAAGAAAGTCCTGTGATTTCTACAGTGCAGACCGCCATATCAGAGGTTACAAAGGGACAGACAACTAATGCTGAGGACTCTCTGTGACCTGCCCGATGAACAAAGACCACAGCTGACATAAATATTCATTACTGCTTGACCTTTTGGATATACATGGCCAAGCACAAGACATTTAAGAGCAAAAGTCTAATAAATTAGTAGCGTAGCTCCCTGGATCCTCTAATGTTTGGGGACCTTGAGCAGGTTAAAGGCACATAAAGTATCCCTCAGTCAGGCTAAAAAGACATGGGAAATGCGAGGGTGCAACTAACCATTATTTTTATTGCCGATGAATCCATCGATTATTTTGTTTTATCAATATATCAATCACTTAGTCTATGCACTCTAAAAAATAATGATAAATGCTCATGGGATATAGTAAACCCAAAGGTGATATCTTCAAATTGCTTCCACAGTCTGATCAAACCTAAAATGTAAATTGTATATGATATGAACAGAGAGAGTATACATACCTTAGCATCTCTGTGATCTTAGTGAAGATGGAATTACTAAATGTTTGGAATTTTCACTTGATAAATGACGAAACCGATTAATTGATTATTACCTCTGCCAATGAAGCTGGAGGAGGTTATGTTTTACCTCTGTCTGTTAGTTTGTTAACAACATAAGTCAAATACTAATGGAGGCATTTGGATGAAACATTACTGATGGACTGGGAAGACGTCAGGGATGAGCTGATTACATTTTGAAGAGTCTAGGTAAAAGGTCAAGGTCAAGGTCACCCAAAGGTCAAAATTCACATTTTGGGCAATATTTTTGGAATGAAGCAAAGATGCAGCGAGGTGCGTTATGCTGATGTGAAGGATTGTGCAGCGTGGCAGAGGTTGCTGTCTCTAACTGCTCTTGATGAAATTATAATCGATTCATTTCCTGTCTATTAACTAATCAATTAATTGTGGAATTGCACCAGTGCTGCACGAGACCTACACGCACAGCAACAGAAATAAACCCTAACAACTGCATCATAGCTGAGGAGGCTAAGCAAGAGCTGGGATATTAAAAGAGTGTTTTTTCCACAGGGGTTAATAAAGTATCATTTTGCTTTGTGTCAGCATGATGGACTGGTGGTTAGCGATGATGGGAGGCAGCAGTTCAGTCCCCAGGCAGCCACACCTGCTGAGGCACCCCTGAGCAAGATATTTAACCCTGTACCTGCCATGGCCATCAGCTGATTTCCACTAGGTTTGGTGCTTGTCGTACCTCAACCTCACTGAGTCCCAAGAGTTTAACATGAATAGCAAAGCTCAAACAAAAACAGCCAGGCATCTGTTTGGAAGTCCACGGTGGAAGAGTTAATGACAAATTAGATCAAATGCAGGAGCTTTGCTGTTCCTGGGTTTTAGTGAACAGACGCTCCTGCTTGCTGCAGAGCATGACACGGACCAGCAGAGCAACTGGCAGCAAGAAACCAACAGAGCGGTGGAGGAAAAGCACAATTAAGGAGAGGAAACACGGATATCCCTCAATACTTGTCATGACAAGTCTAAAACATGTGAATTACGCAACTCTGCTGCGTAGACTGTCTTTCAGTGTTCTTATGGGCCTCAGTAAATCTCAAACAGAGGTGATTCTTCCAAACTCAGAAATGTTACCAACATTTCTAAGATTTTTCAGATTTGAAAGGTTTGAGCTGCAGTTTGACTTGACATCTGAAGAAGTCTCACAAAAATAAATCACAGTGATTTTTCATAATAACTTTTTTGTACTATTTTAGATCAATTTTGAGTATTGACTTATTGACTGAACGAATGAATGAATTTATCTCTTATAATATTTGATTGCATAATTAACATTAACACTCGTTCAGTATCTTGTGTCTTGTAAGCCCATTTAGGGCTGGGCATTCTTGAATGTAAGACTGAAATAAAATTCAGTTTAATTCTGTGCCAGCATATGCTTGCAGTTGCAGGGCAGCCCCGGTAGGCGGTGCCGTCGGTCGGTGGCTGTGTCAGTCGGTCGGTGTCCTGTCATCCAGCAGCAGCAGCGGCGTGGGCGGACGGCAGAAACACCACAGACGGACCGAGAGTCGCTGCCGGTGTGGCGGGGAAGAGCCGCGGAGCAGCCGCTCGCCTTCACATCAGACGGAGGTTTCATTTGGAGAAATATTTCTCCGTTTTCCCCTCTGCGGATGGAACGTGAACGCAGCACAAACTAACCCTTGAAGGCGTTTATCCTCAAAAGGAAAACTATTCTTTTTCCTGTTTTCTCTGTGTGATTTGTGGTGGATAAGTTATGAAGTGACCCGGCTTCTCACATAGGCGTTTCACCGGCGCTGCCGTCGGTGTGCAGCCTGCACGAGCTGAGGACCGGACCGGTGGCGATTCATTTAACAGAAAGGTAAGCAAAACACACCGAGCCGTGTGTCCTGGTACATGCACTGTCAGTTTGTCCACATGCATGCCTGCAATTTGCAATGCGATGCCCTGCAGCATCTCGTCAGCATCCCGCTCCAAACCCAGCAGACATGTGCACCGGTACCGGCAGCCGCTGCAGCACCCAGGGGTGTTTGGGTGTTTGGGTGGGGTCTCCCGAGGCAAACAGCCTGTGGGGGACAGTCAGTGATCAGAGAATGCTGTCAGTATTTTATTTTATTTTATTTTTTTATGTTATATGTTTTTTAGAGTTTTTGACAAGCTGCCTGGCCTGCTTTTCCGGCAAACCTAAGAGATAAAAGTGAGAGGAACAGGTGTAGTGTGTGTGTGTGTGTGTGTGTGTGTGTGAGAGAGAGAGAGAGAGAGAGAGAGTTCTTACTCTCCTCTTTGGCTCTTCTCTCTCTCTCTCTCTCTCTCTCTCTCTCTCTCTCTCTCTCTCTTACACACACACACACACACACACACACACACGGTTACATTACTGCTCGTTGCCGGAGGCGGACTAGATGAAATCTTAGTTTTTCTCCTCGTCTTGCTTTATTGATGCTTCTCTGCACCATAGCTGGGAGGCTGAGACATGAGGGGCCTCATCAATAAGGGTATAATGGGGGAGTGAATGTGTGTGTTTGTGTGTGTGTGTGTGTGTGTGTGTGTGTGTGTGTGTGTGTGTGTGCATGGGCATGCGAGAGAAATATCAATTTCCTTGCTGTCATTCCTAAAGGCCTAGCCTCATCAGAGTTATTTGCTTTTTTCCCTCCCAAATGTCAAATGCCATGCCAATACAGCACAGTGAATTGAAAACTAAATTGAATTGGGAGAGAGAGAATTTCGTTTCATCCAATTCAAAGTCGAAACCCGTGGGCTTCTTTGTACTTTCTGAAATGTTTAAAATAACCCAAGAAAAAGTTGCATGGACACACATGCAGGTGAACACACACTCACACACACTGACTGGCATATTAAAAAAACAAAACAAAACAAAAAAAATACAAAAGGTTTCAGAGTGGCCCTGCTGTTCAGACGATGGTCCCAGTTTCTGTCTGTGGCCACGCTGAGATCCCAGTGCGACAATTAAGCTGCAAACCCATGACATCAAGGATTTGTTCCGGCTTCCTGTTTGGCAAGATGGTAGGAAGTAGACACACACACACACACACACACACACACACACACACACACACACACACACCTACCTGAAACAGCTGGACAGATTCCTATTGAAGCACACCGGATCAGTGGCCCCAGTTTGAACCTGTGACCTGCAGTGCTTGGATTTATGTGAAATATTGAACCACTACAACATGATGGAAATATTCTGAATTTTCAGCAAAGCTTCTTCTTGCAAAATGCACACCTTCATCCCACAATACGTATAAGGACCCTCTTGTTCTACAAATGATTTAAACATTGATTCAGGGATTAAATGAGTCAAAATAGGATTGTTATGGTGATTGATTCAAATTGAAAAATCGATTAATTAAACCCAGCCCTAACATAGTATATGTGTGTGCCATTTTGTTTGGTTTGAAGCTACATAAGGAGAAATTTTTTTAAAGGTGCAAGGTACAAAGGGTTAATACCTAATCCTTATTCTAACCTGAATATAATCCTAATTCCAGTCTTAAACTTGCACTCAAATCCTAATCCTAAACTAACCCTTTACAGAGGAAAGGATCAGCAAAATGACAATGTCTCAGCAAGAAAATGTCCTCAATCTGGAGGTTTAAAACTCATCCTAGAGATATGCGAACACACACACACACACACACACACACACACAGGAAAGTGTCTTGCCAGTTATAAACAGGAAGCTGACAGCACCCTAGGAAGATGTTTCATCTTGTGCGAATAGTCGCTTTGTGTGTGGGGTTGTGTGTGTGTGTGTGTGTGTGTGTGTGTGTTGGAAGGGGGGTGGCATTATGTAGGTGTGTTCTCTCTCTCTCTCTCCCTCTCTCTCTCTTTCTCTCTCGCCCCGGCAGCCTGAGCCTGCTGTGCCGAACATGTTCAAACATGTCGGACAGAAAACCAGCAGTGACAGTGGCAGAGTTATTTCTGGGCTGATGCTCTCAGAAGTGAAACACACCGCCATGTTTATACTGATACTTCTTCAGGGCACATTGTAAAGCTGGTTTTGTTTTACAAGGGCCCTGGAGTGTTTTCACTATGCATTTTTCATGGCAGTCTACCCATGAGTGCATCTTCTCCAGCATTTACAAGCTGCACTGTTTATCTTTTCTTGGGTTTTATGCCGCTGTCCTTTTTCCATTTGGGATCCTGCAGTGATGAATTATGCATGCACATTTTGACAGGTGCTTTTGACTAAAATAATTTGAACTAATGCAGAAGTTTGCAACATTAACTCTTGTGATTTGAGCAGCTAAATTATGCGTGATTCACTTCCACGGGCTTTTATGCTCGGTTCTGAGTTGCAGCTCTTGCCTGATTTTTTTTTTTTTTGATGACTTTTTCGATTGTTTCTATTCTAGCATCTGACCCATATTTGATACCAATTTAAACTGACAGCGATGTCAAAATGACATGTGCACAGAGCAACAACAACAAAAGACATCACATCTGTTTGTGTACCAGTGCTTCTCCCACTTCAACACGTTTCACTTGTGCCTCTCAGTTTTTAATGAATTGAGGCGTCTCCCCAAACACCAATAAGTCATATTTTATTTCCTTTCCACTGCTGTGTCATTGTTCCGCATGCCAACACTGGATCACACAAGCCTCTGTGGCACGAAAACTATGACAGCTGTCTTAACTGAATGAAAGGTTTTGCTTATAATTGACAAACTGAGTCTGATTTGAGCAGTCAGATACAATTTGCATGCAGGTTGCACACCTCTGGAGCTGAATTTGTGAGCTAAAGTGTAACAATTGATTTGATGCATTGATGAATCAGTTTCTGCCAGTTTTAGCATCAGTCTGCTAAAAGAGATAGATGGAGCGAATACTTCTCACTTGGCCTGAATTGATATGAAATCTTTTGTATTGAATCATTCATGATTCCTAAAAAAAAAAAAAAAAAAAAAAAAAAAAAAAAAAAAAAAAAAAAAAAAAAAGGTAAGAAGAAGGGAAAGCAGTCCGTGCCAATCAATGCAATCAAATGTGAAACAGCTCTCAAAAATACCTGGAGCTGGCTAGTTTCAGCATGTCTAAGGACTATTTTGGCACCTTGGGTCCACTAGAGTGGAAGAGGGATTTAGAAAAGCTCAATATTGTTGGTCTCACACTGAGTGAAAGAAACCATAACTGAAATTAAGTTTAAATTCCTTTTTTTTTTTTTTTTTTTTTTTTTAATAATCTCCAGAGTTACTGTTGACATGTTACAACAGGGAGACAAACCTATTTTTCTGTCCTCATTAGAGCCACATACAGTCTGTGTGCTGTTGATAATGTTTATGAATTAATGACTTGAGGAGCGTTAACTAGGTATTACAAGCTAAAGTCAGGCAATGTGTAAGCAAGCTAACTTGCGAATATAGATTCATCTGCATTACAGCGCAAGTTGTATTAAGACTGTTTAGCCCACAGCAATACAGTTAATGGTATCTTTGGTAAATATTTTCTTAAATATTTGACTCAATTGTGACAAGATGCTTGCTGTTAACAGCAACATTCTCATACGGTAACATATTTTAATGCTTGCACATTAATATATTGAGTGTCAGTCCCACTTTGTGTTAGGCAAATGGCCACCCATACGGGGGGCTTTCTGGAGGCCTGCTGCAAGGGGGGCCCCTGGAGGGCAACCCTTTTCTCCACCTATTGGGAGAAGGGAAAATATGGACGCACTGCCTGTATATCTCCCCTTCTGCGGTGCTTGGATTTGAGAAACTTAAGGCATAAGAGAGTCACAGGTACTCCTGCCACTTTGGCATTCAGAGCATTGCGCAGAAATCACATGAAAAACCACATTTACTCCGGCTGGGTGTCATGCCCCTCCATGACCTCCAGGCCTGACACCTGATGCCCCACTGTCCACCAGCCAGCCACCCACCCTCTAGCCTCCAGTTGTCCTTGACCTCCAGGCCAGACACCTAGCCCTGACCCAAAATCTCACCCCCCCCAATGGCCACCAACCTGCCAGCCAGCCAGCCAACACCTGGACCTCCAGGCATTGATATGAGTAAAGTAGATTTGGCAAAAGCCCAGTCATTAGACCTTTTCAGGGTTCCAGCCATTTCTGTGGGCGGCCTGGGTCGGAGGACTGTGCTGTTTTCTGGCCCTGCCTGGTAACAGGTGATGGCAGGAGTGACATTTAAAGTGAGTGAGGCCATTGTGCAGTTTGTTTTGCTTTTTTCCCTCCCTGAAAGATGAAATGATCAAGATTCAAGCTGATCCTCTGTGATCTGGGAAGGGATTTCTATAATCCTCTCTTTCAATTCTTCCTCTTTGTCTCCATCCCTCTTGCCATCTCACTTTCCCACCCGACATCTTTCAAGGCACTCATAGATATTAATAACAAGCAACATAATACACTCAAGTAAAAACAGGTTCATACATGTTTGTATAATTATAGACATACTTTCACAGGTCAAAATTCAACATAATCAAAATTCCTTAAAAAGTAATATGTCTTTCAGGGATGAAAGGAGGCATTTTTTTCTGTATCCTCTTTAATCAATAGCCACTTTTGTTACTCTTGGATAATAGTTAGGTAGATGAACAGTTAACCCTTTTTTTATAAATGTGAAGGAGAGCCTGTCTGGCTTGTATGAGCACAGTAAGCCAGCAGGAATCACCAGCTAGGCCTCCATCCAACTGTCCAGTGAATTTTACACAAATCTTTGAGATATTGCCAAAAATAAAATGCAAATTAGGATAATTTCCATCCGCTCAGTTGAAGCAAATAAAGAGGCTCCCTGAATGTAAGTAAAACACATGGAAAGAGTCTTTCAAGAACTGTTTACTGATAGGGCAACTTATTATTACAGAATTTGGTTATATATGCAGCAACTAATGCCCATACTTCCACGAGCGTCACCTTGCACATTTGAATGGCAGTGGGCTCGTCATTTCTGGAGGTTGTGATTTTACAGGTAGCATTTAGGAATGCCCAAAGCCACTTTTGAACTGTTGCAATGAAATTTAACCATCCATCATGCCAAACATTAATCCTTATTCATTAGACAAATGCATTTCTAATCCTACTTTTTGGCGTGCTTTTGCTTTCGACAAAAGAGTACTCTACCTCAAGCAAGTGCGTAACCTTTAGTTTTGCATTATTAAAGACGTTTTGAATTTTGCGGTTACCTTTAAGCTCTTCTAATTTGACATGTCATAATTTTTTAAAAAAAGAAAGAAAAAAACTTGGATGGGAACCCCGCTACTTTTGTTTGAATTTCCAGCGACAAAAGTTGAATCAATGGCAAACTGCCTGTCAAAAAGATCCAGAAGGAATTTTAATCTGCCCATTATGTGGTGCAAAGTATTCTCCAAACTCTTCTTCAATGTCCCATTGATGACAATGCTGTCCCCCGGCCAAAGTTCTCCTGAGGGACTCCAGGCTTCTCTATGGAGATACTGAATACCTCCTCTCTATTTCAAAGAGACCACAATTATGACCTCCATTTTTCTCTCTAAATATTCTTTTCACAGTCACTTCTCTCTCCCTTGCTATCCTGCCCAAAGCGGCATCTGTGGGCAATTACCATTAGCGTCTCATACAAGGCCAGCCAACAGAGGAAGCTGTTGTGCTGGAGCTCCCAGCATGAGGCTGCTGGCTGGATAGAGGGACAGCAGGAAGCAGGGAAGGATGGCTGCTGAGGAGGTCTATTCATGTCTCCAGGGCGAGGCCATACTCGACTAGACATTTATTGTGATGGTGACCTTCCTGTCACCATGCAGCTGACATAAAGCAGCTTCATGTGAAGGTCAGCTGACTTGCTCTCCGTCTTTGTCCCTGTCTGTCTGTACTTCACTCTTTATCTTTCTCTCTGTATACACTTTTCTATTACTTTTATTTATATGGCATGTATTAGTTTGAAATTGTAAAATAGTTTAAAACTGTAATTAGAAATGTGTCATACTTTCTATAGAGACAGATATAGGCTTTTGACAGTTTACCATAACAAAGATTACTGACTGTGAGGAAAACCCATAGATAATGCAGATTATCTGGAAAATACACAGTATAACAAAGGCTCAAGTGATTATCCAAGTTTACCATTAGTTGTAGGGTGTGTATTTATGTTTAGATTGGGATGTGATAGGAGAAGTGGAATGACTTTTAATCTGTGTCAGATTAAAGGTCAAGGCTGTATGATCAAATACCCCAGCAAAAGCATCTCAGTCAATGAGCCTCACTGTGCAGTTTAACCACGTCCTGTTTGCGGTATGCACTGTGAAGTGGAGGAGGAATGTTTTAGCGTTGGTGAATGAGTAGAAATATGCAGGCTGACTGTGACAACGTTGGTTAAGAAGAAAGGTGTGAAAATTCAGTGTTTAACTCTGAGCTGTCAGACCTCTTTGGCTTGTTTTCCAGCACAGGAGCATTAGGTGATGCAAATTCATGTCAAACAACAATTGTTATGATCGTTTGAGGCTTTTAGGTATCCCAGGAAATTAAAACATGTTCTATGGCTAATATCAGGTATGAGAATCCGCAGCAATCCTTCTGGTATGATTTGACGATTTGATCTGCCAAATTGATTGGTATTTAGATTCTGTAAGATATTTTGAGTTTGTGTGATGGAAAACAGCTGAATCATACTTTGTTTGAACAGGTTATAATGCCATCTGTAGTATTCTGGCAGTTCTCAAGGCAGTATTTTCTCTGCCTCAAGCAAAATAAAAATGGGCCTCAGGTACAGATAAAATATTGAAATATCAAGACAATATTTTTTTCCTCATCCCATATCATTTAATAAGTATGATGCCTTTTGGCACATCTTTTCCCAGGGCAGAGGTCTGAAGACTGCTCCCCTCCACCCTCATAGGAATTCACGCCCATGCCCACTCTGCTCCCGCGCGATTTCCCTCCTAGACCTGCTAACAACTCACATAATTAACTGCAGCACCCACTCTAGCCCACAACACCAGTGCAACAGGCCTGCCATCAGCCTGCACTCTGCCCACAACTAAACAATTTCCAACTTGCAAAAATAACGCATGCATGTCTGCACCTCTCATGTCTCTTGCGGGTTTCACAGGTTCGGTGGGTTGACTTGCCCCGTGCAGGCCTCTGTCCCAGGTCTAGCGTCAACTTGTAGCCCATGACCAATATTTTGCCCATTCCTGTGTACAAGAAAGCCTCTCTGGGGAAAGTGAATGAGGAATGCTTTGCTTGGCTTCTGCTGAAATTACCTTCAACAAGTATCTAACTTCAGTCGCTGCTGAGGAACTGCTCGGGAGCCAGTGGTTGTACAGTGCAGCTTCCAGGTATGTGTCTGTGTGTGTGTGTGGTTAGTGTTTGTGTGAAACAGAGCATTGGTGAAATGCTCGATCAGATATCCTTGGGTAAACAAAGGTTTAATGAGGATGACTTTATTCTGCTTGGTTTTGAAAGCAGGGTTTTTCCCAAAGCATTTCAGCACTGACTCTATTGTCATCTTATATCTCCTCTTGGAAATGAAAATTATCTTAATGCAGAGGCACTTCTGGTCTGTCAGGTCCTCTACTGTTATCTTCTCTGCATCCTTTCATTTGCTTTGGCGTGGACACACTTAAAGGTCACTGAATTCATTTTGGCTTTGGAGCTCCATGGTGCGAAGCAGAGCTGTTTTTGCCACCTTTGGACCTGTGTTGATGAAGCCTTGGCTGTAGCGAACATAACTTTTTTACAGAGTTCACTTTGGATTTGAAAGTCATATAAGGTACTTCCAAAAACATGGGTACGGCAGTTCTTGTAAAGCCTAAAAAAAAAAAAAAAATGAAGGCAAGACTTGACCTCAATTGTAAGCCCCGTAATTATGTCTTGTTTGCTGTATTTTGTTACAAAAGTGTTTTGGAGTGTTTCCATTTCAGTGTTCTTCATGGATGTTTTGGAAGTCAGTTTATAGCTCTTGGCGGAGACGCCGGCCAGAAGGTCGAACAGAGAGCCGCACCAGTGATGCCCTCTTCATTTAGGACACTGATCTGTCTCTTGAAGCTTTTGTCATGATTGATGGGTGGGCACTGCTACATCCCAGAAATAACTTCAGATACGGATTAACCCATGTTTACTCAGCTATTCGTCACTGGGGTCCATGAAGCTTACCAGCTTATACATACAGAGCTCTTAGTGTCCGTCTATTCCCACTTCTCATCGCTCAGAACTATAATGCCTGGTAAATCCCCTCTCAGGACATTGGACTCTAATGGGCACTATGAGCTGAGCGACGTTATTTAAATCTAAGGAAGGTAGAGAGAGATAGAGAGTGAGAAAGAGAGAAGAGAGAGAGAAAGGGAGTAACTTAGTTAAACCAACAGAGGATTGACAAAACACATTATGACTGCAAAAAGACTACCAGTGATGGATAAATACTGAAGAAATCTTGTTTACTCACTTAAAAAAAATCTCTTACTTTCATTTATTCAAATGCGTCATGAAATACACAGTGGGGAAAAAAGAGAAAAGACAACATTAGATTCGAGCAAGACAGTTGACTGTGTATAATGCAAAAATAATAACCTCAAAAGTGCCAAGTCAAATAACAGCTTTACAATTATCACCACTTTATACCATTTCCAAACCTGAACCATGCGGGAACCTACTCAACGCCCTGCAGTCCACCCAGTACCCTACATCCATCTTAAGAGGGATAAAAGAGGAGAGGCAGAGAGATGAAAAAGAAGAGCAAGTAATAGCAAAGGCTTTGTGCTGGATGGCTTGGCTTGACAAGGAGCAAAAAGCCGCTCAGTACAAGGGCCAAAAGGGTTGTGAGAAAGAAGGACGTAACTTCAGGTGATGTTTCGCTCCATCTGGCAGCCATATTGGAGGTCTTTTAGATATAGGAGCTTTATTTGTCAAAGGCTGGGCTGCAGCCGAATAACGCTGGGCCCTCAGCAGCCTTGCAATACGAAGGCTTCTCCTTTGAAATGTTCGACCAAACGTGTGCGTCATGTACGCTGCTGGAAATGTCACTGTTGAAGGACAGACTAACCTTACATAATAGCATGCATTTCCACTGGAGCAGCAGTATTTTCTTTCAAACTGAACTCCACTGCCTGTGTACACACAGGATTGTAGGATATATACGGCTGGGAGGGATACATCTTATCTGTCCTTGGAAAACCGCCACATGAAGATGCATTCCTCGGATGCATTTGAACGATCCTTCCAAATGGAACAGCCTTGGAAATGCCACCTCCCTCCACTACATGCTAGATATTAAAAGCAGCAAAGACAAGATAAGGGATAGGTTTGGTATGTTGCAAACCAGTAATAATATGTTAACATTGATTCTAACCATACATAGCACGACTCTTCTGTATCTTCTTGCTCGTCTTCAGCACAACAGGATGGCTTGTTATCAGTTTCAGCTTCAACTTGATCCTCGAAATGTCCTTCTCATAAATTTCATGGCGTTAATGGTGGCAACACAGGAAAAGTGGGATGTGCTCTTCTCTGGTGTGAAAATTCAGTTTCTTCCACTCATTTGTCCCAAGTTGACATTGTTAACACCATTTTATCGCAGGTTGGGAATTTACAAGGCAGATATTCTGAGGTCTTACTTGCCATGAATGCATCAGCCAAAGCAGAACAATGCAGATACTACATCGTAAATACTAAACAAAACTCATCAGAAAGCATTGTTTGCAGCCACTTTTTGGTTGGGCGATTATAGGATGTATATGACTGTGCTGTGAGTTTCCAGCTTTCAAAGAGGACATTTATAATATTTTTGCCCTCCTTTTGGAGCTCCTTCTCCAACAGACTGTTACAGCTCCGCTGTCGAAGGGACAGATACAGGAAATCATTCCTGCCACAAGCCATCACACTGTACAATAACTCACACCGGTCTGACAGAGACTCACAACTCTCTGCAGTATAGCTCTGTTTTTAACACTCCACTACCCAGCACCTTAAAGTGTTTGTTTATTTATTATCCACTACTCAGCACTCAGCACCTTAACTGTTATTTATTAGAAGTGGTGATTCCATGGGATCAAATCAAGTCGGACAGTCGCCGAATCCCATTACCGGGCGTCGGGTTCTGCCACTTGGTTTCCTGGTACCATGGTGTCAAGCTTATCCTGTGCCATACCATCTACTATCTGTATTTTCATTTTTCATATTTATTATTTTCATCAGTATATCTTACATTTCTTACATTTCAACACTTAAACATCTTATATTCTCAGGCCACTTTATTGTATATACTTAGCCCTTTTTGTATTTAGTGTATATATTTCACATTTTTAGTCTCTATTGTATATACTTTTAATTTTAATTTTTTTAATTTTATTTTAATTTTATTTTTTTGTTTTTATTGATGATGCTGCTGTAACGTGTGAATTTCCCAGTCTGGGATCAATAAAGTATACCTATCTATCTATCTATCTATCTATCTTTACTGCGATGAAGGTTAGCAAGAAGCTGCAGCAGAGTGGTGAGTTTCTTGTTGTTATTTATTTATTATTGCCTGGGCTGAAAAATATCGAACCTTTTCTTTAACAGAACTTATTTTGCTACATTAGTCTCCTGGCTATTTAGCGAGCTAACAAAGCCAAAAAAGAAAGAAAAAAAAAAAACACTGTTTACTCTGGTTAAGTAAGCTGAAACTCAAACAACAACTCGTGTTTTGGGAGTAGAAACAAAGGCTGAAGTGCTCTGGGCTAAAGACAAGATGCCTGTGTGATACCACAGCGACTTCAGTCTGGATCTACAGTACACCCACACCACAAACCTATTCAGGTGTCTTTGTTTTTCTGGCCTGCTTATCATATACTTAAATATACTTAAAATTTTTGTATCATGCCAGTTTTCCGCTGGACCTCCATGTTGGTTCAAGATGTGGTTGCATGATGTTTGCAGCCCAACTGCAAGGCTCTTATCGAAGCATCTGTGCTGGCCATGTATAAGAGTTCAGAGAAAAAAAACACAACAGCCATTAACCAGGTGTTTCGTGCCTTGTGCCTGCTGTTGGGCGTCTGTTGATCACAGGCAGTAAAGCAGGGCCGGTGTCAGAGAGGTAGCCAAGCCTCGGCCTCCAGCTGAGTTTCAGCTTTTTCTCCTGAGACCGCGTCTTAGTAGTACTCCTCTCTGCTTTTACCCCCGCCTCCCCTTTCTTCTCACCCTTTGTGTCTGTCTCTTACTTTTCTGATCTCTCTTTCCCTCTCTCTCGTCCTTCCCTCTCATCTCCTTGCCGTCCCAAAGGGCTTCTGACACCGACTCGCGCTTTATAACCGTCAGGCTGGCAGACGGGCTCCAGACGGCCTCTGTGCTGAGAAAACTCTGCCCAGTCCTCTCAAGTCCTACCTGGCACCGGGGCTGTGGAATCATTATACCCTCCCCAGTGGGACTTTTGGCAGCCGAATGTGCCATGAGGTGTCGGAACAATTGTGGTGATGAATGGCAGTGCCTTTTCTGTAGAGAGTTTTTCCATTCAGTCATTTCTGCGATATACTATACAGTACCTTTCCGTCATAAGGAGAAGTTTCTCCCGGCAGCTAGTCATTTTGTTACTGATTAATATGTCACTTTTAAATCAATGAATCTATCAGTCTTAGAAAAAAAATTTGCAGCTGGACAGCTCAAAGTTAACTGACATTTTCTTGAATTTTCATTTGGAATAAGTCATAATAACAATACTGCATTTCAGTATGTACCTGAAATGACCTAAGACATATTTTTAAGGCTGACTGGAGAATTGAGGGTAAACATCTCTGCTCTGGAAGGGAATTGTTAAAGCTTTTGCAGCAGCTTGGCTTACGGCAATAGCTCTGACCTCATCAATATAGAGATTGACATCACTCATTAGGGTTATGATGCACAGATTAGCTTCTTACAAGCATCGTGTGGTTTCACCAGAATGTAATCTACTGCACGGCTCAGGTAAACAGATGCAGATGTTAAGCAAAGCAGACACACACACACACACACGCACACGCACGCACACACACACACTCACACACAAACAGGCACGCACATATACACATACACACAAAAAGTGCTGCATTTTTTTTAACCCTACTTAACTCTCCGTGCAGCAAGCCCACACACTGAAACTATGTAAATGGGTGTCACATGTTGTTTAGACATGCAGATGTGAGGTCGATGCTGTTTGACTCATATGTGTTTTGGAGTTTTGACACTGATATTTTTGTATCGAAGCTGCCAGTAGCTGGTATTTTGTGCTGGTATCTTATATCTTGTATCTATATGGATTCAGCATTTTCCTCCAGAATTTTAAATATGGCGAGGCTTGAAAATCCTCTGAACATTTGACATTAAAACCCAGATAGTAACATCACACCAAATCAGCATGTGGCAGCACTTGTCAGCAGAGCAAGCAGTAATACCATATTTCCTCATTCGCTCACACTCTTAGCACTATTAGCACGAGTAGAAACAACAACAGCAGTTGTAGTAGCAGTTGTGGCACAAGCTGACATTATGAGCATGCTGTGACCTAAAAATAGCACTCTCAGTGTTTAACAGAAGCTATACTCCTTCATGGTTTCTTTTGCTTATATATGCAAATTTGCAGGGCAGTGTTCAACAAACATGCACTCTGACCTTCACATAAACATTTGATCGATGTGACATCATCAGTTGCTGGATGCAGTTGATTTTATTCATTGTTTATTTGGGTTTTCAACAGGTGCACTGCAAAAACTCTCCATCTTAGCAAGTAAAATTTTGTTTTTCCTCATTGGGATGAGATATTCCTACCTCTCTCCCCATTGCAGTTTCACTTCTTTAAGTAATCTTTCTGGGAACAAGTATAAATACATTGAAACAAGGCAGAATAAGGCAGATCAGCCCACTAGGATCAAGGAAGTGACACTTGACTGAAGAAAATTCTGGGAATTCAGGACAATTAAGGGGAATGAATTGATTAGCATTGGAAACAATAGAGATTAGCCCGTCCCACTGGCAGATTTTTTTCACTTGTCTGAAGAAAAACAAGATTTTAACACTGAATATGTGACTAAATTACTTATCTCTGCATCTTTTAGGGTTTGCCATCATATCAGAGGTGGTCGACGTGACTTGCAGATGTAATAAAACCAGCACAATACACTGGTAAACTGATCCAGCTAACCCAAGTAGATGCTTCCATTAAAGGAGATGAAAAAGGGTATGAACCACATTCATTTTTGCTGATGGAGAAGTTCAGATTATCAAATTTCGGATCTCGTGCGGAAATGCATGAATCGGTGAGACGGTTGGCATGGCGATGCAGCTCTCTGGGTCGGGCTCGGGGCGTAAGGGGGCACAATGGGACAGTTGTTGGCTCGTCCTGCAGGGTCACAGAGCAGTGAAGGAGGGACAGTCCCAGAAGAATCGCACGTCTCTTCCATGTCCATCTCTCTCTTCCCTTCACACAATGTCATGCTGTCTTTTCTCACGGTTTTCCCTCTGGGTTGCCCTCTCACTGTACGCAAGGCCTCCTCTAACCTCCCCCACTCTCTAGTCCCTTCCTCCTTTTGTCTTCTCTCTCACAAAATGCAGGTTACTTTCTTTTCTGCCCCCCTTTTCATGTATCACTGTCTCAGTATTTCATTTCCTTCCTGCCTCAGTGCACGGTAATCCCCGTACAGAGGTGGCGTGAGGCTGTGGATGGGCACAGATTTGTTGTCCCATTTGCGATGAGGTGGAAGTTATACTGTCATACCGGATGCAAACGCAACACTTAAATGTCCTTATCCACCAGCTAGAAGAAGTGCTGCCCTGAACAAAATGAATTACATCGCAAACAGGTAATAATATTTTCCCCAAAATGAATATTTATACATATCATTTCTTCTCCATTCCCTGCTTCTGTGAACAGCTTCAGTTTATGATAATGTAATATGACTGATCACTTTCCTTTATCTTTTGAAGATTTTTTTGTGGTTTACTATCAGTTTTCCTGCAAAATCAATACAGATGGCAAAAATTAAATACAGTAACTGCAGTAACTAAGATTTTGATACAATCCCTGCAAATATACGATCATATGTCTTCCTTTCTTTTCTTTAAGCCACTCTTTAGTTGTTTGTTTAATCAGAAATGTACGGGTGAGAAGTGGATTTACTTGGGATTTTAACATATTCCAATCTGGGTGGTGGTTGCGGTTGTGGGATTGGAAGCTGCTTCCCCCACGGGCGGCACATCAATCTAGAGAGGCAAAAGCTTTTTAGCTGTTGCCCACGCCAATCCTTTAATCATCTCTTAATGACTTTCACAGGGGATACTTCTCATTGTGGGAAAGAACAGAACCTTTTTGATTATGCAAAGCCGGGGGTGCGGGAAGTTTGGCTGTGGATTTTCAACTTTGCCCGTGTTTTGCCCTGGTTTCAAGTTACCAATTAAAACTGTCTTGCTTTGGGTAGTACCTGGGTAGTAGTAGTAGAGAGAGAGAGAGCTGCACTGTGATGCAGATAAAACATGTCTGACCTTTATCTTTATCTTTAAATAGCAAAGTGGCTTTTGTTAAAGGCCAGAGTTCATAGTACCAGAAGAGTTAAAATATCATTATGAGAGAAAGCTTTATTTCTGCAGACCTTGTCTGTTTTCAAAGAGTATTTTTTTTTGCTTTTATTCAGCCAGAACAATGCCAGGAACACCAGGCTTTGCACAATCAAACACTTTTTTTTCACCTGCTGGCTGCCCAGTCTTCTGAGATCCAGCACCTTGCTGATACTGCTTAGAGAGGGGAAAGTAAGCCTGGGATTCAAACTGGCAATCCTCCAGTCTTAAGCTCACTTCACTAACCATTAGGCTACGGCTGCCCGGTCTTTTGTGCTGGAGCTGCTTGTGTTTTGAACCAGATTAGCCCACTGAATTATGCTCTGGCATGCGTTTGACAGCTGTTTTTTTACATTCACAAATGTTTATGTGTACATGCTGTTTGATTTGGAGGTCATGTAGTGAGTATTTCATATAATTTTCATCATTCATTTCCCCTGGCAAATGGCACACTGGGGCCCCATGTGTAACACTAGTGTAGCTTCATAATCAAGACCAATTTTCAACTTTAATAACACACGTTGGACCGGAGAGGAAGCAATGAAAAGTCAGGCATCTCACATCCATGAGCCAAACCAAGCTGCGTTCACTGATATGGAAAGAGCAGCTCAATGAATGAGCCATTCAAATGAAGGTGCTAGTTCAGCGACAAATTCCCTGGAACTGCTGGCACTGTGCAGAAAAGGTAAAAGGGAAATGGGATTTTCGTTGGGGCCGGAGCAGGTTTGGGACAGGTGTGTATGCACTGGAGAGCGGATGAGGATGTATTACAAGCAGCCTGACCTCGATCAGTCACGGCTCCCACCTCTATCATGCCATGGCAGGCAGAACTGAGTAAGATGAAATGGGGCGGAATGACTTGGGCTCTCCAGAGGAATGTCAGGTATTTCCTAGTGTACAGGAAGTAAGGTAGAGCTGCAACTAACAATTATTTTCATTAGTGATTAATGTGTTGATCTGATGTATTGTTCTCCATTAATCAATCAGCTGTTTGGTCCATGAAATGTCTGGAAATGGTGAAAAATGTTGATCACAGTTTTCCACAGCCCATGGTGATGTCTTCAGATATCTTGTTTTGTCCCAGCCAGCAGTCCACAACCCAAATATATTTAGTTTACTGTCACAGAGGAGTAAATAAACCAGAAAATATCCACATTTTAGAAGCTGGAGTCTGAGAATTTTTCTTCTTAAAAATTAGTCAAGATGCTGAATCATTTATGAAACACTTGGCGATTAATTTAACACGTAGCAACTCAATCATTCAACTAATTGTTGCAGCTGTACAGTATAGCTGGCCTGTTGTACGCTGTATCCTCTAGCAAGTGGATCATGCTGCATTAGTATGAAAGGCAAATGCAAAACCACAGGGAGAACGACTGAAACCTGACCTTTAAAGCTCTCCAGGTGAGGCTCGAGCTCACAACCTCAGTGTTGCTCTGCTGTTTACTGGCTTGTAAATACTGTGCAGTGACCAGTTGTACCACTATTGCACCCATGTGGCTTTGCAGCTCTGCTTGTGTTAGTTCGTAGTCCTTGCTGTTACGCATAAGCAAAGGTTAAGCGTGCAGTTACAAATGGTCAGTTTTTCAACACTGGATTAGAGATAGATGTTTGGGTGTAAATCAGAGGTGGTAGTTGTTGTTACTGTAAAGTTTTTCAAGTCTGTAGTCTGCTGCTGGATGCTTTTCAGTTTGCCTTCAAAACTGCTGTATTGCTCTACAGCACAAAACAGGTAGAGGAAGCTGGTCCTCCAAAGCAAATGGAGCTAAAGCTTTTAGAGATTTTGCAAATAGCCAGCACCCCCTTTTCTTGCATTTCTGATAGGAAGAGCAAAGGCAGAAGAGAGAGAGAGGGGATGCACAAAGGGCTTTGGCTGGATTTGAACCCAGGCTGCTGCAGGAAGGACTCAGGCTTGTTAAGTGATAGGCACGCTAACAGGTGAGCTACTGGGAAAGCTGAAAACTGTGTTCATCTTTGTGACAGGAAGCAACAATGTTTATGAGCAATATAATTCAAATGATATTAATGAACAGTGCTGTCAGAGTTTTTTTTTCAAGTAATAATTTAACCAAAGTATCACAGTTAATCTGACAATGATATATTGATGTTTAAAAATGCTGCACAAGGGACTGTTAAGTAGCTTGCCTTGCTAAATACCATTTTTCCCTCTGCGCGCACGTGTGTGTGCATGAGTGTGTGCATGTGTGCGTGTGTGTGTGTGAGTGCACATGCTGGCATCCTGCCTACACTGCTGTGAAAGGAGGCAAAGCAACACAGTGGCTGTTTGACTAATGAATTGCTCACTGTCGTGTAAGCTGTGGTAACAAGATGAAACGCAGACACCACAAAGCAATTAAACCAGCGTTTAGACAGATGGCTTTGTCTCATTAAGACCTCCTGCGCACATTTGTCTGTGCTTTTCAGGGGGAAAAAAGGATATTTAGGAATGAAAATAATTGCCACTTAATGGATAGAGAATAAGACCGTGAATGATGTCAGCAGTTTGAATTGGGAATCAGTGTTACATCATGGCCACTTTATCCTAACATTTGATGAGATTAAACTTCTGGCAGACTGTTTATTATCTGTGTCATTCTATCGTAAAAATCGCCATAAACTGTGGTTTTTTGGGGCAGCTCACACTTTATCACGTAATAGTCCTGATTCCTGGCACGTACTGTATGTTACACCGTACAAACTATTGCCTGTCAGTTCCGCATTTCAAAGAAACGTAAAACTCGTCTCTCCAAATTCCCTCTAACAGAGGAGCATTAAAAAGCCCAGATAAATCAGTATGGTACAGTGTTGCAGAGACACAGTAGGCCACAATAGGACAACAGTGTATTGGCTGTAGGGACAAGCTTCATTCGTAGGCTTTAGGGTTTCCAAATCCCATCCTCAGTTTCCTGGAAAGGATCAAGGTAACTAGAATGAAACATTTAATGCCTGATTATATTTGCCTGCATATGGCAACAGTTGAGTACAAATGCATAAGAAGATCAGTGATGCTTTTGTGTTGTTGTTTTCTGCAGAAAATGTTTTAAAGTCATTGCCTGGCAGAGTGTATTGTAAATAGCATGATGCAGGCATGAAAGTCTCTATAGTCACAAAGTCGGAGTAAACACTGGGACAGATAATGGTCAGTAAGGAAGGATGTGCACTTTTTTATTTTTTTTCTCTCTGTGAATGTCGACGCTATCCATTTGGCTGCTGCCAGGACTGACATAATTTGTGTGTCTACTGCTTTTCTCCCTGTTGTTGTGGCAGATGTTTAATCATTTAATAGTGTTTGTTTGCACAGGTCGTCGTGCAACTGAGCACTCACACATACACACACACACACAGAAAAGTACAGCTTTGCAAGCAGGAAGGAAATGACCCATAGTGATATGACATCTGGCGCAGATGACAACCCACAACATACAGTGCAAGGTTTTCTGCCTTACAAGGGGGAAGGGTTGCAGCATGTAGCATAACTCTGGCTTTAATCTATCTGACCTGGTGACTCTTTGCTGTGTCAGGACAAAATGGATAAAGGAGGGAGAGGAGATGCATTGTTTTTAAAGCTGCAATTTTGCAAGATTTCTATGGAAAGTCTTGACAGCTTGTGGTGACTATTAGGCCAGAAAAATGCCAGCATAATAAATTCAAACCTTTCTTGATTGTTGGAGCATCAATCTGCTACGAAGAGTTCCCAACCAATTAACTCTGAAACTCCTCCACTGCCAGATTTATTGCAGTGACTCTTGTAGGGGAGCAAAAAAAACATGGCTCTCCTTCAAACTGAATGCCATGTAGTTGCCAGAATAGAAATATCGCATCTGTTTTGGACTAGAATCAAAGCAGATGTCTGGCTCCATTCGCGATGCGCAGAGAAAGCAAAGACACAGTTGACATCTGCATGACCCTGCGTGAGGAAGGGGTCATGCAGATGTTAGACTGATATTTACAATACGGCTGATTCCTGACCTTCAAATAAAAATCCGAATTTAGCCAGTCACTGTTGCTCTGTGTCAGTATGACAGAGGTGAGGCTTTAGGCGGGGAAGTCCATAACATCTGCAAAGAAACCTGCCTCACCCTGTCTGAAGCAGCTGCCAGCCAAGCTGAGAGTTTGGTTAGCATGGCGTTACAGTAATTGTGTTTTAATATTACATGATTTGCCATTTCAGAGGCTCTTCAAAGAATATATTTCTGGGGTAAAAGTGAGTTTTTGTAATTTTATGGTGAGAAAATGATCACATTTAAGTATATGTCATAAAATATTTTCCATAAAAATCAACCATAACTCTGGCCGCGCGTTGACTTTTCAGCAGCAAAGTGAGCAAAATCAGTGTCTAGTGAGTATATGGGAAAAAAGAAACCACGGTATCTGAGCTGGAGCATGGCAGGTTGACATGAGAGGGAGGGTGAAGACAGAGAAGAGGGAAAAAAGCGAGAAGGAGAGGGTGAGAGGTTAAGCGAACAAGAGGAGACTGAATAAGAGATTAGGCTGTGGAATACAACACGCTTCTTAACATAATAAGACTATAAAAGCTCATTGAAATGCGGTCGCACTGAAGGGTAGCCTGTTTTCAGCGGTGATTGGTTGCCGCAGCCTCGACCAGAACCAGGGAGCAGTGTCAGGACAAGTCGTGCTTCGGTGCCAAAGGGATTCCTTTGTTTTATACCGTCTCGGCATGTCAGGAAATGTCACCCTATGCAAAATGGATCCAATTACCTCACTGCTCTGCTGCAGTCCCCCTATAGGCACATCAGGCTGCAGTACTTTGCTGGATGTCAGAGTTTCCCATCAAACTTCTCAAAACTTCCTATGTGGCATTACAGTCGGTGTGAAGGAGGCAATTTTGATCAGTGCAGCTCCATAAGTGGTATTTATATGGCATCACCAGATTGGGAATTGAGGTCTGTTAAAGGAAAACGTCACCCAAAAACTATATATTTTGACTCTAATTTTTTTTCTAGGTAACACTTTACAATAACAGTACAACAATTAATGTTAGTTAATGCCGTAATAAACATTAAGTAACTAACCGTTAACTAATGTGTCTAAGAATCATGTACTAATGCTGTTCATGCTAAGGTATTAATTTCTATGTTATTTTAAGGTTATTGTAGATATTATTAACATTAGTAAATGCCATAATAATCATTAACTAACAGTTAATTAACCATTACGGCATTAACTAACGTAATCTAATGTTAATTGTTGTACTGTTATTGTAAAGTGTTACCTTTTTCTATTTTCACAACCCAAGAGGTCTTGAATGTCTGATGAAAAGGTTTTCAATTGGATGCCTTGCAGAGAACAATGGTACCAAACTGTAGCCTTTTCCATTAGAATAGATTTAATAGGTGACTGAGACAAACAGCAGTGAAAAGGATATGAAAACATCAGAATGTGCCAATTCTTCAGTGAATGTACATTGGTTTGGGACATACGTAACCTAAAAACAGGGTCAATACTTGGATTATGCTGCATGAAGAGTTTGGAGAATATCTTTTTTTGCTGAAGTGGCTGATTAAGACATGTTGGCTTATAATTTTCATCATCAGTAGATTCATTGCATTGTTTATTTCCTGAAGCTCAGTGAAAGACTCCTAATGCAACTGATTGATGCTTCCTCCTCTTTGGTATTAACAGTTTAGATTTGTGAGATACCACGTCCTGCAGAATGCATGGTGGTGACATGATCTCAGCAATAACGCCGTCCAATCAGGAGTCAGTATCAGCCCCCGGTGTCCTGACAGTGGTGGCATGTCATGTGGTGTACAGCACAGGGATTACAGCCCCTAATCTGCCTGTCATGAAAACCAAGTTGAGAAACAGAGAGAGAGAGAGAGAGAGAGAGAGAGAAAGAGAGAGAGAGAGAGAGAGAGAGAGAGAGAGAGAGAGAGAGAGAGAGAGATGGAATAACAAATGGAGGATGGAGGATGTTTCGTCGGATGAACAAATACATCGTTGGAAGAAAGATGAAAGAAGAGAGGATTGATTTTTGATTGCACGGCATCGGGTCAGTCTCTCCTCCCCCTACCTCCCACCCGCCCACACGCACACACACTCACACACACACCACCCCTTTTTTGCTTAAAAAAAAAAAAAAAAAAAAAAAACCTGCAAAACCAGACTTGAAGCCAGGACTATTTAGTGTGTGTGTGTGTGTGTGTGTGTGTATGCATGTGTATGTCTGAGCTTGGTATGTGTCTGTTTTTATTTTCACACGTATGAGTGCATCTTAAGGGTGCCTCAGCTCATGTTAGCATACACACACTCACCCACCCACACACACACACACACATGGGCACACTTTCTGTATCACCACCACAGTATAAGCAGAGGATGTGGTTGTGGATTGTTCTGGTGAAGGTTTCTATTTGCAGGGGTGTGTTTATCCTCTGTGACCGACACAGAGCACACAGGCTTCCACATCTGACCACAGAGCGGCCAGAACACAGCCGAGAGAAAAAGAATTAACTGAACATTTTGTAACCTGCCTTCTTTTATGCATTCCTCTTTACCCGTTGCACTGGTCAGTTCTGTGTGTGTGTGTGTGTGTGTGTGTGTGTGTGTGTGTGTGTGTGAATACATATGTGTCCTGAAGATGAAGAAAATACTCCTTTGTCCTCTCGCCACTTTTATAAGGGGCTTTTTTTTTAGATGTTAGAATTAGCGTTTAGGCTGAAGGAAAGATCCATCCTGAAGCACTTAAAGACCAAATCCACATTAAATCACTTTTTCTGAGTTTTAAATCTGTATGTAGTAAACTACAGTAACCAGGCTCAGCTGGTGTCACTGCAGCCATGTTCAAGGACAATTCTCCCAAGATGCATCAACCCACCCAGTGCCCCTCCTTTTTTTCATCCCCTGCCTTCACATGCTGTCAGAATTAATATAAATACGAGCTGACTTCCTGTAGAAAAAACAAATGAACACCTCCTCATGTCGTAATTACAACTTTAAGCTTCAGAAATAGTCTTGATACACGAGTTTTACATCTTGGTATGATTTTTGCCATTTCATCATGGTGGAAGAAAGGCTGTCAGTGGTCGATGGCAGGCAAATCTTTATTTCTCTAAATAAAAATTTAATAAAACAGAGACATAGACGAGTTCAATGGCTGAAAAAAAAAATTATCTAAAATATCAACTGTAAACGTCACCACTGCGTTCTCACCATATAACCCAGAGGTGTATGGTCACATTTTCAAAGTATATATTTAGTACACACATCTTTGACTGAATGCAACAAGTTCACAGCTATACTTTGGGGGTTATTGAAAGTCATTCTGGGAAATGTAGGAAATCATTATGAGGCAGATGGAGTAACAGTGGGTATGCCAAAAAAGGTAAATTATGACATTTCATCACAAAAAACACACTAAACACCACAAATTGATGATATTTAATAGTGCAAGAGTGTCCCAGTTTGGATTTTTTGCTTTAAGGTTTGTGGTGAAGGTTAAGGTCGGGCATTAATGACATGCAAGCGTGTGTGTGTGTGTGTGTATGTGTGTGAGAGTGTGTTAAACGTGAGGTTTGGAAACACACCCCGTTGCTCTGGGTCTGATTCGAGGACTTCGAGGTCCAGCTGCCGGTGTCGAATAGCTTTCAGCTTGTTAGACTTGGCTTGTGACAGACATCTGAATATCAGTTCCAAGACCACTCATGATGGAAGAGATTATTGTTCAGTTAATGGCCTTATGGCAGGAGAGGGGAACCCATAATTTCACTCACCGAAATGAGTCACAGAATGATTCACGGCAGAGATCTACAGGAGTTCTTGGTTGGTGGTCGCTCGTTACGTCTCACCAGAGCTCCATGCAGATGTCTTATTATCCGGTAATAGTCCCTTCACTCCTGCTGAATGACTTCCCCTTGGCTTCAGAACAAAAGCTATAACCTTATAAAAGAAAAATGAATGTTTTCTCAAGTGGAGCAGCAGCAGCGCGAGGCTGTGTTTCCAAGTTTGAGCCTCTGCAGCTTTGCATTTATGATGTGATCTTTGTAAAATGTACGGGGGAGAATTACTTTGTAATGGACTAAGTGTTTTGAAATAGACACACTATAAAAGTTTCTATAATGGATGGTGCCATTTACCTCAATAAAACACAGCACTAAGCCTTTAGAGACAGAATTATTTTCACAGCCACAGTAGTCAATATGCATTAAAGTTGTATAGGCAATTAATGTCAAATACTATTACAGCTACAACTAAAACTGCTGTCACTAAGAAAAAAAAACAGGCTTTACCATGGTAGGGTGAATACTTGTCTCTGATTGGCTAAAGGGTGTGTGTTGAATCTGCACAATGCACATGTCATCATGTGTAAGATGACATAGACCGCTTTCAGCTCATCTTTGACGTCAATTGAAAACTTTTGGCGTCATCTAATCTCAGCTGCAGCAAAACCTCACCACTGTCACTCATGAAGTTTTTTTTTTCGACAACACATCCATTATAGCTTGCTCAGCAATGAATAATGCAATTGCGGGGAGACAATTTCTTATTTAACAAAATATCGCCACAAAAACACAGTTTGTGTGTACTAAGGCATCGCCTCCACTGACTTCCATTCAAACAGAGTAGCATTTGATCTTCTTGTCACTGGAAGGAAGTGGCTTCAGGCCTTCAACAAAAAGTATTGATGACAGCGGCAATCATAGCCTCTGCTTTTCATCATTTGGTTCTTTGCATCCATGTCAATCCATGTCAATCCATCCATGCATTTTCTGCCGCTTATCCAGGCTGAGCAGGTCAGTTCTGACGTTCCTTTCCCCGGCCTCATCCATCAGCTCCTCCTGTGGGATCCCAAGGTGCTCCCAGGCCGGCTGGGATATGTAATCCCCCCAGGGTGTCCTGGGTCTGCCCCGGGGCCTCCCCACAGTTGATTGTGCCCTGACCTCCTCAACATGGACGTTCCCAGGAGGCATCCAAACTAGATGCTTTCCTTTTAATACACAGGAGCAGCGGCTCTACTCAGCTCATTGAAGATGTCTGAGCTCCTCACCCTATACCTAAGGAAACTATAGTCATGGATTCCCCTACTGAATTAAGGAACGTAGTGTCTTATGTCAAATAAAGCATAAGTGCATCAAAAAAGACTGTAACCAAACTGCCAAAACCACAAAAGTAAGTCACAAAAAGCTCTCTGTCATGTATTCATAACAAACAGAAGGAATGCTGAGCAGCAATCCAAGCAGTAGAGTATGTTTGCCAAATAAATTTCAAGGCTTTTGCAGCACTACCTGTATCCATGGCAACACAATGAACATGTTACCATGTCTCATGTGACATGTGACTAATTTTAGCGACATTTTTGGCTGGAAACTATTGCGTTAATTTCAACTCCTATGGGTAATTTTGCTATATATATATATATATATATATTTTTTTTTTTACCCATATGAAGGAATATTTATCACATTATTCAGTTAAGGAGAGAATTACACATTTCATCTTTGAATCTAATTGTGCAAATACAACATGCAGTGCTAATAATGCAGTAACCTGGAGAAAAGTGCTGATGTTTTGAGTTCAGGTCTCACCAGGAGCTCAGCAGCTTTAAAACTTATTTGTCATGGGGCAAATAAAAGATCAATAGCCATCCCGGCATTTCTGCTGAAAGCTATCACTGCCAAATTGGTCTGTTTAATCACCACTGAGCCCACAGTGTGTGATCTGTGAGGTCAGTCGCTGTCTTGAGGTAAAATTCAG
Organism: Myripristis murdjan; assembly: GCF_902150065.1. NCBI lineage: Eukaryota > Metazoa > Chordata > Actinopteri > Holocentriformes > Holocentridae > Myripristis > Myripristis murdjan. The sequence continues at coordinate 14,367,524 of NC_043998.1, forward strand.
TACAGAGAAATGGCAAAATGTTATTCCTCTGAATCAGGAAAACCCCTGTCACTCTCCAAATCGTTTCCTCTCCCCATAAATGCGTTAAACGCCTAACAACAGGATGAGGGGGAGGCTTTGGCCCTCGGCTCTGTGGCTTTCCTTGTGTTTGTGTTGCTCAGACACTCGATCCGTCAGCCTCCCTCTCTCTCTCTCTCTGTCTGTAGGTGGGCCGCTGTGCTCAGACCACTCAGCCCATGCATTATCATTGTATCAAATGTCCATTAAAAAGAATAGGATCACACAAGAGGGCAAATAACAGCGCCGCATTCTGTTTTTCTCTAGAAGAGGGTGCACTGCAAAAAATCTGCATCCTAACAAATCCTGCAGTGTAGTTTTCTTAAATCAAGAATTAAAACTTGCCCGTGAGATGAGATAATCCCACTTGTTTCACTTTTGCATGAATTTTTTTGGGAACAAATGTAAATATGTTGAAACAAGGCAGAATGAGACAGATAAATAAATATTCTTTTATTTTTGCGAAACTCGTCTTGTCTCCCATTTTTGTTGCAGCCTACGAGCCGGGCTGTGACACAGGCCACTAGAATCAAGAAAATGTCTCTTTGATTATGTCATCGTGGTGGTAAGGTTTTTTTTTTTTAACACTGAAGATGAGACTTAATGACTTAAGATGCAGATTTTGTTCAGTGTGTGTGTGTGTGTGTGTGTGTGTGTGAGAGAGAGAGAGAGAGTGTCTCTATAGCAAGAGATGGAGGGAGAGTCATATGGAAGAGGGAGTGTGAGAGTGAGATTCTCAGATGGGAGAATCCTAACTGAGATTCCAGTTGTGAGAATCTCAGTGCCATCTTGTGGTGGTGAGCGGGCCCTACCAGACTCCCAGTCCAACAAAGCAGTCGACTGCTGGCTGCAAAGAGGCTCCAGTGGCGCAATCGGTCAGCGCGCGGTACTTATAAGACAGTAGCCGGCAGAGCAATGCCGAGGTTGTGAGTTCGAGCCTCACCTGGAGCAGTGAAGTTTTAACTTCCCTCTGGCTGGCAGTGAAATCAGAGGAACAAACGTGTGAGATGCCAACATAGACGAAACCCCAGCACTGACTGCCGTACACTGTTAAACCTCTTGTCAAAGGAAAAAGCATTTCACTGCAATTATTCCTGTATAAACCAAGCACACATGCAAATGCAAATCGAATGCCAGTTAAAGTGAAGCCAATCACACACTTAATTACCTGCATTCACTTCTAATACAGCTATGACATTGAAATTTGGTCCAGTTGGGGTTTCACATTTCACTCAGTCACAGCTCACTGAACCGTGATTGACAAATTATTCATTCGTCCTGACTGACAGAGCTGACTGCAGGCTGATGGGACACTGAACACATGACTGCAAGATATTTGAAAACATGGAAATAGCGATACAAGTTCAAAACAAAAAAAATGGGGAAATATCCTCAGAGCATTCATAGAGAAGGCCATCCAAAAAGGGAAATCCCCAAGAATTGCTTTATAAGTATTAGTATCCTACTTTCAATTTTATAGCATAATCATCAGAGTGAGGCTTTGGTTGTGTTTTGAGGATTTTCCCAGAGATCTTTACTATTTTAGAGGTAGATTATGACAGATCACGACTGTCAACCGCAGAAGTGATGTAACTTCACTTCATGTCATCTCCCCATTCAGCTAAAAATGTTCACTGCCTCTAATTGTCTTTTTAGTCAACAACGCGTAGCTTATATTTTTCATGTTGTCTGTTTTTGTGCTGTGTTGTGCAGCTGGCAGGCGTAGGGGGCAGTAGTGAGCATGGCTGAGCCGGGCCCGGGCCTGGAGGGCAGCAGGAACAGCAGCCTGCAGAGGAAGAAGCCTCCGTGGCTCAAACTGGACATCCCAACCATCCAGTTCACCCCGGACGAAACGCCCCCACTCACCCAGGTGAGCGAGCAAAAGCCGGGTCATGTAAAAAATAAGAACATTTGAAATGGACCAATTCTCACTTATAAGTCAGGTAGTTTCTGGAAAGTTTTTCATTGTGTTTACTTTATGATCACTATGCAGAATAAAACAGATGATGAAGTTTAATAAGATAACTCTGTCTGAAGGATGTTTAAAAATGGAAAGGAAAAAAAAGTTGTGGTTGATTGAAATTCAACATTTTAGTCAAAGAAAGCTATGGAGAAATCAGTTTTGCCGCAATTTAACTTTCATGCATCAATCTCTGGATCAGTCTCTGTCCATTCATATGACTACATATCCTCCATCATGCATATTTCCCACTGATTGGATTTTGATGAAAACTTGATGTATCTCACCTGTGTTCTGTGGTAATTTCTATGAGCCTAGAGGTGGCACTGCAATTTCTCATACACGATATGTTTGGATGACATAAAATTTGCTGCACATATCTGAATATCCTCACTCTGGGCTTCTTCCAAGTATTTACCAGTTTACTAAATTAGCTCAATCAGGAGAGACTCATAAGTGGGACAAGCGTGAATTGTAATAGTTATGATCAGGTGCACACATGCATTTGTGCAGATGATTGAACAGATAGATTTTTGTGGATCAGTGAACTGACAGACCAAAAGAACGAGATGGCAGGGTTAAGCCACACCACTGAAAAATGAACCTCCTGCAAAATCCAATGATGCCCATAAGAGTCCACGACTCTCGAGTTGTGAAGTTATGACTGAGGGCAGGGTTAACAGATAGAGGGTCGTGCTAACTGTCATCAATGACAAAATGAACTAGTTCAGTCCAATGATTACTCCCACAAGTGCCTTAGTTAATGAGTCATGTTGTACTATATGCTATAGTATAGGCGGCGGGGCTTCTACCCACTATTGAAACAGCTACTTTCTGCTGGGACCAATGATGCCTCCCACGAGAGTTTATAAAAAACAGTTCATGAGTTGTGAAAGGGGGCGTGGCTAAAGTGAAGGAGGCAGGGCAAACTTGTTGTAGGCCACTCCCACTGCCACACCCCTTGTAGCCAGTTGGCATGAACAGTTAATCAGCTGTTCTTTGTCTTTTGGCTCATGACAAAAACATCTCTGACTGTATATGGAAGTGATGTGCCTTTGTGCGATTGGCCACTCCTATCGCCACGGCCCCTTTTAGCCAACACACACACCCTTGACCGCTATCCAAATTTCAGCCTCCAAGGACGAAAACTGTGGCCGCCAAAGGGTGGGGACATTTTTGTGGACAGATCAAGCGGCTGACCTACAGAGCAAGCTATAGAGCTGCTGGTCACAACTACTAAAAGAGAAGGAGGAATTAGAAGTAAGATTAAATTTATCAGTGTGAACAGGAGGAAATAGTCTTTGGTGCATAAACCCTGGCAGGAAGTAGATTGCCTATGGAGATGATCCCATGAATTAAGCGCTAGTGATGATGATGTTGGGACGTCTTTGTGTGAGAGGGCACAGCTGAGATGGGGAAGAGCTGGAGATGCTTCGTGAAACGGCCTGAAATGACAGAGAAACAGTCTTCCTCATTGAGCTTTTGCTAAGCTTCACTTTACAATCAAACAATTTACAATAATAAATGGCAAGAAGACCAAACATGTGCTACTATGTGCTGGTAATAGCCCTACAAAATGCAAAATGTGTTTGCATTGTGAGAACAGACCAGAGATGTTGATGTTTTTACATAACTTCTTATTGATTCACTGATTGGCACAGAGGGTGGCATATTTACTGTGGCCTTGTTTACTTCTTACTGTGGTGTGTGTGTGTGTGTGTGTTGCAGCCAGTGAAGCGGCCCCAGGGGTTCCTGCGCAGTGTCAGCATGCCGGGGGAAAACTCCCAGACTGGCATCGCTGCCTTGGAAACTTCCAACAACTACCTCAGACCCCCAGAGAGACTACCCTCCATCACACAGACCATCAAGAGGTAGGGCACACACACATGCTCACACTGACACAAAGACACACACACAAACATACTCACATAAAAGCGATTTCTCTTCTCCTATCTGATTTTTCCAGCTGCTGAATTTCTCTGATTTGTGCATGCCTTAGATTAACAATAATACTTTTAGACTAATAAAATTTCCATAAAACTTTGTCTTCCTTTCTGGTTTAACACTAATCAACTTTGCTCTCTTTTCTTCTCTCTTCCTCCACTCTCCTTCATTCTTCCCTCTGTTCCTTCTTCAATATCATCTGCTTTTCTTTTCTCCCTCTGCTTCCCTGTTCCCTATGTGGTGGGGTATGTGTGTGTGTGTGTTTAGCGAGAAGAGGGTGCACTTTGAGCGGGTCAACACGGTTCCCCCGAAGGGGCAGAGGGGCCCCAGGAGGGTGTCAACCGTCCGCAGGCGGTCCTGCATCCCCAAAATACTGACCCGACGGCGTTCGTCTATACCAAAACAGATCATCAGGTACAAGACAGAGGAAGAAGGAGGGAGGGATGGAAGGAAAAAAGGAGGGCGCAAGTAAGGAAGGGAATAACTTGGGTGTGAGTCACAGTGGAATAGCATTTTGATGGTGCCTTGTTTCCATAATTAGATGTATTTGTGGTTCAGACAGGGCATTGGAAGAAGATGTTGCGTGTGAAGGGACCATTCAAAACTTCAAATGCTTTGCGCATAATCAAGATTCATGGGCATGAAGACCCAGACACGAAATTAACTGCCACTTTTTTCACTTTGAAAACTGTAAAATTGCAGGTTTTATATGATGGGAAGCATGGCAGAAGAGTTGCTCAGAAATTGGTGATGTTGTTTATTAAAACATTGCATTTTCCAAGAAGTGAAAGTAATTTTAATAATTTTGCTCAAAACGTGTGAGGGTTTATTTTAGCATTCATTGCTAAATAGGTGATGTTTAAGAGATACATTAATGCTTAAGAGAATTAGTTAACAAAGGGAACTACATGGACTAGATGAAGGGAGTGGATGAAGAGTGGTGGAGGGATGGAGAAATAAACGGAGAGGAAGAGATTGGTGCCAAAATACTGTCTGTGTACTGACTGTATGTGCATGAGAGACTGCACATCCTCCCCAAAATCTGAGCCGTTGCTGCTGGACGTGGAGAGGCAGAGGGCGGGAACAGAGGGACGAGATCTAGAGCGAGGGGAATGAAACAAAAGAGAGGGAGGAAAACTAAAGGGAAAAGGGCGAGCGGAGTGTGTAGGAGGTGAGGTGAGAAAAATCCACCCTTAAAACCCGTAGCACTAAAAAACAGCGATGTCCCCTGCACTTCAGAGCTAGTTTAGTTGTTTAGTGATGATTTTGTCTTATTCCCACACAGACGACGTGATGTCTACTTGAGGTATTTCCTGTGGAAGCACAATGGAATTTTACAGCAGAAACTCTTTGAAGCGTTTTCAGATGTTAACAGTAAATGTCAGGTTTTGCTGTCAGTGGCTCACAATCAAACAGCAAGGCCTTCGTTCTAGGCTCGCTATTTTGCACGGATGTTCAACGGCCATACGGGGAGAAATCCATCACAGAGGCCAATTTCTCCTCAGTGGACCTGAGTGCCGTGCAGCCATGAGACATGTTGAGTGAGCTCCACTCGCTATTTCTCAAATGAAAAACCTCTTGCTCCACTGTCGCTCTTTCCACCTAACCCACAGCTGAAAGAAACAAGGCCACGCTTCTCGGAAATGTAGGAAAGCAGGCTGATGAGATGTAACGGTGCAGCCGTAGCAGACGGTGGAATTTTTTCCTCTCAGCTGCTACCGCTGAGTGAAAAAACACTGATGCCGAAAAAATGAACGCTCTCTGTAGCTGACACACTGTAACCTAATAGAGCTCTAGATCAAATCTTGTTGTGATTGGTCGGCTGACAATAAAAGCAGTTGACTTCATGGCGCGGGTTTTTTTTTTTTTTTTTTTTTTTTTTTTTTTTTGAAAGTTTAACTTGTTTCAGTTGAGAAACAAAAATGTTGGCAGGAGTCTTTTGGGATGTCCTTTTAGATTGTCTGCTTTCTGAGAATGTGATGGCTGCTTCCCATAGGATGCCATGTAAAAAAAATAAATAAATAATGGCGTTAGTCTATGTCTACACTAAGGCACATTTGATATAATGAAAACAGGATCTCTACATGTAAGCTGATGTAATTGGACATGTATTTGGGGTTGAGAAGGGGGTCTGCGCAGGTGTTGCAAACCTGTCCAAGAAGCTTTAAAGCACGTCATGACAATCCTACTGGACATCAGTGTTTTCAAAAAGCTCCGTTTCCCCCGTCCACACCACTACACCAAACCCGCACTGTTCAAGACACTGGGCGTTTTCAAAAAGCCCTGCTTTCATAGATGTAAAGTGTGAGTTTAGTGTGGACAGAGGGCCAAAACAAAAGCTCACCCTGCTTATAGTGGGCATTCCCTTAGCCCACATTTACTGAAAGTCCCATCATAAGCCCACTAGATATCTCTGTCTGTACATAACACACCTGTGATGTTTTGACTAAAGCCCATGACACATGAAAGCTCTTTGTCTGTCACTCACACACACTCACACGCACATATCAGGCAGGTGGGTCCGTATGCAGGACCATGTGGTTTGAGGCAGAGCGAGTAACAGTTACTCATCCAGGCTATCTTTGTGGCTCACGCAGTGTGGGAACCACATCAAGGCCTCTGCTCTGTGGAGTTCAATTGGATGCTAATGTTTTAACCAAAACCTGGCTGCAGTCTCTTCAAAGAAACGTCTTAACTTTTGCACGGAAAAATGATTAATGAGCATGTTTGATGTCTGTCGGTGAATTAATGGGATTGAGGTGCGTGTCTTATGTGCGTTATTTTGTGTTTGGGTGTCTCTGAGCCTGTGAATGTATTTGTGCATCCGTGTGTGAATGTGTGTGTATGTTCGTTGTTGGTAGATAGAGGAGGCACTTAATCTTCTAGAGAGTTCAGAAACACGGGTCATTTGTCTTGAGATGCTAAATCATTGCTGCTCACAGTGTGTGTGTGTGTGTGTGTGTGTGTGAGATTTGTAGTGCGCTATTGGCGTTGTAACTGAGGACACCCTGATGTTTGTTGATGTGAGGATTACAGGAAAACTCCCACAGCTCTTTATGAGTCAGAGGGCTTTCATGGCTTTAAATTTGACAGATCAGAGCAGATTCACATGGAAAACAGTTTACCACTGTCGTATTGATGTTGATAATGACAGAGATCTGGGGTGTTAATCTTTGACATAACACTGACTTAGTTTGATTTGAGATTAGTTGGCATATCAATTTTAGAGCGATTTGTCTTGTTTGGAGGAAGTTTCTAAAGTTTGTAAACCAAAGATTTGAGTCAACAATTTGAGTCAGTGCTTTCAGCCAAAATGTTTATCACATCCAATGACGGAAGTGTCTTCTAAAAGTTGAAAATAAACCAACCGCAGACATTAAACATTAATTACTCTACAAAGAATACAATAAAAAGAAAAGTGCAGATCAAAGTGTTGTGTTGGATTAACACGACATTAAATGTGCAGTATGCAAAACTGTCAAGGGCGAGGACCTTTTAGACTCAACTAACAGCGAACATGGAATAAGCCTGGTTGAGTCTACATGGTTCTCATAGTCATAGTCTCACAGTTTTTATCAGTTGTGCCTGAAATTTTGCACAGTGCGCCTTTTTCTTAGTTTTAGCAAGTTGTAAATTGAGTCAAAGCATTTCATATCGATTCAGGTTAAAGTCAGTGGAAGTCACTTTATTTATTTACAGCTGAATTGTCAGGATTTATAATCACTCCATCAGTGAATGAACCATTACACCCTGGCTGTGTCTCTAATGTACATCAAGTCCAACTTTTGTTTCTTCTTGACTGCTGACACAGAGGTGTGTGTGTGTGTTTAAATCCACTGTTTGCTGCAGCTGAGGCTACCCAAACCTCTGTATTAGTGTGCTCTGTGTGTGTGTGTGTGTGTGTGTGTGTGTGTGTGTGTGAGTGTACTCCATAAAAGAGTCATGTTCAGGCAAGTCCCCACAGTGCTCTTCCCTCCTCCCTCCCTCCCTCCTCCTAATGTGTACAATCTCCTGTCTTTTTTCTCTCCTTCTAATCTCTCACTTCCTGTGAAGTGCTGGTATGTCAGTGGGAGAACTGGTGTTTACACACACTCCCCGAACAGGACCGAGAGACACGGAGGGCGAATGAGAGCAAGAAAGAGAGAGAGAGAGAGAAAGAGAGGCACTCAGTGATAGGAGTCCGGATGAGGGAATTTAGTTTGACGAGGACCAGAGCTGCTGTCTTCTTCTGCCCAGTAGGTCACATCCTTCTTCTCTGAGAGGGAAAACGAACTGTGGAGCAGGAACTGTCATACTGGGACGGCTGCCAGCCACTGAAACATGCACGTTCACACACTCTTCCACACACATACACACACATAACACACAAACTCATACAATTTGAAGAGGACAAATCCGTGGAGATCCGAGGCGCTTGTCAGAAGATCCCCTAATTCACCGAGTCAATCATCTGCTGAGTGAGTGGGAACGACTTTCACAGCGGAGATCAACCCGCCGACAGATTCCCATCCAGTGGGAGGGATAACCAGCTTTCCCCTGACCTTTGATTAACAAGGCTCCCTCCCTGGTGGATGCCCGAGCGGGACGTCACTGTCGGGACGGCTACACGGTGAGACGGGACATGTGGAGATCATCATAAACAGCGAGGGATCTGCTCTCCCTGCGTAATAGCAAGCGCTGTAAGCTTCTGTTGGCCTGGTTATGAGGAAATCCCCTTATGGAACATTGTACGTACGACCCGCGAGACAGAAACGCCAGCGGAGGATCAGTATGTGCCCGTGGCTGTGAGGTCAGAAGGATAAGAGTCAGGGTTTAGGAGGGGTCAGAGGGAAAGCAGGGACACAATGTTGGTGATGTTGGAAGAGGCGGTACAGCTCCCTGACCCCTGTCCCCTCCAGGTATGACCCTGAACCCCTCCTGGGGCTCTCTGGACAGGTGAGTCCAGGGTGGCTTGGTTGAGGTTTGGTCTTCAGATATTGTAATAACATGATATGGCATGTTGCTTTTTCCTGGTTTTAAGGCTGCATAACAGTAAAGGGATGTGGTTTTCTGAACTTATTAGACCGTTCTAATATTTGCTTCTAGCTGCTTGGTCATAATATCCAAATTGCTAATGATTGTTTATCAAAAACTTCTTATGTAAATATTTGATGAAAGCGCCAGTAGTCATCCCAACAATATCGTCACAATATTGATATCGAGGTATTTGTTCAAAATATCATGATATTTGATTTTGTCCATATTGCTCAGCTGCAGTTTGGTCCTCCCTGTGGTTTTTGATGTGGTGAGCCAAGGCAGAAAATGCAAATGCAAATGTTAAAAATCAAGTCCAATTTAGTCTAAATAAAGAGTTACAGGCTGTTGTTTAGATGCAAGGTTGATGTTTATTTGGAGCTCTTAGTCACTGTCACAGTCTCAAAGGGCTTTACAGGCCCACAGTTTATGGATTAAACCCCCCTGAACTAAACCCTCATGGTGGATATGAACAAACTCCCCAAAACCCCAGAGGCTTAAAGGGGCAAAAAATGGAATAAATCTTGCGGAGGACAGAGAGAGGAAAGCCCCTTCCACCGGGTATCGAGTGGCCAATCATGAGTTCTAATCAAACGCAGGCAAGATAGTGAAGTGGAAAAAAAACAAAACAGACAAACAAACAAATCAAATCAAAATCAGAACAAGACAAGTGTTAAAAAAGAATAATTAACAAACAAGTTCATATTAAGTTGGCAGAAAGTTGATAGCAAGTTCAGTACCAACACAGGATACTCAATATAAATATACGGGAGGTTGTTGGTTACTTTGTCTGTCTTGGTGGGTTTCATCCCGCTTTTGTTATTGCTATATTGCAGTTGAAGCAGCACATGTATTACATTTTGAAAGTGGTTTTCAATTTGGGCTCCAGGGACCTCCGGGGGTCCAGTTAAATTTCACTATAAAATGTTAGAATACAAACACCTATATGCATGATTGCTGTATCATTATGCTTGAATCTCATCACTTTGAAATGATTGGTCTTTTGTGCTCAAGTATGGCATTTAAAGAGTTTAATACTAAATATAAATCAAAATATCTTTTCAAATCAGGGTCCGTAGGGCAAAATAATTTCAAATGAGGGTCCGCAGGTCCAGCGCATGAAAATGTTTGAATGGCTGCCAATGATTCCCCAACAAAACATTTTATCTGCCCCTTGATCTCTATTGATGTTTGAGTCCATCCCCTGAAACTATTTCACTGAAAACTGCAAATAGTGGCTCAGTCTGTAATTCAAAACAACTTAACATTGATGGCGGTTTGAGGTTATGTGCTCAATTGTACACTTTGTTCTTTGACACACTGAACGCATCGCGGCGCTGTTTAAGAAGATACAACATCAGTGACAACACACAGATTGCCACCAGTCATCGATAGCTGATATATTCTGCTGATATGCACCTTCAGATTTGGTCTTTTTCATACTTGAAAAAAAGTTTCAGTGTTTCTCTAGTCAGGCTGGAAAAAGCTTCTGAGTGTTACAGATTGTTCTTATGTTGCTGTGGTCAGGGAGGAATGTCCTTTGTTGGTTGATATTTAATAAAAGCCAGTATGATATATTAGCCTAACCTCATTAATCATGGCTTGGAAGAGTGGAAGAATACTGGCACCCTCTGGTTGGGAGGAGATTTATTCAGTCATTGAACTCAATATTTATTTTTCCTGGGCCTATTTATTATCAGAACTATTTGTGCAGTGGCAGTCAGTGTTTAACATAAGATTTTAATCAGATTTTTTTCCTTGCCCTTTTCTCAGGGAAGAAATGAATGGTGTCTAGGCTGCTCAGAGCTGTCTAAGCCTGCCTTTAATAATTGCGGCAGATTGCTGCTTCATGTGTACCAGCCTTACCTGCGGGATATGGAAGCTAACTGATGTGGCTGGATGTCGCTTTAATCTGTGATTGATGATGGAGTTCTGCTGTCGTCAAGATGTCGTAAATGCTTTGTTTCAGATTTTGTGTGGGTGCTTGCACAGAGGTGTTGGCGAGGCGTGCGTGCCTGTCTGTGCATGTGTGCCTCATGCAGCCGAACGGCCTTTTATATAAAGAAACACACACGTGCTAAAGGTCATCTATCTTGCAATACCTCTGCTCTGCACCAGAAGCCAGCCTGGTGTCATGTCCCATGTCTTTTTGTGATGTAGGCTTGATGTGTTAAAGTGTAAATATTGTTGTCTGTGCATAGTGAGAGAAATGTTCCTCTATCATGAAACGCTTATGTGCATGAGACAAACTAGACATAGGCAGTGGTTTGAGACTACAGTCACATGAAAGCTGGGCTGTGGGTAATTTACCTATAGCCTACCTTGCAAACTTGATTCCCACTTTATGCAGTAAATTTTCTACTTTGACTAAAGATTAAAAAAAAAAAAAAAAAAAAAATACCATGAGGCTATATTCATGTAAAGCTACCCCTAACTTTAAGGTAAGGTACTTTAATGTAAATGCACTAATAATACATTTGCATTTGTGCTAATGACATCAACTAACCACAGCAGCAAGCATTTCCATGGAATAGACAATTTTGAATGAAAGATGGATTTTATTTACCGTCCAGAGCAACAACAGTTTCAGCTGAAATGCACCTTCATGCATAAAGCCAGAAAGTTATTTTTCTAGTGACAGCTGATGACTTAAAAATGGTAGCAGTCCACAAAAATAAATACCTTTTGGCAGACATCTGAAGCAAATATTTAATTCATTTCCTAACCACCATAGTTGGTTTATAGAAATGGCAAGACCCTGGAAATGAGTGAAAATGGACCTTGAGAAAATAGAAAAAAACTGCAGTGCTGACAAAGGAGCATTAAAGCCACTGATGGTGCTTGTAGATGCACTGCCATGGAGGCAAGGCTGCTCTACCAAACCAGTCATGCTTTAATAAAGGGAAATATCATTTGAACCTCAGCAGAGGAGTCATTTTCACCGCCTCAGCTCGTCTGCTCGCTAACCTTTTGCAACGCGGTGTGTCCAGTTTTGTGCTTCTGTCATATAATCCTGTCATGGTGGGGCTATGCAATCTTCATTATTCATTGTCACAATATATAATATATGTTAATGCACTAATAATACATAGCAGAACTGTTGCAGAAGTGCATCAAGCAAGTAAAACATACAGTAGGTCTCCTATGGCAGCTCCACCTATATTTACACCTCATAATTGTGATAGTTCATTGAGTTTGACACTGTAATGACACCCTTCCCTTCCCACCTTCCTGCTATTTTTGTCAACTTCTCCTCCCGTCTGTTTACATCACCACATCTCCAGCTCGGACTCTGAATCACGTTTTCCTCCGCTCTCCCAAACCTGTGACCTCTTTCTAAAACATTCCCCCTCTGGAAGGACAGCAATCAGCGTCGCGCCGCCTCCTCCCTGCCCCTGCGCAGCCTTAAAAGGCTTCCCCAGCTGGCGTCTTTCTTAACGACGTGGGCCGAGTGTTTGTTACTGAGCGCTCTGCTCTCCAAACAGTTTCCCAAACCCGGCCTCCTGATCGCTTAACACACCGCCTGGCACACACTCACCGTTTCTTGGAAAAAGTGACTTGGAAGGATGTATACACACCTATAAACAGAGAGTGCATGTAAACACACACACACACACACACACACACACACACTCAGAGGTATCAGGTCTACCAGAGGACGTACAGGCAACATCAGCCTCTTTATGAAGAAGCAAAGAAGTAAGAGAAGTTGTTTAAGAAAACAAGAGTACAATTTTCATTCAGTCTGTGCCAGCTGCCTTGGCATCATCCACACACACATGCACACACACACACACACACACACACACATAGACAGAGAAAAGGGAATAGAGAGGAGAGGCAGAGAATAAAAATGAAGGGAGCTGGCTGCAGGATTTCTTAATCCTAAATGTCAACATGTTGCACAAGATTTTGTCAATTGTTGTTTTTTTTATTTTATTTTATTTTGAACATCGCCTCAAGAGGAGAGCTCAGATTAATCAGCTGACCTACTTCAGCCTGATTATAGTGCACACAAACTACTGCAGACTCACTGACCCACATCTTAACTTCACCGGGGAAGAGTAAAGATCACCTTCCCACTTCTTCATTCAGTAAACAGTAATCTGGGGTTTACCACACACTTTATCCCACTTGGCATCTTAACCATGTGATACAGTAAAAGACGGTCGATCAGTTTACATTCACTCTACCTCTTGCCTAACCTGTTCTTCCTACTCAAAACAATGAAGAAAGGGGCTCAAACTAGTCACCGTTTTTGACTTGTTGACATTTTATTTCAGATTTTTGACAGTGCTGTGATTGTAGGTTGGCTCACTTTGTTGTAGAAAATGAATGTGGGTCCAAATTTAAAGAATCTTTACTCACTCAACACTGTCTGCAAAACACTACTTTCTCTATCTTAATAAATTTGCTCTTTTATGCTGCATTGCGACAACCCAGGGATTTATTGTCTCCAACTCAGTCCAACATAGGTCTGCGAATTGAAGAATGCTTAAATGCTGTCAGTCTGTAACCTCATTTGGTTATTAGTCAGCCGGTTAACCAACAAAACAATGAGGTAACTGGGTAACTTATAAATAACCAGTAGGAAAGTGTACAATTGCCTCCTCTCGTGGTTGACTCTTCAGTGTGTGGTGTGAATACATCATTTATTCATATATTACAGTGTCGAAATTTTGAGCAATCATGTTGGCAGTCAAAGTCGAGATTTTTGCACAAATGTTCAGATCCAAATGCATCACTTATAGAAATAGCTGGATGCTGTGGAAATGACAACTGTGCTCCATGCAACTTACAGTCAGTATTGTCCTTTTTCTCTGTTTCTTGAAGTTTTGCGCAGTTTGATAATGCGCAGTAATTGCTACCAAAGGACAAATACAAAACAACAGCAAAGAGTTTTTTTTTTTTTTTTTTTTTTTTAAATGGCAGCAAAAGCCTTCAAGCAGCTGGTCTGCATCGTAGCTCTTACTCAATGTGGTTTGTTCCACTCTGTTTAAATTATTTTTATGACCCATCTCATTTTTTTTAGTGTTAATGCCTGTGTTTCACAAGTTAGTGTATTAAAAACCTTTAGATCATCCAGTGGTCCAGTTGTGATAGTAGCAGAGTGGCTTTTAACTCTGATGACTTTAATGAATCGGTCGGTTTCAACTTTTATTGCCAGTGGAAAAATAAACTTGACCGCTGGATGTTTCTAGGAGACAACTTGTCAGATTGTAGGATCCCCATTGTTACTAACCAGACCCCGATCTTTCTCCAGGGGTACGGCCGACTGGTTCGGGGTGAGTAAGGACAGCGACAGCACCCAGCGATGGAGGAGGAAGAGCCTGCAGCACTGCAACCAGCTGTACGGGGGTCTGAAACCCCAGGTGATGAGGGAGATGGAGCTTCCCAGCCAAGACAACCTCTCCCTGGCCAGCACTGAGACCCCTCCTCCCCTCTACCTTCCACCCCTCCACCCCAGTCACCACCACTATGGCATGCAGAGGGTAGGCCAGCGCCTGGCATGCATTTAATAGAGGAGGAATGGATAGGATAGTCGGAGGATTGGTCACCTTTTTTGAAAACTTCTCTTTGTCTTCCTGTCTTTCCTTCTTTGTAGCATACAGTATGTAGTTAGTCTACGCTTTAGGCGCTTGCTTCATCTCTTTGTCATGTAACGTCTTGACTAGGGTTCAGCCAATTAGGGTTTCTCATTACCGATGTCAAGAGCTGCTTTTTTTGTTTGCATCATCAAGATGAAAACATTTATTCATGCCAAAAACAATGTTTACATAGACACAGTGTATCCCTATATTATAAGAACTATCATAACAATAATCATAATACTACTAATAATAAATGTACATACATGCTTTTGTACAGTCTAGTCAAAATGCTGCAGTAGGGCTTCTCCTAGACAACCAGGACTGGCCAGGACTTCCTTGAAAAAGTCAAAAAGGTCAATTTTTTTTTTAGAGCCCTTTCTCTCAGTAATGAAAGGAGATTTTTAATCTCTGTGGGACCATCCTGGGAAAATAACGGGCTGATCAAAATGAAACATCATGGACGACACTGACTGGCTGATACCTGATTTTTGATTAAATTCAATTTCACAGGCCTGATATATTGGTGTAACCCTAGTTTTGACGTGTTGTGTTCACCTGTGTTGTTTTTTGGTTGCTGCATATTTTCCTGTGTTTCTCCTCTCAGTTGTTCCTTGGGGAAAAACAGCTCTGAAGCAATAATACTTAGTGTTTGCATATATGTGTGTGTGTGTGTGTGTGTGTGTGTGTGTGTGTGTGTGTGTGTGTGTGTGTGTCTGCAGATCGTAGACCCCTTGGCGCGGGGTCGTGCCTTCCGTATGGTGGACGACGCGGACGGCCTCAGCGTCCCGCAGACTCCCATCACTCCCGGTGCCGCCTCCCTCTGCTCCTTCTCCAGCTCCCGCTCTGCCCTCAACAGGTTGCCGCGGCGACGCAAACGGGAGTCTGTCGCAGTCATGAGCCTCAAGGCGGCAGCAGCACTGATGAAGGTGTGTTACCTGTTCCCTGGATGTGCGCCTCATATCCTAGATATTTGTTTCTGATAACAGGGGATTAGAGTTTATTCTACTGATACACTCATTATAAATCCCTTTAGATGTGTGTCATCTAAATAACTGAAAGGTCGATGTTTATTTTCTGTGTCAGTGCTGACCTCTAATGCTCTGTGATGTGAATGATAACAACAAATTAAGTGATGGGACGTCCTGTACAAACAGTAACACAGCCTTGGCTCACTCCTGTGTTTTCAAATGCAGAAGTCTCCGGAGTGGGCGCACCATGAGTTGTTTACTTTGTTTCACTGTCTAACACTCAGCTGTCTCTACTAATGTTTATCATGCTTCATATTACACTTCTGGAAAGCAGAAATGGTCCACTATTTTTATGAGTTGGCAGCAAGAGAATAGCAAAGTATTATGCATCTCCTCTTTTGCTTTTTGTCTTTTTCACTGGCTTTCAGTCTAATGTTACTCAGCCAGAAAAACTGTATTTATATTGAACCAGAGCAGCTATTCTACTAAAAATGCTGTACGCTCTATGGCTGTCGGTAAAACTCCAATCCGCACTTTTGACCCTCCAACCACAAGCCCACTGTTTTTACATCCATTTAACAGTATTACTGGTCTGTTTTCTCTGAAATTGAGATTATATGTCTTTTCTTCTTGACTATAATTTACCCTCCCTAATGCTATTGAATGGTTGTACTAAGAACAAAGGCATTAGTGATCCATTATAGGCAAACAGTATTAGATCACTCTGTATGTACAGTCTAAACCACACTGTGATCTTTTTCTCTGAAAATGAGATTCAGGTCAGGATGTATTAATATCTTCCATCAGCATCCCATGTAAAGGATCTCCATTAGACCAGGAATACAATGAGCCTGCACCTTAGAGAGCCAAAAACCCAAACACACATGCTTATGCGTGCATATACCACAAATATATCTCAGTGGATACAGTATGGAAGCATATACATCCACATTAACTTGCATTTCATACCCACTGAAATCATTTTTTTTTTTTTTTTTTTTTTTTTTTTTTTTTTTGTATTGCATTTTGATATATGTGCGTTGTGTTTCCTTGCATATCCACAGTATGTGTGTGTGTGTATGTGTGTTATGTAAAAGTTCATGAGATGCGGGCCTGTCTTGTTGAGGATTAAACTCCGGTGATATCGTGCAGTTGACTCCATGGCCCAGTCAATAACAGATGGTCCCTGATAATATGAACCGAATGCTCAGCTGTCTGGTGGATTGTCATCAGAATATTCCAGAAGTGAAGGATTAATCCAGCCACGCACACAAGTCACTGTTGCTATGCAATCATCACCAGCACTGTCGTAATCACCAAGGAGCTGGCTGACAGAATTAGGGATAAAGTAAAATCAGGCTGCTGGCAAATGTGTGTGTATATGCTTATACATATATGTATATGCCTATACATACACATAGATTTGTTTATACATATATATGTGTATAAACCAGTGTTGGGCAGTAGCGGCGTTGCAAGTAGTGAGATTACTAGTTTAACTGCATTTCTCAGTAGTGTGGTTGTAGCATTTTTCTAAATCAAATAGCTTTTTAGTAGAGAAACTATTTCACTGATCAAATAGCTCAAATAGATCAAATAGAAGCTACATTTTCCCAGGCATTTCAGTTCAGTTAGTTTCAGTTCAGGTCAGTTCAAGGCCGTAACACCCATATACATTGAGAGGAATATATTAGCAATTCAGTGTTCAGGTATATCTGTCCCCCGAAATGCTGAAATGGTGGTTTTGGCCCTGGGTCAGTTAGTTGAGCACAGAGTTCACACTAAACATGGTGAAGCAGCATTTAGCTGTTATGCTGCACACAAATGGAACAAGCTACCAACAACAAGTGAAATCAGCCCCAAGTGTGAATGTTTTTAAATCCAGGCTAAAAACATTTCTCTTCTCATGTGCGTATGGGTGAGCTCTTTCAAAGCCTTTTAGTATTTTAATTTGTTATCATTTTAAAGCAATTCATTATTTTTTGTTGTACTCCTATTTTTAAGGAGGGTCATGTTGGTCATATCCAGCATGTGGAACTGGCATACCTTGACAATCGCATAGTTTTGGCAGAGGTATGCACTCTGCCTCTTCTAGTTTATATATATTTTATTATGTGACTGCCATTCCTGTGATGATTTGGTGCTGATAACAATATCAGTGCAACTGGGTCTGATGCTGCTCCTGCTGCTGCTGCTGATGATGATAATTTGTATGTATGTGTGTGTATGTGTTTGTTAGGGCCGGACCCTTCGGGAGAGCAACATGCGGCGATGTCGCAGACGGAGTTTCATGCCTCCTAGTGTCTTTGACGATGACACTGTGGACTTTCCTGATGAGCTCGACACTTCTTTCTTCACCAGAGTGAGCAGTGATCAGCACACCCAGTCACAGCACTGAGATACAAGCATACTTGTATCACGTAGCTTAATACAAAATTTGTGGGAAAAAAGATGTAAAATGATTTGGTTGTGCAGCCCTCTTCACTTAGGATCATACCAAAACCATTTTTCCTGTCCTGTAAGAGACACAGAGCAGTGAGTTATATAGGCAGCCTTGTCTTCTCCTGCATACCTCTTACCATCAAAATAAGTGCAAAGAAGCTACTCTGTTCAGTCATTTCAAAGTCAGTGTAACTAAATTTTTTTGGTTTACATTTACATTTTGAGTTGATTGAATTGAACTTGAATTGATGTCAGCTCTCATTTTAAATGCAATCAATCACTGTTCTGTGACTGAACAATCTTGATCAGAGCCATTTAGCTTGTCCCATACTATTTGCCATGCTTATCTTGTGCTCTGGACAAATCAAAGTAAATGTTCAAAGTTAAAATGACAAATTGATTAGGTCAAATTGATAAACAGATCCAATTAATGCACGCTTTCATTCAAAACACATTCTAGCACCCTGAGTGTATGTAAGAATTGCACTCTAAATCCTTGTTGTGTTAGTTCCACTACTTAAATATTAGCCTTTGCACCCTGTTTCACATAGGTCATGTTGTGAGTTGTTCAAATAGCATTACTCATTTCATGAACTTGTGTTCCTTCTGTAGGAAGGTCTGCCGGATGAGATGTCCAGTTATGCTGACGAGGTGTTTGAGACGCCATCGGAGGCGGCGCTGAACCAGCAGGCGGACGAGTGCGACCTCACAGGAAGTGCTCTGGACAAGAATGAACTGGAGAGGAGTCACCTCATGTTGTGAGTGCATAATCATACAGCACAGTATATCATTCATTTGCACACCATGATGTTTCATTCTGATCACCACCACTGGAGACCGATCAACAGTATTTATTGTAGTACTTTTACTTTCCCCCACAAGATGGCAATAAGTCTTTAAAAACGCACAATACATATATACATTTGCACCCAATCATAAAAACTACTCTGTCCTTTAGCCCACTCAATACAGCACACAGGCGTATTGTTTTAAATAATGCTCCATCTTACATATACATTTACAGTTGTTTATTCTGCTGCCATCCTCCTGTTCTCTTCACTCCATCCAGGCCTTTAGAGCGAGGCTGGCGTAAGGCCAAAGATGGCTCTCTGGTCCAGCCAAAGGTGCGCCTGAGGCAGGAAGTGGTGAGCGTCAACGGGCATCAGCAGCGAGGACAACGGATTGCTGTCCCCGTTAAGAAGCTGTTTGCCCGGGAGAAGAGGCCGTACGGTCTGGGCATGGTTGGGCGCCTCACCAATCGGACGTACCGGAAGCGCATTGACAGCTTTGTGCAGAGGCAGATCGAGGATATGGATGATCACAGGTATGGCAGCTTGCAGGGGACACAGAAAACTAAGGGTTTTCTTTTTAAACATTAAGCAAATAAAATGGCAAAGGAGAGTATCAACTCAGTGAGTTTCACACTCTTTTTTTCGTTTTTCCTCTGGTTCTGTTTTTTAACGGTCTGATCCTTTGAATATTGAGTGTCCTTTGAGGTGAAACTGAAGACTGACTTAGGCAATGTCCCAGCAAATGAAGCCTGAAATTGCTCTTCTGTCTTCCCCAGGCCTTTCTTTACGTATTGGATCACATTTGTCCATTTGCTCATCACCATTCTGGCTGTCACTATCTACGGCATTGCCCCTGTGGGCTTCTCTCAGCACGAAACTGTTGACTCTGTAAGTATATTTTACTGTGTTCACAATGATCTTAGGTTAGTTTAGACTGGCTCAGCCACAGTTTATTTTTGCAAAATCTCCTCAGATATGGTTAACTCGTGAGCAGTGTCTATGAGTGTATTACATAGCACTTTTAGAAATCCTGGCTGAATTATGGTGAGTAACTTGTTTTACACTCTTTTTTCAGGTGTTGAGGAACAAGGGAGTTTATGAAAATGTCAAGTTTGTGCAACAAGAAAACTTTTGGGTTGGCCCAAATTCAGTGAGTGTGTTTTGCTATCATGACTTACTCTTCATCTAATTGTGCTCTGAAGATCGTAATCCAAAAATGTTTGAAAATGGGAAAACCCCGGAGCATTTAATAGCTGCAGGTTCTTTTGATCCAAGTTGTAAATGCCCTCTGTTGTCCTGCAGGAGGCGCTGATTCACCTGGGAGCCAAGTTCTCCCCCTGCATGCGTCAGGACCAGGAGGTTCACGAGCTGATCCAGGAGAAGAGAGTGAGAGAGAGAGACTCAGGCTGCTGTGTGAGGAATGATCGCTCCGGCTGCCTGCAGACCTTGCAGGAGGAGTGTTCGGTCAGTCAGAGCAAAGAGTGGCCTCTCACTCACATTACATTGAACGACAATAACATAAAACACTACACTAAAGATACTGTGTGTGGTGTTTTAGCATTACATTATCTTAATTTTGACAAATTAGTAGATTTATTGTAAACAAACGACACCACTGAGAACATTAGAAGCTTCTACCAGCCTCTATGTTGCCTTTTACTTTGAATGAGACCTGGTTGGATTTGGCGGGAAATCTGCTAGATCGCTTTGTGGCACAAAACAGGAAGGGGGCGCTGTTCTTCCACGGCAAACAGAGCTTAAGTTTACACGTTTTGCAGGCGGTGAAAGAAGAGAAAGGCTGATATTAAAATCACATGCAACACTTTCATTCCTTTCAGCGATGTGAAATGTGTTTTAAATTTGGCGAAACATCAGCGTAACATTTGTGTGAGACAGAGGCTACCAATCATCTTGATCATGGTCTCATTAGAATGGAAGTTCCTCTGAAATACCCCATATTGTTCTTAAATGTTTTTTCTCCCTCCTTTTTTCCCTCTCTCCTACTGCAGAGTACACTGGCAGTGTGGATAAAGTGGCCTCAGCACCCGAGTGCTCCCAGTCTGAATGGTAAACTACGGCAGCACGGCTCCGTCTGCCATCAGGACCCCAGGTAACTTCATAGTCTCACCAACGGCTGCTTCTGTATAAATATTTCCGAAACACTTGAATGGATTTTACAACAACAGAGAGGCACACACAGTTGACATCATTTCCTCTATTTTCCAGAGTTTTCTCTCAACTCCTGTTCTTGATTTTTGTAGAATTTGTCTGGAACCAGCCTCAGTTTCCCCTCATGAGTGGCCTGATGACATCACCAAGTGGCCGGTGAGTAAATTTACATTGTTCCGTAAAAATGTTTAAATGTAATCGTAATATAATCCAGTCTTAGATCAGTAGGACTACAAGCAAAGTAAAATAGCAAAGACATCGCTTGGTGTTCAGGAGCTTAGGTTTGCCTCACACACTATTTGTTAAAGCAGCCCATGCTCCAGGTGAGGCTTGAACTCACAACCTCAGCATTGCTCTGCAGGTTACTGTCTTATAAAAGCTGTGTGTTGACTGATTGCGCCACTGGAGTTGAGCAAACCACTAAGAAGCTGCAAAATGTTGGTGAGATGGCCACAAACTAGAACCAACCATCAGCTCTCACTTTTAGGTCAAAGGTTGATGTTAGCCTGGATTATCTCAGAGAGCTCTGGGAAAGCTGTTGAGTTCATGGTGAGGTTTAACAGCCTGTAAAATGTAAAGCAACACTGTATGAGTTTTGTTTGCTCAAGGTTTCTGGACGTTCGCTGAGTGGTACACAACCAGCGCTGATATTAGCCACACATTGACAGTCTTTTTTCTAAATCAGGTTTTGCATCTCATTCCTTAACTTGAACCTAAGTTGCTCCAGGTGAATCCATCCGGCTCCAGTGGCGCAATCGGTCAGCGCGCGGTACTTATAAGACAGTAACCTGCAGGGTAATGCCGAGGTTGTGAGTTCGAGCCTCACCTGGAGCAACACGATTTTAAGTTACAACTGTGACACAAAATCTTGATTAAACAATAAATGTAACCAAACTCAAAGGTGTTCTACTGCAACAGACCTCCAGAAACACCCTTAACAATGCCGCCGTCCTAGCATAGGCAGTTGAATTTCACAATGAACACCAAGGGTTAGAGGTTAGGCTAAAATTAACCTCTGTCCTTGAGAAAACAATAACTTAAAACTCATTTGTACTCTTTCAGCCAGTTTTTTTTTCTTTGTTTGGCTGAGAAAGAGAACACAGCTTCTCTGTTTTGGCCACACTGCATGTGAAACAGTGTGTTTCTTCCTCTGTATGTGAACTGTAGATTTGTACGAGGTACAACTCCGGGAACCACACCAACCTCCCCCACATAGACTGTGCCATCACAGGGCGGCCCTGCTGCATCGGAACCAAAGGACGGTGAGTTTCACTGACAAAACTGACCATCCCATGAGGTCTGTCTTACACAAGTAGCTGCTAATGATCAACAAATATGTTTTTTCAGCACCAAGACTTTTCGTTTTGCTTTGAAACTGCCAATGTTTTGTGCCAACATTCAACATCTTTCAATATAAGGACGATGATAGACTTGTCTGGCAAATAGTTATTGGAGAATTTTTTTGTATGTAGACACTAATTTGGTACTGCTGCATCATAAAATGTAGTATAATGGCAGTTTATATGTAGCATTGCAGATCTACTGTTCCATTAGAATTGAGCACATTGTGTTCTGTTTGTCTGTCACTTAGAAATAACACTGAATTTCATGTTGCAGATGTGAAATCACTTCCAGAGAGTATTGTGATTTCATGAGGGGCTACTTCCATGAGGAGGCTACTCTCTGCTCACAGGTGGGACAGAGAGCATGCACACACAACACACACACACACACACACACACACACACACACACACACACATTTGAATTCATTTATTGGATTTTCAGAAAAAAACATATATCATCAAAACCCAATAGTAGCGAGAGTCAATATGCAACAATACAAGATCATGACCCCAGAGTGAACTACAGGCTATAGACAGGGCAGATGTAAACTTTGCCGGTCTGTAAAGCCGCTTTGAGAGCAGACTTTAGTGAGATGATCAGCCACATTGTGATCAGTGATCTTAGTACTGTCATTATTGAGTCTTTCTGCGTTTACGCTGACAGCTACAACGGGTAAGATTTAATAATTTGTGTGGAAATCCAGCATGCTGGAATTTGCGGCCAGCTGATGCCGGCGCATGCGGGCGCACACACACACACACACACACACAAACATATAAACTGAACAAACATGGACACTGATATATATACAAAGTATATACAAAGTCACAGGAAGAGACTGACAAGAATGTAGTGATGTGAAATGATCCAGTCTTCTGGATTTATATTAATACATTTTATATTTATAATTATAATTTATTTTACATCTTCCTTTGTTTCTAAGCGTATATTTACTGTAACAAAACTGGCATCATACAGTAACAAGACTTAAGAAAAATGATCTAATTATCTAAAAATATTTTCAAAGAAACCACTGTGTGATTGTTTTTCCAAAATTGATGTTTTTTGTTATTTGTTTTGTTTTTTGCAAAGTAACAAGAAGTATCTTTTTTTTTTTACCCCAACAAATGCATGATTTTCTATGACAACTGCATTCACCCTTCAAATCATTCCACACATAATCAATATGTCAATATGTCACATTGTGTGTCACACACAGAATGCTTTCGTTTTGTTAAAACTTTGCTGCTCCAGGTGAGGCTCGAACTCACAACCTCGGCATTGCTCTGCTGGTCACTGTCTTATAAGTACCGCGCGCTGACCGATTGCGCCACTGGAGCCACATAGGTGCCTGCAGTGAAAAGGAGTTTGGATTGTAATCAGGAAAATCAGGAAAATCAAGAAAGCTGAGTGAAGAAACGTCTTTCTCTCTAACCTCCATGTTCCCCTGTCTGTCCTCCAGGTGGCCTGTATGGATGATGTGTGTGGTCTGCTGCCTTTCCTCAACCCCGAGATCCCAGACCAGTTCTATCGGCTCTGGCTCTCTCTCTTCCTTCACGCTGGGTGACTAGCCTCTTCTTTCTCCTCCATTTCAGAAAAGACATCAGTAGTTAATTAAAGCTCCATTACTAGGCAAGATGTTTTATCTAAAATTACATTTGTCTTTTTAGCCTAAATCATAAGTTAAAAGCATCCGACTCCCCCAGCTGAGATTTGCCATGTTTGTCCAAATTAAATTGTAGCAGCAGGTATGATCAGTGTTGGGAAATCCTCTCCATGCAAGGGAGAAATAAATCCACACTTAAGAGAGAAATACAACACTTTAATGTTCCACAGTGACAGAGAGGAAGATAGCTTAACTGCAGTAGCTACAATAGCAAACTGTTTTTCCATCATCTAGACTCCCGCTTGCCACTGAGAAGAAATTGAAATCCAAACATTGTACTTATGTTTCATGGATTTTGGGTAATTAAATCATTCAGACTTTCAAAATTCAAAAGTAATGTTGTACTGACATTTGTACTGAGCTGCCAAACTTGCTGTTACTGCTCTACCTCCACACAAGGAATTTATAATAACCCTTATAATCAGGAGCCAAACAGTGTTGGCTAGGCTTGCTCTACTGGCCTAATTCCTTCATTTGAAAAAGGCTGTCTGACTCAAGATTTAGATGTATGCTTTGCCAAAAGCCTTTTTGAGGAACTAGGCATACAGTGTCCTCCACCTTTGTCAGCCATTGTCGTTTTAAGGTCCTTTTCTATGCTAAATATCTAATAGGCAGGTAAAATTGTTAAAATTTATGCTGTACAAGCTGTGGCCAGATGGATAAAAACATTCCTTGACTAGGATCAAGCTTACTGTTTTTCTTTATTTGTGTCTCTGCAGGATCCTGCACTGCCTGGTGTCAGTCTTGTTCCAGATGACGGTGCTGAGGGACCTGGAGAAGCTGGCAGGCTGGCTGCGAATCTCCATCATCTACATCCTCAGCGGCATCACCGGCAACTTGGCCTCAGCCATCTTCCTGCCCTACAGAGCTGAGGTGCAATGTCACGCTGCAAAACAAACTCATTCACCGAGTCACATGCAAAGTCACTGTTGCTTAAATCAATTAGTCAAAAAATATAGAAACTGCAGTATTGACTTGCAAGTTGTGAATTTCTCTGGATGAGCTAATGAAGCCATATAATTAAACTGAACATCACCTCATCCCTGCGCTGTAGTCCTAGAAATAATTCATCAACATCTATTTGCTCACCTGTTCTTTCTATCTTTTTTCCATTTTTTTTTCACTCTATCTCTCCTTCTGCCAGGTGGGGCCAGCAGGCAGCCAGTTTGGCATCCTTGCATGTCTGTTTGTGGAGCTTTTTCAGAGTTGGCAGATCCTGGAACGGCCGTGGAGAGCCTTTGCCAAGCTGCTGGCCATCGCTGTCTTCCTCTTCTCTTTCGGCCTGCTGCCATGGATTGACAACTTTGCTCACGTCTGTGGCTTTGTATCCGGATTCTTCCTCTCTTTCGCCTTCCTGCCGTACATCAGGTGGGTGAGGCAAAGTCTTCTGCTTTTCTTGGGTGCACTGAGATTATGCTGAGATATTTGTCTCAGGTTGTATTTGCGCCCTCTTCATCATGAGACTGTTGTTGTTAAATATTATTAGGGGTCATGAAAAAAATGCCCAACTCAACTGTGTTAAATGAAAAATTACAATATACGTTTGTTTGTTTTTTTGCAGCTTTGGGCGTTCTGACATGTACCGGAAGCGAGTCCAGATCTGTGTCTTCCTGCTGGTGTTTGTGGGTCTGTTCTCAGCTCTGGCCGTCCTCTTCTATGTCTACCCTGTGAAGTGTGACTGGTGCGAGTACCTCACCTGCATCCCCATCACTGACAAGTTCTGTGAGAAGTACGACCTGAACGCCCATCTCCACTGAGCACCGGCCTCTGAACAATTTGACTGCTCTGCAGTAGCCGCACCGCCGTTCCATTTCTAACTGTAGGATGTTAATGAAGCTGAAAATTGCCTTCAGATGTGGGAAAAGAACAAATGGAGCTTGTTTCTCCAGGAATAACAACTAATATTCCAGTACAACACAGTGACTCAGACTGAAAGTGAATACCAGACATCGGTTGTATCATCTGGATGGGTACGACTGAAAAAAAAGCTGTAATGCATGAAAATCTTGGACGTGGCTCAACTCTACATCTTAGTGCATGGGAATTAAACTAATAATGGAAAGCTGTTTGAAAAGAATTAGTGAATCATTTTTGTGGTAGTTTGATCTCTAGCTGGTCTACTGAATTATCAGTCACTTTGACAGTGATTAAACAGCCAGAGTGGGCTTCAGTAGGCCGATTTTTTGCCAAACAAGTCATCGCCTCACTCCTCTGGGAAAACTGACTAAACAGCACCACTTAGTGGCCAAAGAGGAACATTACAACCTCACATGGCTGCACTATGGGAGGGGGGATGTTTTGTACTTTTTTATACTGACATTGAGCAATGTGCTAAGAGTTTTATCCACAAACTGGATGTCCTTAGAGTTAACACTTTCTAGAAAAGGAGACTGTAAAATGCCTGACTGTGCCTTATTGACACACACACTCACACACACAACTTGTCAAACACAAGATGTCAAACGGTGCCATGTATCAGTTTGAGTTTGTTTCTGGAACCATCCAAGGTGGAGGTCACACAGTTATGGATCTTGCTTCTTTCAATTCTATAGGAGCTGCATTTCACAAGATAAAACTGAGCAAACTGTCAAAATCACATAAAGCAAACTTTGATTTCATTGTTGAAAAATCTCTCGGGTGACTGAATTGTTAAAATAACAGTTCACCCAAAATACAAAAAAGATATTGTCCCATTTACCCCCGTGTAGTATACTGTATCCAAATAATTTCTTTGTGACTTGTTGACATTTCCATCCCCAAGTTGAGGGCAGATAGATACATTTTACTGGTATTCTTTGGCAGGAAATAGTTCTCAAATAAACTCTTTGCCCCTAAGGCCTGTGGATTATGTTGAGCATCTGTGTCATTGTTTTTGGAAAAAACTACTCCTGGTGAGTTTTTCACATGTAAATTTTTGGTTTTAGCTCCACAAACGAATACCCGTCCAGCCCCATTGTTTTGAGGTGAAGGGAGATAGACTGGAAACCTGTAAAAGTAACTGGCTGGATAGATTTCACAAGGGGTAAATGGCAGCCTGTCTTTTTTTGTATTTTAGGTGAACTGCTCCTTTGACCTCAACCTTTCCTTGGTTCCCACCACAGCCTATAATGCACTTTCTCACAGATGGGGTATTTTGTTTGTTCGTTGTTTTTTTCTTTCTACCCGGTGTTACATCTGTAAAGAGAACACTTGTATGTTAACCTGTTGCATCATGTAGAGATGATACTGTGGTGAACTGCATCTTTGTTCTACTGTATATGGTGGCGTTTTAGCTACCTGACCATAAACACCAACATGGAACAAGCCTCGTCCATTCCTATATGCCTGTGTGCTTCTTGTTTACACATTGCATACAAGATATTTTCCAAATATTGCTGGTTATTACCCTGCTGATTAGTGTTTTTTAAGTACTTTGCACGTACTGATTGCACCACTGGAGTCTGAGAAACTCTTACCAGATTCCTGCTGATGGCAGAATGTGGAAACAGTGAACAGCTTTCACTACTAGGTCACAGTTTGATGTCAGCCTGTCTGGATGTCATACAGGAATCTGTTAAAGCCTCTGTGCTCCTGGTGAGGTTTGATTGAAACTGCTGAAGCATGTTGTTAAAAAAAAAAAAAAAAAAAAAAAAAAAAAAAAAAAAGCCTTGTATCCCACTTTTTACAGCAGCTCTCATTTCTTTGTTGAGCAACTTGACTTTATGTGACTGTTGTGGCCAAACCTTTGACAAGCCATCGTTTCTGCTCCTTTGTGATCGTGTTATGCTACCTGAATCTTCAATGCAAAGAAAGAGAGAGAGAACAGGGTAAGTTGTGTGTTTGTGTGTGTGTGTGTACACATATTTCTTTTTTGTGTTTTATTAACTGAAAACTGCTGAAAGGCTTTGGCAGGTTCCCAGCATCTGATCTGGAAAGCACAGGAGGCCACTTGTTTCTTTGAATGGCCACTAGATGGCAAACCGAGGCCAATAAGCAGCATTTTATATATGGTAAAACTTCACTTGAACTGCTGCTTATGGCAGGAGGCTTGAATTACTGCCGTGTTGCCATGTTGTTCCTCACAATTTGAATGTCATTAATTCAAGCAGAAGGTTTATTACCATGCAGGACTCTTACTGGTGCCCCTAATGCTCCCTGTCTGTTGTATCACTGGGTTTACCCATTCTGTTGCTTCCCTCCCCCTTCTCCTTAAGTGCACACACACAAATACACAAGCCCGCACACAAAAGCATGCACACACACCCACGTACTCGATAGCCCTGGCATTCATTAAGTCTTGTCGGTAATTGAGTCTAAATAAGTGTGTACTCTCTCATGTTAGAGAGGCATTTGGAGTGGCTGAGCAGCACAAGCACAGAAAACACTGCTCTGCAGATGAAAGACAACTGTATATTTACGATTTTCCATATTGCATCCTTTTTGAGGTGCTGTTGATCCCAGATGTACAAAATAAACTTTTCAAATACTTACAGGGAGGTCAGAGGCAGGGTGTCAAATTCCTAGACTTTTCCATGACTTTTCTATTGAATTTCAGTGACTCATATAAACGTAATTTTTTTCTTCAAACATTTTATACACACTCCAGACTCAGAAGTCTCATTAAAGTTTATTATTTTGTTTAGCTCTGCAGGGGAAGTTCGCATGGTATCAGGTGTTATTGGGTATGAGTTTCACACCAGTGTTGCACCTGAACACTCTCCTACTGCATGTTGGATGTTGAAGTCGGAGAAATGCGGATTCTCGATGCAACACAAACTGCCCGACTTGTGACATCATCACTCTTTGTGTCACGGGTGAACAACGTAAATTTCATATAATATAGTCAAAAATGAACAACAAGAGACATGGATATTCCTTGGTAACTAGAGTACTATGACAGTCAATGTCCCATGACATTTACATTATAACCCCTGAAATCGCCAAACATGAGGCTATCTTTAATTTCATAGAGATCATTAACATTGGACTTTTGCCCCATTCATTTAGTGTTATTGTATATGCAAACCACTTAGATGGCCTAGATGCGATGTGTGGGAAACTCGTATGTCCAACAAATCCAACAGCACATGAATTATCCCAAACTAATTGGGAAGGTAAAACACCTCACTTCATGCACCAAATAAATTAGAACAGCAAATGCAAGAGCCCCCAAGTGCTGCATACAGGCCGACTGACTGCTGTGATATGTCAGCTGGTCACAGAGAAATGGAATAATGGACATTTTTTAATATGGAGACTCCACAACAGCATTACTTTAAAGTTACTTGTATGATGACTAAAGGCACATGCACATGTTGCACGCACTGACTGATCTTATATTCTTTGGTATTCTCTGTGCGAAGGCCGGAAGAACAGCTGATAGAGGCAGCATCCAAAGCCATTAACCCCCCCTCCACCTCCACCTCCACCCCTCCCCCTCCCCTCAGCAGACCCCACATAGGAAATTAGCTCTCCTCCCTCTCCCACTCCCCCATCACCTCCTCCAGCCCAACTCTTCCCCTCTCTCGCTGCTCTCCGTCTTTCCTCCCCCTCCTCCTCCACCTCCCTTCATCTTCCTCGCTCTTCCTCCTCACTCCGTCCATTTCCATCTCTCACTCATCATTTGCTCCCTGCACCCCCTCCGACCCCCTCCCCCACCCCCTCTACCTCTCTCTCTCTCTCTCTCTCTCCAGCGCAGCTCCTATAGAGATGGTAATGTGACATGAAGAGGACGGTATTGCCGACCCATTGATCAGCATCAAACGAGACACACTCAGATACACTTCCCCTCCCCTCCCCGTCCACTCTCTCCTCGCCTCATCTCATCTTTTAATGGGCGGATGTTTCGGCTGAAAATTCTGCTACGGTTTTCCACATCGATGCCAGATACTTTCCACGAACAGACCCTAAAACAGAGAAAGGAAAGACACCTAGAGATAGATAGATAGATAGATAGATAGATAGATAGATAGATAGATAGATAGATAGATAGATAGATAGATAGACAGATAGGTGCTGTTGGGTTTGCGTAGAAAGGCGACCCTGAAATGGGACCCTGACAGCTGGACAACAGGTGGCTACTGACAGACCCTCTCTCTCTTCATTGTGCCTGGAACAACCTGGAGGCACACATACACACACACACACACACACACACACACAGGCACCACAGCACTCCTCCCCCTCTAGGCCCTCCTTCACCTGATGGCCTGGGTGCTGCAGTGGGTCTGAGGAGTGTGTCTGCCTGTGTGTGTGTGTGTGTGTGTGTGTTTGTGTGTGTGTGAGAGAGAGTAGGGTGGGGGTGGGGTGAGTGGTGCGGGGTATGGGGGGGTGGGCATGAACTAGGCCTACCAAGCACCTGTCTGATGATCCCACCTACGACATGGCTGATAGAGAGTAATGTTATAGGTCTGCCTGAAACCACATGGTCCTATATACCACCTGGACTGGCACTGAAACCCCCATCTGCATCTGTGTGTGTGTGTGTGTGTGTGTGTGTGTGTGTGTGTGTGTGCATGTGTGTGTGTTGTTCTTTCATTCATTCTTTGCTAAAATAAGCTGTAGTACTGTTGGACACTTAAATGACATCGACAACTTGCCTGAAAAACTCAATTTCACTATTGTTAGGTTAGCTGGAAAACTACACCTTTGTGAGTTTTCTGACAGTTTTAAAAGGCTTCCATAAATCCAAGGGCTTTCGAAATTTCTCAAGGCATAGAGAAGCATGTAATCCTTTGACTGAAGTTGAAATTGTAAAATCAAGAAAAGTGATGCTGAAGTTTAAACACAGCAGCAATGATTTGCTATGTGCCTGCTGTATTCTGCAAGATGTCACAGCAGTTCTTTTTAATTTCCTTGAATCTGGAGTCCAAACTCATCCCATTCAAAAACCTTAGCTGAAATTGAACTTGAAATCATTTTTTTTTTTTTTTTTTTTTTGATTGACTCATGTCTAAGTGTTCAGTGTAAATTCAAGGAGGAAGCCATACAGCACGCGGCCTAAGGTTTTGACTGAGGTCACATTCAGTCAGTTCATCAATTAGTCAAACTTTATTGGCATAGCACAATTTGCACTTAAGTTAAACACCATAAAATACAAAGAGAAATGATGACTGGTTAGAGTACAATAAATTTAAGGAATAAAATTAAAACAAATAAAAATGATTGGGTTAGAAAAGAAAAATAAAAAAAAAATGTGAACAATGGAAATCACCATTAAAATACTGCCACCAAATCAAAGCCAGGCTAAAAATGTAAATTTATGATAAACTCTTTCACTCATTTAGATGTGCTGTCTAGACTTTAGGTCCATTTAAGTGCAAATAAATTGCAAGATTATTTTAAGGCTGTTTGAGTTTGGTTTGAGCGTCTTACCTTTCAACTGGAGCCAATGCAGCTGATGGACCATTAAATTATAGATACTATATAGTAAATAATGTTTATTGGTAATTGTTTGATTGAGCTACAAGGCCATATTGCTGTCCACTGATCAACAAGGAATTTGTTCAGTGCAAAACAAAGGTTGCCCAGGTTGCTCTGATTCTCTGGAGACGCTTTGTGGACACAAGGAAAGCCAGGGGAAAAAGTCTGGTTCTATACTTCCTGACTACTCCCTACAGTACACACACACACACACACACACACTTCTCTGTCATCTCCAGAGGCCAGTCCAGTCCTTCCTTGCCATGTGTCCTCCAGCCGTCCTGAAGTCCTGCTCTTATCCTCCACTCAGTGACTCCCGGTCACTAATTACACACACACACACACACACACACACACACGCACACGTACATACAGGTGCACCTACACACACACACCTCATTAGCGATCATTCTAATAATGCTTTCCCTGAATGCCCTCTCAGATGGTTAGCAATTCTCTCTCTCTCTCTCTCTCTCTCTCTCTCTCTCTCTCTCTCTCTCTCTCTCCCTCTCTCTCTCCCTTTCCTCCTATTAGTGTACTCGACCCCCCTGTGTGTGTTGCGTCTCACCGGATTCATTTTCATGCAATTGCTATCCGATATTCACACAGCACACATGGGACCCAGAGAGAGGAGAGGAGAGGAGAGGAGAGAAGAGGAGATGAGAAGAGAGGAGAGAAGCAGAAATATGAAGTTGAAAAAAACAAAAAACAAAACAGGAACGCAGATGAGAAAAGCAGAAACAAAAAGACTTATAAATTGAAACATCACATATGATGCCACCTTATCAATTGTGATACACTGAATTTCAAAAGCCAAGACAATTATGGCACCAAAATGAGAGCTGAGACAACAGGAACGTGTGTGCATCACACCGCTTTTGGAAGCAGATGTCACCTGCTCATGTCTCTATTTACATGTTTTGAAAGTCACTAAAGTCTGTTTCTAGACATTTATGGTTTGCCATCAACTCCTGGATTTTATTACAACGCAATTTAAATACAACTCTGATTTGTCTCAAATGATAATGCATGCTGGACATGGTACCTGTTTTGTCTGTGCAGCCCTCATGGTGCTCAAAGGGATATGGATATGAATTTCATGAGAATGGACCACAAACAGCACTAATCTTAAAACATTACAGGTTTATGCTCACATCACACGGACTAATCCAGGAGTGATTCTCCTCTTGAACACTGGATGATCTCAAGTTATGGTAGATTGTGTCTGAGGCCTGCTTAACAGTATATATTCTCCTATTGCAGGTACCTATGTCATTCAGTGAAATCATGTCCTGAATACAGTTCTGAGATTAGTTTAAAATACTTTCTGGAGCTGTTTACTGTGCCAGGACATCATATCAAGAGCATTTGTGCCCATTAGTGTTGATGTAGAACTTTGCCCCCTCCTGCATGTGGGAAGGAAAGGACTCAAGAGGAACACAATGAGCACAATCCGTCCATCTTCCAGCACTGTACATGGTCATTAAACCTGTCGCTGGAATGCAGATCTCCCACATTGCAGTTCTCCTGCCCCCCCTCACCTCCACCCCTCCCACCGCCCTCCCATGTTTGTTTCATGCCGTTCCAATCGGTTGGCGATGGGTCAATAGCGAAGTGTCGCTGTGAGGAAGGCACCATTGTGTCCGGTGTAAGACAAGCAGGTCTAATCGCTGCACAGGGCAAGTCTGAGCCTGCCTGGGCCGAGGAGCGGCTGCTGGCTGATTGTAGTCAGTTGACACGGTGCGACAGGCCGTCATGACTCAGCACGCGGGGACGAAAGGCGCATGCACACGCTAAGGTTGCAATTGCACAGTTTCTTTTGTCTGAACCAAAGTGGAAAAGTCTCGTTTGTTCCACTGTATTTTGCTTGTTTTAGGTAGAGGTGTGCCATACTGCAAAATCTGATTTTACTACATAAATACAGAGCCAATATCCTGATACCGCTACCGCTTTACCAATATTTTTTTTCTTTTAAAAGGAGTTATGTACTTTCATTTATGGAAGAGCGGTGTGTCATGATTTACGAGGTGAATGCATCATCGATAAGCTAAATCTGAATACATTTTCAGGAATACTAAATGATTTCTGATTTTTTTTTCTACCCGCTGTTATCTACCTAACCCCATGCTGGACAGTTTCTTTAAAGGCAAATAACATAATGACTAAGATATTAATTACACAACATAGTCTACCTGGATACTCCTTGCCTCTCTGAAAATGGCATTGATTCCATTGTACTGGAATCGATCTGGTATCAATGCCCGCATGGGATCCATAGTATTGACATTTGGATTGATCCACCCTCCCCTAGTCTTAGGGTTCATACTGCCCAACTACAAGCAAACCAGAGCTTGTAAACAACAACAAACAAGTCAGTGGGACTAGTTTTTTTTTTTTTTTTTTTTTTTTTGAAGGTTTGTTAATCCCACCAGGTTAGCAATTTTGGCGACAGGGGAGTCAATACAAATTCGACTTCAGTTCCTGTAACTTTAGCTAAGCATGATGGACTCGTCTGCACTGTTTCCCTAATTTCCCTTCTCTGGTGTTTGTACCAGGTAAGCACATTATGAAGAAATAGCCGAATAAAAGCATCAGTATAGACTGATCATGAGCAGCTGCTGGGTCTCAGATGTCGACATCACCCATAAAACCTTGCATTTTGGTGTTGTGTCTTCTCGTGTCCACTACCAACCAAGTGACCCAACGTTTGCTTGGAAGAGGACAGAGACATGTTTTCAGGTGTGTTGGTGCAGTTATTTGGTGCAACCCCATTCAAATGACATTGTTCTCACCTGGTCAAACGAAGAAAACCAAAGGAGTAAACACTCCAAACCAAGCCAATAAGAGATGCCCTGTAACACACCCATTCCTTTAACACACAGAAATATGCACACACACAAACACACATGCATCCTTTTGGCCCGTACTGAATTAAATTAGCTACAAATTGCATGGAACACCAAGTCTCACAGCAGGGCAGGGTGTTCCACTTCTTCCCCCGTAGCCGAGGGACATTTCATCAGCATTTTCCATAACAAGAAAACCATGAAATAGGATCGGATTCTGATGCCCCTGCCTTCCAAAATAAGATATGTTGGGCATGATTAGCTGTATAACGTAAATATGCAAAGGGGGTAAGCATTCATCTAAAACTGTTTGTCTGCTGATCGCAATGCAAATCAACCTCAGCTGAGATCTGATTTCAGTTCTCCAAAAATGACTTTACATTCCACCTCCCTCCCTCCTCATCTTCCTCCTCCATTATCCCTCCAGAGAAATAAATCATAGCCTCCCCCATTCCGGAAACAGCCCGGCGATCAAATCAACGCCACATGAATATTTTTGGAGGGTGCTGTGCTCCATAAGACAAGCACAGACTTATCATACACTATCATCAGGGCTATCTCCATAATCTTCGAAACTTCGTGTAAACTGCAATTTCGCCCTGCACTTTGCATTCATGGAAGTTGGCATGTTGGAAATTTCCGATGATGGCGGGGTGAGAGTATTGATTGGTCTCCTCCTTCTCCTCCTTTTGCCAAAAAGCCACAATTCGCCTAAAGTTTAAAATTGATTTTGAACTTTGACAATCAACTAATCATCCGCTGATAACCGAGAGGAACTGGTCTCAAGTGTCTGTAATTTAACTGCGGATGTAGAAAGTTTGAATGACAAGAATAGTCTTGGTGATGGTGTTTACTGGGTGAAACCAATGGAAAATTCCACAAGTGACCCCCTTGCCTCCAATGCATCACTAATACTGCAATAGCCTGTCAATGGGTTTAGATGGATCAAGGCTAAATCAACAGTGTACCTTTTCCTCATCTGACCTCCACTGTGGTTTGTTGCTTTATTGTGTTTTTATAGGTTTACTGTCCATGCCTGTGTGTGGTGGACAGGCAGTACACACACACACGCCCACACACACAGTCTGCTTCATGACCTGCACCTTGTCAGCTGGTTTATCTTAAACTCTCCAATCTGTTTACTATTGGTCACCTGCGTCAATAACGGTTGGATGCAGCTCTTCCTCCAGATAAGCCCGCCCTCCATTTTCCTCGCATTGTTTCCTCATCTCTCGTTCTGCTCACTGGAGCGATTAAGAACAGATTTTGTAACAGAAAATGCCAATAAGCGTGGCTGTATCGTGTATCACAGCTCTTGTGTGAGGGCTGCGTGTGTGTTTGTCTTCATAAGAATGATGGGTGAATATCCTCCTGCCCCACTTGGCCCCATGATTGGCCATCATCTTTCATTTCTGACAGGTTTTGTGGCATCAATGGGGCAAGTTGAGGCTTGCACAGCCAGCCCTCCCAAGGTCTGAGGCATGCACACACACACAGACACACACACACACACACACACACACACACACCACCTCCTAAGGACACACACATACATGCTTTCCCAACCTCTCCTCCAATCACACTGAGATCCTGTGAATGTCCAACGACTAAATTACAGCAAGCATGATTTCAGAGAGAACCCGGCTCTTCAGACGAGGCCAATCATTTATGGCTGCCGCTAAAGAGGCTGTAGAAGACCAGTCTGACCTCCAGCCTCACCAAAAGGAGGAAGCATCATTTATAGACATGAAAAAGATGAGGGAAAACAGTGTGGGGGTATCGGTACAATGAGGACTCGCCTCCAAATTCTGGAGACTGTTTGCTCAGCCACTCATTCTAGTGCAAACAGATGTTGGCAAGGATACTCCGACTGCTCATGTAACTGCATTTCATCTCTTGTGAAACTGCGTTTTCTATATTTGCACAGTATAAAGATGGTGCAAAAATTGTAAACAAGCTCCGAAATGAATACTCAAAAGGATGTGAATTTTCTTGTTTAGCATTAGTGCTATCATCACCATCCAATAAGATTAGAGAGTTTGTAAAAGAAGAAAAAATACTGTAATAAAATGGAGTTTTATGGTCTACATATTCTTCAGTAATATTTTCCAGCGGTGCCGGGTGGGCTTTAGCTCCACTTGTAGCGTAACAATATTATCTGGACTCTTTAAGAGCAACCAGCTGTCTCGCAAAATGAAAATATCTCATTTGTTGG
Source organism: Myripristis murdjan (assembly GCF_902150065.1). Lineage (NCBI taxonomy): Eukaryota > Metazoa > Chordata > Actinopteri > Holocentriformes > Holocentridae > Myripristis > Myripristis murdjan. Next base: position 14,403,933 of record NC_043998.1, read on the forward strand.
AACTGAAACAGCTACGACTCTTGTTAGCGCTGTAACATGAGGCTAGGAAGGGTTTTCACTTTCTAAAACCTTACACTTTGGAGGCTTGAGGTAGTAAATTTGATGTGAGAAAGTTCATGATTGACAGCTCCATCTGTCATATTGAAGTGCTTTGATAGCCCTTGCCTCTTCTGATATAAAGGTAGATTCATATCCAGGACCTGCACAAAATGCTGTGCTAGTTCTGTCCTGAATAAAAACTGAGGTGGAGTTCTGATTGGATCACCCCCACTATCAGCTGAGGCCTATCAGCTGAAATTGCTGATAGGCCTCTCTCTGCATGCAGAGGACTTCAATTTGTCAGTTTCATGATGTTTTCTACACCCAGTGATGGCAATAAAAATGTTTTAAGGAGAAATTAGTTTCCTGTCCCTTGATATGTGCTCGAGATGCTGTCTGAGGGTTTGACCAAGGTGGAAAAAAACCTGACGAAGCGTGACAGTGAGAAATAACAAGTTGTTAGACAGCTATTCTGGTCGCTCTTGAAACAATCTGGTCATACACCATTTCCTTTATTCCAGCCCTCAAGTTAAAGGCGGTACAATTTGTTCTCAACAACTTCCCTGTCCATTCAAACACTGTCGCTCTTTCCCGTTGGGTACATAAAACTAATAAAACCCCCTTTTTAACCCCGACAAAACCAAGTACGTAAACCCAATAGCTCTGCCATCCTGTCCCCTTCCCTGTTGGTGCAGCCGGCAGACACAACAAGTGTGGTTTTGGGTGTTTACAGGGGGGCCTAGCCAGTGCTGCCAGACCAATACAGGCTCTTTATGGCCCAGGGTGGGTGCAGCAATGAATGGACCCTGCCAGTAGCCAGCGGTGGTTGGGGCTATACATGGGAGAGGGCCTCGGCAGGCAGCCATTGTTATGGTAAACTGGGGCTTGAATGGAAGAGGATGAGCAGGACACACACATAAAACAGAGGGAAACATGAGGAGGGAACGGAGAGGAGACAAACGCCCGACCACCTCAGAGATGGTACACATGTAGGCCAGCAGGAAGACATATGCACGGATATACATGCATGCACAGCAGGGGTGTAACGATTCATTCACAGCATTGATGCATCAGTTGGAAACGCTGCCATGTCAACCTCATCAATCTGCTAAAAGTAAAAATAGAATGAATTGCTCTGACTCCGACCTGAATCAATATTAGTCATTAATGATTCTTGGAAAAGCAACAACTACTGTGTCATCAAGCAGATTACTCTGCATTGCAACGTGTCTGTTCTTCTCTTTTAGTTGTTAGAATAAAATGAATTGAAAAAAAAAAAAAATTGTCAACGAATCATCTCATCAAATTTTCCATGAGTGAATCACGAATGGAACTGAATCTTTGTTGAACCAGAGATTCACACCAAGGAGCATTAATCTTAACCCTTATCGTGATTAAAACCCTCTCTTTAACCAGCACAAGCGAATTGAAATCCTAAACCCAAGTAGAATCCAAAGCTGTTCAATCTTGAAAAATGAGGATCAACCGAAGGGACTCCGCTTTGGCAAAATATCGCCACTCCAAAGGTCTTACGCAAACAAATTTATGCGCAGCCATAAATGGACAAACAAAATCCCATCCCAACACGTACCCATCTGACCTTTGACATTTCATTCATGTAGATGTCTGTTTATTTGTAGGGCAGAAAGGTGTTACATCATTTCATGAAAGGAAGGAGTGATTCTTACTGGAGAGTGAATAAATACGTTCCTGCGGCCCTGTATGTTCTGTCAGTGTAATTATTTATAAACCATTTTCAAAAACCATTTCAGATACTGAATGTGTCAGATCAGATTATGCATTCTTGTTAATGCACCAGACATGGACATTGTGGACATTATTCTTCTGTTTATGCTGAGGGAAAATTGAGAATTGTGGATACATGGATCTGTCTGCAGTTTGGAAAAAAACAAAACAAATTATGCTGAGGGAACACTGCTGGGAATCCATCTGTAACTATCAGTAGGAACTCTACCTCGTCATGTGAGTTGCTCACTTTTGTTTTTGTCACCCTGCTTTGTCTTCCCCACAGTTTTTGACATTCATAGGACATTTTTAACTGCACGTTTACTTGCATTTTCCGGGATGTCGACAAGCTGCTCCACTCACTCCTCAGCTTCGTTGTCTCATGTAGCAGGGATTTGTGTGGTTTTGCATTCTGGAAAATACATTGACATCATTGAAAATGCTTCTATATAAATGCAGATACATTTCATTTTCATGAAAACTGGATAAAAAAGATGTTTTTTCAAACATATGCTAACTAGCTGCCAATAGCTAGACATAAAATTCATCTGGTGTACCAGTGGTGAAATGAACAGCACAGAACAGAAATTAAACATGATTATTCAGTTCTGCTGAATTGTTTTTGAAAAAGAAGCCGCTCGGGCAGCCCGGTAGCTCACCTGCTAAGAGCCACTTGTCGAGGCTGAGGCTTACCGCAGCAGCCTGGGTTTGAATCCGAGCCCACGCCATCCCCTGCTTTTCCTTTTACTGTGACTATCAAATAAAGCAGAAAGGCCAAAAGAACAGTCTTTAAAAAAAAAAAGAAAAAGAGGCAACGTTTCACAGCCAGTGTTGCCCAAGCACCGAGGACCTCCAATATGGCTGCCAGAGGGTGCATTACTTCACACAAAAGGCCTCTATTTATTATTTCTGGTTATTTGAACATGTAAAAAGCAAAACTTATTTCTTGCAGGTTTAAAATTCAGCTGACATTTGGATGGAAACAGATAATGAGAGTGCAGCCAGCTGCCTGCTGGGGCCACAGAGGGCAGAGAAAGGGTTAAAAGGCTCCGGCTGCCTGATAATCCTCAACCGTTAAAAGCTCTCCAGAAAGACGTGACGTGTGTGAGGTAATCAGTAAAAGACTCAAGTGTGCCAGAGTGTGTATACACACACACACACACACACACACACACACACACACACACACACACATGCAGAAGCACCTACGCCACTGAAAGGGCAAAGAGGGAGGGAAAAGGCTGACGAGAGGAGGGAAGAAAAAGAGAATAAACACTCCTTCTCCCTCCCTCTCTCGCTCTCTTTCTCTTTATCTCTTTTTGGCTCTTTTCTTGCTTGCCCCTGTTTTCCCTCCTCGTTTCTCTCCCTCCCTGTTGTGTCAATACAATGTGACAGTAATTTTCACTAGTGTCCGCTCTCAATAAGGCAAACACTGTAAGGTTTGCGTGCAGGCACACACACACACACACACACACAGAGTCAGATCCACGGATGGTTGACATGACCTTTCTCTTTTCTTTTCATTCTTGTGTTCCCTTTTCTCTCATCCTCCTTGTATGTCTTTGTTTGCTGTCATCTTTGTCTCTGTGGGCAGTCAGGGCCTCGACCAGACCACCTTGTGAGACGCAAGGCGATGTCTCTCTGTACGTCTCATCTCCAAGGAAGCTTCCTATCACCTTGTTCCCTAGTTAGGAACACTCTGCAATGGAAACCTATTTTGTCCAAAAGTTGACATGAATTTAGACAAACAAACAAACAAGGAAACATCACATGGCTAGTATAGAATTCCACACTGCCCAGTCTTGCTGTTTTCTATTGTAATAATGCCTCTTGTAATGTAACTTTATCTCTTTATCCACTTTCCAGCGAGCTAGCTCATGTTGAGTGAGCTATGCCATGTTCATGTCATATGGCATGGTAAATAAATATCATCCTCTGACTTGTAAACAGTTTTCAAGTCAACGTCCAACTGGCAATTAGGAATCTTTGTGTTTTTCTGAAATATATCTGACATGCTTGTCACTCACCTGACTAACTTGCATGATGATAAACTGTCATTCCAAACTCGCTTTTGAGCAACCATTAAAATAACTGGATAAAAGGCTTTTTGTCTCACTGTGCGGTTGTAGGATAGTCTATGCAGCTAATAACCCATTTTATCTTTATTTAAGTTCACCAAAGCCAGGGAGCAAACCAGGATGTGTCCTATTCTTTTTAATGCGATGAGACAGTCGTCAAATGCTATATTTACTGCAAATGATGCCTAACTAGGAAGCTTCCTTTCAAATAAGACAGACCCAGTGTGTCTCTGTCAGTCTCTCTCTCTCTCTCACTCTTACACGATGGTTTTACAAGCGCCAGTGTAATACGTTTTTCTACACCACACATTTTCACTCACAAATCATCATCACCCTCATTCTTCCTGGCTTGGACAGTAAAATCGCTCTCTGGCCAATGATCTTCAAATGCCCTCTGTGTCACAGCTTCTAGCATTCAATATTTGGCATTTAGATGCTTAATTGACTGTCACTGATAATGGGATTGTGTTCATTCAACCAGGGTGTTACCAGGGGTGGCACAAAGACTGTGAAACTGATAGGGAGTGGGGGTAGACAGATGGAGGGAGGCTCACAGACATTTACTCCCTTTTCTAGCTGATAAATATTTTCAATCCAATGAGGCTTTAACACATATTTCATATTTTGTATTTGGGTGAGAAGTCAAGACTGCGGGTAATATTTGTAAGTAAATCTGTACATGTAAGTAATTAATGTTCTTTATGTTTAGCACTGACATTGTCAACAGCATGTTTTATGTAACCCTGACTTTACTCACCCAATTCAGCTGTTATCACGTCATTGAATGGACATTATTAGTCGTAATCACCCCCACAGGTTTGGCTTAGTAGGTCCCTGCTGCAGCCTGTGTGGGTCAGAAGGCTGTTATCATCTATTCCTATCATCAGTCCATCCTAACCAGTCCAAGCTGCAAAGTACAAAGACGGACAAAGTTAGTTGTGTTGGGAAGTGGTGGATGGGACAATCACATGGACTTTCCTGTGGGACGTTTCCTAACCTTAACCATGACCTTTTCCCAACCCGCACCAACCAGTCAAAGCAGCTGCTCCATTACTTACAGGTTCCTCTGTTTTTGTGTTTTTATTTCCCCCAGCCGAATCCTATTACCTTTACCTCTGCCATTAAGCTAATTTTGAAGTTTCCTCTTATAGTTCTTTTTTGCGCAAGAGTGAATTGCTGATATTATTTTCAAAAATGGCTTGCCATCATCCAAACAGCATGGCTGCAGTATTAAATGGAAACCAATCAGCCTCCGGCATGGGCTTTAACTTTATTTTTGCACAGTTTCTCCATGTCACCTCAGTTGTTTTTCACTGAAAAATGAGTAGGCTTTACGGTAGTGCCTGAAAGTTTGTGAACATTTAGAATTTTCTCTCTTTCTGCATAAATATGACATAAAACATAATCAGATTTCCTAGTCCTAAAAAAACAAGATTAAGGGAAGTCCTAAAAATCCTAAACCTAGATAAGGGGAACCAAATTAAACAAATGACACAAAAACATTAAAACTACTACTACTACTACTCTGTTAGCTCATACATACGTAGTTCGCATACTTTTGCTTCATACAAATATGTAAACCTGGATGATTTTCCTCAATAAATAAACGAATAAGTTTAATGTTTTTGTGTCATTTGTTTAAGTCAGTTCCCATTATCCGCAGCAGAACCTCCATGCCCACTGCAGTTTGCGGGTGTTTGGCCTCTTCCCCAGAGGAGTCTCCGAGGAATATAGATGTTAACTGGCATTGTTTGGGGTCTCAGCTCTGAGCTGAGGGTGGTTTTTAATAGCTCATGATTACTCCAGAGAGTGGAACCCATAATTACAACCACAAATGAATTCACGCCCCTCACCCCCATGATGTGCTCTGAACCTAATCATAGGGACACACAGAAGGCAGAGTAGGTGTAGTGGAGGAATGGAAGCCCTGAAAAAAAGTGTTTTCCCGCTTTTGTTCACTGATGGGAACATGAAATTTGCAGCATTTAACCAGGTACATTTACTGTTGAAACAGAAAGACTTACTCGCTGTCTTGTCTGATGCACAGATCATGCAAGTTGATTCATGGTTAAGTGGTGAGGAAGGTACCAATGCGCGTGTACACCAACACACACACACACACACACGCGGTCACCCATGTACTAGATTGACACTGCCGAACAATCAAGCCAAGTTAGCATTCTACCCACACACCTCTTACGCTCACCCCATGCCAACCACACATACACACACAAGCACACAAACATGCAATGGCCAGACTACATGCTCAAAGTGGTGGTGCAGACAAACAGAGGACTGCCAGGGAGAGGCGGCATTAAGCGTACGTCTGCCCGCATCAGCCAGCCCTCAATAGAGATTGGCCAGGAACGCGTGAACTGGCACTGCAGGGGCAAAATGGTAAAATAGGACTTCTCTTCTTAAGAGAGACTCTGCCTGATTCCAAAGTCTGACACAGAAAACGCTGGAGTATGAAAAACAATCGTGCGCTTTGCCAAACCTTTCACTTGCACCGCATCTACATTTTACAAATAAGGTCTCAATCATGGGTATTGCACTTTAAATTTAAATTTCCTCCATTTTAAACTCACCAAATCAAAGATTGTCTTCTAAATAAATCTAAAGAAACTGAAATTAGGTGCTGTTCCAATGACTGACTTTTGAATTTTGACAAGTTTGTGAATTTACCTTTATAGGCAGCAGCTTAAATTGGAGTGTGCCTCAACAGCTATATACATCATATTTACATTTTACAGGCATTTTTGCTGATGGTCTTGTCTGTATAAACTGAAGTGCTATATCAAAATAAAGTTCAGGTCTTAGATCCCCAGGATGCTCACCTTAAGTTTTATTAACATTTTACATACTGCTCACAAAGTCTTTGAAACAGAAATGCTTGTTAATTGAAAGATTTTTTTCCCCCCAAAAAATGTCATAATAATCGTTTTCTTTTCTTATTTGCAGATCGTTTAAGTCTAATAATCATTCATTTTTTGAGCAAAGGTATTAAAATGACTCAGAACTCTGACAGTAACCCACTGGCATCAGTTGCTTTGAGAGGCAGATATCTAACAGGGGAGCGAAACTCTCCATTTCCTCTGATGAGACACGAGAAATGTTTCATCTTTCATTTTCCTCGTTGATATTTTCCCTAATGATGGTTTCCAGCCTCGGTGTTGGAGGCGCCCCAGCTGTCTCCTTTAGCTGAACAGTAAACAAGCCGAGAGCTCTCTGCAGCCCCAGACACAGATAGATGCTCTCTCAGCCACTAATTGACCATCGGCCAAAGGACAACCTCTCCCCTTCTGCTTCACCCCTCTCCCGTCTCTCTCTGATCCTTCCTTTGTGCCTCTCTCTCCTCCTCGCTGCCTTCTTCCTCGTCTCTGGGTCCACAGCGCATCCCTCTCTCTTTTGTCTTTCATCTGCTTTCTCTGGCCATGTCAATCTCTTCACCTCTGTCTCCCCTCTCTCTTTCCCCTCCCTCTGTCCAGTTCCCTCACTTTCTTTCATTTTATCTTCTTCTCTCTTTCGCCTTCCCTCTGTCTGCCAGAGCTGTCTGCAGCCTTGCATAATTAGCTGGACTGAGTTGCCGTGGGTCTGGTCCAGGTCTGGCTCTGGCTCAACCCGGGCTCATTACAGAGAATACGCCTGTCTCCCCTCCTCCTCCTCCTCTGTCTGTCCTCACTCTCAGGGTCTATATGGGGTGAATATGTTAATCCAAATGGTGAAAAGAGACAACCAAGTGCCTCTGGGATCAGAGACGGACAGACAAGCTACTTTAACACCACAACTAAAGTGCCCCAATTCTTATTTTTCTCTTATATATGACCACTCTGACATTGCCCAGTGTGAACATCAAAAATCTGCATGGAGCGACATTATTTCAGTTCAGATCTTGACCACATGAGCATGTGCGACAAAATCAAATTCTGAGGCATACCACCTACATGCCATAAGGCTCTGGTTCTGGTCCATCTCTCTATCTATGTGGTCTTTAATTATTCCACCGGGTTTGATAGCTGTGGTAGCTCTGGTAGAGACTTATTTTGAGTAGCACACCTCCACTGGGAGTGGGACTAGGACATAGTGGGCCAAACATGTTGATTTAGCAGTGAAATTGATGGTGAGGAGGTCATGAAGAAGCTCGACTGAGGAAAGGCTTTGGTCAAGTAAGCAGCATTGTCTTTATTTCACAAAAAACCTGCTAGAATTGCTTGCAATTCAGCAGACATTCAGAGCATCTTTACTGACAGTTCAGTTGTGTTTGGCAGAATCACACAGGTATTTTTCTAGTGATGGGTCATGATGATCTCAGGATTAAAAAAATACTACAAAGCATTGGGCTCAGGCCAGTGACAGGCTGGAGCTCTGGTCAGGGCTTTGGTTTCTCTAGCTCTAGCTCACAGCAGCTTTTCTGAGCCAGCATTTAGCATAGAGGACAACAAGACATAACAATGCAAAGGATGTGAAATAGACAAATTGTTGTATCTAATTCGGTGTTGGGAAAAACAATACTGAAAAACAGTCATACAGTTGAAATAAGCAGGAGAAATGTTGGTATTCACTGTAACCCTGTTTTATGTGATGTGACCATTGTTACTGTTATTGTTAAAAAAAAAAAAAAGAAAGATAAAAGATATGTGTAGGTTCACAGTATTGATCATGCAGGCCTGCAGTGTGAATGTAGCCACAGAAATGAAATGTAGATACACAAATAGATAACTTTTTTTTTTTTTTTTTTGGTCAAGGATAAATCTTGCGTTCAGACAAAGCGTCTAACCGAGCATGTAGAGCTTTGATACAGACTGAGAAACTACAACTTTGTCTTTTTCACTGTGTCACGGTGGAATTTGTGACTCTTGTCATGTTAAGGAGGCCCGTCTGGCAGAAGTCAAAGTTGTCTCTCTCCTCATTCTTAGCTACTGACCCCTGACTGTTGGCGTGATGCTTTCAAATCCACTTTATTGAAGACACGGAAGACTTAATATGCTGTGCTTTCTTATAATGTCTTTACATGGCGGTGATCACAGCATTAGCAGTTGTATTTTAAACGCCTCATGATGATAAAAATAAAGGATAAAAATATTCAGTTAAGGTGAAGAGAATTGAAAAAGATTTTTGGTAGCCTACAATGATAATTGTTCAAGTTTTTCCACTGTACTCAAGAAAACAATCACAACCAGAATCGCCTTTGTTCATCAAAAAGCATGACAACATGACAAAGGCTGGTGTAGTTACAGGAGCAAATATGAACTGAATGTATTCAAGACCATGGTGGATGCTGACAATGTCTCAGGTGGCCCGATGCATTCATGGACACCTTCAAGCCAATCACAAGTATTCGCAGTGGCCATGGTGTAAAGAATTATAACAGGTCTCATATAGAGCACAGTCAAGGCACGCTCTAAAAGTATCCATGTAAAGCCAAAAAAAAAACTGTAGCAGAATAGATTAGATTAGATTTACCTTTACTGATCCCTCAAAAGGGGGATTCAAATGACACCACTAAAGTTAAATTAAATCTAATCTGGCTGAGCTGCCAAGAGTCTGAATATTGTCAAGGCTTGAAGGAGCACAAAAGCTCTTCAGATGGGTTGATGGGTTGGTTATGTAAATCTTCTTACCAAATAGCTTTAATGTTAACTATTAGTATGACACTTTGATTCACAATCACACCAAATCTTGTGTTCATGGTAATAATGACAGCACTCACTTTTTTCCTCACTTTATACTTTCTGCACCAAAGTTCAACTCTTTGTAGATCTGCACTTTTTTTTGTATCTCCTGTAGAAGTTTCCATATGTTGTGTCCTCTGTCTTGTTACATATTATGATTTTTAGTTAATTTGTCACTTCATACTGCAAAATGTTTAACATTCTCGAGACCATTGATGCACCTCCCTCTGTTGACTTGTTCATTCATGCATTCCTTCATGCGATTTATGCAAATGCGAATTTTCCGACACTGTTGATTGAATATGAACAAACCTGGGCGGGGGTGATGATTCATTTCACTCCTGCATTTTCAAATGTTCACATTTTTGCTACTAATTCGGTGCTGGGGATGACATATTTGTCTTTTGGTCTTAAGTTGTCCCGCGTTTCCTGCTGTTGTTTTGCATCCATCTCTAACCCTGCAATCCATGCTGTTTCATACTCTCATGCATACATTTCTAGTTAATTAGTTCTATGGTGTGAAATTGCCAAATAAGAATATTTACATAATTCCAATTTGCTCTATATTTACATTCTAGTTATTTTCGATGTGTCCTATGAGCTACTTTGTATTTTATTTCCTTTTAAGTTTCATCTTATTTTATCCCATCTAAAGCTGCTGGTATGAGTTTTGCACTACATTTGAGGTTCTGTTGATCATGTGTGATGCTCCCCAGTACAATACAATGATACAGTACAATACAATACAATACAATGCAATGCAATATGATATAACATGGTATGTGTGATACGATACTTTATCTGTTTTGGTGTCCACATTTGTTTTGGCCACCATGTGCAGTTCTGTGTAGCACCAGCATAGTTTAAAATACTGCAAATAGATACATTTGTAATGCAATACATCATTAATGTAGGCAATGATTCATTTATATAGTATTAATAATCTACACAATCAGTGGAGACATTGCACAACCCCAACACAACAACCCTAGTACATGTAAGCTGCATGTATCCTCCAGCACCAGTGTCACTGAGATGGAATTAATGTGCATTTATTAAATAAAGTGGCTCTGGCTGATATGTGGGTGTGACGTGGGAGGAGAGGAGGATGAAAGGACAGGTGAAGAGAGGGAGGAGGGCATCTCTTCATCCCTCACCACTTCCTCCCTCTTCTCACTCACCCTCAAACCTCTTCTTTTTATCCAGCACCTCATTCCCTTTATCCACCACCTTTTCCTCTCTCATGCAAAAGGTGCCATCTTAACAAGTCAATAGACTGTTGAAGTCATGTTGTTCTTCAAGCGAAGCGAAAAATCAGCCCATGGAAAGATGTAATCCCACTTGTTTCCAAAGCATTTTCACTTGTTTCAGGATTTTTTTTCCTGGCAGCAAGTATAAATGTGTTGAAATAAGACATAATAAGGCAGATCAGCCCATTAGTACAACGAAAATGACCTTTGATTCCGGAAAGTCCTGAAAACAAGGTGATTAGCAACTAAGTGGAATTATGTCATCTATCAGATTTTTTACTCGTTTGATGAAAATCAAGATACTTAAAACTGAATATGAGACGAAATTACTTGTTAAGATGGAGTTTTTTTTTTTTTTTGCAGTGTGCGTTTCTGTTTCACTGGTTTCATATCTCATCTCCCCCTGCCCCCATTTTTTATTACTCATATTTGGACTCTCATTTTCTTCCAGTAGCTTACACCCCCTGCTCTCCCTCTCACTCACTAAATTAGCCCTTCTCCATCTCTCATTTTCCCCACTCTTATTTCCTCTGACTCGCTCACTCACAACTCTCAATCGTCTCTTCGCCTCACTGTGCTCGCTCTCATCTTCCTCCCCCCTTCCTCTGTCATGTCTGCTGTTCGCTGTTCACCTCTCTCTCTCTCTCTCTCTCTCTCTCCCCCTCACCTTCCATCTCTATTTTTTTCTTTCCACCTTCTCCCAGTGGAGGTCTTACATCGCTCTGTTCTCCAGTGGCTAATTTGACTGTTCTACTTGCCGACCCAGCAGTGGGAGCCTTGTGTGTGTGTGTGTGTGTGTGCGTGCATGTGTGTGTGTGTGTGCGTGCATGAGTGCATGGTGCACTTCTCCCCTGCCAGCTGTTGTTATACAACACTAGTTCTTGCGACTACACACAAATACTCTACTTGCTTGCAAATACACACACGCACACATGCACACACACACACACACACACACACACACACACACACATGCAGTGACACACAAAATCTCACCCCTAATGTATGTCATCATGTTTTCATCACAATTTCATTCATGCATTTGACTTTTTGAATTGATGTGTGCAAGCTTTTACACTATCAGCATTCATGCCAACTGTGGGGATACTGTAACTGCTGATACCTTAATACTGCGAATGTATGTCTGTGATGATGATGATGAAGATGAAGTGAAATGTTTTTCAATATGCGTCTCTTCCTCCCGTGGCTCTGTGTTCACCAGGCAGACCGACAGGCGTGAAGCTAAAGCTAAGCAGCAATTGGTTCCACACTGCAGAGTCTAATCAGCCGCCAAGCATGAGATCCTTAAGTGGCGTTTAAGAGGGGGGACGTGCAAACACACACACATACACACACATACACACACACATGCATATGTGCACAAATGCAGATTTATAAAATAAGAAACACATAGAATCATATTTATATACTAAGAGACATGCACATACACACAGATAACTGTTTAATAGGGAAGCTCTGAAGTCAGAGCAAACAGCTTTCAGGACAGAACACTATGTGCTAACATTAGATGGATGTGCTAAACACACGCACACACACACACACACACACACACACACACACACACACACACACAGTACATATGAGCCTGATACCTTACCTGTCAGAGGCAGGTGTGGTCTCGGAGGACCCAATCAGTTTTAATTAACCCCTTGTGGTGGAGGGTGAGTGGGGGAGGGTGTGGGAGAGAGAGGGAGAGGAGAGCGACAGCAAGAAATGCAACAGCAAGCCCAGTGAACAGAAATGCCTGCTTGTCACTGGGAACAGACATGGCAAAGGCAAGGAAATGAAGAGCAAAAAAAATGACAAAGTGCAGTTCCTTGAAGCTGTACTGTGTTTGTGATACATCTCCACTATTTGTTCAAATGAAATTATGCTGCAGGGTATGTGCACTCAGCCCTGTCTCCCAGCAGTTTGTGCAACAGTCAAGAAATTTAATCTATAGATTTCTGTTCCTGGACACCAATTGTCAAATTTTTTTTGGGACTTTTTCACATGCACACAAAATGAATCTGTATCATGAACATGTTTTTTCTACCAGGAGTGGCTACATTCTCATAGCTTTAGCCAGTAAAGCAACTTGGGTAATGTTAGAAAAATGTCATGGTTCAGCTTAGGAAAAGGTAATGGGTAAGGTTAGAGAAAGACAGTGGTTACGGTTAGAAAAGGTAATATTATGGTTAGAAAAAGATACTGTTAAGGTTCGGAAAATGTCACAATTAAAGTTATGAAATGTTAACCCGACGTAACCTGCTGGAGAAAGAGCACTAGACTTCGGAATCAAACTTGGTGATTTACAAGTAGCGCGAAGCTTGGCGATTGCTCTGCCTAAGCTTGAAGAAAAAGAATAATTATATACCGAGGATGAAGCAAAATTTAACTCAAGCTCACTGGAAAAAAGATGTATGTCACTCCAGGCCCTGCTGACATGGGGTGCAACACAGCTACAGATATGTTTAGCTTGGAGTGCTTAAGAAAGAGCCAGAAAATTTCTCAAAATTCTGTGCATTGATTAGTCTTGGCCTCTGACCTGGGCTCAGACTCATTTGGATCTGATGTGGGAATTGACTCAGAGGCGACTTATGTGGTTTTGCTTACAGCTCTGGTTCTGGTGTCGCCTGAGGTCTTGATGTTCCTCCTGGACACAGAGAGGACCAAGGTGTGGCATGCCCAACTTTTTCAGGTCAGGTGTTTGTGGTGTTCTTTCTTCACAGACACGCACACGCATACACAAACATACACAACACATTGACCCTGCATCCATTATTGAAGGACAGGTGATTAGTTCAACTAAGGCCTGGCAGATAGAGTGTCACTCCACAGTCATCCTTATGTAATCAGAGGTGATTTCCTGACTGGCTGGGATTAGATCATTGTCAGCCAACAGATGCTGGTGAGTCACCGTTAGCAAAATGTTTACACCGAGGCGGTGCAAAGGCTCCACCGATGAGGAGCACGGTGACCCTCACATGTCAGTTCATGTGATAAGAGATGCATGACTGGGCATCAGGTAGAGCGCGTACCACTTGTTACGGCTCAGTCCTGATCACAGCGTCCTGGGTTCGAATCCAGCTCAGGCCTTTTGTTGCATGTCATCCCCTCTCTCTCCCCTGCCTGTCTTGTCTCTCTTTACAATGACAGCCAAATAAAGCAGAAATGCCCCCCCCCCAAAAAAAAAAATCCATCTTTACATGAAAAGAGTTCAGACATAACGTTAACTACAAACCTGATCCAACACATTTTCTCTGTGAGGAAAATATGTGGGGTTTCCATGTAAAACATAAACATTTTTCTTTCATAACCCTCTGAAACTTAAATGCATCACCAGCATTTTTATTTATTTATTTATTTATTTAGAAAGGACAGACTTAAGACAATTAATACAATATGAATAAATAATAAAAAAATTTTTAAAACATATATTTAAGTTTAAAGTTTAACCAAAAAAGTTTAAGCAAAAATGAACAAAATTATTTGAAACATGTTTTAAAAAAAATGTTTTTAAATGTGAAAAAATATATTTTTAATATAAAAAAATTAAAAGAAAAGTTGATGTGGATGAGAGTCCGCACTCTGACAAAAAATAAAACCGCATCTGTCAAAGTGCTGACTTTTAAATGTTTTTGAAATTAATAAAGGGAATTTAATTTCAGTGTCCAGTGACTTTGGCTGCTGCTTTAATTTTACTAACAAAAAGCTAATACGGCTTTGGTCAATAAATTTCTATCTACAATGATTCTAGCTTGCTGCTGGGCCACAAAAATGCCTGCTTAGTGAGCTGTCATTGGCCAATCTGTTATCTTTGTATAAATATGACAAAAAAGTATGAAGAAGAGAAAGAGTGACTACAACTTGTAATTATCAGGCCATTACTGCTGGCTAACAAGTTAGAATGAACAATTGTTTGTAATCAGATTATATAAGATATGTGAAAATCTTCTTTTGTTCATACGCAAACAAGTGTCAAAACGTCAGAAAATATTTTGATGGAATTAGGAAAACCCCATTCATGTCTCCCATGAATACATGACGTTTTGATCCAGCCGCTGTGAACACGCTAACCAGTGACGACATGGCTTCTGATGCCTATGGCACTAAGCGCACAGGAGCGATGATCTGCTCTATTGGCTGGACAGAGAGACGGAGGGAGGAGAGAAGGGCTGAGGTATCTTCAGAAAGAGCTGCGTCTGATGGATCATGACATAAAAGACTCTTGCATGTATGTCAGTTGCATCTGTGACCCCTGCATGCATCCCCTGTGAGAGAGTGTGTGTGTGTTGCTTTGCACCACTCCCCCGGTGAGCCAGATGCCTCACAAAGCAAATCGCAGCTAATCAAATAAGAGCCCTCAGACCTAGGGAGAAGAATGGTGGAGCAGTGTATGTGTGTGTGTGTGTGTGTGTGTGTGTGTGTGTGTTTGCCTTGGGAGGGTGGTGGTTGAGGCACTTTCAGTGGCTTCAAGAGGTCTTAGATAGTAGGTGGGGGTGGAAGCACACACACACACACAGGTGCACAAGCTTACATCTGTCACTCACAAACACACACACACACACACACACACACACATACACACGCATATATACAGTACATACAGGAAGTGTAAAAATGAGGAAGTGAGGAAGGGTTGTAGCATCAAAAACAGGCAGGAAATACAGAGTCCTCCTGGGGTCAACTGAGAAAAAGAAAGGAAAACTGTATTCTCTGCACAGATTTAGTGTATGCGTGTGTGTTGTGGCCATGGATTTTTCAATTGTGCCTCTCGAGGGCATGGAGTCATGATTTGCGGGCATGGTTTACAAAACCATAAGCACTGATTCGTAATCCGAGGGCATGGATTATGAATCTGAGAGCACAATTTGTTAACCGAGAATTCAGATTAACTTTTTTTTCTCAGCTGACCCCAGGGGGACTCCGTATGGTTTCCTGCCTGTTCTGTTTTAGGTTAGGGTTAGTATTGGCAACCTATATATTTTTTCCAGTGTCTTTTCATAGATACATTTCATCCTGAGTTGCTCCCATATATATATCTTTGGTCTATGATAGATAGTCCACTCCACAAGTTATTTTGTATTAAAAGTGTTACAAGTTTCAACCAAAAATTCACAACAATCTGCTGCCTCAAGAGGAAAAAGTTTCATATTATGGCTGCACCCGGGTGGTATGTTTTTTGCCTGTGAGTCGTGGAGCTGCACGGTGAGCGTAGCAGGAGTTTTCTGGCCGGGAAACAGGGCGAGCAGCAGGCCAGATTGAGGAGGTTGGTCCAGACTTGTTTTCTGCTCCACTCCCTGGCACCGACATTGACGCTGTGTGAGTGGCAGAGCTCCAGCTCCGTCCTGGCTCTCTTCACACACCCTCGTCCGTGCTCACCCCCTGACACGCTGCCCTCTGGCTGGCCCTCTGTGTGTGGGCATGTGTGTGTGCGTATGAAGGTGTGAGTGTGTGCTGATGCATGTGCTTGCGTCTCTGCGTGTGTACATATGTAATTGTGCCTGTGAGTACGTGTGCATGCTCATTTGCGACTCTGCATGTGTGTGTGTGTGTGTGTGTGTGTGCCTGTGCCAGCTGTGTGCCCTCCACCTCCCTCCTCCTGTCTGCCTGCTGGACAATCAGCCTCTCCCTGAGACCACAGAGACCGAAGGCACAGGGCAAGAATGTCTTTCAGTGGCTTTGAGTGGTGATGCCAAGACCCCCACCCCACCACCATTACCACACATACACACACACACACACACACACTCACACACACACACACACACACACAAACAAGGCAAGCCAAACAATTCCACATATACGCTGATACATGCAGATTGCTTTGTTCATCAGTATGTGTGCAGCAGTATGTGTGTCCTTCTTTCAAAAACCTTCATTTACAAAGGCAGACTTTACTGAGCATGCATTCTCTTTTCATCAGTGTCCTGCCTCACGTTCATTCACTTACAAACCTTCACAAACTCCCCACAAACTGCTCCTGTTGCAGCTGTACTATTGCAAGTGAGACTGCTGCGTGTCTTGCCTAAGTTTACCTCAGCAGTAGCTCTCAAGACCTGCAATGAGAGGCTGTAATCCACAGAGGTCACAGGCATCCAGAATTACACTGTGACACCATTACCAATCTGTTGCCAGGGCTCTGGACACAGAGGGACGTATTTTCATGGCAGAGTGTTAGGCATTAAAACCCGGCGAAATCCTCTCTGGGGTGTGGCCAATTTATTTTCGCAATTTTCGACTCCGGCGTTGTCTTGGTGATAAGCGCCGTCCTGGCGTTATCTGGGGAGAGGGGGTTGGCACAGGAGTTAATGCCATTAGTAGGAGGAATACATTTTAAAGTTTTGGTGATTTTAAGCAAAGGCCAGTAGAATCAGTTTCTCTCATTTCCCTTTAAAAACAGTGCACTCCTGGCTACATGACACACACCAGCAAAAGAGGCACAGTCCATTCAGAATAGATGATTGTATGACTATAAACCACCCAAACATGAATATATACTGCACAAATATGCCCTTTATGAGGTGAATTTACTTATTTTCTGGAGATTAGTGATGGGAACTATGGCCCTTTGACAGAAACCGGCTCCTAAGGCTTCATTCCTTTCGAAGAGCTGTTCAAACGGCCGGCTCTTTTGAACATGGGAGGTTGCTGCTTTAAATTATAGTTTTGATTTGCAGATATTGCACTCTGCTTTATCATTGCCTTTACTGGGGTATTCCAAATGCTGTTGTGTTTTCAAGTATTTCTCATTTTCTTCTCTTTGTTTTCTCCAAACAGGTCATCCACCTCTGAGTCTGATTGCTGTACCCCGATTCCAGTAATACCCTCCCCTCCTCTGCCTCTGATTGGCTAGTACTCATGACCTCTGTTGGTTTATGTTGGTTAAGGTAACGGTTAGGGTTAGGCTTAGCCAATCAGAGGAGTGGGGGTGGGTCTTTCCAGTATCCGGGTGGGCGTTGTGGCTGCTCTTAGTCACTTCACGTAAAGGGGAGTGGATTAGGGCAGGCAGTAAAATTTGGACACAGTGATAAAAAGAACAGCTTTCAACTACAACTCAGCTCCCATCTTTTGATGAGACAAGACAAACCAGGACAGTACTGTATGTTATGACCCCACACAAAATGATACGGCATGATATCATGCAATGCAATGACATTACAATGACTCAATAGAAAATTGATACAATATAAGATGGCACGCCAAAGACAAGGAGCTTTGCAGCATAGAAGACAAAACATGACACAGAGCTCATGATGATACAACACCATATGGCCCAGTATGATATAAGATGGTACAGCACAACACAGTGCCGTGCAATAGGATACAAAACAATAAAACATGACAAGAAATGGTATGGTTTGTCACAACACAAAGTCTGAAACATGAGACAGAATGAATCAATAAAACACAGTATGCAAGGATATAATACAACACAAAAAACAACATGACTCAATAAGATACATGATACAAGGATATAATGTGATATGAGGTGAGGTGCGGTGAGTTGAGGTGATGCATTAATATATGATAAAAGACCAACACAATGGCACGATATGAGACAATATGATATGATGCCTTGCAATGCCAACACGACATGCTATTGAAAAGAAATTACGCAACGTGATTGCTGCGGTACAATAAGGCATCTTACAGTACAACATAGCGTGACAAGCACAAAACAAGAGTGCACAATCATACTCAAGAGTGGACGACGTTTACAACCGATCACTTTTGTAGCCCGAGCAATGCCAGAAAATGAAGTGTGAGATGCTTTCAGCAATGGGGAGTATATGAAGTGTGCATTTTTCATCAGGTTGACCTCACTCTACTTCGCCTTTGCAGCAGCAACACTGTTACTGAGGTACAGGCGGACAGGCTCTCCTCTTCCTCTGTGTGGTCAAGAAAAATGTACAGCTTAAGGTCCCTGATGGGAGAGGCACTCTGAGCACTTAGGAGCATGACGGATCTGATGGAAATGGCTACAATGCGGCTGGACCCCGCAGTGTAAGTCGCAATCTTGCATGCGTTTCCCCCATGTTCCATCAATCTCTGCATCAATCTCTCCTCCGGGTCTCATAAAAGAGACACAGAGGAAAGACAGGGTGACCTAAGCCGTGAGCAGTCCTACGGGGCTGAATAGAACCTATTTAACCTTAAATAGCCTCTACATGTCTTCATAATTACCACTTATGAGCGTGCAGTTGTGTTTGTGCTCCCTTGTACGCCTGCATTTGTGTGTGCTACATGCCCTGAATAAATTAAATTAGCACATCAAAACTGAAACAAAAATCTAGAGGGTGCATGTGTGGGTTTGAGGTGGGTTGGCAAATTGTAAACCAGGTCTTCATTGCTTGAGTCTCCATTTGGTTAAATAAAAATTATGGACCAAAACTCAACCATTAAGGCTTTTGTTGAATGCTGCTGCTGCTGCTGCTGCTGCTGCAAAAAATCATTCAATACAATTACTTGAAATAGATGCACAATAATGAGTATGTTGTTATTATATTTAGACATAAGCATCTGCTTACTTTGACCAATTACACAAGTAGGATAGACTTTGATAATAGTCTCTGTTTAACAAAAGAAAACCCTTCCACTATACTACATCTCAGTCCTTTTATTCTAATTTGCCATCCGTAGTTCCTTTCAAAAAGGCACAGGCAATCTAAATGGAAACCTGATTAGCATTTCATGCATAAACAACAGCCTTTTGGAAAGTCTATTGAGTTGCATTTCCTGCCTTGGCCCCTCCCCTTCTATCCAGCCAATCTGGACGGGACACATTAATAGATGGTTAGACCGCTGAATATCCATCCACACTTTTTCCCTTATCAATATGTCATGAGGGCTTGGAAACCAGAGATGGAGGACAATTTCCAGACAGTTTCTCGGCCATGAGTTAAGACTCATCTCAACTCTTCAGCTCTGCCAGTCCCATCTGTTGGTGCGTCATTACAAATGCATCCTGTGCAACCGAGCTTTGATCAAATCCATGGAACTTTATTTTAAATTCTAGCAGACATCCGAAAGTTTCCAAAGATACCAAATATGTGCTGCTGAATTACTGGGAAATGTGTAGAAACTAATGCACTAGACATCTAGATATTTTCTATTTGATGTGAAAAAACAGTGTCATCTTGGGCTTGGATAGTAACTACCCAGGCGTAGCTTCAGTGAAGTGTTGCAGCAACGGTTGTACGATATCGAAAATGTGTTTTTTTCTAACTTTAAAGCTACTTAAGGGGAGATTAGGGGGAATTTCAGAGTTCAAGGAGCCAAACTAGGTGCTAATTTTTTGAAAACTACAACAAATGTAAAAATTCCATGATCCCTTCCTGGACTGAGAGCACAAATCAGGAAACGTCTCATTGTAAATAAACCAAACAAGTACTTGTTTACTCCCTTCCAGTTCATAGATATTTGTACTGAGTTTAAGGGTTATCAATGTGATCTAACAGTTATCTATACTTGTAATCACTTGCGCTCAGGGGTTCCTCAGGGGCTATAAAACAGGCTTAGGGCGTTTTCCCGCTGCCACACTATGCTTTGTGTTGCGATGAGGGATCTAATTAGTGAGGGACCCCCTTCGTGTGTCTTCTATCTGCCGTTCCCCATGAAGAATAGGTCTGTCTCTATCCCCAATAAATAGGGAGTTGAACCTTCTTTCTATCTCGCACCAGGCGGGGTGCTTCTTAGCAAAGCTGGGTGCCCCTGTTTATGCCCGACTCTAATCAGGAGCAGCCCAGAGGGTGCCATGAGGGTAATAAAACACCAAAAACGCCTCTTCTTGTCTCTGTTTCTATCTCTGCCCCCCTCTGTCTCAGTCATCAACCCGCCCAACACCCATACGTATGCACACACACACTCATGACAGATGCAGAGGGTACCGAAGGGGGGGGTTATAAACCATTATAAGCCAGGTTAGTCTGCTCCTACAGTGACAGCCGAGCTTGTTCCTCCTTCTGTGGCCAGGTCCGCGTGCTGGGCAGGCCCTGCCTCTCATCCACCATGCTGAATAGAGCCATGGGGCTCTGGCTCCATAGAGATAGTGTTATCTAGCCCGCCACGGGGCTCCAATCGCAGCCGTGTACACACACACTCAACAGGGAGCACACACATCAGCGCGCACGCAGACAAAGAAACCCCATGCACCAACACAAACATTACGGGCTCATAATGTGAGTGCACACAAATGCACGTGCACACACTGGCAGGTAAACAGAGACTAATGTGCAAGTTCACACACATACACGCACACACACTCTTGTGTGTACCTCTCAACCCTCTCGGCCACCAAACTTGACAGTGATAGTGACGCTGCAAAGACGGGATTAAAAGATTTTCCTTGTCTAACTCTTTCGCAATTGTTGTACTAGTAGGAGAGATGAATAACAGGTTGTCAGATTTATTGTCACTGGTACAAAACAATCCATAGCTGTCATACAAACTGCCACTTTATAATTTGGAGTGATTTTCTCTGTTGTCAGCAGTCACACGCCTCGCCTCTCTCTGGCTGTAGTCCCTGCTGTTTTTAGGAATCTGAGTTATTCCACCCATTCCTGGAGAGATCTCCACACATGACCTGTCGCCGCTGGGAGCCGTGAGCCAGAGGGACGGGATAAGCCGCATTTCTCCCCTTTTTCCTCCACATTTTCAATTAAAAAGAGATTTGAGGTGGAAAAGCACGTTTTCATACGGGGCATGGGACCAAAACCCTGAAAAAGGGAGAGCTGTGGTTTTAGGTTTTGAGGGCATGTTGCAACAACTTCGAAATATGTCTGTTTCTATGAACCCACACTCCCATCCAGCTCAGCAGAACGGCCTGGTGGATGCAGGAGCTGCTACATGTTGAGTGGGCCGCCCATGTGGATGCATGGCCTCAAGCTAGATAGCTGTATGAGACAAGTGGAGAGCGGACAGCAGTTTTGAAACCCCGCTGCAGAACCTTGATTCTGCCACTGCCTTAGGCACATCTGTACTCCTTTCACCATTTCAACCTACACATCCCATATTTGCTAAGTGCTTCATCAGTGGCCCTACATTAGAGAAAAATGTGTTTGGGATTGTACATCGCCCCCAAATATGGATTGCAATATAAACGTTGTGGATTTGCATTTGGCATAGGAGTGTTGTTCAGGCTGTATTTTAGGAACACTTATTTTGATATGATGTGTGTTGATTGGAGATTTCATACACTCACTCATGGGGCTGATTTGGCTCTGGGGCAGTTGTTCAAAAGTATCTGAGTGTGTCAAATTCACTCCGGTGCAGTGTTGCTATTTATGAGTTGTTCTAAGGACCAATGCTGTGGAATTACTCGAAAAAAAAGTAATCAAATAAAAGTTCTCATTACATTCTATGCATTTTAATGACATTACAAATAGTTTCTTTCTAAAAAGTAATGTGATTACTAACCACTTTTTCCTTGCATTACTTTCTTAAACCCAAATCAGGCCCTTGCCAGAGGGAGTTTTTGCAAAGATGGACTCCAAATCATCTTCAGTGCTGATCTAGTATCAGTTGAGCTTAGTAACCCCTTTAACTCTGCTGCCACAATCAGTCAGCTTGTCAATACAAATGTGTGCTGCCCATCCAAGCTTTGTTCAAACCCACAGAACATAATTTGAAATTCTAGTGGAGATCCCAAGGTTTCCAAAGATACCAAATATGTCCTGCTGAACCTAAGGAAAAGTGCATAAAATGGTAGACAACACATCTAGATATTCTCTATTTGATGTGTTGCTGCAGCTATGAAACAGGGGCATCTTACTTTGAAGCTAGTTAAGGATACATTTATGGGTCAATCAAAGTTCATTGGGTTTAGATTTTAATAAACTTATATAAAAATCCAGTCCTAGACCAGCAGTCTTGGTGCATCTGTGATAACATAAACAGATTATCACGGCAGCTGATTCTATTATGGGGCAGTTGGCAAAAGTATCAAGTTACTTTGTAATTTTCAACTGCCAACACTGGTAAGGAGTAATTTATTATTATACTCTGCATCTTCCAGTTCCTCTTCATCACTCTCCTTCTGTATTTCACCACAGCAGAGCCTTGAAACATTATCAAATGGACTTCACTGGGTTCATGGCTGTGGCATGCCTGAGCCTGCCCAGCTCTCTCTACCCACACCCCCCTTTCTCGAAATGCCCCCTCCTTCCCTCAGACCAAAGATCACAGCGACCTCAGACACTCAAGGTGAGGCAAAGCATCTATGGCCTGTATGGCAAAGCAGCTGTTATGAGTGTTTGAATAATGACTATTGCAACTCTGAGAAAGACCAGACGTGATCACGTGTGCAACCCTTCATCTCTTTATTTTACATACCTCTGACGACAACATTGCATTGCAGTCCATCATTACTTTGTATGTGTTTGAATCTCTGATTTTTCTCAGTGGCGCACAAAGGATAAACACCTGTTGCTTTGTTTTTGAATGACACCATTTATTGCATCAAGGCGTGATTGCATTTTCGAAAACAGCTTAAAAAAAGTACAAATGGAAAATAATAAGGTGAGATCAAAGAGCTCATATCAAATTTGATCCTATGATACAAAGAGAAAATCTGGCCTTTAAGGAGTTGGATTCCTGTATCAGCATATCACTTAGCCCCCCCACCCTCAACCCCCCCAACCGCCCGAAAAAAAAACAACAGAGTTCTACAACATCATTCTCATACATAATCTTCAAATTCAGATTTGTGAAAACAAACCATACACATTAAAAAGACATACACCAAAGTAATCAACAAAGACAAAAGGAAATCCATCACCCAGTGACAGAATACACAGCTGTTTATGTAGTTCTCCCTCTTGCTTCTTTTCTTATTTGTCAACATGGAAACACCAATGAACTGCATATCCCTTATCAACAGTTTGGCGGAACATATAATCAACAAATGCCCAGTTAAGAATATTTGGAAAAGATGACAGTAGTAGTACGAGCAAACAAAACTTCGGGTTGATTTATCGCAGTGTTGACCTCATGGCAAATAAAATTGATATGGACTGTTATACTCATCATTGCATTATGGTCAGTAAACAGAAAACAACATGTAGATCAATTTAATACCATAAAAAAGAAAACTATAAATTCTGGAAAAAAAAAAGCTGTCTTGCTTTCCTAAATCTGCTGCCTATCAAAGTGCATAATGTTTTATTTCATGACCGGCAAGAAGGCGATCAGTTTCAGGTCTGCTCCTCTTTTTGCTTTGCAATACATAACTGTAGACATGTGGCAAATGCTTATGCCCAGCTCAGTGATATATACTTCAGTGAATATATATATTAAATTGACTATGTGACAAAGTCATAAGTGACTGATTGCTAGTCTCAAACTAGGAATTTACAATTTTCTCATCTTCATCTCACTGACATTTGATAATTTGGGATCAAATAAAACACAAAGACTTCATCTGTCATCGTCACACAACATAGATCATTGAGATAAATGCCAAAATGTCATTGCATGTCGGTAAAAAGAGTGTTTGATGCTAATGTAGCAAAAATACAAGTCCGTATGTCTTCTCAGTCCCACCGTTACAGTGCTTGTTTGTAGAGAGAGTGCCATTTCAAGGAGGGTGGCTGTGGTTGACATAACTATTTTGTTTTTTGCATCGAATCCCTCCAAAAGTCCTTATCTGTCCCAGTGATAGATGGATCAAAATCCCATCTGTAGCTCATAGCACTCATTTCAGCACATTCTCTGATAACCCATGTTTGACTTCTTGTAGTTCTTGCAATTGCAACTTAAAGGAAAATTACGGTGCTTTTTAAAGTTTGTGCAAGTGGTTTGGGTGGATCCCTGCTGGGGTCTACACACAGTCAGCGTAGTTGGAGAAATCAGGGTTTGTTTTCCAGTCTTCAGAAGAGGCCATCTGCTGCCATTCGTTCTTCTGCAGTGTGAAAAACATCTTCCAACGACTTGACAATTGTCCGAACAAGACAATCCTTCAGCGTAAACATGAAGCCTTAGTTTGGTTTTGTCAAAAGTTTCTGTTTTATTGTTATTTCATTGGGCCTGAGTTCAGTGCTTTCATACCGCCAGACATCCACAGGCATAAACGTAAGCCTGCACCAGAAAATAATCCCTCTATAAAACACATCACCTTACCAACTTTATCTGCACATCCAAGACTTGTTATATAGGGTATCTTCTAAAGCTAGGCAGCAGTTAATTTCTAGCTAGGTTTGACACCATAATGTTTGTATTTAGAAAAAAATGAGTAAAAGAGTGAGTAAAGAAAATCTGATTACCTATGCCATGCATTGAAAATGATTGGGGAAATGGTTACTAGACATAGACAGAAGTAAGTAGGGTGTAACTCTAAATGACTCCTTTGAGGACATGTAATCAGTGATGTTGTTGTCATTGGATGCTAATATGATTAGAAGTCAGGGAGCTTAGGGTTCAAAGGTCACAGATAGGCCTCGACCCTTTCCCATGGCTGCATCTCTGTGAAGAAGCCCTCACACAGACCGAAGCCCTGATCCAGAGTCAGAGGAATCACCTGCGCCTCCTCCTTAATCTCCTCCCAGGGCTGCAGCACCACCTCCTCGGACTGCTCCGGAAATAGTGTGGAGGGCTCCTCAAACTGCTGCAGGGAGTGATGGGATTGGAGCAGCTGGTCCTGGTCCAGGTGCTGATGGTGCTGGTGCTGATGCTGCTGCGGGATGTGGAGCTCTCCCATGCTAACCGGACACTCCATGGATGCCGCGCTCAGGTCCATGTAGCCGTAGGACTGGGGGTGGCTCGGTGCCTGGCTCTGACTCAGGACGTCCCCCCCACCTCCACACCACCTCCCCAGCCCGGCTGTGTGCTGCCTCCCCTGCAGGGACGCCTCCATCTCGCAGCCCAGTGAGCTCAGCGCCGTGTTGATGTCCAAGTCCTCGAAGTTGCTGCAGTTCCCGCTGAGGACATCGTCGAAAACAGACGCCAGGTCGAAGTCACCCCTCAGGACGTCAGCACTGTG
Source organism: Myripristis murdjan (assembly GCF_902150065.1). Taxonomy (NCBI): domain Eukaryota; kingdom Metazoa; phylum Chordata; class Actinopteri; order Holocentriformes; family Holocentridae; genus Myripristis; species Myripristis murdjan. The sequence continues at coordinate 14,429,698 of NC_043998.1, forward strand.
GGCCTCTGTTGCTAACAGAGGGGACTTGGTCATCCGCAATGCCTTAGTGTTGCTTTTGGTGGACATGTGCTTACGTTTGCCACCACCTTGGAAAGAGCAGCCATTTTGGGTGCCGTGGTACCCTGTTTCGCGACCTTGCAGCAGCTTGCTCTGTCTGTGGGTGCCACTGCTGCTGCTATAGTGGTTCGCAGACATCCTCCTGCGCTTGAAGATGCCGTTGACGAACATGTCGGCGTACTGGGGATCGATCTGCCAGAAGCCTCCTTTCCCAGGCTCGTCTTTCTGCCTGGGGACCTTCATGAAACACTTGTTCAGCGACAGGTTGTGGCGAATCGAGTTCTATTGGGAAGATTTAAGGAAAACAAAACAAAACAAAAAAGCACATGGAACATAACACTGTCAGCTTTTTTCATTTGAGTTAAACAACATTTAAGTTAATCATGCAAAATGTGTGTCAGTCTGTCTTTGTAAGGGAGATGGGGGGTGGGGGGGTGTATTGTTGTTGTTTGTATAGGAAAGCAAATGCACTTAATGAGGCTTTCTAGTAACACACAGCATTTCAAACATGATCAGCTGTGCTTAGCTGCCAGCTCTCTCAGGAAACCTCATTAATACACACACACACACACACAGAGAGAGAGAGAGAGAGAGAGAGAGAGAGAGAGAGAGAGAGTCTTCTCCACCCCCACCCGGTACACTTGTCACTATTCCCTTCAGACAAAACCCTGTATGAGTGCTCTCTTGGAAGATGGAAATTTCAGAGACAAGGGAGACACTGGCATTAAAAAACACTTGTCATCAAAGAAGAAAAAGAACAAAAAAATGACTTCATTTACTTATAGACCAGAAGCTAATTTGCTTGTCTTCTTTTATTTCAAGTGTACTTATTTTATACTGCATATATAATTAATATAATGTTTTTTTTTCTCCTCCTTTGTCCCACATAAGCTACAGATCCTTTTACATAGGGTCTTGTCTGATGTCCTATAAAGCAGGGGTATCTGGTGGTGACATTGCTGTCCCACGGTCACCCTCCTCTCCCTCGCCATTTATCTAACTCATCAATAATAGAAAGAGACTCAGTTAGACGGTCTCGGTTACCTGCCAGCTGGGCTCTGCGTGTCTGTAGTAGCAGAAATTCTCCGTGATCCAGTTATAGATGGTGGACAGAGTCACTTTGGGCTGCTTGCTGGCCTGCATGGCCATGCAGATGAGCGAGGCGTACGAATAGGGCGGCTTGACTTTTGGGTTGGTTTTGTAGTCGACCTCGACCGGCGGGCTCGTCTGGACCGGGATATGCGGGTAGCCGCTCCCGGTTTGTGCGTAATTGGCAAGCCGCGGGTCCGTGGTGCAATCGCTGCCGGAGGTAACGGGGCTTCCGAGGTACAGAGGCATCCCGGTGGCGGCGGTGTCCCCGGCAGGAGGGCTGGACGGGGAGTCGGTGCCACCTCTGGGAAAGCCGAGCCGCTTTAAATACAGCAGGTGCTGCGGAGAGGACGGACAGCCGGTTCCGGCACCGCTGGGCCGCTCTGGATCCGCGCTGAGGATGGAGAAATTCTGGAGCCAGTGGAGGCTGGTCAGGCTGTCGTCCAGGTGGACAGAGTCAGGCCCGGTGCCCGGTTCCTCTGGATGAAGCGTCAGCCATTTCTCCTTAAACTTATTGGCGATGTCGGGGCTCATTAGGACTGGCATCCTGGCTTCGTGCGCGCAGTGAGGACTGGGGATGTCTAAAGTCTTTTCAAATCGGCATTGAAAGTTTAGCAAAACCTTGGCTCAGTTTGGCTCGGGTCGGAGGGGGGACAAGCAAAGAAAATTAAAATGAAACAAAAGGAGAGGAAAAAAGACGGAATTGTTTTTCTAAGGCAAAAAAAAAAAAAAAAAAACTCTTTAGCCTGGAGGGGAGGTAAAATTACGCACAGATGCAACAGAGCTCGTCCAAAATAGTAATAAATGACCCCAGCAAATCCAAGATGAGCTACCTCGGCTGTGTTTGGCAGGTGATGCTGCGTGTCCACCTGTTGCAGCGGCCGGTGCGTCCCTGCTCTCCTCTCCAAGGTCTCAGCGGCGCATCCAGAGTCTGCGCAACAAGTGCAGTGGGGGGAGGGCGAGTAGCATCCAGCACTTCATATGGAGGAGAAAGAAAAAAAAACGCCACTTTTAGACTAGATCCATGTCGACACGGGCCAACTATAATCCTTTTCCACACGGTCTTTTCTGCAAGTAGTTTCAGGATAGGAGGACTAGAATGAAAACATGAGAATATGTGGAGGTTGTAAAATAGTCGCCCGTAAAGCTGGAGAGACCGCCCACCATCCCTTTAAACATCGATTGTGTCTGTGATTGGTTGGCTCCCCTGTCCTTGCTTCTCCAGGTTTCACTTGAGTATCTCTCGCTCGCTCTCTCTCTCTCTCTCTCTCACACACACACACACACACACACAAACACACGCACACACGCACGCATACAGACAGGAGGAGGAGGAGGGGCACTCAAATCAACACTGAGGCGAATGAATGCACCACAATAGAGGTACAATGACAGCAATAAGAACAGCCAGTTTCTCCACGCCTCTCCGACTATAAGCTCTCTGTTCGTCCCGGAAACAGGCTGATATGTGACCGCTGTGGAGCGCGTTACCGCCCCCCAACCGGCGCTGAGAAAGTCGCGCCACACGTCCCGCTTGAAATGCACTTTTGCACCTTGCAGGAAACCAGAATGTTTGGACTGGTATGCCTCAAACTGTATAAGCAAATTCTCTACCTGGGTGGTTGTTGGCGCGTGTCATGCAGGCGCGGAGCAAGAAAGTGTGTGGGCTCTGGGCGCACCAAGGTGATTGTGGGCCCCTCTCCACTTTCCTCTGTAAAACTCGATTGTTTTCTCTGTTAAACCCAGTTCAAACTCTGGTGGCTGTAGGGAGGACAATTGTATTTTAGTCATTGCAACAAATACATTGACATCCATTGACATATATACACTTCAGGATCAGATAAGGCATTCATTACAGACAGTTTAGGGCCTCCATTCAGCTCGGGGCCCTTGATCGTCAGTCCCCCTATCCCCTGACCCCTCCACCCTACCCCACACCAAAGACCACCCTGCAATGTATTTTTCACTAATTTTGTTTTTTAAGTCTCCGCACAGACATCAGTGGTGGAAACAGCTGAGCCTGTGCAAATTGTGTGGCGAAACTAAAACACAACACACTATCAGTCAAATATCTGCCTTATCATACATTATTGGGATATGCTACATAGGGTATTGGCAGTGAGCATTTCCTTAAACTGATTATTTGTTAGAGCTCTAGTAAAAGAAGTAAGATTGACCTAACATTTGATTTTGCTTGTGTTAAATGAAAAGGGTTTAAGAAGAAGACACCAGCTATGGCAGTAATAGGTCAATTGACTCTTTTTATGCTTTTTTTTTTTTTTTTTTTCAATGATGTTCATGGCAATACTCACTCAGTTCCTTTAAGGGAGAGCTCCAATGAACATGTAATTGTTCCTTGTTGGAATAAGGATTATGACTTGGCTTATAAGAATATTGTGAAAGGTATTGTGCAAATAAAATTGCCACATATCAACCACATATCAATTTCATGTAGATGCTATATTATAGCACCTGCACCCGAGTGGTAAAAATGGTTAAAAGTGGTAGCAGGTTTTTAAGGAAGCCAAAAGAAATTGAGAGAGGAAGTGCTCTAGTGTAATACACCCCGATACTGCTTCAACAGTAGTTGTCAAAAGGTCACAGAGACGCACAGTATGTCAGATCTACAGTGCCAGTTTTAAATGATGCAGGATTTGAGGCTGTAATCAATGAGGAAAAGCAAGTGCTAAGTTTAACCAGTGAAGAAAACAGTGATCCCATTAATACAGTATGTTCCCTACACACAATGAACTGAAAGGGGCAGTTCACACCAGAACTAATATAAATATATAAACTATATTCTGAGATGTTCAAACATCTACATGATATTGTGCTGGATGACATATTGGCATAATTTAACATGGTGTGGGAAATGGGTCATCTACCAGCAGATTGGAAAAATGCAGTGGTGCTTCCAGTTCTGAAGCCAGAGAGAAATGCATCAAGTCCATATGATCCTATAGCTCTGACATCACTGTTGTGCAAAATAATAGACTTGCATGTTTTATTTTTAAATAGGAGGTTTTCTTGTGCAGTACCAGAAGAGATTCAAATGTGGGAGTGGCCCAATAAAGAGGCTATAGTTTGTGTATTTTTAGATATTGAGAAGGCATATTATTCTATGTAGACAGATTATTAATTAAGCTGCATGACGCTGGATTTAAGTGTAACATGTTTACCTGCATCAAAGAGTTTCATAAAGACAGGACAATCAGAGTGAGAGTTGGATGAGCTTGCTCTGAAACTATGAACACAGAAAAATGGTACTCATTTCTAAGTTCAGCTCAATGGCATGATTAAATAGGCCTATGTTTTCCACAACGTGAGGATTGGTTGTCTGTTTTTGAAGATGCTGGTGCCCTCTAGAGGAGAGGTAGGAATACTGCATTTTCATTTATTAAAATCTAGGCAGGTTTCTGTCAAGTTCAAGAGTGGGCAAATAAATAGCAAGTCATTTTAGCCTAAAATTAGCCTAAAATATCATAATTCATATTTTTCTGGTAAAAACTATAATTGAAGCCACCTACAATGACATTTTGACCAATAATTCTAATTCAGGATATCTATGATTAGATTTTTATTTGTCATGATAAAAGCTCTACAGATCCATACAGTGATTTAATTCCAGGACCACATGTCCATAATATAATTTTGACTACTATATGCCACCATTGGCTCATGTGGAATCTCATTCTCTCTCATCTACAAATCACTTTTTACTAGTAAAAAAAAAAAAAAAAAAATCCAATTATCCAGTTATCTGCAGTTAAATTTGTATCAGTAGGACGTGTAATTCCAGATACCAACACTGTTTTCTTGATGCATAAAATTCTAGGTCCACACATCCATTTTTACTACTGACAATTTAAAAATGGAGAGATCTCTCAGTTAATTATGACTACGTCTTAGATACAGTATGTGCAGTTTCAAATCTCTAAACATGTAGTTTCAGATCTCTAGAACTGAGTTTTGACCTTAGACAGAATATGTATTAATGATGTGTATAAGTAGAATAACAGCTAGTGAGAGTATGACAACTGATATCTGGTAATATCTGTTATACCTGATTATAGGTCCATTAATAGTGTTAATCTCTGTTTTATAATCTCAAGTGTATGGTTGAGGTTATTTGAATCATAGAGACACAATGCCACTCAGTGGATTAACTCTGTATTGCATTTATTTATTTCATTTATCTTCCCTGAAATTTCTTCAATTGCTTTATGATCAAATGTCTCTATAACTGAGGGGATGTGTAAGTTATAAGAGGTTAAACCAGGCCTCTGACTCATATTCATATGTTCAAAGTAAATGTCTTGCTTTAGATGGCCGCTGCAGTCTAATAGGAACAACAGCAGCCAAAATCACCTCCTCCCACAACATTATGTACTCTTTCACAGCGCAAACATAATGATGATATATAGTTAGCAAAGTATTGTGGGAGTTGGAAAAAAAAAGTGAAGAGTTCATTTTTCACAATGATAGAAATTTGCTTCCGTGCCCCATAGTATTTATTGTACAACAGAAATTACTCTCTAAAGTGCTGTACACTGTGATGACCATGGATAGCATAGACAAAGAGAAGTAAGGTGTTGAGCACTTCAGAATGGAGTTATATTTTCCCCCTGTTGATCATGGAGCATCAGTTAAATGCCACGAGTAAAAAAATGCCTCTGTGTATATGATATATGCATATGTGAATAGCCCATAGAAATGCAAAGCAGCAACGTCAAACTGCACTGCACTTTGGATCTCTGGATTCTTAAAATTCACTGGACTCAGCCTCGGCCATGTGGGCTGATTGCCATTCTCTGAAAAACATCTGGCACAAGTCCACCTTTGCAGAGTGAAGCAATTATAGCCACTGAACAAGTCCGGGAGGAATGGAGAAGTCATGTACAGAGGTAATTTATAAATTATGAGGACCTGTGGGCCACATGCATCGCTGATAGCTAACGATACTCCTTGGTCCTACAGCCTGAGGATACTTTACATGCAGCGCCAAACTTCTGTCTTCGACCCCAAACACATTTACTCAACACATCAGGGGTGGGGATACAGACTCAGAGGCAGGCATTCATCTCAGGGCACCAAGGGTGGATGGATGGCCAGCACAGCTCTGTCCTGATGCAGACACTTTGAGGCTAGCTGTTGCATCCAGTCAAAGAGACTTGACTTTAAAGATGCCTTCAGGTTTATTCTGGGTCTTGACAAAAGGTTTGCGGGTGAAACAGGCACATGTTTGAACAGCTGCTCCTATTGTTGCCAGGCTCCCTATTGTCCCTTAAGAAGACTTAAGCACACATACAGTAGAGCTGCAGAGCATTTACTGGGTGTTACACCAGGGAGTATTTCTTGTTGTTGGCTGCGGAGCTGATGACTTTTGCTGGGTCATCAGGTCAGTAAACCTTCAGGTACAGCAAAGTCCTTGCATCTAATTTCATTTGCTAGCAAAACTTTGAAACTTGCTTATGTTTACCAAGTCAGTGGTTTTGAAAGTGGGGACTCCCAGAGGTCCTTGAGGAGCTTCCAGGGGTCATTAGCAGAATGGGGAATAGTTAAATTTCATTATAATTTAACTGACTAGAAACTGTTAGGATTAAAAAAAAAAAAGTAATTAACATTTTTAATCTCACACTTATGAATCTATTTGTCAGTGTTCAGTGATGACATCCGAAAAATTTAAGACAGAGCACAAATCAAAATATCTTTTCAAATGTTTCAAAATGTCCTTATAAGGCAAATCACTTCAAAACAGGTTATGTAGCTTAATTTAATTCAGTTTAATCCAGTTCAACTTTATTGTCATGATACTGGGCAGAGTACACATATGACAAAACGTGAGGTTGTGTCAACCTAGGCAGTGCGTCACACATAAAGAATTAGAGTTATAAATAGAGGGAAAATAATACTAATAAAAGTAAAAGAAAGAAAGTCAACAATGGGGTCCAGAAGAGGAGAAATGTCAATCACCTCAACCTCACCCAGCTTTACAGTAGACTTGATGATTTTTAGGTGACTTCTATCACCAGCAGATGTCCCTATTTCCACTCTGTCGCTTGCCTCCTTTCTCTCTCTCTGTCTCTCTCTCTGTCTCTCTCTCTCACACACACATGCACTCACACCACTATAGCTACAAAAACTCTGTTGATAAAAGGATGTTTACAGTATCCAGTTACCCACAATTCTCAGCGGTGTATTGATGTCAGAGGGCTCTTTTTACACAGTCTGCCCCTGTGACTGCTGATTTAACAGATATTTCCTTTCACTAATGTCCACTCCAATACTTTTGAATGGAAGAGCAATGGGTTTACCATTGTTGATGTTCTCAAAGGACCAACTAAGAGTGATAGTGCCTCTAATGGTAATAGGGTTACAAAATCTTTAAGCCAAGGTGCACATTTCAATAATTAAATAATCTTGGTATGATTCTATTATATTCGATTCTGTTCTTGATTCATTGTCTTAACCACTTGTATTCATGTGCTGTTTGAATAGCCAGCACCCATTGCTGTATGTCAAAAGTTGGGCCAATGAAGACTTTGACTGCATTGTATTGCGTGGTGTTGTATTGTGCTGCATTGCACTGCATTTTATTGTTCATTCCTACCAATGGCCCTTAAGAAGAAAAACGGGCTCTGCTTTGTTTAATCATTCATATTTAATTAGGCGACGATTGATTCTAGTAATTGATGATTATGGGCTGATTAAGTTGCTAATGTAGACATCTTTGTGGCCATCTGGATGAATTTAGTGGTGGTGTGAGAAGCCGCGCTTCAACCCAATGACCGGGTTTCAAACCCTGCCCTGCAGAAGTGTCCTTGAGCAAGTCACCAAAACCCAAATCGCTATGGGGGGCGCCGTCTTGTCGCTGGCCCTGCACTGTGTGACCTCTGTGTGGTGTGTGGTGCGGAGTGGGGGCCAGCTAAGAAGACATTTCCTTCATGTGACCTCCTAGTGAAGCAGGAAATAACTCTAACCATTAATAACCACATCTGACTGCGTTGTTAACATTTATAAGTGACATATGTGCATACAATGAGGATGTAGTACCGCTGCTGTCCGCACCGAGGTGTCTAGATGAGCTACTGCACTCACGGGACACGGCACCGGGAGAATAAAGTACCTTTTTAATGGGAGCTGCGCAGACACGACGCTTCTGAATGTACTCCGGCTCGGCCGTGGCTGTCGGCTGTCCCTACTGTTAACTCCGAGCGATGTAATTGGCGATGGTGGATTTGTTTACCATATTTGGCAAGATAGTGACACAGCGCGCATGGGAATTGGACGAGAGCGCCCGTCATTCACAAATTTCTGCCTTCTAGAACTTTGCAAACAAAGCGCGTGCTCACGGGAGTTGTAGTCCAAAACAAACCGTCTCACGGAGTCCTCGAGGGCAGATTTGCAGCCTGTGCGGCGATTTCAGGGGCGGATTTTCGGGATGTTGTGAGCCACGTTCACGGCTGTAAATTCTTCGCGTCAAACCTGTTATTGGTATCGATATAAACCCGAATTAAAGGGGGAAAAATCGGCTGATCGGAAACCCTTATCCCTTAGCATTCAAATCCCACCGGCGACGCTCTCACCTCATTGGCTGCGTGCTCCTGTCAATCAAGCGGTGTTCCTTCCACTACCGCTCCTACAGTAAATATTTGTGTTTGCTCAACCGGCTGTAATGGTGGACGACTGAGGCAGGGGGGAAACGGAGAGGAATAAAACTAGAGTGAGAAAACACAGCCGAAAGTCTGCTTCAGTGCCAGCCGTGAGTAGGACACAAGCTTCGTCGAAAATGGATGAACTCAAACATCAAGTGATGATCAACCAGTTCGTCCTGACGGCGGGTTGTGCGGCGGACCAGGCGAAGCAGCTTTTGCAAGCGGCACATTGGCAGTTCGAGGTAAAAAAAAAAAAAAAAAAGAAGAAAAAGAAAAAAGAAAAAGAAAAGAAAAGAAAAGAAACGGCTTCACGGTGGAGTCGGCAGGGAAGTGACATGGCTTATGTTTATGTCTGACTGCCCGTTAGTTTTGACTGGAGCTCGTCTGTCAGCTCTCGTCGCTTTAACCTTAAATTCCCCTTAAATTAAAGTGTATTCGCTTGAATTAGGTGGCCAGAATTGGTTCACCTCCAAACCGAACTTTTTTTGTAATGAAATGTCGCTTTTGGCCAATCAGTAACCGAAGCTGTTCTTTAGACTGCCCGTTAAATGAAGGTAAAATGTATAGTAAGGCAGGAGGGTAAACCGTACAGCTCTCATATCCAATTAGAGTTTACTCTAGATTAAATACTATAATCCGCCACATGACAGCAGTGTACAGGCTAGCCCAGCAAATGCTATTATGCAATAAAGATGATCGACCCTTTGTATCGACTAGCCTACATAATTGTTTCGTCTGCAGTGAACTGAAAATAGATTTAGCACATTTTTCGGCAGAAGCGCGTTGCAGTGTGCGGGTTTTATTTGTATCAACACTGAAAAGACTCACGATGAGAGATGTTTCACCTCTGTGAATACCTAAGACATGCCTTTAAAACGTCTGATCCCTTTTCTGTATCACGCTTGCACTGATCAAATGTCATTCATCTTTTGTCTGTTTTGTTGTAGACTGCCCTCAGTGCCTTTTTTCAAGAAACAAATATTCCATACGGCCATCATCATCAAATGGTGAGTGCATGAGGGTGATATCACCAATTTGCAATAGTGTGCTCTTGTTTATTCTATTATTATAATAATCCTAGTGTTTATGTTTCTGCAGGCCAGCATATCTTTTAGATGGCGGCTGTTGTTGTGGTGGGGGGGAATGATAAACAGCCCTTATAGGCCAAGAGTGATGATGTTGTACTAACAATAACAAAGCACATGTCGGCCATGTTGTGAGCTTCCAGAAATAAACACAGGCAGGCATGCAGCAGCAGCAGCCACACTGGGAGAGGGGGAGAGATGTGGATACATGAAATTCCTCATTCTTCTTCCTATCAGCTATAGCAAAACGGAAAGAAGGGCCCCTTAGTTTCTGGATAAGAGGAAAAAAAAGTCTCTTTCCAGGAAAAGGACAACTGCCTTTCTGAAGCAGACCCTTGTGCTGTTTTTTTTTTTTTCTGGAAATATGACCATTTAGCCTCGTTTTGGTTCTTGCTGCTGTGACATAAATCATTGAATCATGCTTTTAAGGGGGAGCCAACATAAGTAGTGTAAACTGAAAGGCATTAGGGCTGCTGGAGACGCTACACACACAGGGGTGCTGAACATGATGAAACACTAGCAGTATTTGGGCTTTTAGCAGCAGCAGCCCGGTTTGGCAGCACACAAGCCTTTGTTTGCAGCTGCATGCATGGCAGCATCCAGCAACAGCTGCTCCTGGAAGACCCTGACATTGATGGGGGGTATATGGACGAAATCGCCGATCAGTTTTTGAGCTTGCCCTGAGAGCTTGCAGTGTTCGTGTGGCAAAGACAGTCAGATGGTCTCATCAAACTAGTAGACATTTTAGGTTTGAGAGAAGGAAGGAAGAGAGAGATTGGGCTAAAAGAGGATTTGATTTTTGTCTCATGATGTGGGTGTGTACATTTATAGCCTGCTTGTAGTGCGCTGTTGTCATTCTTCACAGAAAAGAACTGAACCACTGATTGTTTTTTATCATGTCCTTATTATACGAAAGATAGCCAGAGCGCCGTTATCACCTTCTCAGTAAACAAAAGCTCAGATTTAGTCCAGGAAGTGTCTCACGTAGAATTACTTTTAATTTTGGAAGTAAACAATTAGCCAAAAGCCGTTTTAACCCCTGTCCGTCAAATGGGGCTCGGCCTGATAGCCATAGATGCAGAATAATGGAAGTGTGAGTATAGAGCAGGTGTGTGCGTGGGGGTGGTGAATTATTGTTATATTTGTTCTCTTGCATAATTGCATGTTTGCGTTTCATTTGTGCAGATGCAGACGTGTGTGTCTTTGTGTGTGTTTGTGTACTTTACGTGCATGCGGTTGTATTTTGTGCATGTTCTGGCAGTTGTGTGTGAGTCACTACAGTACTACAGTAGGCCAGCATGTCCTGCAGCTTATCAGGCCACAGTGTTGGTTGGTATACAGATTTAATCCACTCTGTGCTCACTCTTACTCTCTCTCTCTCTCTCTCTCTTTCTCTCTTTCTCTCTTTCTCTCTGTCTTGCTCTTGCTCTATCTTCAGTTTATAGTAAACATAAAGAACATTATGTTACATTTCTGTAGTAAATGCCAAACCGTTTCGTGTTTTATATTACAACAAACACTGACTGTTCTCAACCCACTGTTTTGGCTAGAAGCCTCACCCCCACCCCAATGTCCCTGTCGTATAACCAGTAGACATGCGGTAATTGGCACCATGGCAGGTTAGGCTTTGATTTAGGTTAATTAGTTTATGGATAATGTGTAGTGAGCTGTTGTGGGATATTGTTTAGTTCCAAAAAGTGTCTGTGTGAGGCTGATTATGATGAAGCCAATCACTTCCTGTTAATGTTACTGTAATTTCAGAAGAAAATTACTTTGGGTTCCCAAACGCTGTCGTAAAAGCCTCTACATGAATTCAAATGTCATCATCAGTCGTCATAGTTATCAGTCAAACGCCACAACAGGATGGTGTCGTTCACTTTTTCTTGCTAACCAGATTTGTCCTACTTGTGTTGGTCAGTGGAGCAGCATTCAGCTAAGCTTTCTTAAGTCTCCATCTGTTTACCTGCGCTGCGCTCATGCACCAAAACATTTGTGTATTTTGTGTCAGAGGTTTATATCCTGCAAGAGATTACCAATTAAATATCAAATGGCAGGGTTGGTTCGCCCACTCACCAGTACAGTCTTGCATAATGCTGTGAATGGTGAAGGATTTAGCTTTAAGCCCATGTCATTATTATTTCCTTTCAGTAGCAATACCAAGCAGGAGAGAGCCTATGCTTTGGCACACGATGCAAATAAGCTACAAATGTCTGTGAAGGCACGCATTATAGATAGTGTATCGTTTATCCGTGTGTGTGCAGCAGTGAGGATCATGCAAGCATGCATTGTGGTGTGTGGCCTTGTCCATCTATCTTTGTGTGTAGCTGAATAACGTCATCAAAGCTCACGTCAGTGTTACATGACTTACACAAAATGGGGCCAACGTAGCGGCTGGCAGCCTGACCCTGGAATTAGGCTTGGTCCAACAAGCTCTGTGACCCCCTCACACACACCTCCCCCACCCTCTATCCTCAGTTTGCACTCCCTGCAAATACAAACACTGCCACCGCAACACGTTCCGACAGGATGCGAAGCTCAAACCGACCCAAAATGGACCCTTTCACAGCAGAGGAGGGCCGGTACAGCTGAGGACACCGCGCCCTGCCACGGCCTCTCCTTCACACTCTCTCTCTGTGTTCATAGATCTGAAACATTCAGTTCTGGAAGTAAATTTCCCATTGGGGACTTGGGTTATTATGCCTTGTTCACATCTCTGTCTGTTGTTTTAGCACGAGCTCCGCCCCCAGCACAAAGAGCAAGCATGCTCGCTCTGACCAGAGTCACAGAGCTCACCTCAGAGGAGAGCTCGGTACCCACCGTTCCGAGATTGTGATTGTGTGAGCACGTGTTGAATGAATGAACTGACTGCTCTCCCTGAGGAAAGGTGAAATTCATGGCACCCTTCATTCGGCTTTAGGTTAGAGCAAATGTTTTATTCACACTATGAAAAGGTGGGAATAACATAGTAAAGGAATAACATCACCATCAACCAATAGAGTAACAATGAACTATGAAAGCAGATCTGTTGACTTTTATACTGGAGAGATTTTTTGTTTACTGTTTGCTACTGCATAAACTAGCACTCAGAGTTATTTTATCTGTCAGTTCTTTAACAACGGAGAGTTTGGAAAAATCCAAAGTATGCATCATCTTTTGGCCAGCAAAGCCCATTGCTACTTAGTTACTAATATTTTACTGTCTGTACAACATCCTACACCATGACTTCTTGCCTTTGTCAAGCCGGTGGAACATGAAGATGACAATGAAATCAATAAAGAATTTGTTGTAATGTTGTCACAGTGTAACGAACACTTGGGAAAAGACTAGGCCTGTATGTTCTTGTTGAAACCATCAGTCAGTTTGATTTCAGTTTTGTTTTCAAGATATCCTGTTGTATTTGAGAGTTTGTTGTGAAATACTTCACCACCCACAAGCTTTAGTGTGTTGCCATTGATCAGAGAAGTCACTGTTACCATAGAAACCACTCCAAAGCCACATCAGACCAACTAGTGCCTTCAAGTGCACATCAGAAATATCATATTACAAGTTAGCAAGTATATGAACACACCCTTGAGCTTGCAATATCAGAAGGAAACTGGGACATATCAACGCCTGATACCGAGTTTCTGAGTTGTGGCATTTCCAGACAACAAGAAATAGTCTGTCAAAAAGCTGAAAACAATATAGAAAATATTAATCTGTGCCCAAAATCCCACCCAAGGCACTTGAACACCAGTGGAGTTGTGTGGGGGAGTTGCCGATGTCAACAATAAGAGCCTCCAACTTGTTTTCTTTGTGATGAGCCATCACTCATCCTTATGATGTTATTATAATATTTATTATGTCAGTTTAAGATGAGAGAAAGGGAATTAAGTGATGACATCACTCAATGCTGTATGAAATGATCATTTCCCCTTAAAAGATGTCATGCACACCTTCTTACCCATGCCTTTACTGTTTTTTCATATATACTTTTTCAAAATTGTCCTCCATGCTTGTGATTCATCCTGCAGGTGGTTCGTTCATTTAACAGCTTAGTTATTTTAGGAAATTCTGAAATGTTTAAGTAGAAAATGAATAGATAATGTACTTCCGTAGCCCAGGACGTTGAAAAAAGGGGCAGGCAGGTTTCAGCTCCATTTGTCTCAGCTTCATATGACACCATAACTGCTCCCTCTATCTGCAAGGTGTTAAGTTGGTGTCAGAAAATCGCTGAGACGTTATAGTATGGGTGTGTGTCTGTGTGTGCGCGCGCAACAATATTTGTGATTGTGTGATTAATTCCTCTGCATGTGGGGCACGTTCAGCCACAGCACAGTGAATGAAACCTCATGTGACCACAGACCAGGAAGTAGCCTAGCCGACTGACTTCCACCGCTGTCTGGGAACATGTGACCCTGCCATGTGACTGAGCTGGGCTCTGAACTGAAACTAACTCACCCACAAAGCCTGCCTCACATGTGTAAATCTCTGCCTGAGCTGCGGTCAGAAAAGAAAAATGTTGTGTTGTCTTCATGTGCGGCAGCCTGGCAATCAAATCAGGGCTGTCGTCTTGAATGGTTTGTTGTTTTTTTAGTGGTTGAATGCAGTAAAACTCATCTCCTCAAGGAATACCTCACATTCTCTTCTCCATCCTGAATCATAGCGCTTCCGCTGTGTCTTCCCCCTTGCTCTTACAAGCTCTTGTGCTGATAAAAAAATGTCTTTGCTATCTGTACTTAGATTTTCTTTCTTCACACTTTTTTTATTATACCTCAGAAACTGTCAGGTCACTGTTGATTTGACCCTTCTAGTTGTTACTATTAGCTGCTTGTAATGTTTATAATCTAGGAAATGAAGCTTATTCTGCTGTTTCGCTCATTCCAATCCGCTTTGAACAAGCACATCAGCTAAATACCTAAAATGGAAATGCAATAAGCCATCTTCAGCTCTGTTCTCTGAGCTTCTGTTTGAAGATTTTTACAGCGTTTTCCCCTCACTGCTGAACGCAGCCGGGCTTGGCCTACATACCGCAACCCACAGAGTCATGAGCAAACAGCCCCACGGCTTGATTGATCACCTTTTTTTATTGCACCATGATCGCCGTCTGTCACTGACGTCACGAGCAAAGCCTCGATCAGAAGTGAATGAAAGTGGAGTTTGGTGAGGAGCAGCGTTCAGCTCTGACTGGCTCGATGCAGTGACGTAACAAGGTAGTACTGGGCACCGCAGGGCAGTGATAAAAGCGGGCATGAGGTTGTTTTAAAACTGCTTCCTGGCACTGTGAACACCCAGCAGGGGGAAGGAGGAGGGGTTTGGGTGTGTGTGTGTGTGTGTGTGTGTGGCGTTGTTTCTGGTAACTACAAGCATGTGGTTTTGGTGTCCGGGTGTGGCCCAAAAAAAAAAAAAAAAAAAAAAAAAATCAAGAGTTCTAGCAAATCCCAACTTTTCTTGCATACATGCTGGCTGTCTCACCAAGATTTGAAGCATGTCTGTGCTCATGCGGAAGAACAGAGGTATAATTACCGTCATAAATCATGATGTGACAACATGGATAGCTGTCTGCTTCTGTTCCTCTCGCTGTCTCGACCTCTATCCGCTCATCGCCAACACCGTAGATGCAGAAGCTGGAGGAGTTGCAGTAAGGAGAACCAACCGATACAGGATGCATGGATCGGGAGTAAAGAAAGAATGCTGGAGAAGGAGGATTAACCAGGGAGAGAGGGAGGGAGGAAGGGAGTCAGAGAGGGCATTTGGCCGGCATGCAGTGTAGAATAGGCTAATAGCAGGGCAATGCCAGGTATTTGGGTAGAAGATATTATGACTGAGTTAACACAGGCCCGCTTTGTGTCTCTGGCAATAGAAACAAGTTGTACCCTGTCCCGCTTGCAGACTTGAGAACACACAGAAGTTTATTAAGTTCTAAATGAGGTGAAATTCAGTTTATTTCCTCCTGTTGTGTGTGTGAGTACATGTGCATGTGCTCCCATGAGTGTTGATGCAGCAGTGTGGCTCAGGTTTCAGAGCTGATCACATCTAGATCTGTTAATATTGTGTGTGTGTGTGTGTGTGTGTGTGTGTGTGTGTGTGTGTGAGAGAGAGAGAGAGAGTTAGTGCATGCATCGTGCAGCCATGCCAGGCAGCGAGCCACATCTGAAGAGGCTTGGCCTGCACTCAGCATGTTCCAGCGTGTTGCCCTGCATGTTTCCAGGAGCAACGCTTCCCAGAACCCTAACCACACACACACACACACACACACACAGGCACACAAAACACACACACAGGAACGTTGGCTCAGGGGATGCAGGGAGTGGGAATCCATGTGGGATGGCTGCAGGGACCAGATGTGTTTATGAGCAGTGGAGTTAGATTGGGTTTCACACAGATACTTGAAGTCAATGAGCGGACACACACACACACACACACACACACACACAGTAGGGTAAGGCTTGTGGCGGAGGAACTGCAAGCAGCACATGGGCACATTGTGTGTTGGATAAAGAGAGCGTTGTCACATTGTGTGTCCCTGGCCTGTTTTCTTTGGTTAGCAGTAGCTGGGCTCAGATCAGCTGACTCCTCTGCTGATACCTTTTTTTTTCCCTCTGCTGCTACCTAGTCCTGCTATTCCTGTGCCACCACCTTCCCCTCTCTCATCTATTCCCTTTCCGGCTTTCCCTGCTAACATTCGTATCCTATGACTCCTTACTAGTTCCTGTTGGATCTTTTCCTACTTCGGATCTGTAGGTGCAACAGTTCAAAAGTTCAGTCTTTTTCACTGGGGACCCAAACTATATTTCTTTGCAACCCGGCTTTTACTTTGCATGCATTTGTTTAGGCTCATTTAGTAGTCTGCCCAGGTTTTAGTCTAGCAATAATAGAAGACTGTTTGATTTAACATCCCTTACGGTGTTAAAGCTAAACATTGCTGATCAGTTCCAATATGGCTTTTTTTGTGAAATAAGTTTAACTTTCCATTCTAACTTTCCTGTACTCTAAATATAGGGCCTGAAACAAATTCAGCTACAACTAAATCTTTACTCTGGAAATTTCACCACTTATCAGGCACTTTGGCAATTACCCAGCTGTCCTCTGCAGGTCCCCTTTCACTCCAAAAACCGCTTTGGCCAGTCAGAGTGTGATGGTGGCAGGGGAATTGTTTGGGGAAACACCAGCCAACTGTCGCCTGTACGCACAAAAAATTAGTTTCCTTCCCCAAAATGTGTTTCTGTTAAAAGTCCCTTACCAGTAAACCTCAGAACAGGTTCAACTTGAATATTTTTAATAGGTTTTTGCAAGCAAATCATATCTAAATACAAGTCAAGTTCATCAAGTTTGAAAGTGAATTAGGGATCAGGAATGACAAATAGATCATTGACAAATACTTAACAAACACTATGACAGTTGTGTCAGGTGAATTACTTTGACACTTATGGCGCTTTTCCACTAGTACTCGGCTCGACACGGCTCGACTCTACTCGGTTTGTAAGCTTTTCCACTACCTGGTAGTACCTGGTACTATTTTAGTTCCTACTCGGCCGGGGTTACAGGCGAGCTGAGTCAAGCTGAATGGAGCTGAAATGTGACGTAAATGCCGTGCAGGTCACTGATTGGACAGGGACTCCTTCACGAAAACCAAACCCAGCATTTCTAAAAGAAAACGGCAACAGCGACCGTGCGCATTGATCATTGCTGAAGTTGACAAAGTTGAAAAATGGCAAGCAAACCGGTACCGTGATCAAATGAAGAGGTGGAGACTTTTCTGTGCTTGGCGGTGTGGCCACCTCGCTATGACGACTCCACCGACGGCGAGGTGGTACTCAGTTGTAATGGAAAACCACCGAAACCGAGGCGAGCCGAGTAGGTACTAGTGGAAAAGCGCCATTATTGTCCAGGCAAGTGGCAGCAATGTCGATTTTCAATTTGAGGATTCAGATACAAAGCTGGCATTTTGTACTTCATACCCATGTGAACTGGAATTGGAAAAAATGCAACTTTATCAGTTTTGGGACATTTCCAGCTGCCTTGAGGAGATCTTGAGATATCTTTTCACAGGCTGACTCTGAGTATTTGTATTGTAGTTTTTGTCTGTTCCACCTCCCGTTGACCCTTGGCCTGGTAGTTTCTGTTGGCAGCGTCTGTTGCCAGCCGTGAGGCCAAACTCCTTTTTCTAGATATGAGTGGGCTGCTGGACACCTATTGTTAGCCTTTTAGCCATTGTTTTGAGCAGCGCAGTGTGTGCTGTTGGTTCAAACAGTACCTTGTTGTTTGATCGGCACAAACCCTCATACACACTCCACTCAGTCCCGTTTCCCTACTGTCTTCTGCCCACTGCTGCTCTCACTGCCTGTTTCTTTCTTTTTTATTTTTTCTTCCTCATGTCTCTTTCTATGTTTTTGTCTTTCTCCTTTTCCCTCTGAAACTGTATGTCATAAAGTGCCAGATTACACACACCAACACAGCACAGCCTGGCTAATGATAAACTGAGTCCCGGGGGAGCATTAATCCTACCACGCGCACAAGGGTGTACAATACACACACACTCACACTCTCAAACACACACAGACACAGACACACACACAGGCTCAGGGGCTCAGCTGCTAGGAGTCATTGGGAGGGGTCGCTTAGTTTACTGTAGTGTTCACCAGCACCTGTCATCCAGCTTTATTTTGTGTGGGAAAGAAACATCTAGCTAAACGTGACTTCGGACCACTCCCATCACAGCCGAGTTTCACCTCGGTGTCTATGAACTTTGTCACAGTGACAGGATCTGAAATGCAGAAAGAGAGAGTTGCTGGTCTGGTTTAGGTTTGATGAGATTGTGCTGGATGTGGTGACACTTTGTGATAGCGAACCAGCTAATGCTAAGCCTCTACTGCCTCCTGATAAATGCAGAGAGAAATGTAAATTTTCCTCACATGACTGGTATAGCATGTAGGCAAACAGACGGAGGTCCTGTTGTTTTGTTTCGTTTTTTTTTTTTTTTGCCCTTAGTGAAATTGCAGTCTGCTTATGTAAGCTCAGTTGAGAAGTTACCTTTCAAAATCCTTCTGGAAAAATCATAATTCAGCTGATATGTCTAAAATATGGGAGATGTAGTACATAGAAGTGTTATTTTGTCAATCAGACATTTAAGTTAGCTATTGTTTTTAATTTTGTCAACCATTACTTTTTCCCTAAAAGATAAAATCTCCTTTTGGTACTGGGAGTCTGTACATCTGTAAAAAGCCTATCTACGAATCTAAATTTAACCTCCTGAAAGATAATAAAACATTTTAAATAGTTAATTAAGAACTTATATTTTCATCATGTACTGATGGGTTTTTTGTCCACTTTTAGACTAATACAAAACAGGCATTGTGTCTGCTTTACAAAGAACAATTGGTCCTCATGTCCCTTAACATTAATTTCCTGTTGCCATTTTTCTTGTAATGCTCTTTAAAAGTTTAAGATCTTTTTATTAGCTGTGTTCAGTCATAAAGAGGATGGTTTGCCTGCTTTGTGTATTTATTTTGGTTTTTAAATTGGTCTTAAATTCAATTCCAGATCTTATTAAAGAGGGGTACTTTTCCCATTTACAGTTAAGATTGAAATTTAAAAATGTTTTTAATAATCTACAGCAGTGCCGCTCTTATACCCAGAAATTCATAGGCTGTTTCGGTGACTTAGCAGCAAAGCAGAATGAGCTACTGCTCTGATTGGCAGGCTACACCCTGTTCTCTAGCTCAGATTGGTTGATTTCACTTTAGTCCTAAATCTAAAATGCTGTTGAAAATGATTTTTTCCCTGGTTAGCAGCTATGGCAAAATGGTTATGACTGCACATCTGACTTCTTCACAGTTACTTCACAGTACTAAAATACATTTGAAAATGCCACTTTTTAGAAGGCGCCTCTTATCAGAAGGTCTTAATAAGTCTCAAATTTGTCTCTCTGAAACCTGCCTGTTCCTGCACTGTGGAATGCAGCTCTTCAGTGACCTGTTATTACTGTATGTGTTATCATGGTTGGCATGCTGCAGTGATAAACTTGTGAGTAACAGGTCACGGTTGCATCAGGATCTGACTGCAGAGCTGCAGCTCCACAACAAAGAAGCAGTGCTAACCTGCCAGGCTACATACACACTGGAGGAACACTCCCTCTTTAAACATTTAACAGGCAGGCAGCATCATGTACAGTTAGAGGGTTGGGTGAGTAGCCCTGAGAGGCACTGTCTTGTATTTTAGCCTTCCTTATACAGTACCCAAGTCATTGCAGCTTTTTGTTTTTGCCCGTGGCTTTCCCTGTTCCTCCATCTGGCTTTCTGTTGATATTGCCTCTTTCATTCTGTCTGCCCCTCTCGCTCCCTGGTTTCTGTCTATCAGATACTTGGTCTGCCATATATTTCCATTTTTTTCTCTCATACCCCCACCAAGTTTTCTTTGTACGACTGCACAATTAATCAAAATTGTCTTGAAATCACACTGTAGATAAGTGGTATATCAAATTGCAGCAGCTGCAATTTTTTGATAAAGGTTAAATGTGACAGTATACCATTACAAATTAAATAATGAAGAGCTACAGAGATACCCAGGCCTACAAATCATATTCAACAAATGTAAAAAAAAAAATAAAAAAATCTGAGGGTTTGGTGCAGACCCCAGCAAAAATCACATCATCCCTGTTGTACCTGCTTTTTTCAGTTAAAGCAAAAATGATCACTCCCCTAAATAATCTCTGTTTTTTTATCATATCGTGCAGCCCTATTTCTTGTATTTGGTTTGTTTAGGTTCACACTGAATGAATTTGCTCAGCTTTTAGAGTAGTCTTTACTCCAGAAAAGGGGAGATTTGCCCGGTGTAGAACTGCACTCAACTGAGTGCACTCCTCTTGCGAGGTTAGAGATTTGGGTAGTCAAGGGGAGTGAAAACAAATCCAATTTTCCAATCATGAGTAACTGCAGGCTATAAGGTCAACATCTGTCCTCATGTACCCATTGAACTTTGCATTTTGCAGTTGTTTCTTGTGATTGGTTCAGATTACATTTCTTACTCTCAACAAACTGCACAGCAGTTTTCTTGGAAACATGCAGAGGCCCTCAGTTTCAGCGCACCCATGTTTAAATGCCATTGTTCTCACCTGCCCAAACAAAACTTAATTAAAAGAGTAAATGCCCCAAACATACTTGGTGTGCACACCCTAGACTAGTCTAGGCCTGATGCTGGTGGACCTCAGACATCCTCCCACACATCCAGCCCTTCAAGCTTGTCAGAGGAGGTGTAGTCTATAGTTTAAATATGTCTCCTCCTCACATCCTGTCATTTTCTTTATTCATTCAGGCAAGGTTGACTGAACTTGCACACTTCATTTCAGCACATTCACACCTGGGAGCTGCCCAGTACTGCTACAGACTTCCACTGTTCACCGTTTAGCAGCTCCAGTGGAGCAGTTAGAGGTTAAGTGCCTTTTTGACCCAGCCAAGTGTTATGAGGTCAGTGCCAATAGCAGAGCTGGAAAACTAGCTGTTAGATGCTCCCAGGCCCGAGATGAGGGTGTTGAGTTGTTAGCAGGCTTGTCATCAGTCAGACACGACAATAATGCTTTTAATTAGTGTTGAACAATGTGTTTCTCGTTCATCGGTGGCAGGGAGCGGTGATTCCAGGATTTCTATACATACTTAGTATTTACAAAAACTATGGAAAGTCAGTTTATCCATCTCCCGGTCTTGAAAAGCTTGAGGATTTCACTGAAAATGTGGAAAACTCGTTCAATTCTTTCCCAATTCACCTCCTGATTCACCTAAACTCTGTTGTTGCTGGTATATCTACTCTGATTGCACATGTTGTCAGATTTTATATAGTGAATTTTATAGTGTATTCTTTTAGCTGTAGAGTGCTATGACCCGCTTGACAGTGACATTCTCCTTCCCCATCCACACACATTATACTGAACACCAGTCAAAATCCAGGGCTTAGTTGAAGTCTTGTCTTGGATAATTCCTCCAGTGTTGAAAAGTTTGGGGTAGCAGTAAAGTCTGGAAAAGTGTGGTAAGCTAGTGTTTTCTGTCCCAATACACATTATGTATAACACTCTTTACTTTAACTCGGCTTGAGGAACAGCAGCACACATTGCCCTGGGGTTTAACAAATTGCCAGTTAAACATTTTGAAGTGTGCAGGCCTGGAGGCATGGCCAATGTGGGCCAGCCATCACTATGGACACCTAGTCTTGTTTTGTAGTAGCTGCTGATGCAATGTTGCTTTGCAGGTTGTCAAATTTGTTGTGGGAAAGAGTGTTATGAGCTGGTTGGCATCACATTGTCCAGTCAACATGAGTATCAGTATTTTCCATACCATTAAACAGGCCGGGCAGCCTCCTCAGCCAAACTGACACACCAACAAGCTTAGAGACGTTTTTTTGTTTGTTTGTTTCCTATCAATCAGTGTTTCAGGTGTTTTCCCCTGCTTTTGGACCACCTGCCTGGCCTAGGCATTGGAAATCTTCACAATTTTATTCAGATAATTAACAGAGCTAATAACAACCAGTCCTCTTGTGCTGAATAAAAAAATATATTCTGAAGTGGTAAGAGCAACTGATCCATTTGCTAACCAGCAATAGCTCAGTTTTGATGCTTCACACATTCTGGGCAAGACGACGATTGTTTTACTGTCACTTTTGATCACTAAATACTGTTAAAGAAACTATCCAAGATTTCTTCAGAAAATACTTAACTACTGAATCTAAATGACAATATGCAAGTAATGTAGGCTAACTATCCTATTAAAAAATTCCTAGGTGCCACTTGGCCTGTGGAGGTTTCTGGGGAGAGTTCTATTTGATGCCACCCACCTAAATTTCAGAGTTCCTGTGCATATGTCTTCAACGCAGAGAAAAGTATTAAGAAAAAAATTGATCGTTATCTGTTTTTGAAAACGTTGTGAATTGCTAGTGTTCAGTTCAGGAATTTTGAGGGGCAGAATGTAAAGCGTGCCCATGGTTTCCTGAACCTTTTGTGATCTCTGGAAACCCTCTGTTTTCTGTATATGAAGTTTTCAGCAGTGTTGGTGAGTTGGGAGTGTGAGGACGAAGACATCAAGCTGCATGTGTCTCTGTGATTCTTGCATCTTGGTATTCTCTCAGCAAGAAGGCTCCTGAGAGCTCCGACATACGATGTGTGAACTGTAAGACCACAGCAACCAGCCAGACACTGGATGGAGAGAGTTAAGTGTGAGAAAGATAGGGAAGGACGAGAAAACACAGACACATCAGATGTTCCTACCAGTCCTCGCTGTTGAGGGATTGATAGAGCAAAACAATTCGGGTTTCCATTCAGATGCTTTCACGCTAATTATGATGTATTGAATTAGAAAGGCTCAATGGAAACTGCAAAATTCAATAAACTATAGATTAGAGGCTTGCTTGAAGTGGAGTTTTTTTGTTGATAAACAAACTACATGATAAATAGCAATGGGAACGCACTTGTTGAATAAACAGTAACGACTGGTTGGCATGATCAGCCTGGTGCATGTCACAGTATCATTGCCCATCAATTTAAAAGTGGCTGTGGACATGCTGAAATGTTGCCTGTAAACTATCTCTCCACCAGGTCCTCCAGAAATGTTATGCCCGCAGTCATTCTCATGTATTAGGTGTCCCTCATGGCAGTTTGCCCATTAGTTGGTGCATTAGAATATTAGAAACTGTGTTTCTTTGTTTTCGTCTTTAGACGAAAGCATGGCCAACTTTGTCTGACACTAAGAAACAATAACTTCTAGTCAGTTCTTTTAAGATGCTTCATTTTTCGCTTGAATGTGGATTTTTTTCCCCTTTTGGCTGTCTGTATATTTACTTCAACGCAGCTGATGGAAAGGCACATTCCAAAGTTTGCTTAAAATTCGCTTGACAGTTGGATGGAAACATAGCCGGCGAGAAAATGAGTTGAATAAGAGATGTGAGGTGAACAAAATGAGATTAATTTGAATGCGACTGCGTGGTTTGTAAGTGTCGAGGGGTTGCAGCGCGCAAGTAAACAGTACATGGAGGAGGTCAGTCAGGGTCGCGGAGGTAACTAGAGCCTCTACAGAAGCATTTAAGGGTATAGAAAGCGTCTCTTCAACCTCGGCACATACGCACACTTGATATTTCTGAGGAATGCGGTTGGTTAGACTAGAAATAACTCCAGCTCATCTCTGTTTGTGGACAAACACACACACACATGCACACACACCCTTATGTACACAAACAGGGGAGTGTTTAAGGTTTTTGGAGCCTCACCGCAGACCGGGGCAGGCATGTTTGGAGTGGTTGAAGCCAGGCGGCCATGCGTTCCCCATGCAGGGCTTAGCAAACAGACTTGAAGAGAGGGTGGACGGGCCGTGCCGCTGTGACCGCAGAGCCGGTCGAACGCCCTGCACAAGCCCTGTCCCGTCAACCAAAGATCTCTACTCCCTCCTCATAACAACCGTCCCCATGGCAACTGTTCTCTGTTGGCTCTGTTTTGAACACAGTCTCCCTCACGCTGTCTGTTATTCCCCCTGTCTCTCCATCTGTATATTTTCAGCAAATGTTCTGTGAGGCCGAGCAAATAGATAGCTATAGTATGCTCTCTGTCTGAGTGTGTATGTGTTTATATCTGTATGTGACAGCAAGGAGAAAGCTTCCAGGTTGCCATATTGGAGGTCCTCAGATTGTTGGCAGGAACAGGCAGCTGGGAACAGCTGATGTTGTTTCAAAACTTACAACTTGGCCTTCTCAGTGGACATGGTTAAAAGAGTGCCTCACCCATTATGTGTGATATCTGTATCAAGTACTCACCACATGCTGCTTTCAGTCCCTGACAAAGAAAGTTTTACTTGCAGGCCTTTGTGGTAAACTTACATGACAAAAAATGCTTTCCATCTCTCATCCAGTGGAATAAACAGTGTCCATGCTTTTACAGTATTATGATATCAGAAAAAGCTCACACTCATCATGCGGTATAATCCATGTCCACTTGTTGATGGGGGGAGACAGAGCCTATCCCAGCATTCATTAGGTGGCAGGGAAACACCTGGAATAGGTTAAAGCAGTTGTTTACAAAATTATAATCAGTTAATTTTCTTTTGACCAACAAATTGATAAAATTTCCCCTTGGGGGTCATTCATGTATTTCTGATTCTGATTCATCAACCAGTTGTTTCAGCACTGCTTTGGAGTAGAGACTAGGGATAAAATAAACAGATGTACTGTGTCAGAGTTACCATTGTATAACAAAACTGCTTTATCAGACTGTTCTCTTTTACTTATAAAATGGCTGAATCGACCAGCTCTCACAGCACAGCAATCTTTTTCAGGCTGTTAAATATTTATCCATTATTTGCACACAGCCAGTTCTCTAGTGGACCTCCATGATGGTGCCAGATGTGGCTGCTGGAGGTTTGTGGCACAAGAGCAAAACCTACAGAGTCCAAGAAGTGCAATGAGAAGAAAAAAAACATAATTTGAGAATTAACTTGAGAATTAACTTTGAGAATTTAATTAACTTGTTCCCATGTTTTAGTTACTTTGTGGCCACGAGAGTGGAGTGTGCAGTACTCCTCCCTTTCTCCCTGCGACTGCAACAGGCACTGTTTGTCCCCAAGGATCTCCGGGCGCGGACCTCCTTCCCAGCGTGGACCTGCTTCCTTACCAGGAAGCAGATACAGGGGTGGGCCAAACCTGCTGCAGGTCCACACCAGGGATCCTTGAGGACAAACGTTGTCTGGTCCGGACAACAGGCCTGGACCTGCTTCCTTACAGGGACGCAGATCCGCACCCAAAGATCCTCTGGTACAAACATCTGTTGTAGTCGCAATCTGCTCCTGGGAGAAAGGAAGAATACTGCACTATTATCTCATAGCCACGAATTTGTGAACTGTGCCCTCAAAATGTTTTCTTTTCCTTCTCATTGCATGTCCCAGACTCCGTTAAAAACCTCTGTACTGTAGATGCATTTCTTGTGGACACGTGTGTGTGTGAGTCAGTGTCAGTTTCTCAAGTGAAATGTTATCTCACTGCGATTGGAGGCAGCTCACGTGCCCCACAGTCGCCCTTTAGCCTGTCAGATTTGAGCCTCAGTCTGCATGCAGCGTCCCAGCAGCCCTTGCAGTATTTCCCTGTGTCCTTCCTTCAGTGCAGAGAGAGTTAATCTGCTACTAGGCCGCTTAATACACGCAGAAAGAAAACACAGTAACCTGCTTCCTCAGAGATCTGCCCCAGAGCAAGTTAAAATCTCTGTGCAGGACTCATGTAGAGTTTGACTCCTGTAGGTGCTTTCTCTTTTCTGACTCAAGGCTGGTCTTCAGAGTTATGTGGTGTTAATATTTACTTTTTGGTTCAGCTAATAAAACGTGACACCTGAACTTGGAAAACAGAGCCTCTTTAAATTTTTAGAATAGCGTTTTTAGAAAATATAGAAAAGTTGAGACATGAATTCATTCGTAATAACTGTAGAGATTTTAATTCCACATAAACTTGCATGTTTGCAATAATCGATTAATCATCTTAGTAATTTATCATGGAAAAGTACCAGACATCATTTAACATTACAAAATTTAATTTCCAGTGCAAGTTACTTATAGTGTTTTGATTCCATGCAAATAAATCTCTCTGTTTTTTCAGCTTCATTTTGTGTTTGGTGTAATTTCTTTGTCATAAAAAAGTGATTGCAGCAGATCTGTAGGGGATTTGAATTCATTTTCTGTGCAAGTTTAAATGACAGGTTGGCTTTTTTTTTTTTTTTTTTTTTTTTTAACCCAGACCTCATTCATTGATTAATTTTATATCCTCTGTTTCCTATGTTCAACTTGTTTCAATTAAAAAAAAAAAAAAATGAAATTTAAGAGATTTGGTCAGTGCCTTTGTGTGCAGTTTTAATATATTGTGACTATATGAGTTTTTAAATGAGGTGTGTTTTATATCAGTTGTTTTTGTGCACTAAGTGGATGTTTCCGTGCATCTATTTGTTCTCTTTTTGTTGTCCTTGTTGTAACTGATGTATTCTTGTTTTATGCTGCCTTCTTGGCCAGAACTAATCTCAGTGAGGCTTTTTTTTTTTTATCATTATTATTATTAATTAAAAGGCACCATTTAGAATTGTACAGTACATTTCACCCATTGCTTTAGTATTGAGGAGCTTAACTGCTGGGATTTTCAAGGCTTAAAAGGCTTTCTCTGTTGAAGCCCAGTGAAAAGATGCAGCAGTTTGTCAGTGCTAAAACAGTTTCAGCATTTCTCCACTGCATGATTTTAAATGATGCAGTGTAATGCTTTGAAGAGGTCTGGGGTCTGCTTTGTGAAAAAAGAATTTGTTGAATTGTAAAACTCTTACCATTTTATCCAGGGCAATATGCTTTCTCATTATTTCATTATGCCGTGTCAATGTGTTCCATGAAACGCAGAGGTCAAGGGGTAGTTCATAAATTACATTAGTTTCTCATAATACTGGCTAATAGAGCTTCAGACTGTTAACGCTGACAGCTTTGCCTTTATCTGTGAGTCTTGATAAGTGGTCAGATCCCAGTTAAGACAGCCTGACACAGGAGACAGATGCTGTGTCTTTGGACTCAGATCCTCTTCCCTGTGGGTCGATGCCGTCTGCGTCTCTGACTCTGTCCAAGGTTGGTATGCACACTCGCGCACAAACACACAGACACACACATAGAGGTGTGTTGGCTTGTGTTGTGTCGTGACTGGGGGAGTGTGAAGGTGGGCCGGTTGCTTTTTGAGGCACGAACCGGGTGTTTGCACTCGTGTTTTGTCGTCAGCGTCTCTCGCCCTGACTGTTTCTGCTGTAAAATCAAATAAAAGCCAACGAAGCTGAATTAGTGTGTGTAACCTCCACTGTCTCTGTATGAGTTTGCTGGCTGTAGGTGTGTATTTGTATTTACTCATCTGTGCATGATCGAGTTTATGGATGAGTAAGTCAGATGCAAAGGTCTCAGAGGACGATGTGAAATGTCAGACCTCTGCATTTTGTCTTAGTTTCCAAGCTGGGCCGTTTTTCAGATGGGTATTTCATTTGTTGTAGTTTTGTTTTCATACCTTTGCATGAGGTTTTCTGATCTGTCTTGTATTCCTGCCCATGGACGACAGATGAAAATTAGCCTGTAGGCATAATCTGGCATATTTATGTTGATTTTAAATAATCATTCATATGCACTGTCCCTATGAAGTAGGCCTAAATAAATCTTAAATCAGATTTCAAATCTCTGATTAAGAAATTATTATGGGTTCATTGCTAAATAACAGATATAATTCTTACATTGCATTGTATTACATTACATTGATTATTCTTTCTTTTTTTTTTTCTTTTTTTTTAATTTTGTGGTGCATGTGCCAGTATTGTGCTGTTGCACCTCCAGAAGAGCCTTTGTGGGAATCACTGTTCACCACACTGCACTCAGAGAGGCAAAGAAGACTGCAGTCTGTGGGGGAAATACTGAATATTATAAATAATGCTGTGGACCACTGATAAAGTTGCTGTGGGCCAGATTTGGCCTGCGGGCCGCCAGTTGAATGGCTCTGACCTGCCTCATCATGAGGCTTAAGAAACCCAACCACTAGCCTTAGTTTTTGCTTGGCAAGAACAGGAAGGACTGTTTGGAGGTCACCTCAGCGCTCCAGGGTGTCTCTTTACCGCAGGAAACAGCCTCAGAGACATGAGCCAGCGTTTCCTGTCAGAGGGCACCATGGTCACGCTCACCTTTCATAACACTGTGCCACTCTGAGAGACTCACTCGGCCCGGCCCAGCCTGGCCCAGCCCAGCCCCAGGACCTGCACAACGCAGCAGTTTTAGGGGGCGAGGCGGTCCGGTTTCACCCCCAGGGGAGGCATGGTGTTGCTGTCACTCTGTTTTTTTTTTTTTTTTCCTGAAGGCTGCTTGTACGTAAAAGGCTGTGTGTCATAATCTGCACATCTATAGAGTGAGTTAGCCTAAAGGGTCATCTTGTGTTTCTGAATTCAGTTGTCAGCAGGGGGAATTTTGTTTACCTGGGTCAGAAATAAGCACGGGCTTTGAGGCAAAAATGCCCTTGAATTCATACTATACCAATGACATTAAAAGTGAGGGGGTGAAAAATGCCCTCAGTTTTTAAGTATTGCTTTTGCAGTATATATTTTGTTGAGTAGTCAAAATTTCAGCTTTTCAAACTCAGCACTGGAGTGTAGAAGATCATCTGGTTGGGGGAAGATTGAAGAAAAGCATCTTTGTCTTCCACTGTAACATTTGCTGTCAGTTCTGAAATCGAGTATTTATTTGCCGATATGTAGTACAATTGTGTCATTGAAACGCTGAATAAAAATGACCCTGAAAAGCACCAGAGTGGCTCCTAAGTTCTGATTAAGGGAGCAAAAACAAGCTGAAAAAAGAGGAATTTCTTACCCTTGTGTACGCGGCTCAGAAATGCCTGGCTCGTTTGAATGTCGGATGCATCGTAATGTATGCGGACGGAGGGTGAAATAGGAGCCATGTGATTACTTTTTAATCAGTCGCATGGGGTTTAATAAAGATGTCCTGCTTTGAATTGGATGTGAGCTCATAACCTGCCGTGACAGTTTTCATTAAATCATAATCTAATATCATGTCTTTGGTTCATAACCTCTCCGAGGCGCATGATCGCTCTGTCCTGCAGCCCGGGCTTTGTGATTTAGGGTTACGTTGTCATGTAGGTGCCGTCCCCGTTAGCCTCTCGACCTCGGCCCTTATTTTTAGACGGCAGGCCTCCTGGCTGAGCTCGGCCCTCCACCCGTGCTTTCCTCTGAGAGTTGAGGCCTGCGGACTAGTTCGTTGTTTTCCTGGTCACAGATGGAAGGGGACGCACAGAGGAGGAAGCCTGTGAGATGTTGTGAGAGTGAGGATGAGGAGGATGAGGATGAGGAAGAGGATGTGTGCTTGAATGCAAACTATTTCTGAGCAGCCAAACATGTTGTTCACACAGCCTATTACCTGCAAAGTGGTACATTACAGTGTTGTTTTTGGCGTGTGTGTGTGTGTGTGTGTGTGTGTGTGTGTGTGTGTGTGTGTGTGTGTGAGAGAGAGAGAGCTACCAAAGGAACTGCTGGCAGCAGAATGATAACATTACTGGCACAATGGAGGGACGTAACAGGTCAGAGTACAGGGGGACACATGAAGGAGGGACAGGGGTGCGCTGTGTGCCGGAGTTTGAGTGTGTGTCTTGGTGTGTGTGTGTGTGTGTGTGTGTGTGTGTGTGTGTGTGTGTGTGTGTGTGTGTGTGTGTGCGTAAATGTGTCCGCAAGGAGAGATGAGCTACAGTCTAACCAACCACATTCCTCAGGAGAGTCAGGTTTTTTTGATGTGATGGAGGCCGCACCGCTGCAGATGAAACAGGAAGTGAATGTAAACAGAGGTCAGGAACTGCGATGTGACAGATGGGTGGGTGGGACCATAATGTCATCAGCGGATCCCTCGGGGAGCGCCTGGGATTTCCCTAGCATTCCGTCCAGTTCTGTTACCCGGTATGTCATCTTTAAAGGGAAAATCCACCCAAAAATATAGTTTAAAGACATTTACTGGCTATGCGCTTTGCATTTCAGGGACTACTTTGTTGTTTGGTGGTGTGGTTTTCTTATTGCTGTGGATAAATGGGCAAATATAGATGATGTGATGTTGTCCAGATATAACATGCAGCTGCAGTGGGTTTTGATAGCAGAAAATGTTTCAAGAGTTTATAACATCATAACATTATATTTTGGTTTCAGTCCTTCACAGTCAAAGAGCAAGAGCTTCTTTCTAAACCAATTCTCAGCAAGCATACAGGGAGAAATGTGTTGTGAAAGAGGCAGAGATGCCAGTTTCTTCTCTTACAGTAGCCTCTAAAGACCAAAATACTGCTTTAAGACATTTTGCATTTTGAATAAGAGACGAAGCTTTCACTTTTCCTCGCCTGGAAATACTCACCCTCGTGCTCTTTCTATGCTGTCGCTAGCGCTTTCTCCACCTACATGTGTAACCCACAGCTGCATGCAACAGGTTCAGAAGCTCTCTCTCTCTATGAGCCTCTGAAAATCATTCTGGGAGAAAAATCACTGATTTAAGTAGAAGTAGGCAGGTTAAGAGGAAGTGGATAAGCCAAATTAAATTACAGTACATTACTAAATCTGGCCTTCCAGGTGTTGAAGATCACAGATTGGTAGTATGTATCTAAGTGATAGACAGTTGACTTCATGTGTAGAAATACTTCATTAGGAATTATAAATGTGGCGAAAAATTGATGTAGCTATGGTGATATTGTTTTTTGTTATACTGTCTCAATTGTCTATCTCCTTATATCGAAATGAATTGTTTATGCACTTCATTTTCATATAATGTTACACTTGTTAGTGCGCTGTGTTAAGTAAATGTATTGTGTTGATCCTGTTTTAATTCAGTAGATTGGAAAGGAAATTTTTTAATTAACCGTCTGAACCCTAAATGAAATTCTCTTCTCCTTAAAAAGTAAAAACCTGCTTTGGCTACTGAAGATGCATTTTTTGTCATTTTTATTTATTTATTTATTTATTTATTTATTTATTCATTTATTTATTTATTTTGCAGAAAACCTGGACTGACATGGCAATTTTTAAATAATTTAATAGTAATTAAATTATGAATTTTAGTAATTTTAATGAATTTCTAATTTTATATTTACATATTTAAATATATATTCTGAACATTCTGAATGTCTTATTAAATTTTTTGTGCTTTATTTATTAATTTATTTTTCTTACTAATTCAAGGTTTTTAAAAAATATCTTAGAGTCCACACTTTCCTGGAAAAAAAATATGGATCTTCATAGGCCAAATTGTATTGTGACCCATGTATGATGCTTCATATTGTATTGTGATGGCCTTGCTAATACCCAGCCTCAGTGGGAATGTGAAAAAAGCTCACTGATATCTCATTGAGGTTTTCTGCCACAGCGTTAATGGTCCTGTGTCTCCCTCCTCAGATGTGCACCCCAGCCAACACACCAGCGACGCCCCCCAACTTCCCCGACGCGTTGACCATGTTCTCCCGGCTGAAGGCGTCCGAGAGCTTCGGCAGCGGCAGCAGTCCCATGGCCGCCTCCATGGCCACCTCGCCCCCGCCCCCTCAGGTTGGCGGCTGGGGGGTCCCGCCAAACATACCTAACGCACCCCAACCCCCACAGGGACTTTGGACTCAGGGGCAGCCCCCCTCACAGCCCTGCCCCGCCTGGCCCACGGGCGTAAACGTTAACCCGCACGCAGGCGCCGAGCAGAAGGCGAGCGTAGCGATGGAGGCTGAGAGATGAGGGGCTGAACGGGACTCAACAGCCCCCCCACCCCACTCACCCTGGGGATGGAGGGTAAAGGGGGATGGATGGGGGGAGGGAAAGATGGGTGGGGGAATTAGATGGGATGGATGTGGAAATGGGTGAAAACGGGCTCTGGTCTTTTTTTTCCCAAAACTGCGGGTGCGTGGTATAGATGGATGGAGAAAGCGACGGAAACTACGCAAAACCAAGGAAAACTCAACGTGGACAGTTAAAGGAGAGGAGAAAACCAATGCAAATGCCGATACAAAAATAGAAAAAAAAAAGAAACGCACACACATAGTAATAAGAGAGCAACTGAAAATCTTTGTTAGTTTTTTCCTAAGTAAATGCATAGATAAGAGAAATATTATGGAACTAAAAAAAAAAAACAAAAAAACACAAAAAAAAAAAAAAGAAAAGAAATCGTCACGCCCAAGGATTCTTTGTGATGTTTTTTCCAGACAAGGACATTCGATTCAAGGCAGCAACCTTAATTGTCTTTTTTTCTTTTTCTTTCTTTTTTTGTCTTTATTTTGTTTTCATCTTTTCAGCCAGTGTTTTCTGCCACTGGTGCTCTGTGTTCAGAAACTGTCTGTGCTGCATGAGGAGAGAGGAACTTGGCAATGCAGTGTTTTAGATCGACTCGATTCATCACGCACTTGAGTGTGAGCTTGTATGCATGTGAGCGGGTGGTCAGTTAATCAAGTTGCGCACACACACACACACACACACACACACACAGACATACACATGAATGACAAGCCACACATTTCCACACACACTCACACACAGACACATATACACACATTAGTGTTTAGAGGAAACACCTCCATACTTTCATCCCCATCGTCAAGGTGGGACTTTTCTTACCTCACCTGGTGGTCACCTGACTTCTTTCAGCCAATCAGGGATTCTTAAACCAACCGTTGCCGACGACGATGCAGGACATGTTTTTAAAGGTTTTTCTTAAAAGGCAGCAGCCGCTCTGGTTTAGCTCATGCTAACTGATCCTCGCTACAAAGGCTTTTCCTTCAGCAGTAGGCTGACAGAGTTTTAAACCTGGACTCAAGACTACAACTGTCCACTGCATAAGGTTCTGCGGATTTGGGTATTATTATAAGAAAAAAAAATCATGGTTTGTTATAATATAGTTTATAATGCTAATTGTTTTTTGTTGTTTTCTTTCTTTTGAAAGTAGGTTAAGGGAGATGGCTTTGAAAATGGGTGGGACTTGTTGATCCCTTTTTTTTTTTTTTTTTTTTTTTTTGGAGAGCAAATCAAACGCAGCTAAAAACGGCTCCAGATTTTAAAACCAACAACGATAACACGACTACTCCATCTTTGACTCTTTTTAAGCAGAATTGACACTTTGCATGATGTGTTCATAACGTGTAACATCTTTTGTAGCAAACATACATGAAGCCGAGACACGTGTCTGGGATGAGGGGGTTCGGGCGGGGTGGGGTGGGTGGTGGAGGTTATTCCCAAAGCTAACGTGAAAATGCAGTAATTGTGTTTCTCTACACAGCTAAAACTGTAAACGTCAGTGTCTCACAGTTAAAACAAATTTGTTTGGAGCGTTTTTGCCGTTTTTCCAAGACACTTGCATCTAGGTCGACAAGAGAAACAAACTGCTCAGGCTCGGGAAGCTTTGGGAAGTCCGCCGCAGGCTGTTCGGGGACACTACAGACTACTTTCAGATATATAAATATATATATATATATCTATACCCTCAGAAACTGTACTGTAGAGGGGTTTTTACAACATTTAGGTTTCTGGTTTTGACCGGTCCCTGGTCCATTGATACTGCTGGGGGACAGTTCAGGGATGACCCTGATATACGGCAATATTTTAGATGCAGGGTCTGCCCCTTTTAATTTCACCTGTCAGGGTTATTATTTTTTAATTTGATAAAGGAAGAGAGAAAGATAGATATTTTGAATAGCTGAAGGTCTTTTTTAAAAGGTAAAAAGAAGACTAGGATTATGGATATAACAATGGATAAAATAACCCATTTCCTATTATTTTGACTAAACTAATGTTTCAGTTCATCCTTTTCCATGCTTCATACTTTATTTGGTTCAATCAGAGCGTTTTCGGGTGGGCCTGTTCCTAAATGGTTTCTCATGTATGTTTCCCCCTTGTATGACTGTATGATACCATTCCCACAATATTTGTGGACTACCTGATAATTAACTTATCATTTTTTGTGTTCCTAAATAAATATCGTATGTCGACCTATTCAGTATAGTTTGTGTGTGTGCATATGCGTATTGATTCCGCAGTTGAAGGAATATAATGTGTGCTTAAAGGAACAGTTCAAAGATTTCCCCCTTATCCCCAGTGCGGTCCATCCACCCAAAGAGTTTCTGTGTAATTTGAGGAGGTTTTCAGTGTACCGTGATCTCCTGTCTCCATGGATACCTGACATAATCCACAGCGGTCAGGGGCAAAGAGTTGTGCTGGGGACCGTTTCCTGCTGAAAGAACACATGCAAACTGTATGCATCCGCCCCCAGCTATGAATCTGAGGCAGAAAGATACAGCTTGTTGTTCTTCGGCAGGAAATAGTTCCCAAGAAATCTCCTCCCTGCCAAGGGCTGTGGGTTATGTTGGCTAACTGTGTCACTGTTTTTGGAAAGAGCTGTTGTTGTTGGAAATATCAGGATGGATAGACTGCACAAGGGTAACTGGAAAAATGGTTTTATTTTTTGTATTTTGGGTGAGCTGTTTCTTTAAAAGAAGGGGGTTGTGACCTTCATGGTGTAAGTGTCATTCGGCTCGCTGATCAAAATGTATAATGGTGTGTGTGTCTCAGTGAGAGTCAGGCAGCCAGAGTGTTAAATAATGACAGTGGGAAGATGGATGCATCATAATCTCACGCTTGGCTAACTCTCAGCCGAGCAGATTTAATATAGTGACAGACAACAAAGTCTTGTTCTACAAACCTCTCTCTTTTTCTCTGAGAAATAAGCAATCTTTGTCACACAGGCGATGGAGGAAGACAGAGACCTCAAAAGTCTGACACAACGCTACAAGCCTTTGCCCAAATATGGCATTGTGAATCCAGTGCATTTTCTCTATGGGGAAAATGAATGAGTAATCATCCCTGCCACAGTGTGTGATTTAAGCTGGTCTGTTAATCGTTGTTCAAGGAGGACAACAATGCCATTAAGAAGGGGGAAAGTCACGGGTCATCATGTGTGGCTTTGCTGTTTGAATTTTTTTTAATTACACAGATGAAATTCAGGTTCTACAAAATGTGCAAAAATTGTTCTTTATTCATATACAAGCAAACATCCGAATG
Source organism: Myripristis murdjan (assembly GCF_902150065.1). Lineage (NCBI taxonomy): Eukaryota > Metazoa > Chordata > Actinopteri > Holocentriformes > Holocentridae > Myripristis > Myripristis murdjan. Next base: position 14,465,136 of record NC_043998.1, read on the forward strand.
TAGATTATTTTAGAGGAATTGAGAACAGCACATTCACCCCCCCTCCCCTCGTAGATGGACATGGGGACATGACATCTGAGGCCCATGGAGAAGATGAAAGGCAGGATGGAGCTGAGAGAGAGAAAAGCCTTTGAAAGGCGGAGTTCAGCTCTGCAGCCATCTCTGCCTTTGCCTCCCTGAATTAGCGGCCCTTAGATGTAAACACAAGCAAACACCAGCTGTCCACACACACACACACACACACACACACACACAATCACCTTGCATAAACACTCACCACACACATGCCAGTGGTATGGAGGTGGTGAGAAAGGGGTCGCAGGGTTCTCCGTGAGTCCTTGATTTACCTCGGACTGCTTCCCTCTCTGCAGGAAATGAAAGAGAGGTCCATGCCCAGTGATCTGTGTGTGTGAAAGAGAATATATGTGTGTGAGTGTGTGGCCCTTTGCCTATCTGTGTGTTCCTGTGAGCTTGTTGGTGAGCATGGCAGAGTACTGCCAACTTGGCATTGGCTAGTGCAGTACATCTGAGCATGTGGGAGCAGGAATGGCAGTAAACACACACAGATTGTGTCCCGGGGCAGCGCGGCCCAGTAATGATGGAGGTTAAAGGGTCTCGAGGCCACAAATTCTTAATCCCCTCACACATTTTCACTGAGAATTTGGTAGTATGAAGTAGGCCACCAGTTATCCTCTTTCAAGCCCTGTAGAGACCCAGTCAATCCACAAGATTCACATTTTGTGTTTTATTTTGGGAACACTGGTATTTTTGCACTGCACTTCCCAATCAAACAGTGTGGGCGGGACTATGATGTCTTGCCCCTTGATGGAGTTTGATTTTCTGCAAGTGGCGTTCTTTTCTTGGTGGCTATCTGTTTGTACTAACTACCAAGTTCTTCTTTTTCTGTTTTTTACAAATACATCACTGTTGCTGCAGCAGGACACATAAAATGCATTAGTTCCTGTGTGGCACAAGGTTTTTCCCAGCAAGACGCTCCCAGACCAGATGAGGTAATGTAAAATTTTCAATGACTGGGCTATTGGTTGAGAGAGGCAAAAAGGGACATCAACCTCTTCATGCTCCAGTCCCCGAGCAGACTTCCATGAAGCTGTGGGCTCCTATTTGAAATGATTTTACCCTCTAGACTTTGATATGAAAATATGTTTTGGTTTGTGTTAAAAATGTTTAGTTATCATCAGATTGAAGCCTAATGTTAAAATAATCATACTTTTGAACTAAAACAATTTCTAATGAATTCAGTCATTGTAAATTAAACTTTCTCATTTTGCATAGGGATGCCTTCAAGTCCCTTAAATGGGTGATAACGTAAAATGTGCAGTTTTTCATTAAAATGTTTTTTATAGTAGTATAGGTGTACAAATCATTGTGAAACGGAGAATCTGAAGTCCTTTCTATGCAGAGAGTGGCCTGCTGGTTGATTTCACGGCCACGGCCCTGCAGCAGGCAGAGGTTGGAGTCCTCTCTCAGCCGGTGCTGGGACGGTGTCTTGCGGTTTGGAAGTTGAGAGGATGAGGTTGTCACAATCATACAGATCGAGCCCTGCTCCCTCCACCTCCAGGGCTTACACCCCACAAGTCTGGTGTCAGGGCGGGGACCTCGACCCATGCTCCTGCCCTTTGGAGGAAAGGCTGCAGTTCCTACAGGACTTGTTGATATCGTGGCTGCTGTCAGTCAGGCCCAGTTTGAATACGCTCACCCCTAACGACCTTTGCCTTAGCCGTGAACCAATAGCAAAGCTCGTTAGAGGGCAGAGCGCTTAGAAATAGGAGTTACCCTGGATGTAACTCCAGTTCTGAGTACGTGCGTAGCTGGCCCTAGTCTTTGTTGTTGAGTTTCAAAGGTAGACGATGAATGTAGATGCAGTGGTTTTATAGGGGAAGGGCACTGCGAAGCCCTGCCCCCTGATTGGACAGTGAGTGCAAGGATCTTTCTCAGGAGCCTTGACAGGTAAACCAATAACAAAGCCCATTAGAGGACATCTCACAGCACTGGAGTTGCATCCAGGGTAACTTCTATTTTTGCTGGGGAGGGATTAAAAACTTAATCTCATAGGGCTGTCCAGTCAGAACACAACCTAAGTTTTTAGTCCTCTCGCCCTGTTTGACTGACTCTCCAAGTGCACCTGATGTCCTGCACCAGCTACAACAAATGCTAGTAACAGATAGTAAGTGTTAGCATGTTAGCATGGCAGGCTGAGGATTATATCAGAGGACAGGAAGAGGCGAGGGCTAGCAAATGCTTTGTGAGTGATGGTGTCAGGCGGCCTTTCACACATCAACTCTACTCCTACAAAATGTAAATTTTAAACAGGACAACTCAAGAGAGCAGCATTAACTAGTAAAAAAAAATTGCTATCATATTGTTACCAAGCTTGCTCCAGCAAGTGAGATATTTTATCTCCAGTTGGCTGGTCGTGCCAAAGCTGCAACAGTAATGTTTCCCTTGGGGAGAACCCGCTTAGTCCTGCAGGAATGGATTATTGTAGAAAACTCAGCTTTTAAAACTCTGTTTTATTACAGTTATTGACTTTCAGGAACTCTAAAATATTGGTGGATGATAAACATAACACTGAAACAGAAAATTCCTGTTTTTATCCAGGTTTGTCATCCCTTAAAGGATGCTTGGGAGTCCATGGACCCCACTTTGAAAACTACTTTATGGCTATTATCATTAACTTCAAAATGCACCTTTAACCAATCAGATTGCTTGAGACTCCCTGTTGAAAGCCTGGGGTGAGTAATTGTATGATCCCTTGTCCCCTGAAAAATGATTACCAGGCAGCACATTGGTAGTTTTGACATTGGTAATGAATTGGCCCTTTAAGTCGCCTGAGATATGTCTTATTACAACAGTCGCCATTAGTATATGCATGAATTGGCTCTTGTTAGCTGACCACAGTAAACTCACACAACACCGTTCAATTCATTTATCCTTCACACTAAAGCAGAGCAGGGTATTCTGGGTCACTGGATGTTCTGGACACAACACAGCTTCGCAGATGGCGGTCCATTAGTGTTCCATACCTGCCTCGCTTCACCGCTAAATCTGATTAAATACCTATCAGCCTCTGAAATTAATACTCCCCATTATCCAGTCTGGGTAAGTCCATCTCAAATGAGTATCTACCACGCTGGCAGATAACATTCCTGCTGCGTTCATTAGAAAGAAACTGGCGGCATTTTAATATCAATAAAGCTATATGACATTGTTTTTGATATGTTAATAGAGTTGAGTAACTTAAATAAGGAGTTAATAAATAGATTAGACTGTCAGAGAGAAGACTGGCAGCCTACACCAGCCTGCATTTTACATTGTGAGCTCCCGGATCAGATTTCACAGGGAACCTGATGGATTTATTTACGGCACACCGGGAGATTGCTTTACCTCTTAAACTGGGGAACCATTTTTCCACTTGGCTTATTTTGCAAGTGCCTTAGTTTTGTTCCATTTCTTCAAATTGCATATACTTTCAATCGCAGACAGCATCGCAGTACAACAACCACTTATGTCATTAGTCATCAGGCCGACCGGTGAATCTCAGGAGGAGGACGCCGAATAGAAGGAAGGATGATACTTGGAGCAGTGTGATCCATTTTGGCCTTTTATTTCAATAAAAGTTAACCTAAATATATACCATAACCAATTCCACTTTCACACTCTGATGAAGATGCAGGAACCATTGAAACATTAGTCATGTGCCCCTTGACTGAAATGATGCTAAAAGCAATGATGCTGCTCCAGGTATTATCTTTTCCTTTATGCATGTACTTTCAATTTAGCTCTTCAAAACAAATAAATGAAGCGGTTTAACTGATAGAAATATGTTGTTGAGGTAAAACAGATATTCGGCGTGTGGTTTCATGCACGAAACATGCCTCATTCTGCACGTGACATTCTCTGAATAGCACTCGCAAATTGTATTTACATTATAACATATCTGCAGGTTATTTTCTTTAATTAGCAAAAGCATCCTTTTAAATCCTTAATGTTAGGATTAAGCAGTGAAAAGAGAGAAGAGAAAAGGTCTGCAAGTACAGTAGGTATCACAGGCACAGGACAATGTGGTATCTACATCAGATCCTCTTAATTGTGTTGGCACAATGATGGGTAGGCATTAGATTATCAGGTAGGCCCTGCTTGTGTGAATGGGCGGGGTGCCAGTGCCACAGGCAGGTAAGGTATGCTGGCTGGGAGAGACAGAGGACACTGTGCGCTGTGTTGAGGTGGGCAGGGGAGCATAACGGTCAGGGTGACATTGGGTGCGTTTGTAACCTGGCACCTCACCTCCCTCCTGTCTCTCCACAGGTGGAGGCTCCAGCTCTGCACTGAACAAGCTGCAGCTAGCAGCAGGAAGTGGGACAAAGGTGACACACACACACACACACACACACACACACACACACACACACACACACATACACATACGCATGCAGAGTCTGGCAGGAGCTGTTAGGAGAGAACAAGCAAGTTATCAGGTGAGAGAGTGAGAACATGAGTCATAATGAGAAAGAAAAAATGTGGAAAGGAAAAACCGGGGCGAACAATGGCAAATTGTACAGTGATACATGCAATAATTTGAGGGGTTTCTTTGAAAAAAAATGCAGTATAAATCAATTTTGCCACCTCAGTCTCATCAACTAACATTCACAGATCATTTATCCTCAAAAATAAATAAATAAGAATCCTGGAGGTTTATTTGCCAGCAACAACAACAAAAAAAAGAATAAATAAAAATAAATGCACTGAACAGGGACTGAACTGGCAAGAATAAATGCCTCCAGATTCATCGCATCATGGCCAAACAGTGCTATGGTGAATCACAGGCAGATGAGCAGGTGCGGCTGATGGTGCAATGTCAGGCACACAGTCCAACTCCGTCTGTAAAGATGTGTTTCCTGTTCTCACAGTGCTGCAGAGTCGAAGAGCTGTCTCCTCAAGGACGCAAGTGTCAACTCGGTTTTCTTGGATCTGTTAATCACCAAAAATGTTAAAAGTAGCGCTTAATGTGCTCTAACTTGCTGCCAGCAGTCCTTTCGAAATGATTCAGCTTTTGTCTTCTACCCTGTAAAATCCAGAGGGACCGCGGGTCAGTTTCCTTCAGGTCATCACGTGGTTTTTCAGCAAAGACTGATCAGGATTTTTGATGAAATTTCAGGCAAACTTTGGTCAATTTGTCAGAATAACACTGATGACAGTTACAGGTCAAAAAAGTGACGTATTTCTCCTGTGAGTGAGACTGCTTGTGGAGGATGGCAGTTATTGTTTATCAAGTTATTGATATCATTTTAGGTTGAAACTGACTCTCTGAAATTGTCAATGTGTGCTTGGTCTGGCTGCATTTTGGTGATGATGCATGTGAGTGTATGAACTGGCTTTGTGTAGTGTTTAAAGGTGCGTCTCATCACTTCACTTAAAGGTATGAAACATCAGTAAATTGCCAAATTAATTGTGATACCTTAGTGTAATCAGCATAAATAAATGTCACTAGAGTCAATATGATTGGTAGCCTTATTGTGTTAGTGCTAGTTCTCAGAATTAAGACCACATTTCCCATAAACCCCACTGCTTCCTGTTGCAGAGATGATGATGTCACTCCTCCCTTCCCTCACTCCATGTGCTTGCCTCTTTTGCTTAACTCAAGTGAAAAACACATTGAAAGTGATTTTTAACATCATCCATCTCCCGCCGTAAACTAGAAACTTTTGCGCTATTTACACTGGCAGAACAGCGCCCTCTTCCTGTTTTGCACCGCACAACAATCCATTAGATTTCCCGCAGAATCCAACCCAGCATCACACAGTGTGAAATGCAGGCCGGTAGAGGCTGCCAATCGTCTTGGCGGTGCTCTTGTTTGTTTACAGTAATTATATTAATGCCTCTAAATGAATATGGCAATGATTTACTGATGTCAAAAAGCTACACAATAGCACCTTTAACATGCGCGGTCACAGCCCGGGCCGGTGTCACGGCTCTGTGTTTGTGACCGCAGTGAACCTGCGCTGAGATGACAATGGCTCTGTGCCGTTTCAGCCGCTCCATGGCCGAGATCCTAAGCGGGACACAAAGCCGGCTTTATCTCTGCTCTCACTGTTGTATCAGTGCTGCCTGGCTGGACACATTAGCACCGGACCTAGCAGGCAGACACACACGCACACACACACACACACACACACACACAGCAGCAGCAGTTGTTGGTGTGTGTGACACAATGAAGAGACCACTGACCACCAGGGGAAGTGACAGAGACATACGCTTGCGGTTTCTGTTCCTGTATCGTGGTAAAGTTGGGAAGAAAATAACATTTTTGACATAATGCATGATCTGATGTGTCTGTACACTGTCTGTACTGTTTGTGTGTGTGTGTGTGTGTGAACTACGTAGCCTAATCACAACATTATTTATCAGTGTTCTTCTCTCTTTCTCTTTCCCTGTTTTACTATCCTCCCTCCATCTCTCTCTCTTTCATTATGCCCCCTTTTGTTAAAGTTCCCTGTATGTGTGTGTGTGCATGTGTGTAGGTATAGAGAAAGAGAGCAAGCCCCTCCCTTTATTTTACTGGCAGCCCACAGCCACTTTCTGCCCTCCCCCATGCCCATGATCTCTCTCTCTCTCTCTCTCTCTCTCTCTCTCTCTTTTTTCTGTCTCTGGTATGTGGAAAGTGAGATTTTCAAAAGAGACAGGGGAAGAGGCGAGCCATAAAACACATTTACAGGTGAGTTAGCAGGTTGTTACACTGCAGGACATCGCAGCCGCAGACTTTCACACAGCAACACAGAATCTGACTGTTAACGCGCTGTGGCACAGGCAGGTGTTTGCATGGCTGACGAAGAAAGGCGAGCAGAGCAGGCACTGAACTTTTCGAAAAAGTAAAATGTCAACTTTTGTCCCTGATAATGAAGATGTTACTGACAGAAGAATGATAATAAGCTTTCCAAACCAGAAGTTACAAAGTGCACCACATAACATATGAAATAAACATAGTAAGACAGTAAGTTATTCAATAAGACAAGTACAGACAAAAGATAAAATAGATACATAAAATAGAGGCATAAAAAAATCTTTCAAAAAATATCAATTTGCATGCAATACATAAGTGACAGACAATAGAGAGACACATTGCAGGTGATACATGTTGCATATTTGAACATTAAAGGTGCACTATGCAAAACTGCCAAGGGTCAGGTGAACTGGCAAACACAGATTCAACGAAAACGAATAAGCACATATAATATATGATTGAGGCAGGCTGATGATGAGAGCCATGTGGACTCAACCATCACATGCTGTGCTTATTCTACAATTTTTGTCCTCACTTCAATCGACGCTCAGCAGTTTTTGTAGAACAGAATGTTCCACCCCTGTATGTTTTGTCTCCCTCTTTGACAATAAATTAAAACGCAGCTCGGGAGAATGTCTGTCAGTCTCTTCATACAAAGAAAAACATGTAATTAGAATTTTACATTCCAGTAGAAATTGTGAAGTATGCCTGCCGTAAAATTAATCTCTAAAGGTCAACTGTCACTATAAACAGCAGCTTTGCAGTCTCAGAATAATAAAAAAAAAATGCAGGGAGTTTTGAACATAACAAAAGTTGACATATATGCAAAAGTTTGGTTCTTTAGTTTTAATATATCACTGTCAAATTAATTGCAATGCCTTGGTATAATTACAGTAAACAAATGAAATCACTGAGATGATTGGCAGCCTCTATCTCATTCCAGTGGTATTGTTAGTGTTCTTGTTTCTCAAAATGAAGACTTAACCCCGTCAATTCTTCCTGTGGCAAATTGGCTTCTCCAGTTAGATTTTTTTTTTTTCCTGTCACCAGACTCTGCTGGCAGAGACTGCCAACGCTCTTGGCGATGCTTTTGTTTACACTAATTATACTAATGCCTCAGAACGGATATGCCATTGATTTATTGATGTCAAAAGCTTCACAACAGCACCTTTAACATGCACGGTGACAGCCAGGGCTGCACCATTTGCACCGGGTGAACAGCACAAATAGAACAATAAGAGTGCATTTTAAGAAAGTCATGCAGAAACTCTTTAGCGCCATTTGTGCTGTAAGAACAGCGCCCTCTTCCTGTTTTGTGCCATAAAGCAGGGCCTTCCCCAAACTGTTTCCACAAAGTTGGAAGCAGAGAATTGTCCAAAATGTCTTGGTGAGCTGAAGCATTAAGGTTTCCCTTCACTGGAACTAAGGGGCCGAGGCCGACCCCAGAAAAATAAGCCCAGAGCATCATCCCTCCTCTACCAAACTTTACAATCGGCACAATGCAGTCAGGCAGGGAACGTTCTCCTGGCGTTCACCAAAGCCAGACTCGTCCATCAGACCGCCAGATAGAGAAGCGTGACTGGTCACTCCACAGAACATGTTTCCACCGCTCCAGAGTCCAGTGGCGGTGTTCTTTATACCGCTCCATCTCACACTTGGCATTGTGCTCGGTGATGTAAGACTTGCATGCAGCTGCTCGGCCATGGAGACCCATGCTATGAAGCTCCTAGTGCGCAGTTTTTGTGCTGATGTTAATGCCAGAGGAGGTTTGGAGCTCTGCAGTTACTGAGTCAGCAGAGTGTTAGTTACTTTTACGCACTATGAGCCTCAGCACTTGGCAACCCTGCCCTGTCGGCTGCTGTGGTTCCTAAACGCTTCCATTTTGCTGTAATCCCATTTCCAGCTGATGGTGAAATATCTAGGAGGGAAAAAATTTCACAAACTGACTATTACAGGACCACACTGGAATTCAGTGAGCTCTTTAGAATGAGCCATTCTTTCAGAAATGTTTGTAAAGGCAGACTGCATGGCTTGCTGCTGCATTTTATACACCTGTGGCAATGGGACTGAATGAAACCTGAATTCAAAGATTAAGAGGTGTGGCCCAATACTTTTGTCCATATAGCGTCGTGTTGTTTGTTTACGTTTAATGATAGGAATGTCTCAAAATCAAAAAAATAATCATTTCATGATGTTAAAATGCTGCACCTATCACCTTTAACAGGGCTGTTAAAGCTCCCAGTCATGCAGACAGACGTGTTGAGAAACCTCTTCACCTCAGCAGAATGAGTGTGAGCCCTGAGGGAGAGGAACAGTGCGGTAACGCACCAGAAAACAACTCTTGTGATTTGTCACTGTGATTTATCTTTGTTGTTGTGCGCTCATGGCATAACAATCGGGGGCAGTGCGATTTTAATCTCTGAATTTCACTGCTGAGCAATGCTTCGCAGCGATTTTAAGGGAAGCTCCATTACATAAGCCTCTTGTTTCGATGGATGATTTACAGCTGCGATGGGCTCTCCACATAATTCATGTGCAGATAGGTGGCTGTGGAGAGCGTGATGTAGTGTCTCCCATGCAGGTCTGTATCCATCGTCAATGAGGCTGCAGACGTCGTTTTTCATATGGGACCTGCATGCTGGCAGTGTGCCTGACACCCTCCTCTGCTCCTTTCCTCCATCCTGCCTCCTTCTTTCACCCCCTCTCTCCCTTCTCTTTCCAATGCTTTCCTCCCTTGCTCTCTCCTCCTCCCTCTTCTTCTCCACCCTCTGTCTGAGTGGTGCAATGTTCCGGTCTGCCTGCCTTGTGCTGTCCAAAAAAAAAAAAAAAAAAAATTGTCCCATTTTGATGACGTCAGCGCTGCCGCTCACGTTTAGCCAACGTGTTTGAGACCACGAGTAGGACCAACTGCCGTGTGTGTGTGTGTGTGCGCGCACGCATTCTCCTCCGATTACTCAGTAAGAGAGTACAGCTGGAAGCCGCTGCACAGGAAGTGGTTTTCACAATGTTTTATTCAGGCATGAGAACAAGAACATCTCACACACACTCACTCTCTCTCTCTCTCTCCCACACATTGATTTGGTTGTGAGGACCCTCACTGATCCCAAACCCAAACATAAACCCTACTTCTAATTTTAACCCAACGCTCAAATCCTAACCCTAAACTGAACACTTTAACAAGTGAAGACCGGCTAAAATATCCTCACATTTCCACCTTTGTGTGGACAACAAAACAGAGCTGCACATGGTTTGGAACGAAAAAAAAAAAAAATGCAAAAATGACACTTAAAACATGGAAAAATGAGGTAAAGCAAAAAAAAAAAAAAAAAAAAAAAAAAAACGAAAAAGAAAAAGAAAAAGAAAAAAAAAGCTTAAAAGATGCCCCAGCCATAAAGATGATAAACAAAAGGAATTAATAAATGAATAGTGGTATGATAATGGTACACTGAAAAAGTCATGATACTGAGCTTGAACTCCATCTGCTCCTCGTGATTACTGAAATGCATGAACACACAAATACACACGTACACACACACACACACACACACACACACACAAATGGAGAGGGTGCAGACAGAGGAGTGCACAGAGGAATTCATTGATAAGAAATGCAGCAACAAAGCAGCGCCAGGATGTGAGCACTACCCACATACACACACACTCTCTCTCTCTCTCTCTCACACACACACACACACACACGCTAATCTGGGCATGACGCAATCCTCCGAGCAACTGTATCTCCTCATCAGCGAGTCGTCCTCTGGGAGGGAGCGACCCAGTACAACATCTGCTGTCTAGTGGACAGACTGGACGGCTCTGCCATGTTACACACACTCATCTGCCCATCCTGTCATTCAACTAGTTAACACACACTGACCTTTACTGCTCCAATGAGCTGCTACAGTGCTGTTCTTAAAGGTTATTTTGGTGCAGGGTTGCCAACAAGATGATATAACTGCATGGGTTTGTCATTTGATACCTCTGTATAATACTGCAGTTATGTAACGCCCCACTATTGGATTATGGAGGGGAATTATGCAGCGAGGGTACACCATCAGTTACTTACATACGTGTTTCCAACCACATGCAGAAGGTCTGTTAGTCCATGTCTCAATGTATTGTCTCTCAGTATGCAGTGTTGTGCCATCTGCTAGACTGCCAAATGATGAAAGTTTGTCAAATTGGAAGGAGCAGATTTGTGGTCCTCGTAAGCGAATGGCTCTTGCTTATGGAAAACATGAACATTAGCCCAGAGGTTCCTGACCTTTTTCATGTCAAGGACCCCCGATTTTCTTTTTTCCTCATGATGTCAGTCGTCTGAGTGCGTCATTAGTATCCATCAAGGACCAAAATGGAAATAAGTTCTTCAATTAACACTTTCTTGTACTTTCCTTTTGCATCAAACAAACATGAATGTGTTTTCATCATATATCATGCATATCAAAATCAAATCAATTTGTCCCTAAGGAACCTCTTTTGAGAAGATTTTTTGAGTTTGAAGATACAAATAGAGGTCATAGCCAAACTATGATCAAAATAGGCTCAATCGATATCAGACTGATACCGATTTTCTCACTCATGACAGATGATACCGTCTCGCCTACGCCTACGTTAAAGACACCATAAATGGCACTCTTACTTTGTTGATTTTATGTATTTCCTAAGGTGAAGGACCATTCAAAAGTGTCAATCAATAGGAAATTTCTTATATGTGAGTTGTCTTGGCTCAAAGTTATTTTTTAATGTCCACTGAGCTTGAACTCCAACACAAGTCCAATAAAAAGCTCACACATGCCAGCTCCACAATATTGTACAGTGGAAACTTTGGTGCATCCCAGCGTCACTAGGAATTACAACTGAAATTGCCCTCCTTACACATTTCCTTTTGTTCCCTCCAGAACATTACATAAATATTGAGAAACTTCCATAAAAGGCAAAATAATCTGTCCTTTCTTTTGCTGGGGACCCTGTGCAGTCCTGGAAAAGGCCCCTCTTTGTCCCCAGACCTCACTTTGAAAACAGACAGAGTGACACATCAGCTCTTGTATACTTACGTCATGTAAATGTTTGTATTAGTCGCATATTCAGTCAGTTAGGGGAATCATCTCAGCTCAAGTGGCTAACACTGCCACCACTGAGCCAATGCCACTTCACTGTTGTGCACAATGAAGCTAAGTAGTCCCCATTAACTGCTATAGGAGTGTGTTTCTGCATGTGATGAGTGTGTATGTGCTTCCCAGGTGGTGACAGTGCTGACAGCTGGTATACACAGACACACACACAACCAAAGTGCTAAGAAAGTGTGTGTGTGTGTGTGTGTGTGTGTGTGTGTGTGTGTGTGTGTGTGTGTGTGTGTGTAGGTGGCTGGTTGGGTGGTGAGACTAACTTTTTAAACAAGAAAAGACAAAGAGGCAAGCTACAAGTTAGAAACATTGAGAAGGCAGAGTTCTTTCTTTCTTTCTTTCTTTCTTACTTTCTTTCTTTCTTTCTTTCTTTTTTTCTTTCCATCTCTGGGATGAGAGACAAACAAAGAGTGAAAAGGAGAGAATAAGAGCGTGCCTTGCCTAAAGTCCTTCATGTGCTACTTAATATTTCAGGCCGGTACACTGACAGACGGATGGATGGATGGATGATGGATGGATGGATGGATGGAGGTGACGTCATCCCAGCGAACTGAAGACATAATCCTCTGGAGGCCTGACCTCTCCTTCATTAGTGTTAAAGCCTGACACCTAGTGGTCAGCTGCTAGAACAACATCTGGCTTTTATCCCCCCTCCCTAAATAAATAACTTTACTTGCAAAGAAAAAAAAAAAAAAAAAGTAAAATCCTGTTTTCATTTCTATTATTAATTTCCTGCCTGTTCAGAGGGCAGACAACTCGCATGGTGAATGCTGTAATAGAAATGTCTCGCCGCCTCAAATAAAAGCTGGTGAGGCCTCAGCAACCTGTAACGAGCTGTGATAAAACACATCAGAAACCACACAACAAAACCAAACGGGGTCACGAGATAAGGCTTATGAAACACGGTGCTTATCTGTGTGCACATTTGATTCCAATTTGTTTTCTTTTATTAGCCCCCACGGCAGCCTTTATTAAGTGGTGTTGTGTGGAATATAGGTCAGAAATCATCTGCTGTGCTCGTGCTAGAAACTGGCTCTGGGCTTTATTGATGCTACGGTGGCTGGCTGATGTCACACAGAGCCAAATGCACTTTTGAACAAGCGGAAGTGTTGGGCGCTACCGAGCAACACAGCGCTTATCTATTTCTGCAGCAGTAAAGTGATTAATGACTGAATGATTGACAGCTACGGCACAATAGGCCTTCTGTTGTAAAAGTACAGTCCAAGCATGGCTGTAACCTTTGACCTCAGCCTCAGAGCAAGGCACTCAGCTGCCGACGGAAAGTTACATGAGCTGCTTCAGCTACTGTGTATCACTACCTGCTTTCAACTGTCAGTGTAAATTTCATTCCCTGAGCAGGGAGGGAAATGGTTAAAACTGGTTAAAATAACATGACAATAGGTAAAGAGGTTGCCAGTCTTCCTAGAATAACCATTAAAACGAGACATGAGAAAAAATGATTAAAAAAAATATAAAGAAGTGTATACTAGTATATGAGTGTTGATGATTTGATTTGATCATGGAAATAAAAATCCAGATCTAAATATTTGACGCAAGAAAATAGCACATATTTTCATTGTGGTTCAAAATGAAGAGCAAAATAATAATGACAAGAAAAACACAAAAAACGTTCATTAGATAAGCATGAATAAAATTTGTCTTCACACTGGTGTCAACAACAAAACAAACTGTTGACAAAAAAGACACCATTGAACCCTGAAGCATTTTGCATTTTGGGCGAAATATTCAAATCCAAGAAGCCATGGCTCGCGTTCTGTATTGTGTGTTTTATGGAAGTTGCAGGAACCTCATTTGGTTGTGCGCTGGGCTGACACTGTTATCCAAAACAGTGAAGGCTGGCGTTAAATCTGCCACGCAGGTGGAAACCACACAGCACGGACACAAGCCGACTGACAGGAGGACAGATGGATGTGCATGAATCTGATTAACTGGTCAGACAGAGCATATCTCTCTTCCAGAGAAGATTCATATTCATTTTCATGAGTATTAATGGTGGAATATGCTTTGGTAGGGACTTGTGCACTTCCCTGCCTTGGCTCATCCTGCTGATGCTTCCTCTTGGCTGCTGATGGGACTGCAGCACCTCATTTTTTGGATATCTGATACAAGCTTGTGCTGGCATCTGAATTTGCTCCAGCCTTGATTTAAATGCAGTAAATGTTCTGGTTGCGAACCATTTTGAATAAGTTTGTGTTCCTGGTTGGAAGTGCTTCGCCAACGGCTTCAAAGAGGGCTTGATTCCTTGTTGAGCGTGCCTCCGGGTCCCAGGGCTGTGATGGAGCACCTAGACCCAAATGATGTGCCCTTCCAGGTCCTCCGGCAGTCAGAAAGCTTGGTTGTTGACGGACGATTCACCTCAGAGTGGGAGAGCTCCACAGAGGCCACGTCTCTGTCCTCTGATCCCAGGCAGGAGGCTCCAGAGCCGGGTAGATGTTACTCAACCCTGGAGGTCATCGAGCTCCGCAGGCAGCAGCTTCACAACAGGCACGCCATCCTGCTGAGCATGCACCAGTTTAGGAATAAAAACAAGGAAAACAGCAGCAAGACCAACGAGGAAAGTGAGTATTTCTTATCCATGAGAAGGGCAATATAATAATAATAAATATAAATAAAGACTCATTCCAAAACACATGCTGATGTACCTTTAGTGACCATATCTCTTTCCACAATGAAAGCTCAGTCAGTCAGTTTGATGGTAAAAGCAACTCTTCAGGCAAAATTAGTCAGTAATGGCACAGTGATGGTGTGAAGGTAGCTTTAAAAATGACCTCATGGTGAACTGTGTGGGCTGTCTCAGTGGCCGGTGAGGACGATGACCATCCCTGCGAGCTGGAAGCCATCCAGAGGGAGCTGGAGGAGCTGGCGGCTAAAGAGAGGGACTTCCAGCGGCACAAAGGCAGCAGTCCACATGGAAGTAAGCCCAAGCCCAGTGTAGATATTTTTTACCTGATGCTTCTATCAGGCATCATATCAGAACCTGTTTTGGAAAATTATTATGATTTTAACATTAAGTTTTAGTCTCCCCGCTTTGAACCTATTTGTTAGTGTTGGAGTATGACATCTAAACAATTTAATACTTCATACAAACCAATATGTTCATATCAGGGCCAGTAGAGGGTAAGATCACTTCAAAAGGTGGTCTGCCGCTTAATGAAAGTCAAGTTTGTGGTTCACAACTTCAAAAAGTTTGTAAACTCTTGGTCTTGTTATTTATTTATTTATGTATTTATTTATTTATTGTCAACTGAATTTTATTTCATCTTTTGCCAACAAAGTTTTCAATGTCTGTGTGACATAATTTTTCTGGCCTACTGTTTCAGGATAATTTATATTCTAGTCAATAATTAAAAAAGTGATAATTGATATGAGACACTGAAACATTTTTTTTTTGTTGTTGTTTTTTTAATTTGACACTCTTTAGACTTGGGTGTAAATATTATTGGTGTATTATTGTTATTGTTATTTATGGCATCCATTCCATATAGGTCATTTGGACATACATTCCCCCCCATACGAGGTTGATCATGTGACACGATATGGGGGGATCTACACGCTGCCGCCACCCCAGCTCCCAGGGGAGGAAGTGACATCAGCAACATGGGAGAGGGGGGGAGGGCCCAAACAGGAAACTGAGCCTGACGCAGAAAAAACAACAGACCCCGTCACTCCAGGTGGGTTAAATAAACTCACACACACTCTTACAGTACATGTAAGCTGACACACACACACACCAACTCGTCAACTCACTGGCATGCAGTTTCTGTGTTAGATTATATGTGATGTGCGTGTGTGTGTAGTCCACTAACTGTCCTTACCTCTCCTATGGACAAGCCGAAGATCTGGCCTTGACCTCAGCTGTCACCAAATGCCCGTCCTGTGACATGATCGTCACCACGGAAACCCACAGGAGAGTGGGTAGGACAATGTGGATACTTTGCTGGTTGTCATCCATGTTCGGGTACGTCCTCTTGGACCTTTTTCCTCTCTGATTGGTTGCAGAGACTTTGCCTGGTCAGAGTACTGGTTTGCAGAAGTTGTTAAAACTGAAGATGTAATTATAAATTCTAACACAAATATAAGCTTGTCACTACTCAAGTACTTCTATATCACGCTGCATTTAGATTTTAGGTATTAAAGCAAAGAATCTGATCCTTTGTGTACAACTTGGGGAAAAACCTCTTCATTGACTTTGTCCTGGCTGTCTTCCTGACAGGTGTGTTGCAGGCTGCTGTTTGATCCCGTTCTTCCTAAATACTCTGAAGGACATCGATCACCGGTGTCCTGAGTGCCACACAGTCATCAATACCTACTATCATCTCTGACATGGAGCTACCCTGGTTTGACTCTCACAGACAGCACAAGTCATGACTGGTGTACATGATTCTGCCCTCTGTCCACTTCTCTGATGCCTTTGACTTGTCTTGGTCCTGATCTTGGTTTCTACTGGCCATAACTGGATGTTGGCTTCTCTAAAAATTTTAAGATACACATTTGTCCAGATCAAGATGACCTTTATTTTCTACCAGCACTACAAACAATATCAAGAATTATACCTGTGTATAGCACTTAGCAGCCCTAAAATGCCTATGGTTTGGTAAGCTGGTGGTTGAGGGGCAAAGGACAGAGAAATCTACATTTTGTTTATGCTTAAGCATTGCTGATGGAAAGGCTGTTTATTGCCTATTTCATTTTTTGTCTCAGCTGTGACTCACGTTGCTCTGGTCTCTGTCTTCACTTGACTCGGAATTGACTTGGATTTGACCAAAGTGGTCTGGCCAGCAGCCTCGGTGCAAACTCTCCAAATGCTTTGACTGCCTTGGTACCATCATGTCAGTAACCAGAACTCTTTTCAACAGACGAGAAATGCGTCCATCAGCTGTCTGAAGTGATATTTTCACCTTCCTGTAAGACTGATTATGAGTCAGCCTCTGTTATGGCCTCTGCTTATCATAAACCTGGTGCTTACTTAACTATCTCCTGATGCGGACTGAAAGATCTGGGATTAACACAGCTCAGTTTGATAGTGAATGAGCAGACAGTAGCAACTCATGTAGCAACTACTACAGTAGCAACTAGTTCTTGACCCCCAGCTGTTTTTATTTTTTTTTAAATTTATACTGCTTAACAGCGAATCTATTAGCACTTTCATTCAAATCTGATGGGTAATGGTGATGTGCTGATACTATTCCACAGTATTATGGAAATGTGTTAGGTGAACGGGAATGTGTCCCGGCTAATATGCAAACATTGGTATACAGCCCAGCAGAACAGGCAAAAACCTACTTTTATTATCACATCTGCATGCACTATCACATGATGCAATGCCAACAGTGTGAAGGAGGTGGTTTAGATATTACTGAGCTTGAGAGTATAATGCAGCTTGGTTCCTCTGTGTCTGTATACATACAATTTTAAGTTGCTCTTTCATTATAATCAATTCTATGAATACAATTAATCAAAACAAAGATTCTAAAAAAAAAAAAAAAAAAAAAAGTTATGCAGAGTTCTTCACAGTACACCAAATTTTATTGACACATAAAGGCATACAGTACTTTGTACATCTTTTGAGTATTTACAAAATAGAGAGAGCCCATGGATGTGTTACACATGTATAAAAATATGCATTACATCTATATAAATATGTACACAATGTGCAAAACATATGGCGTACAAACAAGAGGCATGGCATGGGTAGTGGCATGAGAAGAGGGAGAGGGAGGAGACGCCGCTACAACAGATGTTGATCAGCTGACATGACAAAGAACGACCTCGATGCCTCCTCTCTGCTTCTACTAGTTTAGTTTCTGTGGATCTCTGCATCTACTTTGAAGAGACATTGTGTACAGAGTTCTGAGATTCAGCTCGTCCGCGTTGAGGTGAACGATAAACTGCTCAGGAGAATGAGAACTAGCAGGATCAGAAGAGCTGAAGTCAAATACAGTGGGAAAGCCCACGTCACTCTGTCAGCTTCTTACACTCTGATGAGTAAGGAACTGGCAGAAAAAAATTTGAGGAACCTTTAGGGGTTCTTCTGATTGCAAACATAAGGGAACCCCAGAAGGTTCCCTGAGGAACCCCTTCATACAGGGCCCGTGAACTCTGACGGCACCTCCACAAACCTCTAACATATCAGGGTTATTGTATTAACCCTTTAGAGATATGAACCGCTCAGATATGAAGTGCTTTGACTGGAACAACTTATAAACTGTTGTATTACTTTGTAACAAAGGCTCTTATGTTAAAAATCAAGGCAGGATCTGACATACAGTACAGTATATCAAAAGGAGAGCAGCCATTACACTTATTGCTTTTAGCTGTCCCTGTCTGGCCAATCAGTAACCACGGTGGCCAATGGTAAGAAGTGTCACATGATCGAGAGGAAGTCAGTTCTAAAATGATACAAAGCATGTAAGTATGTAGATTCACTGTGCTCAAGAGGTTTCTGTATGTCTGATATGAAAAGTAAAAATAAAAAATTTAAAAACTCTGCAAACCAAAGATATACAGATGAAAACTTTCTTATACAGATTTTACATAATATGCTGAAAAAAAGATTAACTGTATTTTTTTATACACACCTTCCAAAAAAGTGATAAATAGAAAAACAAAGTGTGACATTAAAAGATACTTATGGTGATAATATGTTCCACTGCCGCTTTTGGCAACAAAATATCTACTTTGATAGCACTAAAGCGGACAGACTTTAAAAAAACCTATTAAAAGATCTCCTCTAGAAAATGATAAGCAAGAATCAATAACTGACCCTTGCTGTCCATCTTAAATTGGATTTAAAAAAAAGAAGAAAAAACAAACAAATCCTCTTGCAGCAATTTAGAACAAAAAACTGATATACAACAAAGCTCAGAAGCAGACAACACAACACAAGCCTTTGATGGTACACGTTGTACAGTATGTGCAGTATTTGGCATTATTCCTTCAGGTGGTCAAGCTCATTGGATCACAATGCAAGCGAGATCCTATCTGGGGACATTCAGACTTGCCCAGCTAATGTGTTTTGGCCTGATCTGATGATTAAAGTGTAATTGCGGCAACAAAAGCACCATACTTCTTTGTCAGACAGTAATGACTGCAAGGGCCCTGCATTTTTCAACATCCAATCAAAAACCAGGGATCTATGTGCTTATGTCGCCCTTAAGTATTGCCAATATGAGCAGCACGTCTGCATTTTACAATCAGAGACATTTTGTTATCAAAATGCAGAATAACAGTCTCGTTTTAACTTTTTGTTGATAGAAATGACCCTGAAATACCAAAGCTGTCACTGAAAATGTGCCACAAGCCACGACAGAACAATCAGAGGTGTCGCCCTCTAGTGCCCATGGACATGATAACATAACCCAAGTGGTCAAATGTAGATGAGCTTTCATTAAGGATTAACTGATTAAAAATGAGAATTTTAAAAAATCCATAGTATTCCAAAGTGCTATACAGTAATTCTGTACCAATCCCATACAGTATTGACCAGAATATCTGGACTAAGATACTTTATCAGAACTCAATATTTAGGTTTGACATGGCATAGAGTTGACTAAAGAATATAACTTTAAAAGGTACAATCCATCAAAATAAACCTCTAAACCACGTCAGCTTTATAAAAAGCTATGCTCTCTTTACTCTCACGCCTCACTGCATCAATCAAACCAAAAAAGGTTTCTGTGCGCTTTGACTGTATAACACCAACCAAACAATACAGATAAAAACAGTCGTCAGAAGCATTTTTAAAAAGTAAGGTTCTGAATATGTCAACTGGACAGCAAATGATTTGGTTTTATCGATATTAATAAATTTAACTGAATATCTTCAGACAACTTGTGGGAGACAGCTGAAAAAGAGCCTGCCGCCCCAAAATAGCCCGAAGATTAAACATGAACACAATCATGCACACGGAGACACGTACACAGATGTACATGCAAAAAAGACAGGAGGACAAATTCACACGTACGCACATAAATCACCATGCTTACTTGCCCACATTCTCACTCTCTCACACACAATTACAAGGGCAGGAAACTAATTTCTCTTTCAACAGGCCACAGTGGCTGGTGCAACCCAAAATTTATCAGCCACATAGACAATTACCCCAGCCAAATTTTGTTCCTAGACTAGAATAAGACCTCCAAATGATAGCTGCTTACCTGCTAAAGAGGCTGATGGAGCAGGCTAACTTCTCAGCCACAGGCAAAATTTAACCACCATTTGTTCTGTGGCTAGTAATAAAGTAATTTCCCACCCTTACAGACACAAAGTGCAGAAATACTTTTAGGACAGCTAGATATAAAGCACACCCTCTCTAAAGACATCATTATGCCTCGCTATAATTTGTAATCTCTGCAGCGTGCAAGCAGTTCACATCTGTTATCGATGTGTGCCTGCATGCCTCATACACTGGCATTTTGTTCCCTTGCCACTGTTGTATGTCAGTTTTCTATCACAAGAAAAAAAAGCTGCCAAAATTGTAAGTAAAGTCTTATTTTTTTGATCAGTTTGAAGATACATTCATAATAACTTGGACAATAACTGCAGGATCTCTGGAGCGAAGGAGCCAGCAATTGGCCACATGGTCAAAATTAGATCATTAACGCTGATCATGATCGTGTCGATCATTTCGTTTCAACAAATCACCTTGGATAAGTTCACATTTTCTTGTTCTGAGGTGAATGAGGCGCTGTCATCAGATTTCTCCGCCTCTTTAGTGCATAGCTCTCACAGAAATGAAGGAGCATCCTCCAGTCGTCACTTGACCGGAGGCGAGTCTTTATTCCTAGAGTCAGTTCACTGGTTCATCAGTTTGACCAAAGGGCCATGATAGGTCAGAACAAAAGAGTCTCATCTGATGCAATGTATCAGACTAGTCAAGAACAACAGACTATAATCTACGCTCTATTCTGTAGTGAGAGGACCAGTGTGAACTGAGGCTCAACCTCTTTTCAGATAAATGTCTTGGTTGAGGAATCCCTTTAGAATACTTCTTAGTGTTTGACTAAGTGCGTCTGGTTTTGAATTGTAAAGGGAACTGACTGCTCCGGCTGTACCCCAGTCTGCAGACGCTCCTGTCCAGCACTCCAACTCCAAACAGGCTCTAACAACTTCTCAAAGAGTGACAGCACTTGGACTGGAAGCCGGTGCTTCCCCAGGCCAGTCAGTCAGCGGCTGAGGCTGTGGAGACATCATGAAGCTATAAAGCACTGATGTCCCACACACACATTAAAGTCTAATCCTAGACTGGAGCTCATCTCCTGTGGGAATCCAGCCCTCGATCCATTCCCTCTGGTTTTCTAGTCCAGCGCGAGGCTTAATAAGTCTGCAAACTTTTCAGAGTGGCACAGAATTGTTTTGTTGAGCCCACCAGCTTTTATAACCTAGTATGGCACAGTATGCTTCGAAGGAGCAATGGCTATCAACTAGGTCCAGACCCTGCAGTTTTTCAAGAGGATCTCTACACCTTTTACTACTGTGCAAACATTATAACACAGATTCAGTCTTCAACTGTCCAGGCCAGGCTTGTGTGCTTTTCTCAACACCAGCCAAACCTCTAGTAGAAACAATCGGGCAATCTCAGCTACCCCTAATATTCAGACTATCCTATCCTTGTCAAAGTAAAGTTTTACAGTTGTGGTTTTAACAGTATTTACATATTCATTTGGCTCGGTCTCCTCATCACTAAAATCATGACATTGTAAAAGTCTACTCCTTGTTTAAAATCCCTTTAACACAATTCCTGTGTGTGACTATGATCATTATGATATTTTCCTCAGCCGTAATACAACCTTTTTTTTTTTTTTTTTTCCTCAACTAAAGCTGTGCAAATTCTTGCCTGTAGTTAAATTTGAATCAGTGCACTGCCTAATTCGTGGCCCATGCTGTAGTATAGTGGGAGTATTAAAGACTATACTGTATGGATACTACTAAAAGAGATATGGCACAGAAATGCCATTTTTCCTCCACAAAAGAGATACTGGTTCTGATTCTCCCTAACACCTTTCTAACCATTCATTTCCCTCTCTTCTTCCATCCATCCCTCTGTCCTGGATCAGCTGCTAACCTCCATGCTTCCTTTTGCCTTTTCATCCATCCATCCATCCATCCATCTGCCCATCTGTCCTTCAGTCCCAGTGCAGCTGCAGGTCGTGAGTATCCAGGAGGTCCGCTGGCATCCCCAGTGGTGTGAGTGCCCCTGCGGGACCTGGAGGCATGGTGAGGTCCAGCCACTCCATGTTGTCCAGGGCCGGGTCGGACAGGCCCATGTTGATAGAGGATGGGGGCGAGGACGAATCACAGAAGGACAGCTCCGACGTGTCCATGGGGGAGTAGGGTTGCTGGTCCATCAGCTGAGCCTGCAGCTCCTCCATCAGGCACAGGGTGCGGGGGTCCGACGCCGGGGAGGTCCCGGCCAGCGTCCCCTCCAGAAAAGCCTCTAACTGGTTATCGGTGGCCAGTGAGGAGAGGCTGGGCAGGCTGGGGTCTGCTGCGGGGCTCAGGGTGGGCAGAGGGGCCAGCTGGATCTGCGGAGGCGGCCGGGACAGGGCAGTGCTGACCGGCAGAGTGGTGATGTTGGCCGTGACGGGTAGGGTTTTAGGGAGAGACGCTGGAAGTTCCTGCTGGATAAATGGGGTGATTTCTGGGCAGAGGAGAAGGCACAGAGTGTGAAACATTGATAGGGTACCATTCACAGGTGTTTTGAAGGCCTTTACTATATTTTTGAAATGATGCTGTCAATAGACAATATTATTTATATTAATCAAAATAACCACACAAGGTGACATTATGTCCCTCACAATTTTACGCAGGGTAGGATGGACAAACCCCAGTCACAGCATGTGATCATCATGAGACACTAAAACTAAATAAATAAATATAAGAGCTCTTTAAAGCACCCATTCAATGACAGGATAAAGTCTTATCAGAGTACAGTACAGCCTTTAAATGAGAAATTTATTTACCAAAAAATGCAACAACTAAATGCAAGACATGCCCACCTGATCTCTGGTATTCACTATAAGGCCATTTTTTTTTTTTTTACACAGACCTGTCCTCTCTTTGCTCTAGGTTGGATTTCTGTATACTGTACTTGGTGATACTAAAGAGAATGTGTAAAGGTCAACTGTGTGTGTGTGTGTCACTGTGGGTGCTGCCTTACCTCCACTCTCTATGAGGATGTCGAACAAGTCATCCATTTGCTGGCTGGTTGCCGTGGGAAACTGAGAAGAGAGCCAAATGTGGAGCTGTGAGACCAAAAGTATAACAATTCTCCAAGGCTGTTGACTGAAAACTGACATTTCTACATTTGTCTGTAGTTTGAGTGAAGAACTAGAAACAACATCCATCAATCTTTGGGTAGAGTTACTGCGCATGTGTGCTTGTGTATGTTGTGGCAGTGTTTTTGCATATATGCGAGTATGAGTGTGCATCCAACCTGTGAAATGTTGTTGACCTGCTGATTGCGGGTCTGTTTTACGGCCTCCTCGTAGCGGGGGGGCTCTCTGGTTTTGGGAGGCTGGGTGACCAGGGAGGTGGGCTGGAGGATGAAGGTGGGCTGGGAAGGAGAGGGAGACTATGGGAGAGAGAGGGAGAAAACACAGGCACATTGGGAATCAAACACTGAATACGCAAATGCTTGTTCGCACGGTCAACATGTAATTTGGCCGTTAACATGCTTATAATCCTGAGCTCAAACATTAAAACAGTTCTAATTGCAATGATCAGGGTGAGGCTGGGAACTATGGCTGTAGATCAGCTGCAAGAGGGCTTCTGAAGTCATTAAAAACTGCAAGCTTTCTTTTATGTTTAGTGCTGCTTTAGTAATCCTTTAATGTCAGCTTCACCCAGCAGAAGCAATTATGTCATTGTCAAAGACATACAAAAGCCCAACGTGGGCGGATTTCAAGGAACTGAAAGGACATTTGTGTTCAATGTAAGGTATGTGAAACAGATTGTTGTGCCAAAGCTTGACGCCAGCTAGCAATGCTCAATCATCTCAAAACACACCCAGGTATTTACAAGCAATGCAGATGGACTGAACCAAACCAATCTAGTCCAAACTCCCCTTCTTATCTCCCCTGAAATCCTCAGTTTCAGTACCTTCTGCAGGGGTCCATTGGAGAGGGTGTGGTTGGGTGAGGCCCGTGGAGAAACCTTGTTGTCTGGGGAGCTCAGGAAACACTGGGGACTCTTCTCAGGCCTGGTCTGGTTCTCCACACCAGTGGGATTGTTATTGCACACTGTCAAAGTCTGTCAGGACACAATCAAAGAACAATGTTGAACATGATGGAAAATTTCTGATTTTACCAGCCCATGTACCATGTGTTTGATTCTATAAGGACTTTTCCACAACTTTCGATGTCTAAAATGTTGAATTTTCAAGACCTACACGTTTTTTTTTTCTTGACAGTAATTAAAGTTTATTGCAAATGATAAATTCCTTGACTTCCTCTGTCTGGATCAGAATTTCAAAGAATCCAGTTCCACTTTCCAGAAATTCCATGACCCTGCAGTTTGGCCAAAAAGGATCAAAAACACTGAAATGACCTAAAAATATGAAAGGAAAAAACATTTTATGTTATGAAAACTATACTGATTATAGACAAGAATTTTCTTCCCTTGTGGAGCTGCACTTTCATATGACATGAACTACACAATCATCTTACGTCATCTGAAACATGACTATCTAGTAAAATGTAAAAACTGAAGCTGGTTTTGGGAGTCATGAATGGAAAACCATTCTCCTTTCGAGTTATGCCCTTGGTATATTAAATTTTGCCATGCCTGATCTCGGAGTAATCATGTAATGTGGTAACAAGAAGTGATGCTGTGTGGCTGACCTGTAGTAGCGGGTTGTGGTTGGCTAACTGCTGGGTGGGTGCCGTCTCCATCTTGGTGCTTGGCAGCTGGGAAACTGAGGCTTGAACAAGGCCTGGGGCTGGATTTGACCCCGCAGCCTGTAAAACAGGCTGGGATTCAGGGGAAATAAAGAAATCATAAGAACAGAGTTTTGTGGACCAAACCTGAGTCTGCACATCAAAATCTGCAACTACAGTTTGTCTCATCACCTTAAAAAACATTTAAACACTGAATGGGTCAGCACTAACGCTAGGGCTGTGATGGTATGGATTTTTTCTTACCACGGTGAAAAGGCAACGAATCACCACCAAACTGTGGTGTCATGCACCCCACCCCATTCTCTTTGAAAAGGTAGTACTAGTGCAATCTTTCCATCTAAATAGTTTGATCAGTCTGTTGCTCTTCAACCCAATGCAATGGGTTTTGTTTTGTAGAGCTCAAACTGTCAAAAACATGTGAAAAACTCTCAAACGCTCTTTCTAAAAACAATCACACAGACACCTGACATAACCCACAGCCCTTGGGGGCAAAGAGTTTTGTTGGGAACTACCTCTTGCTCAAGGATTTCAGCAAATGTATCTATCTGTCCCAAATTCACACAGCTTGAGCGCGGACAGATAAAAATACTAAAAAAAACCCCAAAACAAAACAAAACAAACAAAAAAAAACAAACACTTAATTCGGTCCCTGCGTATTGGGGTGTTAGGAGACAGGGAAGATCACAGCAAACTAGAATCCTCACCAAATCACACAGAAACTGGATGGACAGATTGTACTAGGGGTCAGGGTTTTCCCTGCCATTATAAGAGTGCAGTGCAGTGCAGTGTGCAGCTCCCAAGTTAACTTAAAAAGAGACATGAAAAAAAAAAAATTATATGCAGCACTCAAGCTAAAAAAGTCTACCCGATAAAAATATTTTGCCTCTCAGTCTGTGGACGTACAGCCTCCAAGGACCCACAGACCCTCGCATGAATGCAACAAAAATCAAACATGAACTAGATTTTTCCAAAGAGAATACGTGTGCTATGTGTAATGAGCATGCCTGGCCTGCAGCAGACTTGTATCTGGCTGGATGCACATCCATTACCCTCCATGTGATGTGCACTGTGTTGTATGGCTGTGCTGACTGAAGGAAGGACGCTGGCAACTACAGGTTGGACATTTAAGAGAAACAGTATGGTGGTTGTGTCTCTGTGCAAGTCAATAAAAATAGAAATGTTCTGTAACATGCAGTCTCTTTCACACACACGGGTCATCAGTCTCCTCTTCTAAGTTAGCACAGTGTGGACTGAGAGCGGTGCAGTATTGACGTCCAAAAATTGTGAACTCTTAAAGTCAGAGTATAGGTAGTAACACTTCGCTTTGAATAGGTGATAAAACATATCCTGAATGTAAACACAATTCTTCAATATTTATCAGGATTTGGTCAAACATAGAAATGGTCACATAAGTAACTGGGTTGCTCATTTCTCTCTCTCTCTCTTTCGTATTCCCTCAGCAACACAGCGCCTAAGCCCTCCAATGAGGCTCCGAAATTCCTGGGAGTCTTTTTTGTGTTTTGGGGGGACTAGTCCTTTAACAATACTACAGCACATATGATGCTGGAGGATGTATCTCACATACCTGCAGGCTGACAGTGGTGGTTGGCAGCTGGATGGTGGTAGCGCTGCTGGGCAGAGACACCGGGACCAGGATCTGAGTCCCAGGTTGGCCGGTGGTGGTCAGCAGAGTCTGAGGCTGTCGCGGTGAGGTCAGTAGGGTCTGGGGCTGTCCTAGCACGTGGGACACCCCGCCCTGGTGGCTGATAAAGAACTGCTGCAGGCTGGGGGCGGCCTGCTGGGACTGGGGCTGGAGTTTGGGACTTCTCTGGGGCTGGGAAACCATCTGCGTCTGAGAAACTAGCTGTGGGCTGGAGGTGGCTTGGGGCTGGGCCTGGGGCTGGATCTGGGTGAGGAGTTGGGCCTGAGGCTGAATTTGGGGCTGTAGCTGGAGTGGCTTGCCAGGAGAGACAGTCACGTCCTCCAGCTTCACCACTGTCGGCAAGGAGCTGAGGATAGAGCTGGGGATGGAGGCAGCTGTGGATGAACAGTTTGAGAGGACTCTACCCTCCATTTTGACCACATTTGAGTTGAGGACAGTGGGCAGAGAGTTTATGGCGCCGGGTATAGGTGTGAGTTTGGGGGAAACAGACATAGGGTCAGGGGTGGGACCTCCTTGGCCCCTCTTCTCTACCTCAAGCTGCATCTTCAGCTCCTCCACAAGCTTTTGCTCCTGCTCCAGCTTCCTCATCAGCTCTTCGATCTGCCGCTCTTTCTCATGGAGCCTCCTGTCCTTTTCCTCTGGGACTTCAGGAGGGGGGAGTGGTGGGTTCATCGTCTGTGGGTCAGACGGAGCCTCAGTCATCCCTATGTCCTGCTGGAGTGTGGAGGGCTCAGAGGGAATGGGTGAGACTGGTGGAGTGGAGCTCATGCTCTCTGGAGCCCCCTGCTGGGCAGAGAAGAGCACAGCAGGAGTAGTGTTGGTGGTAGTCACCTCCATGGGGATGGAGGAGAGGGTGGAAGGAGCAGAGGCAGGGGTGGGGGTATGAGTAGAGGTGCTGGGACTGTCCTGAAAGGGCTTAAGTCTCTCTATCAGGTCAGTCTTTGTTCCAGACACAGGTAGGCCTCGCAGCTTCAGCTCCATTTTTAGCTCAGCCACCTGGAAAGATATGAAAACTATCAGTTCTAGCCTTATAAAATAAGAGGAACAGAGTTAATTCAAAGTGCTGGTGCACAGCCAGTATGATAAAAATCATGATCACTGATACCAATACGAATTCACCTTTTTGTGGTGAAGCCTTAAGTGGTGGATTGTGTTTGTGGTGTTGTAATTTTTCAGTAAATTTCCCCCCAAAAGAGATTTCCTTCCTACATGTTAAAAATTGCATTTTTGACCATGACACTATATACAAATTCCAAACCAGGGACGACATGGCCATGAGGCATTTGAAATAGCATTTGGCCTCCGCATTTTGCATCGGCTTCTGCATTTTAAACACGTATCTATCATCATACATTGGTTTTCAAGATCGGCCAAATTGGAGACCACTGACTGAGTCATGTGTAATGAAAATCGGCCTCTTGAAATTAGTGGCTGATACAGACAAACTGGCAGTTGCGGCAGCTTTTTAAGTAAAGAAAGCTTCTTATATGAGATGACTAGTGGAAGTGATCTCTCGGGTATTTTTGCTCTATGAAACCACAAAAATGGCTTTGAGCAATGGCTGAAAATGCGGCACAGCTTATTTTTGTGTACAATGGACAGCATCCTATGAAAACATTCCTTTACTGGCTGTGTAATATCCTGGTGCAGTTTGGTTGTTGAACAGCTGAGCAGTGGGCAGCAGTCCCTTTAGCCTCTGATTGTTGTACAATTTTGATTCTGAGCAGTTGAGTGGGCCATTTCAAATCAGAGGGGTCTGCCATCCCTTTTGCCTCTGATTGCTGGTACAACTGAAATACCTTCATCTCTTCCAGGTTGGCAGGCAGGATCCCTGGCTTGCGGTTGGACAGAGAGTTGTTGGGCCGAGCCGGGGTCGGGGCCGGAGGCAGAGGAGGAGGAGGAGGAGCCGTGGGCAGGGAAACCATGATGGATGTTGGGAGGCTGCTGGCACTGCTGCTCTGACCTTCTGCCACAGGTCTGAAGAGAGAGAGAAGGAACAAAAACAAAAGAGAGAGAGAGAGAGATGTGGATGAAGTTGAGGTCACTGTTGTCTGAGGAAATAATATCATACATATTTTCATGTTACATAAAGAAGGACAGACAGAAATAGGAAACAGAGGAAGAGGGAGGGCAAATCAAAGAGAAGTGTTGTAATTTGGAGAAAGAGAAAGAGAGAGAGGGAGCATAAGAGAGGAAATCTGTTACCAATATGAACAGAGTGTCCATCCTGTGCCCTGCGCCTCACTAACAAAGCCAGTCAACCAAATGACAATACCTGAACGCAGTTCAAAGCGAGTTTGGCTGTGAAGCCACTCAGGGAACATTTATGAAAACAGCAGCTGGGGAACAACATCCTGTTGGTTATTAATATCATTAGAGGGACCGTTGTTATTGGAAACTAGCTAATGGCCCTCTGGGTCGTTGAAAACAATAATATTTGGCTTACTTCTCAGGCATTGTAGGACAATGATGGTGTGAGTGGGCAGAAAAATAATGTGGAATTCAGAGGCATGAGTCAAGCCTGGCCTCTTTAAATGCAATTTAGAGGAAAAAATTATCCTTGAAAAGCTACACTGATCAGTTGATATACCTCAAAATGGTTACAGGCAATGTGAATATAATACAAACACGCATTATTTGCTTTAGGTATTTTTAAAATGCTCTTTTTTCAATGCATATTTATTTGTGAAATTGTAACTGTAGTAAAGCAGCTGTTGGTTTATATTGTAATTATGCACATGTATCTCATTTAATATTTTAATGACCACTTTACACAATTTGCTTGTTTATTCTATCCAGTAAAACAGAGAGGTATTCAGGAAGGACACTGGGTTTCTTTGGGTTTGGATGCTACAGCCTGGTATTCATGTTTTTTTTTTGTTTTGTTTTGTTTTGTTTTTTAATAGTTGAGCAGGAAATTGATTTTTGGAGGTGTGAGTTTTTTTTTTTTTTTAACATACTTGAGTGGTGCAGGTAATATAGTCTGGTAGTTGTAGTGCTGCTGCTGCTGGCTAAGGATCTGCAGCTGGAGAAACAGCTGCTGCTGCTGCAGTAGTCGAGCATAGGATGAGTCCATGGGAGCCTCGCTGGCGTCCTGCTTCTGGTCAGGGGGAACATACTGGTGGTACTTCAGCTTCTTCACCCTGGGTTTGGGATCCTTGCCCTTCTTACTGCGACTCTTTTCTGAGGGCTGCTTTGGCTGGCTTTGCTGTTGGGGGAGGAAATGAGAGCAGACTTATCATACAGACCTGGTATTTTTTTTTTTTTTTTTTGTTAACAGCATCATACTATTCACATGCACAAATCATATTTTTCTTAAGGTGAGTCAATGTATGTAAAACAGAAGCTGATGCAAAACATGGAAGTCAAGTATTATTTGTCACAACCTTGTTGCATTCTTCATCAAATCCATCTAGAGCGTAAGCCTTTTGCATTGTGTAATTTTATAGGCCCAGAAGGTAAATTTTTTACTGTGCTGTGGTGTTTACTTTGACTTGTTTTCATTTTTAGAGTTGTCTGAGGGTTCCAATATTTTATTATTCTATACCATGCACAGGCACTAAAAAAGGTATCTGCACTGGCCATTTCTGACAAAAACATAACAGTGGCTTGGTCCGAGCAATCCAGATCAGAGCATCCATAGTGAAAAGAGTTTGCTGTCCTTACTTTGACCAATGTTGGGCCTGGTTTTGAGGGAGTGACTGTGGTGATTGGATGAGCCAGGGTGGTAGCTGGGCGGCTGGCAGGCTGCTCATTAGTGGACAGCACTTTCAGAAAATCTGTAGCTGCATGTGAAACAACTGGAGGGGCCTGAGGAAACATAACAAAGAGACACTCATATCTGCAATGCAGCCACTGAATAAACACTGTTAAGTTCAACATCAAACAATGTTATGATGTATCAAAAACCTTTAGGCCCTATCAGGAAGCAGCAGAGGCTGCTGGAATATACACAAACAGCTGTATTACTAATGTTGTATCTGACCTGCAGGGCAGTGTTGGGGAGCAGTGGCAGTGCTGGAACTGGAGAGGGGGTCTCGGGTGCCCTGTTCTCCCCAGGTGAGGGCACTGAACTCTGGGACTCCTGGCTGGCTGGCTGCTCTGGGGACAGGGCGTCGCCACTGTCCTCATCCAACACCTTGGGGTAGTTCACCTGCCCCACTGAGAATAAGATAGACATGAAAGGACACAGTGAGATCATAGGAAATATTACATGAGTTCTGTTTTTCAGTCATACTACTTTTTTAACTGCCTATCATGTGACTCCTCAATTCTCTATGCTGATCAAACAAAATCTTTTTCCTTATTTTGTTTATTAAAACAGAAATGCATTTAAAACATGTCCTGTACAATGTACAATGAGTATAACACTGTTAATGATGAAGAAGTGCAATTCCATACAAAGAGGGGCTTTAAAGGACAGAACAGGACAGAAAACAAAATGACAGTCCCTGACCAGAAACTGAACAATGGGCAAACAAAAAAACAACAACAAACAAGCTAACCAATGGAGGATTACAGAAATGTACACATTTTAATTTATTTTCTTTCCTCCACTGTGACAATTTTTTTAATCAAAACAGGTCATAAACATTCCTTCTTGATTTGTTGCCACACTTGCTCCTAATGACTACCTACTGTCAAAATATTTAAATACTCAAATTTGGCCCATGTATCATCACCTTTCCCCCCCTTCTCTCACCGATGATGGCCTCTTTGAGGCTAGAGTCCACCGGCAGGATGTTTTTCTCCACCAGCTCCATGGGACCGGGGCGCTGGGCGATCTTCTCGTTCAGGTTGTCAGCCAGTCTGGCCCTCTTTAGTTTCATTTGGGTGGCTTGTAGGGACGGCTCTGCTCCCGTTTCTACAAAAAAAAAAAAAAAAAAAATCACACATGCACACACACACATCACAAGATATCAATACACTGCGGTGTGTAAAAGAAGCTTAGAAGTAGCTTTTCAGTGATTTATTCCACTGTTAATGTCTAAATTTGTACCCTATTGTTTCAGCTGCATAATGCACAACTAAAACTGTACCTGTACACATTATTTAATACAAAGTATTAATTCTACATATATACAATCAGAAATTTCTGATTTCAGTGCTTAAAAGGTCCAAGGTGATCACAAGCTAAATCAATGTGGATGCAACTAATAAGTGTAATATTGGTACCTTGGAGGATGTGCATCCTGACCAGCTCTGCTCTCTCTGGACGACTGCGGATCTTATGTTTCAGGAAATTCTCTGTCTGAAGAAAGTAAAAAAAAAAAAAAAAAAAAGCATGCTCAAAAAAACTTTCTATTTATCCAAGGTCTTGTTTACAAAAACTTACGAGAAATCACAGCCTATTCATTGAACACATTTAAAAAATGTTTTAGCAAAAGAAAGTCTTTATCAGGGTTGCAGACATTCAGCTGCAGAATAGTTTTTAATGCAAAGAATAAAAATACATTTCAGAGCATGTGCTGTGAAGTATTGTTTTGCAGCAACTCAATAACCTAGGAGTACATTTCCATTACCTGGAAAAAATTTAGCAACTTATTTCTAAATCGTGTGCCTTACCCTGGCTCTTTCCAAGCTGCGGATCTGCCCATGGAAAGCGGCTGGGCTCTTCAGAGCTGCAACAGATACAGCAGTTTCATCAATGCACAGGTCCAAACACAATATGCTACTGACAAATGATGAGCCCCAGATAAATTAGGTCATATCAAACATGTTTATTTTGTCATTCTTATCAGTATGAGCAAGGGTTGGCACTTTATTATTATATGCCCACCCACACTAATTCAGCTTCTCTGTGCTGAGGCTACTGTGTGAGTAATGGCTGGCTGGCAGTACTGTTACTCACGTGGCATGATGCCCTGGTCCACCAGCTGCTCCCGGGTTCGCCGCTGCTGTAGCCTCAACTGCAGAACTGAGGAGAGAGGGCAAAAACAGAGTTGAGATGAGTTATTATGAAGGAAAGCCATTTTGATTTTAACAGAACATAAAGGGAAATAAGAAGTGGAAAAAGAAAAGAAAGAAGGGGGAAAACCAAGAAGAGGAAGGAGAAAAGCTGGAGGAGAAGGAAGAAGAGGAGAGGCCAAAAGAAAAACAAAAGGAGAGTTGGTTACCCACAGAAGTGGCTGGTAATATGGAGAGACTAAATCAGCTGTGAAACTGATCAGCATTTGACTAGTTTTTTTTTTTTTTTTTTCTGCTCTAATAGCATTGCCAGCCTGTTGCATGGGACGGGACAGCATGTTTTGGTCAGTTTCCGCCCCACATGACTTTCCAGCAAATTAGCCCAAAAAGCCGAGCCTGTTGCTGCACTACAAGCTGAGGATAAGACAAAGACTGATCAATGCACCAGATGCATTACTATCCCTTGTTCCATCCGTCCCTACAGTCTGACTCATATTTCTAAGGAAAGAGGCTTACTGGGTGTCATTGTGGTTATACGGTTGGAGCAGATGTTTGGATGAATTAAGCCAAGGACACCTCCAGAACAAATTAGCCGACTTGATCAGAATTATCAGAATACCAACTGTAGAAAAGAGGAGCCTCACCTGCTCTGAACCTGCTGGTGCAGTCGGTGGGAGTTTCTACCTCCATACAGGCCATAGTCTAAGTCTGAGAGAACCACTGCAGCTCCACACTATACTACAGACAACTGAGCCAACAGCCTCAAACACTGCTGAGGCATTAACCCTTCTAGTCCAAAGGTAACTGGATAGCAGTTAGCATCCTTTGTGTGTAGCCAAAAGCCATACTCCATCAACCCAGCGATGAAAATCCACAGGGCAGCAACACCTGAGAATTACCCAGGAGCACAACTGTGCCCGTCCTCTCTTTCTCCAGCTCTCCCTGCCTTTTATTTTTCTATCATACAGCCACGGCCCCCTCCTCCCCTCTCTGACTCTCACTTCTCTCTCTCTCGCTCAGTCTGTTTGGGTTGGGTTGTTTGTCTGGCTGTAAGCGATCCAAACGCAGCCAGATGCAGAGGACTAGACTAGTTCCTTTTAACTCCCGAGGTGCAGGAAAGTGTCTGAATCAGCAGCCACTACAAATCTGAGAAGAAATGCAAACTGCACCATCAATCTAAAAGACCAAGCTAGTGGCAACAGCAACAAAAAAGAATTTGCACTAGGCAAGGTTTTTCCATAAAACTAGCCTTCTTACCAGCCTGAATCACAATGTCAAGCTACAACACAGAAGAGCATCCCACCTCCACCAACTGAGACACCATGTGCTCCCCCAATTTTCCCCAATGAAATTCTGGTGTTGGGTATATCTCTCCACCCACAGGACGTGACTAAAGAAACTTAAGATTGATTCACCAATAATCATCTTTTTAACCTCTTTCATCCTTTTGGTATCTTTTAGTATAAACCACTACAGACCAGCAAGGTCGGGAAACGGAGAATGGAAGTGATCGGCAGCACCTTGCGAAAAATGTAATGTTTTATTCCAGCTCTAACGGCACCATAAATACCAAAAAGCGGATGCAGTGACAAACATATAATGGCTATAAATGAACCTCAGGCAACATTCAATACTGCCTGAAAAAGCACTAAGCTAAAAATGCATTATATATCTACATGTCCATTTATTACCATTTATCATATGTTAGTCAGTGCCTATCATGTGTTTTTTTTTATTATTATTATTTTTGAAACAGTAAGAGCTGGTATAAATATTTCATTTTTCACAAGGTGCTTCCAATTGCTTTGTTTTTTGTGATTCTATCTTGGGCCCCTTGGAAGCCGTTCTCCAGCTGTTTTTTACATGGGTGCAATTTAGTGACACCATGTCACAGGATTTCTGCAGACTGATGCTTACGTCTTGCTGCCATTTGGAACTGCAAACATGTGCAGTTACCTACTGCAGCCTAAAAACCACGCTGTAAGATAGGCTACACATCCTTGAAATGGATCACAAATCTGGACACCATTCAATAATAAACAGTTGCAGTAATCTACACAGTGTGGTCATGTTTGGTGAGGGTGATTCATATAGACTTCCTGCCATACTACCCGGTCATATTGTCCTGGACTCTTCCAGGAAATGCTGATCAGGCTGACAAACACACACTGACCTGTGATCTGTGCAGGCTGAGGAGGAGGGGTGGATAACATCACTCTGTTTACTCAAACAAACACGCACATGGTGGGTTTGTAAGGGGGAATACAGATATAAGCACAGTCCCTACCTTTAGACAAATGTAATGACAAAGCCTCAGTCTCACCTGCAGGCACAAAAGGCCAGAAAACCTTTGCGCCACCAACCACAGTTGATTACAGATTTTGAAGGTTTCAGAAAACTAAATTTTAAGACCGTTTAAGGCTACCTAGAAGTGAATTTAAGACCAATTTCATACCGTGAAACCAGGAACAAAAAGCTGACAACATACAGTTTCCAAATGAACATCATGTTCTGAAACTACAAATGGGCAGTGCGAGAAAAAGGTCAACAGGAAACTGCTTTATCTGCCATGACCAATACCACACAGTGTTGCAAAATAAAGCCTCAAATTACAGTATTTAAGAAATTTTAATATTTTTATTGCCTTCAAGTTACATAATTAAAATATTATAAGACCTTTTAAAAGACCCACAGACTATTTACTATTAATATTTTGCACCTCAAATGTAATTTTCAGTGTAGCAAATGACTTCTGATGGTGGCGTAGTAGAACAGACAAGGTTACCAGCGACTGGTTGCAGCTGATGGTATTTTACCCCCCTGACATGAACACACAACCAGAGACCTCACACCAGGTCACCTTGCAGGAAGTGTGTGTTTGTGTGTGTGTGTGTGTGTGTGTGTGTAACATTTTGATGAAGATGACATGTCTTCCCCTCATCTGTGTCGCAACATAGCTCTATTTCCCAACCGCTGAGCTTGAAATGAATAGCTTAGATGCTGACGACAGGGAAGGGTGTGTGCAGCCATCCATGACGCTGGCCTATTTTTGATTGTCTGAGTAGAGATTTCACTCCCAAAATTAACTCTAATACGACAGCTGCATAGGAGTCAACGTATAATGGAGACAGCAGTTACGTGACTTCAAGAATATAAAAAAAGAAACATATAAGATATTCACAAGCAACATTCATAATTTACTAACCTTGGCAATTCTGTGTCTACACCTCTGGTCACTTTAGCAAGTAAGCAATCACAAATACAGGCCGTATTCAGCTTTAAATGTCCGGTAAAAAGTGGTTGTGGAATAAGATTCCACTGTAGCCAGGGACAAAAAGTCCAACTATGGATGTTTAATGGCTGATAATCCTGGAAGGAAAACATTTTGGATGTTATTTTTACAAAAAAACAACAATTTCATAACCTTACAATACTAATGGAAATTCAAAATATCCTGGTTTGAAATTTCTTGTGATAAGATCGAGCAGCAGATCTCTGATGTCAACCCCTCATATAGTAATACATAAAAATTTAATATAATAATATTTTAAAAATAAAAGACTAAACATTTTTAAAAACAAATCAATAAAATAACAAAAAACAACTATTTGTCTTAAAAATTTTCAACAACTATATAACACTTTGAAGGTTTTGGAAATTTGGTGATTTGGTCATTGAAGTGACATTTAAAATAATAAATAACACTCACACTTCCTTTTTTTTTTTTTTTTGTTTACAAGTTCTAATAGACTGCAATTAATCAGCCAAACTGAAAAAATAAAGAGCATCTCTTGCCTAACTGTGTGTATGCCTGCCTTTTGTTTTATAGATTTGCACTCCCTCATTGTCTTGGCAGATTCCCCTGCTCTCCAACACCTCATTTATTTCAGATTACAGGCTACCTCTGACTCGCCAGGCCCTCTCTCTCTTTCACACCAGCTTTACAACTCTGATTCTGCCTTTGACACCCAACTCTGCTGACAGACCGACACTCAAGTTCTGCCTCTCTCTCCCTCCAGGCCCTTGGAGCTCCAGCCTCAATGGCCTAGACAGCCAAGCGGAGCTCCAAGGCGGTCCGGACTGTCACGATGGCGGACAGATAAACACCTGCGTGTTAAAATGCAATTTGAGAGAGGGGGGGGCTCTGCGGTTGGAGAAGGGCTGGGGACAGCTCACATAGGGTGGAAAGTATGAGCCACAGCGTATGTGTGTGTTCTCTCTGGAGGAGGGGAAATGACAAAAGCCAAAATGATGAGTGGGTGCTACTACTGTTGACATTCCTCAGACTTTTTCCACTGTCAGACATTTGACTCTTCTGCTCTCCTGCAGGCACCAGCGACAAACGTGCACAAAGTCCAACAGACATCCACAATGTTTAATCCATAGTGCTTCAGGCTTGGAACAGGCTCTGGCTAAGACCCTGAGTTTGTTCACTATATCTGATAGAGTAGAGTGGGCTTTTCCAAGGAGGGTGATCGATATCGCAGTGACTGAAAAGGGCCGACTAAGTGATCTCCCTACGCCATCTAAGCCATGATTAGGAACTGGCAAAACCTGCAGAGGAGCTAACCCGCCTCTAAAGCCTGGTAATCGCATGCACATCCATCAGTGTCTGAGTCTGTCCCGCAGCGCTGCCAAAACAACATCAGAGTTGTGTGAGTGATGAGGAGCTAGCGTGCGAGCTGGCTAGCGTGATGAGTATAATTTCCTCATGCGCTGCATAGAAGAAATGCAGATGGGATTATCAGGATTTGACAACTCATAGTTTTATGAGGCTCCGTTTATAACTGATTGGTTGATTGAGGGAGAACGTGTCTGTGCGCATGTTTGACTGAGTGAGTGTGTATGTGTGGGTGCATATGCTAGTGCATTGGTAAAGAGTGTGTAGGCCATCTACCTATACAGTATACGTCTGGCAATACCAGGCATGAGAGAGAGAGTGATGACCGATAGATATGTTGGACATGATCCCAAGAAGGAGAGTTACAGCAAAAGGGGATAACAATCTTCTTGCTTGCTGACTATTAAAGCTGAAATCCATAATGTTTTGCAATTGACGTATCATTATAATTATTATTATTATGTGCCGGTGTTGTATGATAACAGATTTCAACTTTATGCTTTATTTTTGTGCATTTGCATTATTTGATGTTGGAACTACAGAGCTCTGAAGTGACAGAGGCAGACAGTTGTATTAGACCCAGCATGTACCATGTTTGTTTTTTTGTTTGTTTGTTTTTTTAATCTGAGCAGAACAAAACAGATAAATACCTCAAATTTTGCACATTTAATTTTCAGCTTGAAAAGGGAAAAAGCAAAACTGCGAATGTTTTACTTGAACATTTGACCCTGCCTGAATAAAATTTACTTCAGTGATACATCAGTGGCTTTTTCACCCTGTCTGAGCTTTTGTTGTTGTTCAAGATGATAACTTGCCACTACAATGCCTCCTCTTCGCTGATACTTTTCTACTTTTCAAACTGTGATTCAAACACCCTACCAACTGGCAACTTTTTTTTTTTTTTTTTTCAAGAAGAAAGAGAGCATTAAAATTTTTGTTTTCCAAGACTTAACAGCGGGCCTGTACAACAGTGCATTCTCACCGTTCTTGCGTTCATTGAGCGGAGGCAGGTTCTGTGTGGGCTGCAGCGACAGCTCCTCCATCTCATGGGTCACCGCCTCGCTCTGGGGACTGGGCACCAGCAGACTCAACATCCCACAATCCCCTCCTGCTCCCAGCAGCCCCTGGGATGCCTGGGTCTCCATCCTGGCTCAGGAGGAGACGGGGAGGGTCGGGGGGCAAAACAACAGTTGTGGGTTTCCGTCCCTTAGGATCGTCTCGGCGATACCTGTGTGGATACAAGAGGAAAGAGCAAAGTTGTTGAGAATGATGATAAGGAGAATCATGAATTTGAAGACTCATAAGTGCACTATTCCTCAATGAAGAAATTACACAGGAATATGTCACTCAAGGATATTTTGCAGGCTCCTCAGCAACTCCAGTAATTCAGAATAATAATCATCATCGTGTTGGCATGCCTACTTTGCCCAACTGGTGAAATGCTAAGGGTGGCATTTCATTTCAGCCATCTGGAAGAGCTCAGTCCCTGCCCATATTATTCATTAAAACGAGCTGGGCTGGCCATTATGTGAAATAATCACTTCAAACCACTGCTCATGAGAAGCAACGCCAGTCTGTGGATGAATGTTCCCTCTGTTCAGATGGACTTCATGATCTGGAATATGACGTCGCCGTGGCGGTTTCAAACGGGGGGAACGGAAACATTTCGGGGAGCAAAACAAACAGTTTAGTATCCATGGCTTCCCAACAGCCTCTTAACCAGTGGATGACAGATTGCTCAGGGTCTGAACATGAACACCATTTATCGGTCTCCAGAGGCATCCACACTCATCCATTCCTTCACTACCCATCCTTAAGTGTTGCTGTTGGCTGAGAACCACACAGTGAACCCATGGCAGCCTTTATTTCCCCCTGGAGTCCTTTCAAGGGCCAAAAACATTAGAGGACACAGGCAGACTGGTTCAGGTGGCTTTTGATCTGCACTGGTGCCTGTTGGGTCTGGCCACCATGGCAACATTCCCCGACTCTGTCGAAACTTGGCACAGCGACTTTCTGTGGCCCTAATAATGATGAAGTGGCACTAACACACCATGTTGCAGATGTAATTCAGTCCTTGATGTACACCCTTGATGGTTTTCTGTGAATGAACTTCAGGAATAAACCCTGACAGCCAGGACAGAGATAAGAGAGCAATAAACCGCAATGAAAGTGAGAAGGGACTGAGCTAGATAGGGTACAAGAACCCTTTGTCAAAAACAAATTTTGCCGGCTCATTTAGCACTGCGCTTAGCTTCAAAATAAATGACTCTGGTCATGAAAAACCTGAAAATTATTCCATTTCAAGGTTAATGAATCAAAAGAAATATCTTAAAGAAAACAAAACATTTTCATAGTTCACCATTCAATTCATGCTTACCTGATTCCCCCAAATGGGAATCACTTTGTTTTTAAACAGACACAGCGTGAAATCCATTAAGGATAAATAATTTATCAAGTAGATAAGCTGTGAGTGAGTAGGTCATTACAAGAGATACAAAGAATTTATTAGATGCTTACAGGTTTATTAGGTGCTTCTCTTGAGAACCTTATAAATCTATAATAAATCTGTTTTAATTGATGAAGCTATGCTTACCTCTAGTGGCAGAGAAGAGACAAACAGAGACTCGTCTAGGTCTGGTTGCTGTCAGCAGCCTCTCTAAGCCATGGAAACAAACCTGTTTAAGGAGGAAATGGAACATCTGTCACACAAATAGAACAGTCCATCAAAACCCAAACTACACATTTAAAGTGAAAATAGACAAGTGCATCGTTTTATGGATTTGGTGACATCTTTGGAGCTCTGCACTCATTGCGTTGGAATTTCTGCACTGCCCTTCCAAGAGATCGCCTGTCAATTAAACAGTGTGGGTGGGACTGTGACGTCTCTCTTCATGGATTTCCTCATCAATATAGTTTGAGTTTCTGTTGGTGGCTCTCTTTTCTTTGTCTATTCAGTCATTGCGGCTATTGCTGCTCATACCAACTACCTAGTTCATTAATTCATCCTACAT
Source organism: Myripristis murdjan (assembly GCF_902150065.1). Classification (NCBI taxonomy): domain Eukaryota; kingdom Metazoa; phylum Chordata; class Actinopteri; order Holocentriformes; family Holocentridae; genus Myripristis; species Myripristis murdjan. The sequence continues at coordinate 14,505,177 of NC_043998.1, forward strand.
GTAGTGTAAACCAAGAGTTTCCCCCCAAGGGTTTATGAGCGAGGTGCTTAAGAGGAGGGGTGCTTTGCATAACGTCAGTGTGGAAAAAAAAAAATCACTTGTTTTCAAACCAAAGGAATTTTATTACATACTACTGGTTGTTGCATAGGCCTAGATAACTGATCAACAGGTAGAAGCAATCGGGGTCTGTCAGTCTGTCTGTGAGGTCTCCTGAGGTTGGAGAAAAAGCAGATATGCAAATTAAGCTGTTTTCAGTCGGGAAGTGCTGAGATATGAGCCACAATTAGCTGGTGATGTGACTGACAGGATCACACCATTGTGTCTCTGGCTGAAAGCCTGCAACTTGAATATCGCGTCCGCCTACACAAGACTAAACATGGTATGTTAACGAAATACAAGAAACTGGTAAGTAACAAAAAAAGTTGTTTTAATTACTTGTACTGCATTGTTTACAGGGATATGTTGGAGGCTGTGCAGGACAGCAAACAGAGAGTAAAGTGGGAAGTGTGTGAGAGACCCTTTATAGTGTTACCTAGCACTAATTATAGGCACTATAGCATCAACCTTGCCTCGCCTAATGACTACCCCAGCGGCAAACCCTGTAAACCACATCACTTCCTGCAGTATGGTGGAGATGTTGAATGGCATGTTCTATAATTTGGTATATCTAAAGCTCTCTGAGGCATGCTTGTGATAATGGGCTATATAAATAAATTTGAATAAACTTCCTGTGCAGCAGGGGGGAGTTTCCTCATGCTGTGGCAAATTTGGATTTGATAAAAAAATGTATCACAGAAAAATACTCTCAATAAATGAAAAGTAGAATAAAACACAGCATGACAACTAATTTATACAATTAGTGGATGCTTAGTTTGAGATTATAATATCAAGCAGGAGTGATGTCACTTCATTATATGGCAATTACATTACTATAACTGGGCTACTTGAATTCTTTCTAATCCAGTACAAACACTTTGTTTTATCATTTGAAAAGCCAGCACTTCATTGCTGATGATGATGTGATGATGTTATTTTCTTCCTTGGCATAAAATCGAAGCAAAGACACACTGCCAAGGGAATACATATTTTAGGGAAATTTTTTTTTCTTTTTTTTGGCATACCACCGGGAAACAGCACAGGGTGTTCAGAACAGAAAATATAGGGTATGTAAAAGCTTTCATGACCTAGGTTTAGAGGTTGACTCACTACTGGGTTATATCAGCTGGCAACGGAGTAGCGAAATGGAAAAATATGCAACTGAAAATGCCACGGATGATTACTTTGAGGTATTTTGCCTAAGAAATAAACTGTTCCACTTAAAAAAACACACACACACACACACACACACACACACACACACACGGAGAAAAGCAAGAGATAATTTAAGAATCAGACAGTGATGTGCCATGAATAGAAGTGTTTGAAGGTGCAGAGAGAATGAAATAGATGAAACAGCGGCAGAAGTAGCACTTTAAGATGCCTGATGTTTTTTTTTTAAGTAGCCAGCAATCAAGGCTGTACCGGGGACGAACAACTGATGTTCACAAGTTGCTACGGAAACCTGCTGCGGTCTCTGTGATGATGGAAGTGGATACTCCATGCAGAGACAATGGCGGGACGAGCTCAAGAGGCTCTTGGCACTGATGAGCAAAGTGCAGCAGCATCACGTTGCGGTCTAGAGGAGAGAAGCTCTCAGGGTGAAAATCAATCATCTGCACACAGAGGTTTCTCCCTGACCTCAGCTACAAAAAAGCGCACAGTAGGAAATCAATTTATTTATTTGGTTACCGCTCAATGATGAGTTCGGTAAATTAATTCTTCATTTAAAAAGTGGTGCTGTATCCCCAAGTTTCCTTGCCATTAAATGGGTTTGGTGCTGAAATCTGTGACCCATGATGATCTAATTTCAGGACATTTTTACATCTATAACTCCTTCTTCTGTGCAAGTGTGCACAGAAGTCACAGAAATCAACTGAGCATGAAAACACAAACTGGTGTCACAGATGTTTGGTGTTGCAGGAATTCTGCTTTGCTGTTCTTACCACAAGCTGTAATAATAAAATGTAGTATATTTGGTTTTCTTCCTGCAGTTGTGTCTAATCAGGGTCAAAGTGTGTTTTCACTGCAATTGAACCGCACCAGGGTTTGCTTGAAACTGGCCCGAGGCGAGGTCTTGCAATCAGTCTTGTACCAGTTGTTCTGGTCTGCACTCAAATATTGGGTTCACATCTGGCCATACGAACCACACCAAGAGGTAAAACTAACCAGAGTTGAATTGAAACAAGCATGAAGGTGTCTTCAGAGGCTTTTCAAACATGACAAGAGTGCCAGGGCAACACTGAAGTCTTGTAATTTTTTGGCATAAAAGTTGAAAAATGTAAAGATATTGAATGTGACACAAAATGGTGCCTACTGAAAGCTTCAAACAACAGCCGCATCAAAAGCATTTAAGCATTTAAAAACCCGTATCAGTTGAACTCTAGATTGGACAACAGATGGACTCCAATTGGATATAGCTGGCTAGGTGACTTCAATAGTGAGTGAGAGGAAAGGGAGCGGGACAGGGAGGGGCAACGCGTCCCATTTGTTTACAATGAGCTGTGCCATACCATAGAGTTCGAACAGACTCGCCTGTGTGTGTGTTTCCATGTGTGTATAGACAGAGAACAGGGAAAGAGAGAGGGATGAAGAGAGCGAGGAAGAAACAAACAAGTGTCATGGCTGACGAGGCACCGCGGGGTAAACACCGCAACGTCATCCCTGCCCCGGCTGAATCAAAGCACAGATCCAGATGGCAGGAGCTGCATGTTGCTCCGCTCTACACCGTTCTGCTGACAGCACGAGCAACAAGTACCATGTGTTTCATCAAAGGGCAACACACACACACAACGCCATTTAGCCTCAAAGGAGGGCGAAATGGTAGATGGTGGAAAGATAGGACATATGCTACACGTGTTTACACTCAAACATAATGTACTGTATTGCCTTTCCATAACATACACAGTTCTTGGCTACAACATAAGACATGAGACACGGGAAACCTTGTGAGGGAAGAGGAAACTTACTTCATCTTACAGATCAAAAACTGGTTAAATGCAGTATTTCTTGTAAGTGGTGTCATTACCACGCAGACTTCAGTTAAAGAGACCTGTAAGGGGCGACATAAATTGTATGACCAAATACAGGATCCTGGATCCACCCTGTTTCCACAAGAATGCGAAAATGAATACGGTCTAAAACACAGCTAGGTGATATATCAATATTGCATCAATACAGTGACATGAGAGTGGATCTTTTTTACTTATTTTGGATATCATGGCATCATGGCATGGTTGTCTTTAACTGGTTTTAAAGGTGGCATTACAGTAAAGGCATGCAATTTTCTGAACTTCTTAGACTCCAGCACTTGCGTTGCTGCTTGCTGCTGCCTGTTTGGTCATCATATAAACATTATTAATGATTGCTTATCAAGGCTCAGTCCTTATCGCAGAGGCCCGGGTTTGATTCTGACTCAGGCCCTTTGCTGCGTGTCATCTCCTCTCCCTCCCCTGCTTTTCCTGTCTCTCTCTACTGTCACTATCAAAAAAAAAAAGATCTTTAAGGGGAAAAAAAATCTACTGACCTTGGCCACTCTTTTTCAGCATAATGAAATATTTATAATGGCTGTCAATTTCATCACCCATTTCTCCAGATATGATCAGAGACGTGTTAAAAGGGGGGAAATCATCAAAGTGGAGCCTAGACGTGTAGAGTAAGCTGCAGCATGACTAAGAAAGACTGCGTTCTTGTATCCCCGTGCCACAACATCTGCACATTTGGTAGGAAAATGATTTTTATAGAATTAGGCCTAATACATAAAAATACGTAATGATGACATGCTATTTCAACCTATATTACTAAATATATTTAAAAAGCAGAGTGATTGTCTTACAGGATCCAAAAATCCTATTCGTTTTCAGCACAGACAAAAAAAAAAAAAAAAAAAAAAAAAAAAGATCCAGAAGTGTTTCATTGAGCTATGTAAACACTTTACAGGTCTATGTATGTCTGATTTTGAGCCAATAATCTTCTACATGGTCTGCTGACTGAATGGCTGATAATGCTCGACCATAGATTCTCTTTTAAATACATGACTTCTCACTGGCAGAGCTGACTTACAAACCCCAAATGGTACTGATGAGGCAAAACAAGGCTGCACAAACATGGACGTAAACCAAAACTGCCTCCAGGTTATAATGTTTATTAGCAGTAGATCAGAGTTCACTCGGGTGATCATTTCAGTGAACATTTTTTCAGTGTGATGTAAGAGTCTGGGTGTGTCCGACACCTGAGGCTGTTCTTCCCTTCTCACGGCCTTATATAGACCAAATCCAACACAGTACAGGTGTGTGACTTCATTGCTTTCTGCCTGGAAACACCTTGCTGGTAGCTACAAAGTCAATTTCAATGAATTAGATAAAGTTTCAACACTACAGTGTTTTGCATGCTTGCGAAGAGTCAGGACTCAACGCATTTCAGATGACATGCAAACTCCAATCAAATGTCTCTGTTTTCCACAAAAACCAACGCTGGTAATTCACCAGCTATTCCAGGGAACAGGAGAGACATGGTGTTACAGACACAGAGAGTTATACATCTTGAAAAATACCAAACACAGGAGCTAGCCACTGCTGCTCCCCAGGTTCGACACACTGACGAGAAGAGGTCGGGGTCAACTATACTACAAATAGGCTTGGCTGTGAAGGCTTCTCAGTGATAGAGCAGCTACAAGCACTCACTCACTCACTCACTCACACTCACACTCACACTCACACACACACACACACACACACACACACACACACTCAACTGACAGTATTAGATAACCGGTGGCAACCTCAGTCCAGGAGCTAGTAAACAATCACAAGTCCAAGGTAATCTGTTCTCTGTCAGTGAAAATAAACACTCTTCATTATGGCTGTAGAATAACTATCATTTTTCAAATAAAACCATATTGTGATATAATTATATGGTGTTACTGTGATGCACAAATCTATTATCTAAATGAATGATAAAAAAAACAAATACTGATTTGAATATTTCACAAAATACGGCATGAGACAAATACGGAAAAGTACAGCATATGATCATGCATCATGACCGTGCACATCAATGTGATGGAGATCACTTTGATTAATTGGTGCAGTTTTTCAAAATAGTGTGTTGTGTGGATATATAAATAGAAATAATTTGATTATCATGTTACTTGTGTAAACACCGCATTACCTACATATGTGTAGAAAGACAGAGACAGAGAGAGAGAGAATACGATGTGATGTATATGACACACACTCATACACAAACACATGAAAATACATGAAGACACAGCATGAGAACCACTCTGTGCCAAACTGCTGTTTGAGCTGGCAGTTTTTGGGCCTGAAATAGACCACAGTCTCGTCCAACAAAAATGTCTGCTTTTATCCAGAGATAAGGCAGAAATGATGTCATCACTGTGGCTCATTCACTACAGTCAGTGTTCCCGCAGACAGACAGGTTGTGTTGTTTCCTTCCTGGCTGCTTACTGGACTCTGAAAAGACCCTTTTAAAAATCGACGGTACAAAAGGACAGCCCATGACCGGGGGCCAAAAACCAAGGAACAGGAACTAAAACCTCAGCAGAGCAAGACAAACTCAACGAGTGCTGCTGTTACGTAGCCCGACTGTAGCAGCATTGATCGAAAAACACAGAAGTCAGTGCCGCTGACAGTGCACAGATAGGCAAAAAAACACTATCTAGGTATGTTACATAAAGTAATTTCAAAGAAATGAAAATAAATGTAAATAAATAGCTTCAGGGTGGCAGTGTTACTCTATGGGAGTAGGCTTTCTGTGGGTAGTTGAAGCCAGGATGTTATGGTATAAAAATACTGTTTTGTCAACACTAGGATAATCAAAGCTTGGCAAAACAACAGCAAATCTGCTTAGAGCCTGATGTGCAGAGATGATCACTGCAATCTGTAGTTTTGACAAATTTCTTCATAAAGCTCTGATGACAAAAGGATGGAGGAGGAATGGAAAGGGCCAAAGATGGAAGAATACTCCTAGATTTTGCCAAGAATCGACCTACTATTGCATTTAACTGGACTGAAATATTCTGCTTCAGCGACCGTTGCTGCAACATGGCAAGAGAAGTGGAAAAACTAGTCTAAATTCTTATGAGGAGAGAGTGCGCCTGCAAACTGATACTGCACTTGGAGGCTGAAATTAGTAAAAACAAATAGGGATATGGATTACTGAAAAAGCACCCTTGGGGTAATTGCTTTCCCATGCAGCCACGTGCACAGAGGGGTAATAATTCACACTTTTCAGTGATAGCCTGTTATAAGATAGGGCTCCCACTCTGGATTCACCACATCCTGTCTGGGTGTGTGACTCACCCAGACTGTGACCTGTGTTGATTTGGTGCAGCACCATCTCACTTTCATCCCTGAAGGGCTTTCGCTGCTCAGTCGATGAGAAAGACATAAAGATAACACCATCGGGCCTGAATCAGATAGAGGGGACTTCTCTCTAAAATTGAGGCTTACTACCTGTGCAACAGGGCTGCACAGGCATGCCCTATCATTCAGTGAACATCTGGGCTGAACACTGACTGCACAACACCACCAAGGGCACAAAGACCACACGCTGGTAGCCTGCTAGCTAATTTAAACCACACCACACCCAGCTTGCTTAGAAAATAACAATTTTGCTTGGGAAGTGTAGGGTGGCAGGCCACAGCTAGCGGTATAGCGCGGCGGTGTAACGTTAGGTGGGTGTGGGATAAGCTAACGCTAGCTAGCTACTTTAAATCAGACAGGTGAGTGAGTTGCAGACAGTGTCAGTCAAAAGACGGTAAAACGCTTGTCAACATTTCAGAAGCCACCCAACTAAGACGTGTCGTAGCCAGCTATCGGTTATGCTAAGTGGTGTTGTCGTACCTAGTCTTTTCTGCTCCCAGCACATCACGAACCCTCTTCAACAGCCACCTTATCACATTTTAGCTAGCTCGGCTTAGCTAACAGGCTAACATGCTAAAAACAAGACACCGCAGCCGGGTCATCGGATCTTACCGGATTGCGAAGGCTTGAAATTCCACGCCGTTTGAGCTCCTGTTCACTGCCAGACAGCCGCCAGTGTCTGCGGAAATCTCTTGTGTGTTTTTCTGAAGATCGAAGTTTATTTCGGGGAGGAAAATGGCTGCGACTGATCCGTTCGGATGCAGGGTGACGTAATGACGCTGTCAGACAGGAAGCGTTGCAGGGGGGAGCTGTCCACTCAGCCAGGTCAGCATTAAACCACTGGATCAAACTTCTCCAAGCTGTTCATTACAGAGACGCATCGCACCGCATACACCCATTTGTCAATATTTTGTCCTGTGAAACTCCATCTGAGGCGAATTTGTTGTTAGCTATGACTTCACGCTGTATTGCATAACTGTTTACAGTGTTGCTGTGCAGATAACCCCAGTGGTGAGCTATCTCTGATCAAATCACTGATTCCTGTACACATTACCTCATTGTGCTAAGGAGTGGAATTAAACTGTGCCTCGACAACGGAGCCCTCACAGTCCCCTTGTCTAACTTTGAAACCCACTGATTGTAGAAAAGTACACTAAATGGAGAAAATATGTAGGCCTGCTCCATCTTTAAAGGTAACCATATTCAATGCACAAGTGTTTCCAATTTGACCAATAGATGTCAAAACTCCCTCTCTGGCACTCTCTTGTACAGCAAAACAAAAATTAATCCCAAAACCAAATGCTTTAAAGTGAAGTCAAAAAAAAGTTGAATAAATCTGCACAACTCCTTAAATCCCTGCAAAGTTTTTTTTACGCTGCAACAGAACCTGAAATTACAGGAATCTACTGTTAACTACACCCTGCAGTTTTACAGCAAATAGTGATTAATTAATGGGGATTGCTTCCTTGTTCTGTTTGCAAACTCCTCTTTGGCATCAAGGAAGAAACCTCTAGGTTCTAGAAAGCTTTAATTGCAATGAAGGGCAACAACTGTGTGATATAAAATTACTTGAGCAACAGATTTTATTTTTTCGGACATAAAATATTATATTTTTCATGTCATAAAAAAATCTCTTAAAAATTCTACATCCTGCAAACAGCAGCAGGACAGTTTCCCAAATACACTATAAATACAAAACATTTACATTTCATTTTCATCTGTACACAAACATGCTGTACAAATTTCACATTTCTTGACAAACTGCACTTACAAATACTTGAATTCAGTCTGCACACGCCACACTAATGACACTTTCATCCAGTTTCATGAAGCAAAACCAACCTGATGGTAACAAAACATCAGATAGATGGTCAAAATCACTGCTTTCATGTCTTTGATGTCTGTTTGGTCTTCTGCACAGGAGCAGGCACATCAGCAACACTATGCAGAAACTCATAAAGCAACTTTGCATTCTTAGTATTCCCAAGTATTTCTGCCAGCTTGTCCTGGCTGAGTTTGGCGAGATCTGCCAGGCTGTCAGCATTGCTAATAAGAGCTCTGTAGTTCTTCGTGTTGACCCCTGGCATTTTTAACAGAAAGTCATAAGGCCCTGGGTTGTAGAGATCAGCCGATTCAGGCACGGTGTCCGATTCAGCCGTGATGGCCTGTGCTGCTGCTGCATCCGGTTCAGGCTGGCCTCGCTTCAGTTCCTCAAAGAGTTCGGCTGTAGCGTGTGGGGAGGGGCACCAGAGGATACGAAGCCGAGGGAAGTGGAGGGTGAGTAGGGTCAGTTTTGAAGTGATGTCATTGGATGATATCTCTTGACGGAAATCTGACCGGGCTACTAAAGAGAACGGTTTAGCCGGGTCAAACTCAATGAGCAGTACCGGTTTCTTATAGTACCGGGTCATGGACAGGCACTGCGTGTAGAGGCGGCCGCTCTGCAAGGAACCAATCAGATCACTGACACTCTTGCGTTCGACACATGTGTCCATAGTCAGGATGTAGTCACCGACTTCTAAGGTGACAGGTTCGATGTCCAACCCCCGCCGGTGGAGCAAAGACGGGAGTTCACTGCGGAACTCGCGCATGTCCACAATGACTCGGGAAGGCTCTTTGGACTGCTCCTGGCCGCCTGGTTATGGGACAGGAAATGTAAATACAAAACACAAACCAATCACATCCCTTTATGATTTCTAATACAGGTAAATAATGAATTGGTAAAGACTTAGCAGAGGTACAGTATAACTTCTATAAATGAAAGAAAGGGGTATGTTAAGGAAATTCAAAGAGAAGAAAAAGTAAAAAATGCATTTAGAACCCTTTCAAAAGGCAGCAGGCACTAAAGCAGTGAGTAAAACACAGATTACTACCACAATACAACAGTATCAAATGAATGAGACATGCCTGCTTTACGGCTGCTGTTATTGGTGGTGGCATTTGCAGGCTCCAGACTTCTAGCCAGGTCCAGGTTGGTATCTTCTCTCCCCTCTCTCTCCTCTGGGACAACCATGGTAGCCTTTTCCCTACAATATCAAGCGCAAACATCATTGAGAAACGGAAATGTCAACAAAACTCAAATCAACTTGTAAGTCATTTGGACATATATTCAAAAATAACTGATAGGGACTGTCTCAGTCAAGCTTCCTTTAAGTGTTAGAGAAGAAGAGAAGATGTTGACCTGATAAGGTGTTCAAAGGCTTTCTTCTCTTTGGACAGCGCTGTCAGGTACTTCTGTTCCTCTGTCGAACCTCCATAGATTAGGAAATACACCCTGAGAGGAAAAAAGAACAGGCCATCATCCACCAAACTAGTCAGAGTGAGATCTCAAATGAGGACTGTCATCCAAACAAAGTGAACTGAGACAATGAGTTGCTTTCGCTCACAAACCTAAGTGGTTTTCCTGGCCGGCTAGCTTTGTAGACCTCCAGCTGGCGAACAAAACTGAGTTCAGCATCGTACAGCACCACGAAACTGGGCTCCACCTCGTGCAGCACGCGTGTCAAGCTGTAGGGGTCGGTGCAGCCCTTCAGTGGGTGAATGACAGTCAGCGGCTCCTTCAGAACACCATAGTAGGCGTCGGACGACAAGTCCAACTTCAGCTGTTCTTCCTCCTCATCGTCCTCATCCATCAGTTCATCCTCATCTCCACTGCTGCCCATCTCTTCTGCTCCAGCCTTCTCTTCATGCCCCATCATCTGAGTCAGCGTTAAAGATGGCCTGCTTTTACTCTTTGAGGCCTGTTTGGTTGACTTCTGTGCGGGCTTCTTTCCCTTGGCTCCTTTTTCAGGACGTTTTTTGGAGCCTTTGCCCTCTTTGTGGGAGTCAGGCTTGAAGGCAGCGCCAGCAGCAGCGTCCCGTTTACCGATGGTGCGGGCATACAGTCGGTTGAGCAGCACGTCAGCGCCGCGGCTGATGTACTGCTGGAGCTGAGCACATGTCCTGTCATCGCTGGCACAGATCAGCACACGACCTGGGGGTGACAGGTACAGTGGGTGAACACACGCTAGGGTTTGTACATCCTGCAATTAAAGGGGCACTAAAGTGGTCATCAAACTATAATTATGAAAGTGCTCTCAGCTCTGTTGCAGAACACTTGTGAGGTCAGACTTGCCTCCAAACCAGAGCAAACCATGGAAAATTCTTTGCTACTGTCTCTTCACCAGCTTGCCAGTGTGATTGCCATCAAAGTGACTTCTAGAAAACTCTTCTTTGGATTCCCACTGTACATCTGACTCTCTGTCCTGCCCTCACCAGTTCTGTGGAGCCAATCATTAACATTTGATGATGACATTGTCTGTCCTCTTCTTTAATGCTCGAGAGATACCAGAATCATATGTTAGTTACTTATAAAAAACAACATGTATGCTTCACTGCCCTGTAACAGCAAATATGTTATTGTCATTGGCAGTGAACATGGTGGCATCCAGGACAGGGGGCCTGCACTTTGTAGAATAAATAACTCATTCTCAACCTGCAAAACACTTTGAATCTTTGACTGGCCTCATTAGAAATACATAAAAAAAAAAAAAACATATTCAAGGAAATCTATATTAACTTTTTAAATATTTTATGGTCTAAAAATTGTTTAGTGATTCTTGATCCTTTAACTAATAATCAGTCATCATCAAATACCTTACTATTCCTAATGTATTCTGTATTTGATCCAAATTAAGAGGGACAAGTGACACACTTTACGTACGTGTATTGACTTCAATTGAAACATGTTCAAAGGAGGGGACATTTTTACAGTGTAAAATGCATGTAAAATACTCCAAGTCCTTGCAGTCAAGAAAAACTGGATCAGGTTGCAGAGGATTCCCACTAGGATGCATTAGCACAAGACACGAAAGTAGGACAAAACCAGCACACCCTGAGGGACTCTGAAATGTCGGCTATGTTTACCTACCTACTATGCTAGCTCTAAATACATTTTAAATCAACTTGAGGATGATTTTGTCCCCGTGTGTGCCTCCCCACGTTAGTATCTTGCAGAAGGCAAAATTCAAAATGATGTAACATCAAGGCAATTAGAGTGAAAGAAATAATGACTGATATCCGAGAGGCAGTTTTCATGAGATTCTCTTTATGTAGTACAATTTCTGAGTCCATGAAATAGAGAATGCATGGACTAGATATAATGGACTGTTATAATTTTCCAACAGCACTACTGTCTAACCTGGTTCAAGTTGAGAGCTCTTGTTCTCCCTCTCAATCTCCTGCAGCACCTCAGTCAGAGCCTCCCACTTTGGACTCTTCTCCAGCACCAGCTCCCGCTTCACATCTGCCAAATACAAACACACACATACACACACAGATTCTTTTGTTATTTCCTTCCAGCCACCAAGATGAACAACAACTCGACTTGACGCCCAAAGACAAAGTAAAAGATGTCACGGGAGGTGTTCAGATATCTGGTCATTGCTTTGTCTGTTACCTGAGACAGAGCTTTGTTGTTTCTCCGTCTCCGCTCCCACTTTGAGTTTCTTCTTGCTCTCAGGGATGCGGTACACTCTGCTCCTGGCATTCACAAACATGGAGGTACTGGAGTCCAGGAACAGCCACCCTAATGGAAGCAGCAACCAAGAAATTCATTCAAACAGAAAGACGTAGTTTAACGGGGCAGTAAATATACCTTTTACTGCCACAGAGCACAAAAGGCTTGTTAAGCAACAGCATTACCTTTAACATGTTCATTTATAACAATTTCAAATACACTTGTTTAATTTAATTTAATTTCCAGCATTGTATTACTTTTAAATTCATAATTTATAACAGCTACGTAGTAAATGGTTAAACATACACGGTACCTTAAAATGTTCGGTTTCTAACACTCTATGAACTTTTTAACTAAAACTACTGAATATTAGTAGCTTTTGCATGGGAAACAGTATTTTACATTGGTAAAATTAATTTTGCAGGTTTCTTTTTAGGTCCAAACCACTAGAATGCACCGAGATTGTGAATGAATGAATGCATTATTTTGGGTGTGTGTGTCTTGGCAAAACAACCAGTCCCATAAAACACCAGAAACAAAAGCATATTAACATTCAACAAGTTCCTACTCAATTATTTTACATTCACCATGGGTAAAAGATAAAGACAGCATAGAAAAGAAAACATTATTATAGGACTAAGCAGGTAGTATGCATATTGGTAGGTTTCCTTTGAGCGGTTCCCAAAATGTAAAAAAAAAAAATTGTCTTTTGGACAAAGAGCCAGGCACAATGTCAAAGATTAGAATCTGTGACACCAATCGGTTAGTTATTGATAAATTACCTTAAATCATCCTGTATGTTGCACAGTGTCAACAAAGGACAATTCACAGCATGGCCCAATCCCCTTCACTTTTTAACCCTATTGAGCAGAGAAGTACATTGAATCTACTTCACCTGAGTTGCAGCCAAAGCTCTTCTGACTGGAGCGCAGCGACTCGAGCAGGTTGAGGAAGGTGACACAGTCATACTGTGTGAGATAGAGCAGCAGAACCCTCAGCACCTTCAGGTCCTGGACCAGGGCCTTGGTCTTTGCCCCCAGCTGGTGCCACAGGGGGTCCAGGTAGTGACGGATGGTCTGGGTGGGGGATAACAGGAAGAGATGAAGGGAACAGAGATTGAACCCTTTTACAGTAAATCCTCCTGCATTACCACTTTTTAATTAACAGAAACAAAGTCCCTGATGATCCTCAACAGAAAATTAAATTCTGACTTTCCCGGTCTGGAATACAACTTTTGAAATTCCTAAATCACCGTGACCCTGAACAGAAAAGAGTGGGTATGGAAAATGGATGGATGGAAGGTATATTCCTTTATACTGGAGGAATCACAAGACACAACAAACCTTTTCAAAGGCGTTTCCCAGTGTGTTCTCCAGGGAGAGGTCCTCGGCCTCCAGCGTGGGGTTGTACCGCTTCAGCTCCTTCAAGCAGGCGCTCATAATGTCCAGGATGGAGCTCTGGATGGCCCTCATGGCCGGCGTCAGCGACACGTGGAGCTCCACCACCTCCGGCTTGTGTCTGTCCAAAACCGTGTTCACTGACGCCTGGAATCTGGTGTGCGAACGCAGGCGGAGAGGGAGAGAGGAAGTGGAGAGGAACAGGAGACAAGGAGACAAAGAGAAAGAGAGAGAGAAAATCAACCACAGCCTGCACTGCAAATCTCACATCTAAATTATCTCAGCACATTAGGCAGCAACTGTGGAAAACACTGCCTTAATCCAAACGAGGGCTGCGAAGGTTAATTATTTCTTATTATCAATTAATCTCTGGATCGTTTTACAGATTAATCAATTACCCTAAATGACTAATTAAATAAACAATGACTAATTAAATAAAGACTTTAATATATAAAGACTTAACAGATTATTAAGATAAATTTTATGTGTCATGATAAAATAAGATACTACATTTGCATTGCATTCCAGTGTACAAGCTTACTCAATTGTTGTAGTACACCTGTAATGGCTGAGGGACTCACCTCTCAGGCAAAGTGGGAAAAACAAAGCAGGCACCCAAAAATTTTCACGATCAAATAAAATTTAGATTGAATGTTGACATTACCTGCAGGATAATTCAAACTGAATAATGCCTGCCATGCAACTGTTTTTTTTTTTGTCTTTTCAGGGGCAAATTTCATTGAACCGCAATGTAACACCTTTGCACTGTGCATTGGCAAATAAACACTGCTCTACCACCTGTTGCAATAATAAATAATAAACTACTTCTCCTGCTCTTCTCACAGAAGAAGACGCTGCCAAGTTGGCCTAACAGTCCTCAAACCTGACTGCTGAAGGTTTTTTTTTCCACTGTGGTTGTCTTTTTGTTTTTATTGATGCAGTGGTTTGTGTCGGGTTGGCATTTTCTTGTGCCGCTGGCTGCATGGAGTCAACATTTTCTACAGGCTGCACACTAAAACCTAGGGCTACCCCATGAAGGCTGACGAGTTGAATCATCAGTCATAAACCTCTGCAGTCGACTCAGAGGGTGCAATCGAACAGTCTGATTTTTTTTTATTAAATTTAAATAAAAAAAGAGTTACTGGATATTGTAATATGACAGTAATGCAGGACACATTCTCTTAAAAATGCACTAGGAATATATTGCAATAGGGAATGAAAAATGTTACATTTTTAGATTTGGTGGATGCGCAATTAATTGGATAAATTATTTGGATCATTACTGACAACAAGCTGAATCGTATTGAATGGATATCTCTGAATCGACTCCAGAAATTGTGAGTAGGGCACATCCCTTAAAAAAAAGTACAAAGGAAAGGAACAGTCTGGTAAAGGGTTCTCACAAAAAAAAATGTGTAAAAGGAAAAATGCTGATTATGAGTAAGAAAAATCAACAAATTTACGCAGTGTAACGCATGATATCAACAGAGCATTGAGGCCTGTGCTCCCCAGTTTACCTGGGCCAGAGGTAGAGCTTCTTGACAAAGAGGTTCCTCATGACACGCTCCACCTGGCAGAAACCAGAGCAGAAGGCCATGGCTTTGTCAGTGAAGGCCTTGATGAAACCCGTCTTGTTCTTCTGCCTGAACAGACGCAGGATGAAGGCTTCCTGACACGACTCGATGATCTTATGGGCCCGGTACACCAGGATACCTGTGGGAGTTGAAGCCAAAATCATATGTCAGTATAATGAGCTTCAGTGTGTAGACGGGGCAAGCTCTTCTTGTAACAATAATGGATTCTAATCAATTCAATTTAACTTTTTTTCAGACACATAGATCCATATCAGTATCAGAATCTTTCAGTGATTTATTTTCAAAAAGAATATATGTGCTAAGATCATCTTTGCTCCCCTGCAACCCAGTTGAACAAACACTTTTAGCACTAAAATGCCTTTGGGAAACTATCTACTGCCACAGTGCTCTGACCTGATATGAGGTGTGCAGGGATGCGGTCGGTCAGGAAGTCGACCACCAGGATTCTGCTGGTGACAAACAGCACTCCTCCCTGGGTGTAGACATCGTAGCGCTCGGTGCTCTGGATGTCACTGGTCACGGTCCTGGGCAGGTGGGTCACACCTTCTATCCGCAGCTGCTCTGTGAAATACTCCTGAGAAACAAGGGGACAAATGCACACATCACACCTCTATCACACCCAGTATGCTCATGTTTACCAGTTCAGCCAGTCTGTGATGTCCAAATGAAAGAGACAAAGGAGGAAAAACTACACTTATCGCTGCTGTTCATGAGGCAGTTTGTATTTCTCTCTTATATTTCAGTTCATATTTTCTCTGCACCAATATTTCAAGCCAGTCTACATACCCCGAAATGGGACAGTAACACTTTACAATAAGAGTACAACAATTAACGTTACTTAACGTTAGTTAATGCTGTAATGGTTAATTACCCGTTGGTTAATGATTATTATGGCATTTACTAATGTTAATACTATCTACAATAACGCTTAAATAACATATAAATTAATACCTTAGCATGAACAGCATTAGTACATGATTCTTAGACACATTAGTTAACGGTTAGTTACTTAATGTTTATTATGACATTAACTAACGTTAATTGTTGTACTCTTGTTGTAAAGTGTTACCAGTGGGACAAATCTCAAGTCTCCATTAGGAGGCCTTGGATGCTCGTCAGAATTTATTTATTTTAACATAGCAGTGAAATCCTCAAGTCATTATGATCTTGGTTATCGGCAAAGACACATTCCTAAAGACATGACTCTGAATCTTTAGGGACGACTTTACGTCATACATTCAACACATGAAGCCACAACAACTTCGATTTAATTTCACCTTTTCTGACGGGCTATCCTCTTATGTAGCCACAAGTGTTACTGGACAGCAGGCGGTGAACCAGATTGCAAATGTGACATTATATTGCAATAAATGCTGCTTGGTGGAGTCAATGTTACGCCGAATTGAAGAGTGAGTCCTGAATATTCAAAACTCATAATTTACATGTTACTTACTTAACCGATGCAACATTACATCGACAGATTTCTGAATTAACGGACCTTATCGGTATTGTGAGCCATTCCCGACCTACAAGTTACCAGTTGGTACATGTTTGGTAATGGTATATGGTTACCAGCATGTGTATCCTCACCTGCTCGGGTGTGGTGGTGTTGAGCAGCAGGACCAGGCTGCCCGGCTCGGCGTAAACCCGCATGAACTGCAGCAGGATGCGGTCAATGCCCATGCCCTCCGCCGCCACCAGCAGCCCGTCACAGCCGAACAGAGACAGAAACATCTCGGTCTCAAACTCCAGCAGCGGCCCCGCCATGCTGGAGCCACCAAACCTCACCTCAGGACACGAAACCACCGACCTCTGCTCCTCACTGTGGGAAAAAACAGCGTGTTAGAAATGTAAAAACTCACTTCTGAGACAGCGGCTGACACACTGACAGCTTTTTGTAATACACTGTTTTGAACTTGCACAACCGGTCACGTGATACGTGAGGCTCAACGAGGACGTGGTTCTGTGTGGCGTCGAAAAGGACCAGCGCCATCTAGTGTTGTGGTGCGGGACATTGTAGTGCATTGAAAACTGTTAATTAAAGCTATTTGATTGCTCTGGTTTTGCTTGAAGGTAAAATGTTTAGATGTCACAGGGACGAGGACAAGATACAATGTGTATAATACCAGACGTTAGGCTCATTTATATGATTTGTATGTTTGCATTGACTTGGTGTTGCCTGATGCTTTCATATCCACTCACACACAACCATGCAAGCACCCACATGCACACACACTGTAATACTGATAATGCACCCCTGTGCCTTCTTTTCATTTTCCTAAAATGATTTTTAATTCCCATCTTTCTGAATCCACCATCTTGCAGTTTGTGATGCTGTTATGTTTTCTTTGTAAGTTTCATCAGTGTTTATTTCCCCTTTCATTTCCCCTTTTGGCAATGAAGCGCTTCATGGAAAACAGTATTTCACTTGAAATGTAACTTGAGAGCATGAGCTCTGTAACTAAACAAAAACATATGTTACATATTGTGTAGATGAATTAGAGTTATATTGATATATCTGTTTGGTAATATATCCGAATTGGAAATTTTAATATTAGATAGCGGCCAGTCATTGTTGTATACCGATGATATGACTGCAGGCTGACCACAGGTAGATGAAAACACATGTGTAAAACCTGAAATGTAAGCTTATTTCATGTTGTGCACATTTTATTTTTTATTTAATTATTTAATAATGGTTTAATTTGTGACGTAATTACTTTAAAAGCTGCATTGTATCCCATAAATTCTCTGCCATTGAATTGAATCAACTTTAAATGTATTTAATATTAGCAAAAATATCAACTATCGCCAGCATCAATCGAAAAACACTGTCAGCCGTAAAAACAAACAAACAAACAAACAAACAAACAAAACATACTGGTCAGATCCATAATTGTAATCTTTCAGTTATCCACAGGAATGAGAAAAACACACCACCAAACAACAAAATAGGTCACAAAAAGGCAAGGTACATTGCCAAAAGCTGTTTTTTGAACGGTGTTAGAGTGTTTTAGGATGGGGTTTTTGCTGTAATGCACCATCAGGAGTAAAGCCGCACGGTAATGCCTCTTGCATAACAAAGCCTGCCAGCTGGGCTTTGTAAAACTCTGTTGTGTCAGCCCACGTTTCCCTGCCGCGAGAGAGAGGCACACACTCCAAACGTGGACCAGAATAGGTTTGTGCTCCCATGAATGACAGTGGAGGAGGATGGTGCAACCCCCCTCCCCTACCTCCACACACACACACACACACACACACACACACACACATACACTTGCACACACAGAGAAACATATGTACAGTTTCCACTTTGCCCTCCTCCCTCCCACCCCCAGCTGAGGCTTTGTCACACAGAGGCACAGACATGACTCACCACAGTTTGGCCACTTAAGGCTTGAATTTAGCCACTTTGATGTTTACATCTGCCATTCATTCTCTCCCTGATGTACTGACCGTGTGTAGGACCAGAAACGACACATAAACGGGCTTAGTGTGTTTCACGATAAGCAGTTATGTGGACAAGTTGCTTTTTTTCTTACTCTGTCCAATCCTGTTATCGAGTTAATTCAGGTTACCTTTGAAATGACATAGAAAACTGCATGCCTCTGTGTGTGTGTGCGTGAGTGCGTGTGCATTAAGTGAGTGACGCACTTTCAATTTAATCTGTCAGGACTTTGGAAATAAAAGATGGACTTCTTTTAATATCCTGCAGATGAATAAATGAGGGGTGAAGGGCTGTTGAAGAAATTAAAGCAAGACTCAAATTTCAATGATTTTTCCATAACTGGTGAATTTTATTTCATTATTACTGCCAAGAAGTAAAAGACGAACACTGCAGGAATCCATGTAGAGCATACTGATAAGCTCATCTTTGATGTTGCGCGCAGAAATCTGTCTGCTATTGTAGATATGTCTGTAGTATGTATCTAAGTAGCATGTAAGTGTATATATGTCATTTTTGTAGACTTGAGATCACCGAAAATGAGTGAAAATCCTCAGCTGCTTTTCTTGTGTTTAAATAAAGGCTTAATGAATGAGTGAACAAATGAATATAAACATGCTATCATATTCACAGTGGTATAAAAATGACAACACACCCTATATACAGCCATACAACTCCTCATATACTGTGCATGCACCTGAACAAAATGTCTTGTATTTAAATAACAAGCTGTTTCTATTCTATTCTATTCTATTCTATTCTGTTTGTTAGTGATGGGTGTCTAACCTCAGTAGATGAATCATGCCAAGTGTTGCCACATTCACAGTGAGTGCATCACATCTTTAAATCAATCTGTATCTTATTATCCAGTCTTCAATCTATCTCTATGTGAATCTGATGTGAAATTGCACAACAAACTGTGTTTACGTCAAAACATTGTGTCAGGCTGATGGAAGAGATGACGCAGTGGTGGGGAAAAAGGAGAGAAAAAGAGAGAGTGATGCTGCTGACTGCAGCCTAAAACCATCACTGCCCACAGCAGCTCTCCAGCAAGTCCAGCCAACATCAAAGGTGACCCGGCAGGGAGTGGGAGACACAGCATCAGGCCCACACCGCCTCAAATCAGTAGTGTAATGCTGTGGGGGAAGTGTGCAGGTGTCTTGGAAAGAAACTGACAACGTGATAGAAACTAGAGGAAACTCAGCATGAAAGAAGAACGAGAATCTTTCTCAGTAATAACTGCAGTAGCAGGAGGCAAAACAGAAAGGATGCAAGCTGAGATGTGGAGAAGATGGGATTTATTGATCTTTATTGAATGCAAAAGCCAGTTTTTGTTGGAGGTAAATAAACAAATTATCATAACTGTGTGTTTTAGCTCAATAAAGGGACACATTTGGATGGAATAAAATGGTTTGATTTAATCAGCTGAGGAGAGGCTATGGTCTTCAACAGACAACAGGCAGCCACTAAAGTAAGTTGGGCCAAACAAAGTAAAGACACATCATGCAGTTTGTAGAGAGACAGATGGAAGGAGGTGGGTATGAAGCTCTTGACAGGATATGCATTATCTCATACACTGTGACGGCTGTTCAGCTGGGACCTGTCTCGCTGCTGTCTTCGTCCAAACTGAGACAGGCACTCAGTCCTTTCTCACAAAGTTACTGTAGACCTGCCATGTTTCATGTTCCACCCCCAAGTTGACTTTCATTAAGCCACAGACCCCATTAGAGTTGATTATTCCCTTGAGACCATGAAGAAACTTAAATACTTAAACACTAACAAATGAATCAAAGTGATGAGATTAAAACATAATGCTAAACAATAAAATGCCAGAATAAAATGTTGCCATTGTACATTTCTGCAAACCAACAAATATGTTGAAATGTCAACATCTCTGAACCAAAAATACATTTAGACTCATAGCCAATGTGTTGGAGCCTGCATCAACATCACTTGACTCTTAACATTCACGCATGCACAAATGCTAGGTAACCTTAGCTTGTTATGTACTTTGGCCACTTTCATTTGCTTCGTTAGCTTTATTAGCCTGCAAAACTATTTGGTTATGGTTAAAGTTAAAATACGGTTAAGATACAGTTAAGGTTAGGAAAATGTGAAGGAAACAGAATGCTGCTGTTAGGTCAAAAATTTGCCAAGATGTCATCTCTTTAGTAACTAAGAAAAATAGACTTGCAGTTTATTTTATTTATTGGCTTGCTTGTTTGTTTATTATTCAGTTCATTTACTTTATTATTTATTATTTAAAAGTTATTATAAAAGCCATAATAAACACAGACAATAGCATACACATAGAGACAGACACCCATGTTTAGAAGAGCCTTGTTTTTAGCTTGAGAAGCATGCATTTGTTGAGTCTGTCCAGTTGAGTTTTGATTCACAGGCCCAAAGGATTATGGAACATTAACATCGCGGACCATGTGATCCATGTAAATCAAAACACGCAATAATGTGCAGATCTTTTACCTTCTCAGTAACTACAGTCCTTGAAGAACGGTAATTTCCATAGCACTAGATGAAGTTGTTTGATCTGGTGTGCAAATGACAACTCATGAGGCGGGTTGTCCCAGTAATATTAGATAATAATAAGCTCTTTTGTTTCCAAAGAGAGAGCACAGCGGGACAGTGCCAACACATATGAAAGAAAGAGCCTGTGACACCCTCTGTGAGCTCTGGCAAGAGACGTGCACCACCGTGGACGAGCCTGTAGAGAGCACTGGAGCACTTTGTTTTGCAGAATCCACACATCTGAGCTGAGACCAGTCTATCTGTGGGTCTGTCTCTGTGAGAACATGCAGTGAACGAGAGCGTCCAGCCTCTTCTGGGAGACAATCAGCAGCTCTGTGTCGGGATGGAAGCGTGATGTGGCGAGCTGGGATGGGGCTATAATACGGCGGCGTTAGAACTGAGGGGAGAAATGAGCTTGCAACACCGCAGATTTCGCTTTTCTTTCAGTTTTATTGCACATGAAATTGCATCAAATGATCCATTAATATGCTTGGAGGGACCAGCATGTTCCCATGGGCGCAGGAGCCGGCTGGCACATGTGAAACAGCGCGGCGAAGCCATTCACACGCCACTCTCTCTCCTCAGAGCGAGATGAGTCAAAGTGTACATTTGGCAGCTGATACTGTGGTGCATCCTGATGTCATTATGGATGGTGTAGCACCACTGTAAATGAGAGGAGAACAGCTTGAAATTGATGGCAGGCTGAAGGGTAAAATAAGATGAGATATTTAACACTGCCTGCTGACTGCAGTGTGGGAGGGAGGGAGAGAGAGAGAGAAAGAGAGAGGGAGAGCAGAGAAAACAGCTAAAGGCCCGTTACTTCCCTGCAACCCTCATTAGGAAAAGAGAGAAGCAGCGGGGTTTTTGTCGTAAATGGAGGGCTAAGTCTGAGAGCCAACTAGGCTCTGAGGGCCGGAGTGAATCCTCCCGAGGCTAACACACATGCTCTTTAAGGCTCGGTCTGATTCCAACCCAAACCAAAAGGCCAGCCCAGCCATAAAACAGCACATCATGAGATCATTCTCAGCCCCTGTTGTTTTTTTTGGCGAAGCGCTCCATTCAACCGTTCAAAGCGTTGACAGCTGCAGATAGATTTTATCTGTTACGAGGACATAAAATGGACGCTTTCATCGTCAAATAGGGATAAATAAATCCACACTCACAGCTGGAGTGAGGATCTCACAAACACGCTGAAAAAGTCTCCATGTGAACAAGTAATTTATCCCCATATTCGTTCTTAAAGTCTTGTTTTTCTCTAAACAAGTGAAAAAAAATCTGCCGGTGGGATGAGATAATCCCACTTGTTTCTTGTGCAAGTGCCACTTGTTTCAGGAGTTAGTCTAAATATACTGAAACAAGGCACATCAGCCCGCTATAGGATCATGAAAATGACACTTGATTTAAGAAAATTCTGGAATTCTGAGTAGCACTGGAAACAAGTGGGAGTATCTCATCCCACTGGCAGATTTTTTCACTTGTTTTAAGAAAAACAAGACTTAAATACTGAGTATGAGGCTAAAGTACTTCATTTTTGCAGTGTAATATCAGTTTGTATTGGCAATGCTCTCCCTGCAAGCCATCTAGACAGCTGCTGATGGATTTTATGTGTTTTGAGGAGCTAAAATATTTTCTTTCACTGTCAAATAGGGGTAAATAAACCCATATTCACAGCTGAACTGAGTTTTTTTTTTCCCCAAATTAAGCCACCATATAAATGATCATAACGGGAGGTGAACAATTCAGTATTAAATCCCGAAAAACTGCAACTCTCTGAAAGCGCTAAAAGCAGTCACAAATTTAGAAAAATGTAGACGCCGGAGAGGAGTTTCAGCGGAGATAAAAGTGCTCGAGCTACACAGGAGATGGGCACTGCAGGCACTTAGGTGGATAGATGGCTTTCAATCTGTCACGACCCTTGTTACTCTGCCATCTTAGCTGAAAACGTCTAAAGATTGTGGTGCTGGGAAATGGCAAACTGGCACCACTACAAGTTCACAAATTGAGATTATTACAGTGCACCCTCAGTGCGCTAAAATATAGATGAGGCAGAGGAGCATTTTGGCACTCTCGCTGCTCACACAAGTCAAGCAGCCTCTGTGATGCTCAGCTGTAATGACACACACAGAGGTAATTGCTTTGTTTACGTAATGGTGGGAGCTGATTACCAAAAGCAAAGAGACCTACTTTTCCAAGGCTACTATTTGCATATGTTGTCAGTGACAAGAAAATAAAAAAAGGGGAACAGACATTATAGGAGAAAGGGAAAGAAAAAAGCCTTCCTTCATGGCCAAGACACAATATGCATGAGAAGCAAGAGTGGAGAAGAAAGGCAGAGGGAGATGAAAATTCCATTAAAGCAAATGTATGGCTTTTATAAGAGGCATGAACAAGGCTCGCTGCCTGTCAGATCCACTTTGGCAAATCAGTGTGACAGCAGATGTCAATAAAGAAGAGGGGAACGTGGCGTTTGGAGGCAAAGATGAGGGGAAAAAGGGAATATAGAGGAGGGGGAAAAACACAGAGAGGGAGGGAGGGAAGCAGATAACAGGAAGAGAAGGAGTGGCAGAGGGAGAGAAGTAAACAAATTGTGGCTGTAATGTTGGCGAACCAGCACAACGGCTGGCTTTGTCAAAGAGCATATTAGATGAATAATTCAAGGCGGCTGGCGGGCTGGAGGTCTGGAGGGTGGTGTCAGAAGGTGACAGGGAAGGCACGTTACAGCCTAGAGAGGATGTCAGTGATGCATTAGAGGGAATAGCCAGATTGTTTTGCGAGAAAAAGAGAGAGAGAGAGAGAGAGAGAGAGAGCTACAGAGTGGGAGGGACTGCGTTTATGCATGTGTGTGTTTGTGGGATTCAGAAGCAGGCGAGAAGAGAGAAATACCCACACAGAGGGACTCACATGGAGAGTTTCAGGCTCCATTAGCATATTCTCACACACTCAGTTCCTCTCCTGAGTGACGAGGTGAGAGCCACCGCACTTTTTTTCCCCCCAGCACTGACACCAGCTGAGGCTCGGCCCTCTTTGATGCCAGGGAAGACGCACTTTTTCCTCCTGCCCACCCCCTCAGACGTCTATAAACCAATAAATCCCAAATCCAGACAGATCCGAGACCTGTTATCGACCGGCGGAGATAAAAATCCACAAATGCTGCGCTTCCTGGACGAGAGATAGAGAGGGGAGGGAGAACAAGAGAGAACCAGAAGAAGGGAGGCAAAGATCAAGAGAGCTCAAAGGCCGATTTGATCTTTACCAGAGCTGTCCTGTCCTGGAGAGGCTAGCCCTCTCTGTGGGGTGTGTGTGCATGTGTGTATACGTGTGCGAGTGTTTGTGTGTGTTTGACCGCTCGGATAGGAGTCCAAACTTTGATGCTGGCATTGATTTCACAGTAACAGAATGTTTGATACAAATGCTAAGTTTAAAACTACAATATTCAGCTTTTTGCCTGGAGGCAGGAAGCGGCCTGTTAGTTGCACCTTCCTCGGCCGGTCATGTTCCTGCCAGTCATGCCAGTAGTTCACTGACATGTCGACTGCAGCCTTGACAAAGCTCCTGTATTTTCTAGGACTTCCAGTTTTACCAGCTGGACAGAACTTTTGGTTCACACTTTTGGCCTGATATGTTTCCCGAAGGACACATATTAGGCCTCTGACTGCAAGGTAAAAACCCAGCGGTCAGAGGAGTATGAAGCTCTCAGAGGAAATATTCAATCAAGCCGCTGAAGAGGCTTGAAGAGACTCTGCTCTGTGTGAAGGAGAATAAGCTTCTCTGGGACCATTAATCGGTAAAATGGGTCTCAGGAGGAACATGTAGGCCTGTGTACCTCCAGCCACGTCCACAACTGGGAAAACATATAAAGAAGAGACAAAATGTCACTGAGTAGTGGGTGAGACCAAATTGGTGCTGAGTGTGGGATCTGGGGAATGGGTTTGCCACTGTTACATTTGTGCTACTCGCTCATATTTGATATAAGCGATTGGATTGCACATTTTAAATGTGCACATGGCTAACAGGAGTTTTGTTTGGCTAGAGATGAGCGTCACATTAGGCTTTAGGCAACTACTGGGCAGACTCCTGTTGTTTTGAGGGTCAGTAATGAGGACAACTAATGCACACATTACACAAAAAAACACCAGTCTGCCGTAAGTAAAGTGTGTTTTGTTATAGAGTTGAATCTGTGTCCTGTCACTGTTCAAGAGGTGCAGTGGGTTGTAGTGGGGATGCTCCAGTGCCTGTTCCATTGACTTCAGTATTAAGTCTGGTTCCAATGCAAGTTAAGAACACTGTTGCTATGCCATAGTGCCCTAATCACAACCACCTCAAACTGTGGGTGCTCCTGGAGGTGGGCGTGGCCTCAGGTTTCATGTCCGCTGCCAGGTACTGTTGTAACACTTGTAACTTGCACTTTCACATTGTTCATATTTGGATGGATAACTTGAGAGACCATTGAGAGGATAGATGCTGGGTCTTATCTGCTCCCCCAACAGCGATGGGAAGGAAGCAAGATGCTTCATTCCTGGGCTACTTTTGTTTAAAAAAAAAAAAAAGCAAAATAAGTAAGGGCACCTCTATGCTGAAACGTCACTGGGTTGAACTTCTTGTGGCTCATTTAACACTCACTGTTATTCTATACATCCTTTTTTTTAAAAAAAAAAAAAAAAAAAAAAAGACTTTGAATGTCCTCTGGGTGCAATTTGATGATGTAAGCCTATGGGGTTTGAACGGCTGAGTTACTTAATATTTTGGTGCAAAATTGTCTAGAAAACGAGAGAGTGACCTCATACTATTCATACTGACCTCAGTATGAATACTTAACCTGAGCTACGAACATGAGGTTAACAAGGGGGAGCTGCTAACTTTTAAGGACATAGCCTCTTATTCGTTTTGACCGGAGTTACACTTCTTCATTCCCCTTGAATCTTCTTTGCCGCCACTTTCCCAAAACAACTGGGACCTTCTTCCAGGCTTTCTGCTCTGTGTGGAGAAAGCCCGGGAAACGAGGTTAGCTCTACCATGAAGTGGCACCACGCCTGAGGCTGAGCTAAATGAGGCAGAGCAGACGCTGAATAAAGCAACCATGTTGCATTGTTTCTTGCTGTTTTCCACCAGTGTTGCAGTTGCTATGAGTTGACAGTGCTGTGGCAGGTAGTCTCACCTTGACAGTCACAAAGTGAATGACCACCGGTCATGCCTACAGGAAATGATTTATATCCCACAATGTTACACATATCATCCAACTTCAGTCAAATGGAAGGATGTGAGCAGGCAAGTGATACATGACTACATTTTAAAATCGTGTTTTGTCTTAAAACAAGTGAAAAAATCAGACAGTGAGATGCGATAATTACATTTGTTTCCAATGTTAATCAATTTATTTCCAGAATTTTCTTAAACCAAGTGTCATTGATGTTAGTGGGCTGATATGCCTTAGTCTGCCTTGTTTCAGCATGCTTATACTTTGCCAGAAATTCCTGAAACCAGTGAAACTGCATTGGAAACAAGTGGGATTATCTAATCCCACTGGCAGATTTTTAACACTGTATATGAACCTAAATGACTTGATGACAAGGCAACTTTTTGCAGTGTGTACCTATTGGACCCACCTGCCCTTTTATGCTGTAGCAGGGTAGCTACAGGTTAGAATAATCTGAACTTGGAAGGGCAGCTATGATAATTACCTAACCTAGATACAGTATGTTAGTGTGGCAAGGTGGCTTTTCTTTCAAACAGTAGAAACAGAGCTAAAATTGACCTCCTTCCTCTTAACTCTTGACTTTTTCCCTTTCACATTTTCACAGCTCTAACATGACTTAGCCTTAAAAAACTGTGGCTCTTTGGTTCCATCCATTTAGGTTAAACCCAACCAATAAGATTTCTGTCCCCGGAGCTGCTGTGCCTCCAAAAACTGTTTGTGCAGCCAAGGCCGTGACCACATTTGACATATTTTTTGGCCTGCACTAACACAAAGTGCAACTATGAGCATCACTAGTAAAAGAAAGAGCACAAGCTCATAGGACGCAAGCATTGTTACATCATTCTTGTTGCTAAGCAACTCTCTAATTAGCTTTGGCTAGCTAACCTGAAGCAAAAAAAGGGTATAAAATGTTGTTGGGAATAAAAATAGGTAGGAGATAAGAGGATGAGGAGTTCATTCTGCATGGAGGATGTAATTAAAGTTCACGTCACAAACCAGGAAATGCATATGTACCTCCAGGCCCTGTTGTTTTGCTCTTTCTGACGTAACATATAGTGCAGCACCCATGGCAGCACAGCAACACACACCTCATCAGACATGTGAGGTTTGTAGGGGATGCACGACTGCCGCGACCAAATAACTGAAAACAACTGAACAATAAAAAAAAATAAAAAAAAAAAAGACTCAAGCCTTGTGATCACAGGCTGAAACTCATAAACTTCTTTGTTCTCAGAGTCTTTAAGAGCTGAGAGACCGGGCCGCAGCTGAGATGGAAAACATCTAAAGGATCGTTTGCTCTAGTTTTGACCCATCTCAAGTCAGGAGGCAGTGAGGGAGGGAGGGGAGGAAGACTGATGCAAGGTCTGGCCATCGTGAGTGTATTTACTCAGGGTTTGTGGAGGCGCTTAGCACATACTCAGGGCTTAGCGAGCACGTATGGACGCACACAAGCGCACACACACGAAGAGAGAGAGAGAGAGAGAGAGAGACACACACACACACACACACACACACGCACATACCTCTCCTATTAAAAGCCAGATAGCTGTCAAGCGTGTGATGCAGTAAGTCAAAGGCAAAGGAGGATTTCAAACATTAGCATTCCTCCATAATTCCTCCTAATCCAAACACTAACATAACAGTAGGAAGTTCAATCTAATTGAGGAGGGGATGAAAGCCAAGGATATCCTGTGTGGGAAAAGATATCTGGATTAATTAGCATTGTTACAAACAGGGCTGTTGTGCGGGAGTGTGTTTTTGTATAGCCTATGTGGACGTACCAATACATGTATATGTGCGTGTGTGTGCTTGACAGCATGCAAGGGGGTAATTGTCAGTGCAGCATATATGTGGAGCAGCCACCTCATCAGTGAACGTTCGCTGTCATAAGAAGCATGTTTGATTGGATTTTCCTGTTTTAATCACTCTGCCTCTATTTTTACTTACTGGTGGTGGGGCCCGTCTAATTACAAGGACGGATTAAAAGTGAATGTCAACATGTTAAAAGCATGCACTCGGGCCATAAACACTCACAGAGGGGAACCTAGGGTCATCGTTATACATGAAACAATCTGTGTGTGTGTGTGTGTGTGTGTGTTTGTGTGTGTGCTCTTATGCCTCTGTCATTTTGAGGCCCAAATGACCTTGCACTATAAGTGACTACTTTAAGGGTTAACGTCAGGGTTTAGGGTTTAGATTAGAATTAGGATTAGGTTTTGGTTAAGCATGTGTGGTGGTGGATGGAGGCTGTAGTCAGGAAATTAATGTAGCCTGTGATGGTCCTTACAAGTATAGTCATTAAAAATGTGTGTGTTGATCGTTGTTATGACTATGGACGGTTACTTCAAGCCGGCGTGATATATCACTCCATAGAGACAGTCCGGTACATTTACTACCTTTTAGCTAAACCTTTTTTGATATCCATTACAACATGGATATCAAATCAAATTGCAAAGAAATATATAATCCCTACTGAAAAAAGGGTAATTTTAAACATTTCTGGCTATTTGCTTTTTGAAATTTACTAAAAACATTTCAAAATTAATATTTTGGGTCAAATTATCACTTTCTTTCATAAGTAGGCATGTTTTAATTACAATGTAATAAGGGTGATACCTGGCTGGATTTACTTTTTGATGACCAGCTGGTTGTACATTGGGCCCTTCAGTTCCTTTGCATTCCGCTCATGATTCCCTCATGTTCCTGTTAAGGTTTCCCCATGTGAAATCCTGCACCCCTCCTTACTGTAATGCGGCCTCAGCTCACTGGGGATGAGGGGGATTGACTGAGGGAGCGAAGGTGCCTACAACATTATACATGTGATGAACCGGGTCTTCTCCCCCTGCCTTTCATCGTTCCGTGAGAAACCGAGGAGCAGAATATTAATATTTAGGGTGATTGCTGCCTCGCCTTGTGCCGCAGGCGTTCTCAGCGATGCACGGCACGTCTCCAACGTCAGTTTAGTGTGTTCTTACCCTGAATCTCGGCTGCTAATGTTCCCCCACACTTTATTGCCTGGTGAAATGGCTCCATTAGTGTCGAAATGCACAGTAATGGCATGCAGATGGGTTGTCGTCCACTAAAGAAAGCTAACAAAGAGTTGGAAGTTGGGAGGTTGACTGGCAGACAGGAAGGAACAAAAATATGAGCCAGTATAGTGCGTGCATGTGAGTGTTTTTGAGTGCTTGAAACTGCAGCTCTTGTAAGTATATGTATGCACCTGTTTGTGCAACCTACTTATAGTACATGTCTATGTGTGGGCATGTGAGAAAGAGTGTCTCCGAGCATGTTTGTGTGTGTGTGTGAGAGAGAGAGAGTGAGAGAGTTTGTGTGCATGCAGTTTGTTTCCCTCGCTCCTTGGAGGACAGCAGGCGGTTTAGAGACGTGTTCGCTTCTGTTCAGCTGTGAAATGCTGCAGCTCCTTGGGGTTCGTTCAAACGACACAGGAGCGAGGGGAGAGAGTTGTTATAACAGTTGGAAATGGCCGCCACGCCAGACTACAACTTGCACTGCCGGCGAAAAAGGAATTTCAAGTTGGTTAGCGTTGGTCCCCAGAAACTCTCCTCTCCAAACTCAGAAGGCGTATTTCCTATTACCATGCTCCAAAAACATACAAACACAACCGCGACTGCTGCAACATCAGGTTGATGAAACCAGAATGAAAGAAGTCAGGACCAAACGTGGTTCCAATGCATGATGCAGTCCTCCTCTGGGCCAGTCAGAAACAAATATGTCGTCTTCTTTTTACATGAGGTGACAACTCTGTGTCAAACTTATTTTTGAGTATGATGATGAAGTGTTAAGTTCCATCAAAATCCAATCACTGGTGTGTGAGATATTAGGCGATGCATTGGAAAATGAGGGAAAGACAAATGTAATCAGTGTAAAACGGAGAAAGTCGGACGGTTGAGAGATGCATCATCCTCCTGTGAAATATTGTTAACATCTGATCAATGTGTAACACCGTGCTCAAACAGTTCATGTCACATCGAGGTCTAAAGCAGTAAATTCAGTCTTTTCCTTGCCTGTCCACACTGACTACGTCTGTCAAAATACACACTGGTGACACTTGTATTTTTTGATGTGGTGATGCAGTGCAACCAATGGAAGAAGAAGGAGAAGACGTTCAAAGTATTGTCCACAATTGACATGATGTGCTGTTTGAACACGGCATAAGACACCATGTGCAACAGTAATGAGTTATATTACATTTTGAGTTATGCAACATTGGTGATTCAAGTCATTGCAAGCCACCATGAAAAGCTATTTCAGAACACACTGTGCGAAATAGTGAAACAAGTAAGAAATACAAAAGAAAGCACTGAGAAACAGCTCCCTGCATGCCGAACAGGACTGTATTTAAGTGTCCTAGCTTTTGGTAAATACATATATCAAAGTATTTGCATTCAAAACAGATTCCTCTGATGTTGTGCCATGCTAAAGCTGGCTTCCTTGTCATTTGCTGAAGTGTTGCCAGATAAGGATTATAACAATGTGTTTGCACCGTATGTTTTGAGGATCTTGTAGACAAGTCACACAAACAAGTTCCTGCAAGTGCCAGAGGCCGGAGTTGTTGTTTTTTTGTTGTTGTTGTTTGTTGTTTTGTTTTGTTTTTGCAAAAATTGTGTATTCTTGTAATGCAAATAGGGGTTGGATCAAATACATTAAACCTACTGAGTCATTGAGTGGAATTTGAGATCAACTTGAAGTACAGCAGTTGGCCAGTGGTTGTACCATCCAGACTTGTAACAAAGCAGTTGGGAGCAAAAAAATCCTAAATCTAATAGATCTAATGCTAATCTAAAAGATTTGGGTTGCTAATGTGTGTAGTCTTTGTAAACACAGACATCCCTCGTGAATACACCTTGAGCAGGCATCAAAGCACTCTGCAGGCGGTCTTTTGGGAAGCGTTTGCAGTGACTGGCCTTCAGTATTAGCTGAGCCTGCACTGGCACCCTGTAAGGATCAATGTAAAACGCTACTGTCAACCTTCTCACTGTTTGTACTTTCATAATAGGCTCTAACACTTACAGTTGTTCACCCAAGAGTAGATACTGTTCGAGTCGTAATGCGGTAATAGTCTCCATTTTTTACGTTTTGTTTAAGAAGCTCATTTCAGCACCGAATGCAGCCTTACCACTTTCAAACATTGCTTGTTCACTTGGCTCTCCACTGGCTTGAATGAGCAGCATTAAGTCTAAGTGGTACTAATCCAGCTTATATTGCTAGTGGCCTGGATGGCCACATCTAACTGCAACATAATAACACCGCCACTGTGATCACTGGCATCAGCGAACAATTATTTTTACATTTTCACGTGGATATAAATCATGCAAAATGCTTTAAAATTGGACAAAATTGGTTTTAAATGACTATCATCTTTCTCGAGGACAATCCCCAGACAGCTGATTAAGGGTTTGGAATCTCCGGCCTCGGTCTTAAATTTTAATCTGGCTTTGGCCCTGATCAAGAATCAATTACAGTCTTGGTTTTTAACTGGATAAATCCTGCAATCTATACCAATGGACTATAACTAGACTATTGTTTCAAGGCTTTTCCTCACACACAATTTTTTTCGTCTGCTTGCGCTTCAGTCCCGGGTCCCAGCAGCCAACACCCACCTAAACACACATACTGTATAGTAAGAGGCTAGCTGGGCAGGTGCCCCTTGTTATCCCGACAGACCGCTCCTGTCTCTCTCTCCGCCTCTCGGTCCAGACCGGGCACACTACACTTACATTCATATCTCTTGTGCTGGTAAATAACAGCATTCAGCCATTTTCAGTCAGCAGGTGGCCGTTTTGTTGAGGAGATTGTGTTCTATGTCCAAACAAACTGTTGAAACAGTCTTCGGTCCTCACTTTGAGAGAGTGGGAGTCCAGTTGGTGGTGGTGTGAAGAACAGTATTGTGGGTAAATGTCACCGAGAGCCTTCTGTTCCATATCTGACTAAGTGAACATGAAAAAAATCCATGAGAAAATCCGCCACTTTATCTGTCCTCACAACAACAGAATGCTTGTGGGCTCAAGCGAGACTTTAAACACGAATAAAAGAGGAATGAGGAGATAGACACAAAGGCATTTCAGAGAAACAGGAGACCAATGGCTGCTGAAATATGTTGACCAAAAACGTCAAAAACTGTGTCTCCGCTTTAGACTTCAGAATTATTTCTATGTTGTTTTTTTGCTTTTGTTTTTTTGAAAAATTTGAACTGGAATTTGAACCGTTTATATTGAGGGTTTGGTGCAAAGGGGGTATAACTGGCACTAATTTTAGGCAAAAATGACTTTTATGTATCCTCTTGTTAAGCTCTGTCAAGTGGTAAAAAGGACATAGTCACCATATGTTTATATTTTCAAATAAAGGTAAAACATATAAAGATGTGATCAAGTTTGATGCAGAAAAAGCATGAGTTTGCAATGAGTGTTGCTTCAAAAAAGCTGCTTTAAACAAAAGATGTATGAAAAGAAAACACAACAAAATAAATAACTAAATGAATGAGTGAATGACTAAATGAATCAATTTTAAAAATGAAATATGGTACTTCATAGAGTGGATAATATCTATGCTTGGGTAACGAAATGATGATTTTAAAGACTGAAGCCTGTGGTTTTAATGGATTTTAAAGCTGCAATATGCAAAACAGACAACAGTCAATGCAAGTGAGGACTGTTCAGACTCAGCTGATAAATTGTGCACTTTTTTCACCATTTTTTCAGTTGAGTCTTATCTCTCTATCCAATCAACCCTTGACAATTTTGCATAATGCATCTTTAAATGGTAATCAAATTAAGTATTCATTTTTTTCAAAGCAACTACCAGGAAATTTGATTTTGTGTTGACTTTGGCGGCCCCTGTGGACAAAAGTGGTAGCACCACCCCCGCAAAAGATGTCAACAACTCCGCGACAAATGCTTGAAAGTTTGACTTAGCTTCACCAAGAGACAGTAAAGGCAGAGCAAAGATAAATACAACAAGGTCTAGTTAAGTGGGATCTGACAGTTAACATGGGCTGCCGCTTTGCCGAAAATTGTTTCGTCTAATTGCACAGAGACAGCGACCCAGTGACAAGCATTTAGGATAACTGTACAGAAATAGCCAATCTTCTTACCGTTGATGTCGTTTGCTTATGTAGGTCATATAGGGGCATCAGTATTAAATGGAGACTGTTTCATAACCAGTTCAAGACATAGATGTGACAAATGTATAACCCAAATGCATAACAGGGCACATTTCCACTCCATATGGACTATAGAGAAGTCTGAGGTCAAGTCAGATATGTGTGTGTGTGTGTGTGTGTCCACCTGTGCTCATTACAGCCCGTCACAGGGTTTATTCCTCTGTTGTCACGGCTGTCGTGCCCAAACAGGCCAGAATCAGTAGCACCGTGACCAGGAGGAGAGAAATGATGGATTGATGAAGGAACAAAGGGATGGAGGGGCAAAGAAATAATGAGAGGGGATAACTACCGTCGCACGACAGCAATATCGCACTAAACTAATAGGTTCATGCGGGGATTATGAAGAGAGAGTGCTTTCATAATACATGAGCAGAGGTTTTAGCTCCGAACGAAGGAGAGGTTAGCCAGAGGATCTGCATTGTGTTCGGCTTCCTCAAACCCTGCAAGCACGTTCATTCTTTCAGTGTTGAGCACGAACACCTGAGAGTGGACAGACATTCTTGGTATGGCAGCTATGCAACAAGTGCATCTTACTAGTGCTCACTGAAGAATGCTGTATGTTCATAATAGAACATAAAGTGGTAATCTGGGAGATTCTCATAATTTGAGTTTGTCTCCATCTGTGGTGTTTCTGCAAGTCAATCAAACAGCGTAGGCAGGACTGTGATTTCTGTCTCCTTGGATTTGATTGACTGATTTGGATTTTGATTGATTTGATTTGGTTGTGTCTGAATGGGAATTCCAAAGCAACATAGAGAAAAATCAGATGAGAAAATCAGACCAAAGCAATCAAACACAGATTAGTACAGATTGTTTATATCAAAATGAATCAGTTACAAACTTGTTTACATTATTTCCCCCCTGCGGTTTCCAGGTCCTTCAATTTTTGGGATCAAGTCTCAGAACCGCCATGATAGAATCAAGAATCAACTCGCCTTCCTTGTGACCCAATAGCAGTCGCAAACTACTGACAGCAGTACATACAATAACAACAGCAGTTCGTAAAAATAAGATGCCGACAATTCATGAAAGTAGCAGAAATATGTTGCTAACTGAAAACATCTCAACTAACATGGCATGTTTTTCACATACTGAACCTTCTGGCTTGCCATATTAGTCTGCTTTGCTTTTCTTACCTGATGACTGCTCTGGCTTAGATGTGACATTTAGTTGATACTTTCTTTGTACTCATCAAATATCTGTGTTCTAATTGCTAGGTTAATTGATGATTGATAGGTTACGTCACTATTATGTCACATGGATCTGTAACAGAGTAGCAAAGCAGCCATGTACCTATATGAAAATGTGGTAGATGTGGTTTATCATGGACTTTATGAGAATTAAAAGCACAGCTGGAGCACGCCTGTGACCAGTCGTGTTGCACGGCTGAAGCTACCCTGTTGCATAAAATGCAGTGAAACATGCACGTTTGACCCCGCTGAATGCTCCCACCGCCAGAACATGATCCAGCTTGGCGAGAGCCAGAAGCGCTGATCCCTGCCAGCTCTCCCAGTCTGTCTCCCTGGCTGCATGCCTGGAGGGCAGGGCACAGGGATGGATGGGCCTGTCGCTGGCTCTCTGGCGCCCAGATGGCCCTCTCTGTCAGCGGGCATGCTGCCAGCAGGGGCGGCACCCTGACGTCAGGCCATGATTGGATATGCCAACTTTCATTTACTTCCCCCAGCACCTGTGGACTTCATGGAGAAATGAAGGGGTCTGGTTCCGGAGCCTGGGGTGTGTGTGCGTGCATGTGTGTGTGTGTGTGTGTGTGTGTGTGTGTGTGAGATTGCAAATTTTCATCCTTATGATGAGCTGTTAGAGTTGTACACCTTCAAAGTGAGGACATGAAATGAAGTGAGCTAATTTTGCCAGTCCCCATCTCTAGGACATATATCTATCTATATAGATATAGAGATATAACAATAGATACACAGATATATAGATTATAAGACAGGCATGGTGATTCATGACTTTCACTAATGAATTGATTATAAGTTCTGCCTATTCAACATTATTGATCTGCTAGAACAAATAAACAGAATCAACCACTCTGACTTCAGTCCTCAATCTGTAGGCCTGTGAATTGAATCATTCACTTTTCAACTTTTTTGTCAATAAAATGTATTTTTTTTTTTCAGAATAAAAAGATAGCACACATTTATTTAATGCATATAAAATTTTTGCTAGAAGTACATCTATCAATCAATCTAACTGCTGACTTGAATTGTTGTTTACCAACTTCAGTCGTTCCAGGAAAAAACAGCTCTCCAATTGACTTGCCAACTCGTAAGCTGTGATTCAAATTGATTCGACCAAAATTCATACCCTTACCTTTCACTCCTCAGTAGGCCACATTTCCCGTATGACTGGATACAATCCTAAGTTGGTTGAATAATGAATTTGTTGAAATGTAATTATTCCTCTGTTTGTTGAGGAGATGACACTGGGAGCAGAGCAAGCGTGACCGGACATTCGGTTCAGCTAAACCCTTCTACTTAAGCTGATAATCATATCACAGAATTAGCAGGAATTATGCTAAAACTACACAAATCCGTTTACAAAGCAATTCTCCATTTGGGTATAATTTTTTTGATAAAGCTCTTTATTTGGTGTCATTGTTTACCACACAAATCTCCCAATTTACGGGAGTCCTTCTGGACTTGGGCGTGGAGAAATTCAAGTGAACAAAAACAAAAGTGGATTCAAGTCCTCAGGCGTTATAGAAGAGAAAATGTGTGTCAAGAAATTACTTTCTCTATTCCAATCATGGCAGCTCGAGCTTGTGGACCATGTAATTTAGCTGTCATAACTTTCTAGTTTGGAAACTGTCATTTCACTCGACCTTGGATGAGTGCTACTTCACAGTGGTTGCAGCTTTTAGTACCGGTTGCTTCACCTGCAGTATGCCATGCAAGTTTCCACAGATAGCAGCTTATATTTAACTGAAAGCATCTATGTGACGGCCGCATCCAACTTGCCAGGGTGGATTCATAGCCTAATGGGCCTTCAGATTCCATTAGGAATCAAAATGCTGAGGCGAAAATGAAATAAGCTCCTCTTTGTGCCTCTGGTGATGTTCCAGGCTCACTTCGGAGACGTAACTTCCCCCTCATGCTATCAGGCTCTACATGGGTTTCTCATGTGCTCTCAAAAAACCGGCGACCTTTCATTTGAGTCCCCCACATTTCAAGTGTGTACTTGTACAGGAAAAGCACAGGGGAGAAACAGCCGCGCTCCATAATGGTAGGCACACACACAGAGCAGAGAAAGACACATTTGGACATACACTGCAAAAATATCTTCATTTTATCAAGTCTTATATTCAGTGTTTAACATCTTTTTCTATGAAAAAAGTGAAAGATTCTGCCAGTGGGATGAAATAATATCACTTGTTTCCAATGATAACAAACATGCTTCCAGTATATTCATGAAGCAAGTGATGCTTTCTTTGTCCTCATTGGCTGACCTGCCTCATTTCAACATATTTACACTTAAAAATTCCTGAAACAAGTGAATCTGCATTGGAAACAAGTTGGGCTATCTCATCCCACTGGCAGACTTTTTCCACTATTTTGAAGGAAAGCAAAATGTTAACACTGAATGATACTAAATCACTTGTTAGGATGGAGATTTTTTTTGCAGTGTATGTCCACATATGTCTGTCATCGCTCTGTATGTATGTGTGTGTGTGTGGTATGTGTATGTGCACACATATACAGCAGACAGGATCAATAAACAGGACCTGGCTTTCATCTGTCACAGCGGAGTGAATCCCCTGAAACGGAGCACAGACTGCAACGGATTCCACCAATGTCCCTTCCCTTTGGAAAACTGCCATTTTGCGAGGGCAACACTTTCCAAGCGTTTGCTGCAAATATTGCCAGGGCTCGCAATTTCAACTTCACTTTTATTGCAAAAAAAGAAAGAAAAAAAAAAGAAAAGAAAAAGCCCTTGCGTTTTCCCAAAGAAATGACATAGGCTGCAATTTTACAAATGATTGCAATTTTGCAGCAGTAAAGGAAGGGACTAACCCTCACTTTCTATTCAGGATAGGTCCAAGTGTGTAAGTGTGTTGCTGTGTGTGTGAGTGTGTGTGTTTGGTTAGAAAGACTGTCCTGTAAGCAGAAAGTTCCAGATTCAATCTCTTCTGTTGTGTCCATTAACAGAAATGTGTCCTTGAGCGGGCAACCCTGTCAGCTCACACATTGTGAATTCCTCTGGATTACAGTCACCTAATCCCTAAATTTTAATTGTAGCTGTGAAAATGAGAGAAAAATGTGAGTATAATGTGGAGTGGGCAACTATTGGATTAATTTAAGCTGCACTAGGCAAGATTTATATGTAAAAATACCACCGTCTTATCGGCCTAAGTCACAAAGAGGGTCTGAAATAGAGAGGAGTGTCCCATCTCCCCTAATTCGGAGCCTTGCTGTGTGTTTACTGATGTCATGTTATGTGATTTCTGAGTATTGAAGTTCAAATAGTTTTCAAAGCGTTATGTCATGCTGCTATTTGGAGTCTAGGGCAGCTTTAAATGCACTGAGAAGAGTGAACGGATCCAAACTCACTTCACCACCGATAAAAATAAAATAAAATAAAATAAAAAAAAAACACCCCTGCAGTCATCATTAGATAAAATCAACATTTATTATAAAAATACAACCAATCATGTCACAGTCAAGGTATTCAGTATGGTCATCAGAATTCAAGACAGGAACAAGTCGGAGCATGTGATGTTCCCCAATGCATGGAGCAAATATGCTCCCAAAACAAAACGAAAAAAACAAATCACACACACAAAAAGATGAAAAAGGACATGAAGGAGCTCGGCGACCATGAGGATATAAAAATAGATAAGGACATAAGGTTCCTTCTCAGACAGGAAATGAAGGAGATGGACTGAGTCGTCTTTCACACATCACAGTCATTATCCATTCCACTCAGACGCCCCCTCCTCCCGCCATCACATGCCGACTTTTTGGAAGAGACAGAATCCGTCAGTGTGAAATGAGGTCAGCGATTGAGCTGCTGATGGAAAATCACCTACAGTACCCAGCAGACCACAGGCACACGCACACTCGCAAACACACTCGCTCGGACACTCACAAGCTCTCTCTGACACACACGCATACACACAGATGTGTTGCTAAAGGGTTGCCATGACAACTTTGTGATCCCAGTCGGTCAGGGCGAGTGTGCGTGTGTGTGTCGAGGGTGTAATTGAGTACAGTCATTTAAGGCTCACAGACAAAGTCATTTTGTCACCAAAATGTCCATTTTAGAAGGCATTTCAGTACTGTGAGCCCCCAAATAAGCCTGTGGCTACAAGGCTGCTTAACACTCTGGTATGAGGGAGCATCCAAGTTACTCTCTCTCTCACACACACACACACACACACACACACACACAAACCACTTCATCAAGAATCACACAACCATCATTGTGTGCCATGAACCTGTCATCGGTCGGTGTAATGCCGCAGTCACACTTATTTTCAAATGCATT
Source organism: Myripristis murdjan (assembly GCF_902150065.1). Lineage (NCBI taxonomy): Eukaryota > Metazoa > Chordata > Actinopteri > Holocentriformes > Holocentridae > Myripristis > Myripristis murdjan. Next base: position 14,543,998 of record NC_043998.1, read on the forward strand.
AACATTGCGTCAAATTATGTGCAGATTTTTCACAAAAATCCTCTTCTCAAATATTTTGAGATTAAGCTGATTTGCCATGGCGTGCGGCTGTAGTCTAGGGCTGACCTGAACATTTCAAAGCTTTGTTCGTCACCATGGTAATCGACCACAAATTGGAACGGGCTGGTTTTTATAACACAAAAATACACAGCCACCAGAAAATGCAGGCAAAAGAATTAATGTGGGTAATCAACAGACTTAGAGTTCCCCCCAAAAATAACCGAAGCACACAAAAAGACTTATTACCTGTTGATTAATCAAATAAATTCTTCTTTTACTTGCATTTACTGAGGGATCCATCATCGTTTTAATTTTTTTGCTCCTGAGTGCCATTGTGAGATTTTCCCATGCTGTGTTTTCGTTAAATACAAAAATACCCCAGCTCTCACAAATGTTACCAGCTGAATCATGCGCCCAAGACGCACTCTAACAGGTCACAGGGTTACTGTTAGCAACGGCTACAAGGTCTAGGGTCCGAAATGATTTTAGAATTCGTGAAGATGACCTGCAAAAAGCCTGAGTGCTAGATATGCCAAAGGAAACTGGACCCACTCGCTTCAAATATTCGAGGCCCAAAGGGTCTCCTAGACAACCATAGCTGCAACATATATTTTCAGCTCTGGCTCAGTCACTGAATGTTTGCATCATGAAAACATCCCAGATCCCACTGAGTAAAACAACATTCGGTTTGATCCACACATTCATATATTAGTAGGAAGAAATCCGATGCACGCAACACTCGAGCAACAGCGCAATGCATCTGGAATGGAGCGATGCAGGACTGATGGATTCCCTCGGATTGTATATGAATCAGCTTCTGATGGACTGCAACACATTCGGTGATATAGGTGATCAAATGCAAAGGAAGGTGGCACATAATGGACACTGGAAGACGAGGATGGGTTCTGCTACACTGCCCTACAAAGGAAACAGGTAGTCACATCGGCTTCAGTCAAAAAATGAAATCTCTGTTTTGAAATGTCTGTTTCCTTACTGTTCCTATGGATTAGGAACCGCTTCGGTGAACAAATCAACACTTTCTCAAAGATCTGGTCTCAGATCTTTTGGCTGGACGGAAAAAACGCAGCTGGCCGATGCTTTCTGCCTTGTGCCTTTGAAGGGCAGTGTGGCGTTCTCCCTTGCTGATGGTTTCTAAGGGGGCGTCGACAAACCAGATCCCAGTATGTGGCTCCGCATCTCAGACCAGTCAAACGAGGTACCAGGTTATACATAAAACACACATACACAAAACATGATGATGTGGTTAGCTTGCATAGGATGGCCAACACGGCATTCAACTGTAGCTACAGCGTATGTATAAATAGCTGTGATAGTTGGATATTTTAGGATCATTAAAGGAAAGATCCACTCTCGGATACTCTCACACTGTTGTACATCATCAATCTGTGATGCTCAAGGTACTACAGGAGGGTTTTGATTTGCTTTTTTGTCATGCCAACCTTCTCTCAACCTGCTTTGCTGGGATGGAGCGGTTATTTTAAACCCTGATAAAACATCTGCTGGCTAGTTTCATCCTCTCGAATTTTAATTATCATAATTACTGTGGATAAGCGTGTTTTCTAGAGAAAAAAAAAAAAAAAATTGCAGTACATCCGGCCAGCCAAAGTTAGCGTCAATTAGTCAAGTCTCCTTCATGCTACCATTTCATTGCTCTTATATGAACATATGGGCATTTTATTTGTGTACATGTGGTGTTCTTTAGGGCCTGAACTGGGGAGTGTGTGGGAACAGTGTGTTTCTAGTTACCGTTTTCTCTCATCTGCCATGTGAGAGACTGCAGACCTCTCATGGCCAAGGTGCTAATTATCCATGATGCATTTAATATGCTTGTTTGGGCTGTGTTATCATTTTAATGCAAATATATACAGCTGATAATTTAAGTTATGATTGTCAGTACAAAATATGGTGGCATGATTTCAATGTCATTATTCATTAACATTTAAGCACATTTTAAAAGTAAGACGTAAAGTAAGGATGGTGGTACATTTTGTTGTAAGTTTGATTCTGAATTTTCATATCATCCTATCTCCACTGACTTCCCTACTTCCACTTGTTGGTGTTTCCTACATTTCCCTGAATGCTTTTCAACACCCCCCAGGGAGCATGTTCCCTTTAGCTGTGGGGTACACCGATAGCCGAAAAGATCAATAGCTATGTTAAAAGAAAAAGCAGCAGTTGTGTCCTTTCATCAAAATGCAAAACGTCTTATCTCGTCTGTCCCGACACCAAAACCTGACATTTACTATTGATGTTTTAGATAGATTAATTTCTCCTGGTATTAAATGCTAGTGTAGCTGTGCTGGAAATACCTCAAAGTGACTTCACGTCATCTGTGGCTCGCCTGTTATCCACACGAATAACAAAAATACAGTCCCAAATAACAAACTGAGCCGGAGACGCAAATGATACCTGCAATTTTATGGCAGTGTAAAGTGTTTTAGGGTGGATTTTTCCTTTAAAGATGCCAGGGTTTGGATACAATTTAAGTTACACTGACAACATCTGACTACACCACAGCGTATTGTCTTGAACTTTAACATTTATACAGCACAGACAGATAGAGTGGGTGTTACAACATGTAATGCTACTCATGATATAGGAGGGCTGTGCGGAAGGGTAGTGCTTCTCCACAAAAGAACCACTGATTTTTTCTATAAACACAAAAAAGATAATATTCATTCAGCTCTCCTTGTGCGCCCTTTAAGGGCAGAGTGCAGAGAAAACATCCATTCTGTGGTGAACACCGAGAGATGCTCCTAGAAAAACATTCATTAGAGAGAAAACATAAATTCAAATTAGTAGCGTTTTTTTTTTTTTTTTTTTATATATCATTGCTCAGATAATATATGATTCACCCAAGTTTATACTGTGTTGTTGGCATGTGGATTCAAGGCTTTGGGCTTGAAACCACTTGTAAAAGGTATGTGCCTGAAATTAAATATTAAAATGAATTCATTTCCCCTTTAAGGTGTGCACAAATGCCGCGTTCACATCATATAGGGTTAGGCTTAGAGTTAAGTACCATCTTCTGACTTGCAAATAGTGCTCACGTCAACATCCAGCTGGTAATTACATCTAGGAATCTCTTATGTTTCTGAAAGCTCTGACATATCCGCCTAGGGGGTAAATACTGTGGAAATATCTGGAAAATGGCATCCTCATGTTGTTTGCACCACACCATTAAAGGTGAAAAAAATCCCAATTCAATGCGTATTTACTCCTGCTTTTTTAAATCTACAAACCAAGGCCACCCATTATAAATTGTTGTTGTTAAATTAACAGTTTAATATGGTTAACCTTTCTATAGACTGTGAGTCTTGCTCAGCTTTCTGACTGATGTAAACATGAAATTGTAGTGATGGGAATCGTTCTTACCTCTACCTTTCTTCCGATATGACATGAATGCGGCCAAAAGTTTTTGGGAGACTGGGCCATTGGTCAGCCTAAGCATCAGGGATGGGAATACAGACACCAAAATGATCCATGTGCTCCTGGTGTTTCAACAAGTATACTGAGTGATAGCAGGTGACCATTATCATCTAAAAAGTAAGAAAATATGAGCAGCCCGAAGGCTACAGGAATCTTAAATATCTGGCAGTTTTATGCAGATTGGTGACATTTACATGAAGTATGATACAAAAATAATGTGTTTTGAATTGCCAAGACTATTTTCCCTGCCAAATGGTTTCTCTTACAGTGAGATTTGGCATGTGACTTGTTTTGCTGACATCAGAGGTTAATGTGGTGGGTGACAGGAGACAGTATACAACTAATAATCACCCTAATAGCCAGAATTGCTGGTGACTGAGGCTACATGTGTGCTGTCGGCTGCACATAGGCTTAAAAAAATTCTTTTGTGCCTTAGCGATCACTTTGAATTACAGTACATATTTTTTAGAGGTTATTTTTGCCTTTATTAAGAAGAGCAAGAGAGGAAAGACTGTGATGACATGAGGCAAAGATCCTGGCCTGGATTCATCCCACGATGCCACAGTTACATGACAAGGGTCTGCAATCACTGAGCCACCGAGACACACCTATAGTATGTCCATTTTTACGTCTGATTTTGTATTTTGACTGTTTCATCTGAATGCTACCACACTGCATAGAGATAACAGAACACAAACATCTGCTAGGCTATTTTACACTACAAGGTGGTAAGCTCTTTTCAAATTAAAAACAATTTGAAATAATGGATTAAAAAAAAAAATCATATGGCTAATGTTTATATGTGGTCAAGTCTTCCCTAAGGACTGGGGCAAAAAACATTCTCAAAAACAAGAATGTTTATATTGCCTAAGGGTTTCTCCAGCGCAAGGATCAATGCACTGCTTAAGGCTGGCCAGAAACCCCCACATTTGCAGCATTCACTTAACCACATCAATATACACAGGATTTCAAGTGGCTGCCTGAATACTCATGTTAGCTGGCTGTGTAAGCTACATTAATCAATTTATTAACAATAATAGAGGCAAAACTGCAACAATGCTATGCTACATCATTAAAATCAGCACAAAACATGCAAAAAACATCACCACATCAAGCTACTCAAACATGGAAGTTATATGTCTTATTGCTGAAATAGCTCATAATCCCAATCTGTCTCTATGTCCTTTGCCTGATCATGGTGAATTATTTGTTATTTTGATTGTGCTGCTGCTTGCAGCCTAATGCCTACTGGTAAAACGTATCCATCTTCTTGCCATATGCTTCCTCAGTGGGATAGTATGAGCGCATGCCACCTTGTTCTCTCCACTTCTCCCTTTCTATCTCGGTGATATTGTTTTTTTTCCTCCACAGTAAATTTGTATGACACAGCAGATGTATCCCATGAGACCATATAAAAATAACATTTCTTTGATCGTGGATGCAAATTATCTACTGGAGACACATGGATGATTTTGGCTTTGATCACGTAACAAGTTGACCAACAGGCCCTTCTCCCAAAAACTATATTCCTTTAATTAAAGGGTGTCAAACACTGTGAAATCAAAACAAAGCAATTCTCAAAATAAATTTAAGCTTGTTGGGCACATGCCCAGATTATCCCTCCTTCGGCCCTCAGGCCTGCAGGAGCTTCCTGAGGTCCTCGTCCATGCCCCGCGCACTCAGATCCTCCAGGCTGTGGTAGCGATGGATGACATCATTGGCGGTCACAACCACCACCCTGACACCATGGGTATCTTCACCAAGCTGGCAGCCAATGGCAGAGCTCACAACCATGTCCAGGCCACCATGGCAACCTCCGGCGTTTCGGTGGTAGTGGCCAGAAAAGACCGCCTTCACACCTATGGTGAGAGACAGATAAAGATGAAGGAGTTTTGGGGGCGGGCAGAAAATTGCTGGGCTGTAATTGCCTGACTCTGGCTATTTTGAGACAGGCAACTCAAATCCCAGCTTTTCAGCATCTCTGATTTGAGCCAGATAGATCTTTTGCAGTCTGAACCGCAAAAAGACACCCGAAAATCAGTTCTTTTTTCCAATCAAATTTCAAACCACATTTGTATGTTGTTTCAAATGTTATTCAAATCGCACTCCTGACACATGACTCAGTTTGAGGTCCACCTCCCTCATCGTATAGGGGTTCCAACAGTGACAGGTACCACTTCCCTCATCATCAATGTTGACGTTTGCAGCAACAAATTTTCACTGATATGGTTGGACTTTGCATGTATACAAATAATAATCTGTGGTGACATCTCTATTTTGTAGCTTTGAGACCGTTGACTATGTGAGCAAATGGTAGCACAGTTGAACAACAAATCAAATCTGGTCACTTTCAACTTGAGGTTTGAACTGTCAAGTCTAAAAGTTGGAACTGAAAATCAAATCAGATTTGCCCTTCATCATGAACAAAGCCTTTGTCTTTGTGTACTTAAAGTTTCATCAGCTAAAACTATGCAGTTCTCATTGTCAAAGCCCCCTTAAAATACTTCATTCTTCATCTATCTAAAAATAAAGGCGCAGTAAGACAGACTTATGCTGACTGACAGCCCAAAATGACCAAAACATATAGGCAGATGTCTCAAAGGATTGTTAATCAGTACTGATGACTCAATGGTTACTCCACCGAGAGATTTCTCGCTTTGAGCAACTCACCTTACAGGCCGTACTTGGTTTTGGAACAGAAATTCCCTGCTCTGTTTCTTGGTTGCCGATATAGGTTGATAAAAGTCATAGGTTACTTAATGCCCCTTTCATACTGCAGGCAATTCTTTCTTGGATGTTACACAATAGCACCAAATTAGCATAAAGCAACACAAAACTCTGTACCTTCCATGGGCTTAAAAGAAAATGAAACTTGATTTTTCACAACAATGCCTTGTGGGGATGGAGCCAAAGTGCAGCAGTAGTTCAGCAAACACGCAATAAAAAGTGGGACACAGCACTGACGCAAGAATTTGGGAATATTCGGGGGTGGAAACTTTGAGTGGGAATTTAAAAACAGTTATTTGCACAGGCTGTATTTGCTATGTCATAAGCAGGCAGAAACATAAACCTTTTTGCTCATCAGTGAAGACAAGAGAAATGACGAGAGCTGGAGAGAGCACAGATGAAAGTAAGACAATAATGCGGGAGAAGAAGAAAGGGAGAAGGGGAGACCCTTCCAGTTGTACAATATTCTGAAAACTTAGGGAACTTAAACGAGGGGGGTGGGATTTTTGATTTGTTTTCAGTTACAAATGTTATATCATTAGTGGAATGGCTGGGGCATGACTTGCCCTGCGGCAGTGATGCAGCATCACTCCAGTGTAATGACTACACAATTTAACTGGTAGGACAATCAAGCCTCACTTTGAATGAGAGGAGCAAAATGAGTTATTGCACTCTGTGGTTGTTAGTATTTGTGTCACTATTCATGTGAGAGCCAGATTCTGTCTTTGACTTCATTGCCAAATCAGGGTGTTTTGGCTTAATTTAGGGTTAGGATTTGGGTATGGGGTTAAAGTTCTGGGAATATTTAGAGGTTGATACTTTCCATGGGGATATATGTCAATTAACAGAAATAAAGGGTAATTTGTAGGATTGTGTGCCCAGGCTGTATTTATCATGTCATCTGCAGTAAGACACATGAGGTTAGGGTTAGATTCAGCTTAGGTTTGAGTCTAGTGAGGGTTAATCCACGTAGCTTGAGTTTAAGATTTACATTAGAAGTCAGAGATTGTACATATTCAAATGTAGGTGTATGTGTGGGTATGCTCATGCATGTATGCATGCATGCATATAGGTAAGGGAACATTAACATGAGTTCACTGCAGGCTTTAGTAGAGGAAATGAGCTGCTCCGTTTTCTTACGGCAAATGTTTCCATGGAGGGAAGTCTGCAGGCTCGCTGCCTCGTCTCCAGAGAGACACCCAGCCAAAAAATAATGAAAACTGGCAACAAAAGGGGCTAAATTGCTGTCTGTGCATGAGAAAGACATCGGTCTCTCCTAGAGATCTGCACAACAAAGGCAGGGAAGATCCCTCCAAAAAGCTGAATGTATCCAGCGGTATTACTACTTCGATGTCAGCACCGTGAAATTGTCCTGAATCATCATGTCCACCACTCTGCATAATCACAAAGCACCAGAATACAAATGCGACCTAAATTTATATTAATAGTCACAGCGATGTGAGGACAGCGCCTGTACATGCTGGACCATTGAATAATTAATCCACCTCAGATGAAAATTGATGATTACGGCCTATATTTGTATACGCTTGGGCTAAATTCATTTGCAATCAAAACCTGGGCTCTGCAGGAAGAGCAGTGCTGCGTGAAGCCCACCCTCCTGTGACTTGTGGGTGGTCCTGCAGCTAAATCATTACAGGCTCTACCACCATCTTCATTAATGTGTGAGTCTTTGTGTGTGTGTTTGTGCTGTGTGTGAGTGGCCACCTGGCTAGGAATAAAAACCTTTCATATAACCTTGCCACTGCTCTAGGTGAATGAGCAGACTGGCCAGGTTCAACACTGTCTACGTGTTGCACTGTATGTGGCTGTCCTTGCCATAATTTCTAGCTGAGGGGCCGACTGGCCGCTTTACAAATGCCCCGTGTGCCTCCAGGCCAAATCATGCATTTATTATTAGTGAGGGTATGACTGTGTATGTGTGTGTGTGTCTGTGTGTGTGTGGGTGGGTGTGTACGTGTTGGATTCAGTGGTACAGTCCTGACAGACACCTAAGTCTTTTTTTGTCTAACCTACGAGGAATTACACAGCTCATCCACAATTATTCAGACCCTGTGAATGAAAACAAAGCAATGCAAAAACATAAGTGTGAACCAGGGAAAATGTTAGATGGGATCACTTGATGACTCAGTGACGCCACTCATGGGGAATGTTGGATATGTTACAGCTGCGACATGAGGGCTGCAACTTCTTCGCCACTTCAGAGAGGGGAGATCGGGGGAGGAGGCGCTAAGATAGCGATAGTAAAGTAAGAAGTGAGAGACAGAAATTAAGTCTGTACTAATCACCAAGAGTGAATGATGATGTGAACCAGCAGGGAAAAAAAACAAACATTAAGTCTTTCTGAAACCATGACGGTTCTCTGAACCCCCTTTGAAGACCCCTCAAGATGCCATGATTAATCAGGCTGCTAAATAAAGTGTGTGTGTGCGTTTGTGTGTGTGTGTGTGTGTGTGTGTGTGTGTGTGTGTGTGTGCGCGCATGTCTATGTTCAATCACCACATCTCAGATGATCCACATGTCACACATGCAATTCTCGCCATTAAAACCATGCTGCAGTAGTGATCCTGCCCTATATGCAACAAATTGAGTTGCACCATATGTTACTTGCTCAAATGACCTTGTATGTCGAATTAAGAAGTAAAAGACATCAGGACTTGCTTTAAAGTGATTTTGAAACAGCTTAGAGTCATTATTAGGCAAAACAAAGTAGATTTAGCAGTAGTAGAATCAATGCTAAATATCTTTAATATTTTTAATCAATATATTTAAATAATAACAAATGTTATCTTCTGTCAAGCAATCAACACAAAAATGCTTGAACAGTATGTTTTTTGGCATTTCTGCTTTATTTTATAGTAACAGTAGAGAGAGACAGGAAGGGCAGGTGGGAGAGAGAGGGGATGACATGCAGCAAACGGCCAGAGGTCAATGAATCCTGGACGCTGCGATCAGGACTCAGCCTTAACTAGAGGTACACACTCTTACCTGATCAGCCACCAGGTTGTCCTGCTTGAACAGTACTTAAATATCAGTAATTGTGAAGCTAGACATAAGCTTCAATATGAGTGGTGATTTCTGGTTAGTGAATTTGGGTAGTCCAATTTTTCTATCTTATTATCAAATGACTAATGCCCCAAGAGGAGGAGCCCAGGTATCATGGGGTCTTACTGAGGAGTGAGGGCAATATGGAGCGGGAGACTGACAGATGGATTGGGGAAGCAGCCATAGTTATGTGTACTGAAGAATGAAGGCAAAGCTCTCAGTTTTCTGGTCAATCAACAATCCAACCCTCACATATGGCCACAAGCTGTGGTTAGTGACTGAAAGAACTGGGGATACAAGTGGCTGAAATGAGCTTCCTTCACAGAATGGCTTTGCTCACCCTTAGGGATAGGGAGAGAAGCTCCGGGAACTCCGGGAGGCATCTAATCAGGATGCCTCTTGGACATGTCCCTGTGGAGGAAGCGACCCCGGGGCAGAACTAGAGAATGCTGAGGGAATTTAATATCCCTGCTGGCCTGGGAGTGCCTTTGGATCCCCAGGAGGAGCTGGCAGATATGGTTGGAGAAAAGGACGTTTGGGCTGCCTCCTCAGTGTGCACACCACTACAATGGTCCTGGATAAGTGGTGTACAATTGATGGGTTTCGGTTGGGGTAAATGTTAGCGATGGAGTTAACGTCAGAAATAGGATCAGATTTGTTGCGCCCCTGCACATACCACGTGTTAAGGCTAAGTCCAGTGGCCTGTGTTCAATTCCAGCCCGAGCCACTTGCAGCATTTCATCTCTCCTCTTGCCCCTGCCTTTCCTGTCTCTCTCTCCTATCACTATCAAAATAAAACAAAATGCCAAAAAAGAGAAAAGAAAAAAGAACTAGGTTTGGTTTAGATTAGGTTAAAAAAATGGCGTTAGGGTTAGGACTGGGATTAAGTTTGGTCTTATTGTTATGTTTGGGGTTGATGGGGTCAGAATTAGGGTTATATAGTCCGTGGTGATTCATCAAATAGGCAAATGACACGTTATTGAGCATCAACTTACTGGCATCTGATAGCTGAGTATCAACACTGGATGATGCAAAAACTGACAACAGGAACTATACATTTCATAATGCTGGGTATCAAGCTCCAACAAGGCAGTCTTTATTTTTCTTCTTCTTGTTTAATTGACTAAAGACACTGTGAATGTTACAGAACTGTACTTGGCTAACCTGTGTAATGTTTAGCCAGTTCAAGGTCTTAAATACAACTGAGAGCTGAACTGGCCTGAACCGAGAGACAATGTGAGTGTCGTGGAAATGAATTGGTTCATCCCGCTGGCTCTTATCAGGAGAAAACGATTTGAGGGAAACAATTTAGCAATGGCTCTGTGATAACACACAGGCCTGAATTCATTTAAGTGCGTCCCTTTTCAGAGCGGCGCCATTACGCAGGTTTTAAAAGTTGAACCACTCCAAGTGGCCCGCTCTCATCTAAAAACTTTCTCTGAGCATAAAGAGCGCCTCTCTGGGAAAAAAAAAAAAAAAATCCAGATTTTCAATCTCCAAAAGATTGTCTGTATGAATAAAAGATAAACAATTGAAAAAAAAAAAAAGAATACAGACGATGAGAAAGCTGTCGCCATTGCAATGCAGTCAGAAGATTAAGCTGACCTATGAAATTGTCTGACAGAAAAAAGGAGGCAGGCAGGCATCCCTTCAAAGGAATGGGCAGGGGCTGATATGAGATTGCATGCATAGAAATGAAAATTATATGAAATAAACTAAACTAAAATAAAAACTAAAAACAAAATAAAAAGTACTAAAAAAATACCTCAACTTTGTTTCAAACATGAGTTGGAGAAACTCCCGTCTGTAGTATATAAACACAGGCAGTGCTGCTTCATCAACAAAAAGTAGAAGTTTAGACGAAGTCACTAGTGACAAGTGAGAGTTCTGCTGGGATCAGTAATCAATAACACTGATTAGTGGCCACACTCACCGTCATTAGCATTATTAATCAGCAGCACCACTCATTATGGAGCGAGCTAACAGTAGCAGGCAACGACAGACACTCTGGGAAGCGAGGTAGGGCTTTCTGAGACAGCTGTGGCCCATGGGAACTTAAATACTGTCAGAGGCACTTAAAGAAGACATGAGGGCTTTTGATCCCAAAACATCCATTTTTGGAAAATGCTTGTATACTCATCAGTAAAGACTTTTTTCTCAAAAACTATAAAATAAGCAAAAGGTGTCAAGACTATTTATAACTTCAATAGTAACCAATGATGTGCTTTACCTTCACGCCAACAATCATTTTGCAGGAACAGATGCATAAATGTTTCGCATGTTGGATATCTCACTATGGAATGAAGTTTTATTATCCCTCAGAGTTCTAATCCTCTCCTAGTTACTTCAGCAATTAGTTCCCCGGAACAAAACTCAGTGGGCTTTGATTTTTATCTAGCCTTTATTTTTTTTTATTTACCAGTGAAAAGCAGAATGTGCTTGCATGCTCTTTTCCAGCACTACCATGCTCTGGTGTTGACCAGCCATGTTGCTGTCTTTGAGTCCATTTCTTCTCCTCTTGAACATTTGCTGTGCTACCACTGCTTCCCTTACTATTCAAAAGAAGTGCGCCCTCATCTCATTCCTGGAAATTCACAGTGGAGGACTCCATGAAGCGAGCAAGTGCAACAACTAAGGCAAGTGGTGGCACTGAGCCAAAAAGCTGAAAACCCTCCAAAGGAGAAACATAAGGCAGAATGAGACTGGTAACTTCCAAGACCTACACACAGCTCCCTTTAGCGGTTGATTTAGCTTAGTTATTAGCCTGCAGGCACAGAGTTTAGAAAAGTTTGTCCTAGGCAGGCCTCCATACTGCTAGAATGTGTATTTCTGGAGGAGGGAGAGACAAGGAGGCGGGGAGAGGGGAGTGGCTTTGCAAATGGATAATATATATAAACTTGTTGCTGCTCTTGATACCATCTAGTGGTCAGATAACATTGCACAGTGCACACTTAAATGCTGACCAATACGGAAATACAATGATTTCCTTGTGCACACCTTTAGCTGGGGAGAGTGAGGGTCTAATAAGTGAAATCCGCTGTTGTTACTGTGCAGCTAGAGTGGAAACCTGCAGGCTCTTGGACCTTGATGACATGCAGTTTAGAGCCACTGCTCTAGGCTACCGTCGGCCCTCGGCTGATGATGGCTGGCACCCTTCTGGGAGCAGCAGAAATGGCATTGATTTGGCAATAGCGAAATAAGATATACGCCTCATTTCACTTCACTTGAATCCAATCAGAGCAACACATGCCAGCTGATATAATGTTAACGTGCCTTGCAGTACCATGAATACGTTTTTAGCGTGGGTGGTCTGGTAGGAGTCAAACCCCTCACTGTGGCAATGTTACAAGGAGAGGAGAGTGCTAAACCCCTTTGGCTTTGTAGGGAACTGAACCCATGACCCAGGCAAGAGCTAGTGCCTTCCTCTACGCGTTGAGCTACACACAGAGAGGGCACATCATGGACACATCTGTGCTATGGAGATGCAATGGATTGGCTGAGAAAGTACAGCTGTACAGACAGGGAGAAGGGAATCTACTGTATCGGCTCCGTCACAGTATGTGCTCAGAGAGTGTGAAATAGCAGTATCACGTACAGTAGAGGATTGGTAAGTCCCATTTTCCCCTCCATTTTTTCCTCTCTTGACCGTGCTTCGCTGCGTTTCCCCTGTCCCAGCTAGAGCTTTTCTTGCTGAGTGGGTGTCCTCACGCACACAAAAACATGCACTCTCTGCGCTAATAATTCCACGTCTTGTCTCTGTCTCTGTGGAAATCCCATTTACCTGTCAGCCGTTAAACTGTGCAAGTTCTTTTGTGCTTTTGTTTGTGATAAAGACTCCCATCTGGGGACCGGCCTCTGCTTTGACAGACAGGGTACGGAGGGAGGGGAAGGAGGGGGTGTTAGCGAGCTCAGAAAATACCCAGAGTAAGCAGTCAAAGAAATGAAAACATATTGAATGTAAACAGGAGGAAAATTATCCAGTGTCAAATTGAATACTGGCCAGGGCTGCAGAAAAATACACACCAAGGAGCAGAGAGTCCCTCCCAATATGTACCATTATGGGTTTTTTTTTCTCCATCATTCATTCATCTGAGCCATGTTGTCCTTAATTAATTAGAGGATCTGTTTGAATGCTCTGAAATTGCTATTCAAATGTTAATCATGCCCCACGGTGTGACCGAAAATTAAAGCAACACAGAAAATAAGGGAATATCTGTCCACCTCTGATTGTGTTTGATGTGTGTGGCCCTTTCTTTGCTCTGCCCTCTCCTACTCTCGTTTCCCCCCACCTTCCATCATTTCCCTTTCATCTCTTGGTCACTGATTTGCAGGCTGCAAGATTGGACGGACTAAATATGAGCAAAGTTCCTATCTTGTCAGGAGAAACTACCTCCTCATATCTGTGATTACCTCAAGAAGAAGCCATTTTACTTAAAACCTTACCTCGTGTTCTCTCACTCTCCTCTTTCTTTATCTTTGACACGAGCACTCAATGCAGCTTTGAACAAAGCTGTCATCTGCACATCTTTGAGAATGGGCCGCGTAGGAGTGAACATGCAACGTGTGCGCTTGTATTGAAGGGCGGCTGTCATTAAAGTACAGGTCTGGGAAATAATTCATCACATAATGCTGGCTCTGGATAATTTGCATGACAGAGAGATGCAAAATGATGTAGCGTACCGAGGCATCTTGCCGCCCCAGCTCCTCATAAATCACTCTCACCCATCAGTCACCAAGCGCAGCCCCTTACTGTGTCCTCCAGTCACACACACACACACACACACACACACACACACACACCAACAAACACACAGACACACATAGATACAGACGCGCACACAAAGGGAGATAGGAAATGAAAACCTGTAGTTAGTGTGTCATGTATCCCCCATGCTAATGCAGTAGCAACTGACCTGCATGCCTTTTGGCCAGTTGGTTCTCAACATCATACCTAGTCAGCCTAAAAACCTCAAGCTCGAACCCTTGCTCCTTGCTCTAAGTGCGACAGCTTCAGCACAGCTAAGTTGTCATAGATTTATCTGATGAGCCTCTGGATGCGATCAATAATTAATCATAAGATAAGATGGATGAAACGCATGTTTATTTAAGTCAAATTCTCCTCGAGATTCCGGAAGAAGAGCTGGTCAAGTTATATCACAATTATGCAAAACTCATACATGTATGCGGTCATACATGTATGGATGCGCATTCAATAGATATGACTTCCGACATGTTGCAAATGGGAAAAGCGAAGGGGGAAAGCCTCAATATTGTGCAGTGAAGACACAAGACCTTCATCAACAGCTTAATCAATTAAATATTGGGATTGTATGGGAAGTGCGATGTGTTGTAGATCCCACCATGGATATTAGCCATAACAATGGTTTCACATCCGTTGGTGGTGCTTTGAGCGCTTTAAGCACCACACTAGTGTTTTTGAATGTTTTAGTATACCTTAAATTACTACCTACCATTTTCTAAGGCAAAGCTTATTGTTTTCTGCCCAGTGAGGTCTGGGATAGGTTCCAGCACCCCACGACCCTAATTAGGAATATGCAGCTTGGAAAATGAATGAATGAGCATTACTGTTTTAGATGTGTGAATGCAGTCTCCCTGCCTTCCAGACAGCCACGCTTAACATTCTAGGTATGAAAATCAGCTTGCAGAAACATGACAACTTGCTTTAGGTAGGTTACCATGCCACCTGAGTGGCGTGGCTCAGCTCTGTGGCTGTTTAATGATCTGAAAATTCTCATTATACTGGTGCAAAGATATATTCTGATATTATTTTATATTTTGACCAAATAGACAAATAATAAGCAAACATGGACACATCAGGAATAGGATGATGTTTTGGATTTTGGGTTCTTCTTGCTTTAAGAGAGTTAATATGGCAAACTACCAAGTAGGAAATTTGCACCCTTCCTCTCTGCTCCTCTCAGAAACCCACACAACACAACTGATACCTCTGCCAGAAAATAGTCCCTAAGGAAAAGATTGTTTCAGAAACTAAATTCAAACGTCCATGACTGCTAAACCCTGGCATGAATGCTAACCAGAGAAGCATATAATTTTAAGGCAAGTTTGATGATTTAAAAAAAAAAAAAAAAAAAAAAAAAGAAAATCAAGCACATATTAAAAAATCTAAAAAGGTCGGTAGTAATGCAAGGTATGCGTGCAGTGTAGTAAATGGGCTAAAATGTAAAAACACCAGTATCGTCCTTGAAGTAATTACCTACCTCCCACCTTTGGCTGCAATAGAGAGAGTGAGAGAAAGAGGTGAAGAGAAAGAGAGAGACAGAAAAAGCAACAGCATTATTCAGCCTCATCATTAAAACAATGGGGTTAAAGGCTTATCCATGGCCTGTTATCAAATCCCCAGTGGGTGATAAATGTGTCTTTGGTTCTGAACAGAGCAGGACCCTTGCTGATAAAGACAACCGGAGGCAAGAAAAGGAGAGAGAGAGAAAGACTGAGAGAGTCTATGCAGAGCAGCACATTTACTTACATGGCTTATCTTCGCCTCTAATTAGCTATGTACAACTCTGCAGCCGCTGGCGGTGTTGGGAATTCCAATGTACTTTTCGGCTGCACTCTTTTTGTTTTTTTTCAGAAATTAAAAAAAAAAAAAAAAAAAAGGGTTGGATGCTAACAAAGGTAGCAATGAAAGTGTGTATGTGTCTATCTGTGCATGCATTCTTTCTTTCTTGTGTGTGCTGAAGGCAGCCTGAATGCAGGATATGAACCTCAGAGGCGGGGGGGAGAAAAAAAAAATCTAATTACAGTACTCCATCTATGAGGAGAAGGGGGGTGGGGGGGTGTTGAAGAGGGAGGCTGAGTGCACGTCTGGGATTTCTGCTACTCTACAGGATCCACTCGCCTCACCGAGAGGGGGGACCGGTCCCCAGCCATGGGAAATTCAGCGTTCCCCAAAGAGATTGTGGATGTGCAGATAAACCTCTCCAAATTCAACATCCTCAAAAAGCAAGCACCCTACACTTTTTGCATAACCCTCCTCCACCACAAGCATAAACAAAGTGCTGGCTGTGTTGCATTGATTCACTGCACTGACAAATAGGTATAGGTACTATATAAGGTATGAAGTGGAGGGCACAGCAATAAAACTCAAGAGGGAGTTATTTACTGTGATTATGGGTATGACAGTGATGAGGCAGTATAGAAGTACCCACAATCATAAAAAAATAACTTCCTGTGTGGTATTAGAGGTTTTGCGAATGATACTAATGCATGTGTACTGATTGAAAAGTTGTTTTTTTTTTCAGGATGAAAAACAGCAGAAAACAGGAAAAAGTGGTTATCTAGTTCCCTGGTTGCCATAAGAGTTGGCATAGCAACCGAATAAGTATGGAATTATTAGCACAGTTGGAGTATGTCTTTGACCAATCACATTGCTTGGCTCAATTTCAGAAAAGATATTAAACACAGAGAGCAAGTGGGCGATTAAAGGCAAGATTTAATATCAACCAGATCAATGTCAAATCAGAAGCCATAATAATTGCCTGTGCAATCAAAAGAGGGATTGTGAGTTCCTTTACTTGCCCGGGAGGGGGTCATCACACAGAACCAGTGTATCGTTAATATGAGCTGGGAGGCAAACAGCAGTTCCCAGAGTGGAACTGTACACTCTAACGAGCCAGGGGAAGACTAATTGGTGCCGCACCTTTCCCATGTGCAGCTGGTGTGCTGTGATAACATATAAGTACCTAGAATGTATCATGCATACGCACACATCATTGCGTACAGATTTATATGCAAATGCTTGCATGTGTGCACATTCATGCACATGCATGCGCAAAGGAATAAACAAGAGCGAAACATGAGAATTCTTACAAATACACACACAAATCCTGGTAGAGGAAGAGGTAGGGAGAGGAATGAAAAATAAATCACTGAGGGAAATTCAATTAAATGTATTTCTTTGTCTGCAGGGGCCTGTATTCTCCATTTCCATCATATGTCACAGGAGTGGAGGGTTGGGGGGTGCGGAAAACCCAGCAGCAGCAATAACAGCCTCACAAATGCTGAGCCAAATCCCCAGCTACTGTAGTCAACCGACTCCACCAAAAAACACCTCTGGAGTTGTCACAGAGCTCAGTTACAAACGGCAGGGTCTCACATTGTGTTACTTGCATACGAGGACTGGTTTGATGCCAAAGAAACATTTGTACAACATCCAGCGATTCCATTTCAAGGCCGCTTTCTGTGGAATTAGAATAAGTAGACAAAGAATGAGAACAGCCGTCCAATTTCACTTTCCTTTCCTGCCAGCCGGATGTTTCACTTTGCTGAAATCACAATTAGAATTAGCACCTACACTCTGAAACCTAAGGGTTTAGCTAGTGATCTTCTTACACACAAAGGCTCTGTTCATATTACCATTTTGAGGCTTGTGAACCAATGTTATTAACAGGAGCAACTCATGCTCTGTATCCATACGTACATGCATTTTTAGGAGACTGACAAGGCCTGCATGTAAAAGCAAGTAACTCGCTCCTGTAATATCAGTACTGTCACTATCAAGTATGCACTTGATATTGTTCTGAGCATAAAGCCCACATTTCAAATTGTGCAGGTGTAAGCATGATGTCGGCTGTCAACAAAAATGGAGGCGGCCACACAGCTTTTGAGTATGTCTCTCAAAAGCTGGAGAGGATCAAGCAAATGCCACAAAAATGAAAAGTTCAGAATCAGAAATACTTTATTGATCCCTGAGAGGAAATTGGGTGTTTTAGTGGCAATACTTAACTTTACCTTTTCGAATGCACTCACAACTGAGCGTACCGTCTGGCTTGCTGCCGACCCAGCGGTTCGGTGGAATTTAGGGGGCACTGCACAGTGATATTACTGCACATCAACTACTGGTTGTCAAATCCTGTTCCAATCCGTACGCACACAGCCAGCCTCGTCTGCAGAGCCAAATTCGGCTGTCACTACCCGTTTCAAGCAGGACCTGTGCTACTAGTTGTCACTCTTGTTAAGAACCATAGAGTGTGAACCTAACTGGATTAAGCACTAAAATGAGGAGCAACAATCATATTTAGCTCTAATATTAATAGTGCCAAAGGGAACCAATAAGAACCTTAGCGCTGGCAACTACGAAAAATATCCCCCCAATTTTTTTAACCCTTATACGTTAAAGGTTCACTTAAGAACTGTTTAAGGTTCATGAGTCATTTATGAAGGAGTTCTTCAAGGATAGCTTTGTGGATTTTAAGACCCTTTTTTATGGTGTAGAACAAGGCAAGTCAGACTTTTGAAACAGCCACAGGCATTAACAGCTATTTCCACAAACACAGACTCAGATAGATTAAGACTCTTCCAAGTCACAGGCTTACCCCAATGGAAATCTCCACTGAAAAACATCTATCGTGTAAGGCTAGCCTTAATATTTGTCAATGTTAAACTGGCCCCTGGTGCACTTGCATCTTTCTGAGTGGCAGGCTGGAATTAGAGGTGTATGTGAGGTTAATGATGCTGCCTCTACTGTAATGACAGTACTGATTGCTCAAGTACAGGAGCGCATCTGGGGGCCTCGGATCACAGGGTGCAGTGGGGAGGACAAGCGACGAGAGGAGATAGATGACGCGTGAATAACGCGAGGCAAAGAGAGGGAAAAAATTACCAATTTATGTCCAGAGGAAATATAATTTACCATGGTTGAGAGAAAACACTGCCCCTCTTTGCATAGATAGGAAGACAAACACAGCACGCACTACCTTGGTCTCTCTCGCTCTCTCTTGCGCTTTCATTTCTGGAACACACAGAAAAGAACATATCCTAGTTTTCTTTAATTCTTCCCTCGCCTCAGTTGTTTTCTCCTCTAAAAAAAAACACGCCTCTCCACACTGTCCGTCTGCTGGGGATATTTTTACCAGACGCTTGCTTGCCCTGCAGGGAAATCCCACTTCATGCAAGTTCCTACATTTTCTTCTTCAATTTTCCAGATACCATGGAAATAGGAAAAAAATAATGCATGTGGAGATGTACCAGTACAGTGTGTTGTGTTTGGTCTTGGTGAGAGCAAATCTTGTGTGCGTGTGATTTCGGTGGATTATGCTAAAAAATGTGATCCAACTTGTGAAGTACTGGCATGATAAACCAGCAGCAATTACTGATAAATGATGGTGTTGATTATCACTGGTCTGTTAGCGGGCCATAAGTGTTTTTTATAGCCTATTTATGTGTAGGATGAATGAATATAGTTTGGGTAATTCATTCCATGGTGTCACTCTGTCAGCAGTGCAACCTCTGCTGTTTCTGGCTACAGCACAGCCTGAAGCCAATTTTTGCAGCGTTTTTTGCTCTAACTCTAGTATCGAGCCTATAGTCAGCTCCAATCAGACGTAATACATTACCATTAGTCAATCTCGGCTGCGCAGGCTTGGTACATGATAGCAGCTTCACAGGAGTAAATTGTGGGCTACTGCCAGATTTTAAACTATCAGATTATCTAAAATGAAACATTAAACCCAGGATATCAAAGTATGATCAAATCTATTACAGAAGAATTTCAAGTTTTAAGTTGATTTACTCAATAATTTGAGATTTAACTGGCATTAACATTGGTGTGCGGGGTCTCTTCCCTTCGCAACATTCCCCTGCTGCATGAAAAATATTATCTTTGGGGATATGTCCCCTTCCTGGCTGCCTGGGCTCACTGTAGCTCCTGCCATTAATGCTAGGCTGCCCTTCAAAAGCAAGTCCGCAGTGTACACAAGCCAAAAAAACAGAGCTGAAACATACATGCGTATTCTGTTTTTGTAACCAGTTTGAACAAATAAGGTCAGATCAGCTGAAAGAACAATTGGCCATTACTCTTTTAACCTCTGCATTTTTTACACACCTACAGAGGCTCTCAAAATGTGCTTAACCTGATGCCAAACAAGCCTACTGCCTCTGGATAACAGTAATCAGAGGCTGAATTCATTTCAGGCTGGTTGTTCTATTCTATAAAGGATGCAGAGCCAATTTAGTGAAATCATGCAATTTTTATACATTTATCCTCCAAAATGATTCATGAGATCTCTCAAATTCTTGAAAAACTAAAGACAACAAACTTCAGAAAAAAAAGTTCCCTGGCTATGCTTTATTATTCAAATCTTGTAGCCAAATCCAAGGATATTAGCTGCAGTTACTCAGCAGTTTTGGATGATTTGCGTCCATGTGTCTGTCCATCTGTCGGCCCAGTTGTGTCCTGTGCGCAATTGGTCTGTGTGGTTTGGTGCCCTGGCAGTGAACCTGGTGATTACAGTATATGTGGCAGGAATGTACAGTAGCAGCTCCATTAGTAACTGACACAGAGAACAGAGATGATCACAGTCAGTCTCATTCGATAGCATGCCTCCAGGATAGACTAGACTAGACTCAGAGTAGACAGACTCCTGCAGCATCAGTCACTAAGACACTCCTCTCAGAAGGAGATGAAAGGGGAGCAGAAGGAGCAATAAAGAGGAAGTGGAGATGAGAGGAGAAGCAGCAGAAGGAACTGGGAGACAAAGGAGGTTAAAAAAAAAAACTGGTCTCTTTCCTCAATTTTTATGATGCTTTGTCAAGCATCGTGTAAGATCACTTTCTGATGTTATGCATTTAGTTGACACTTTTACGCAGAGTGACTGACAATTTTAATAAACTTTATGTAGTACTTCACTGTTATGAAGTGCAACAGGATTAAAGCAATATAAAACAAAACACAATCTAAAGAGAGCAATTAGGCTATAACCCAGACAGATGACAATGCAAAACAAAGACTAGGGGTCTAACAATATATTGAGTCACGCTACTTTCCAATGCAAAACTATGGCAATGTGCATCACTGACTGTCACGATGCACATTGTAGAGAGCTGCACACCATTTATTAAACCATCTAACAAAAGTATCAAACAACGGGTGCAAGCCTTGATCAGTATTTGGGAGAAAAAAGTATATAGCGACATAACCGGCAAACGGTCTCCCCACAGTGGCTATAGAGACTCAGCAGCGGCCGAGGGAGGTGGCTTTTCTCCCGCAGGCAGAACGGAGGAGAGATGCTTGCAGCTCACGGGAGAACAAGAGTCAGAGGGTGATAATCTGTCAACGGGCGGGGGATAAATTAGGTTAAATGGCCTGACGCATAACTATTTTGATGTTATTATAGTATTAGAATTAAAATATTATATAAATATTAGAATATTACAATCAATATTTTTATTATTGATCAGTGTTTCTGTGTATTACTGATCTAAGATTTACCATAAACTATTATAGATAAGTGGTTAGAAAACAAATAAATAATAAAAAAAAAAAATCACTGCATTTGAGAGAGCATACAGGGCATCCAGTGCACAGCAAAACAGTGGAGAAAAACAAATAAGACGACAAACGACTAAGCCTGGAGCACTTGGAGATTGAGGACGCCTCATGCTGGTGAGTTTGCATTGTTTATGCGATTTAAGATATCACTTGTTCTGTGTGTGTGTGTGTGTGTGTGTGTTTTAGATGTCATAAATGTGCCTCAACACATTTGTTTACAATTGCATACCTCTGTTCAAGTGTTGAGTTCTCTACAGCAGAGTCAAAATGGTATACCCCTAAAATAAATATAAATGAAATTGGTAATAAAACAATCAAGGCAACAAATGCTAAGCAAAGAAACAATATGAAACAGTGTAAAATCCAAACAGTATAAATATGTTTTTAAATGAGACTTAAATGCAGAAACAGACTTCATTAGGTAGAGTGTAGAGGCCTGCACACCAGTTCTGAAAGAACCAATACAGTAACAACTAAATGAAGTGCACAGGGCCAGAACACAGCCAGTGAGAAGCTCTGAAAGAAAGTCAAGGGCTAAACTCATTTGCCCTTTAAAAGTAATAAATTACATTTTAAAATAGATTCTAGTACTCATAGGAAGCCAGCTGGGCAACGCAAGGATCGATGTGATGTATTCCCGTCTATGAAGTGCATTACGAGATTTTTTGTAGCTGACCGAGTAGAGGCAATTACAGTAATCTAAGTGGATGTGCTTTTTCATTTTTTTTTTTTATTCAAGATGAGCAAAATGTATGAGAATACAAGCAAGAGTCTGAGATGTTAGTGTAATATTCCATACGTATTGTGAAAAGGTAACGATAAAGTTTTCAAAGGCCAGATCTTTGCTTCAGAGGAAATAGAAAAATCTAGATCAATCCAGTTGACACAGCTTTTCGTGCTGGTAGAGCCCTCAGTTATATAAAGGATGGGATTGGGTGACTTGTTGGATAGAGAAAGTGGGTGCACTACAGACATCACTAGAAACAAGACCATTGAATGAGATACTACAGACAACCCTCAGTCGAGTCCCTTCATTGCCTCAGACAGGAAATCCTATCTACACACAGGCGCACACACACAAATGTACACACATGCCAGGATCCTTATGCAACAGCACAGTGAGCAGCAGCGTGTCTGTCATCCATAATACAAGACAATGTGCATGCCCTGTACGTAGTCTGAATTTATAATTGTGGGCAGGACATGTGTGAACAATAATAAGGATGAGACAAGATGAAGTTTCATGACATGTTCTGCATGGAGAAGCACATACATTAACACCCACCTCTCCACTCCCGCGTGTAAAAAGCCTGTACAGACTGCCCTTTAAGTCCTTAACCAGTGTTCCCGAGCAGGAGCAATCCATTATGAGAGTGAGGTCATCAGACCAAAACGGGCCAACATGGTTAAATACATGCTGGAATAATGGCTGGATAATGAAATTAATATCATCCCCAGCCAGTCACCTTGATGCATGATTGAAAAGCATGGCACGTGTAGTCATGTGAGGTCCTGCCAATCAAGTGTGAGTGTGTGCGTGTGTGTGAGTGTGTATGTGTGTTAAAACAAAGCCTTTATGAAGACTTGTCCTTGGGAGTTTCCCTGCCCCACACCCTTGTACATTTACAACAATCGTCTCCAACTGTGGAAAAATTCTCCATATAGCAGGTGAATACACTGATCTATTCAATTAGGCCGGTGGTGTGTGAGTGTGCCAGGGGTTCCTCCTGCGGCTAAGACTAATGGCATTTTAATCCTCTGGGCTGGGTTCTTAGCTGTGCTCCAGTTAGCTATCTTAGAAATGAACAGGTTTAATAGGAACATCGTCTGAGGAGGAGATTTAAGACAAGATGTTAAGACCACACCACAGTAGCCTAAATCCATTATCACAGAAAAAAGGTAATAATGTCTTTTGGGTGCTGAATGAGGCAATGGCTTGACTTTTAAAACGATTAAGCTCCATTTTAACTCTTTAGTGACTTGGAGTTAGAGATGTGCATTTTGACTAGAGATTTTGTAAACAACTAGAAAACCACTTAAATCTAGAAGGTCTACTATGGTCAGGGAAAAGATTATATGTACAATAACTGCCATTTGAAAAGCTTAGTAAACAAACATATTTAAGTGCTGCTGAAAAATTAGTATTTTTAGACAGGGATGCAATATCATTACAGACTATGCTGTATATCAGGGCCATGTTTATTATCAGTGAGGTGAGGAATCATTTACTAAACCTATTAATGAAATTAATAAATCCAAACCTTGAAACAAAAATAGCATGTTGGAAGCAGTGGCACCATCCTCTTTAGATAGATAGATAGATAGATAGATAGATAGATAGATAGATAGATAGATAGATAGATAGATAGATAGATAGATAGATTTAGGAATATTAATACTTAGTCATGTAGTTGCCTACACTCATACATCCCTACTTTGAGTCTGTTGGTGAGACAGGGACAATCAAAGTTAGTACCTTCTAGCTAAATCTGGACTCAAGACAGATTTTTAGTGACAGGGTAGTGTAGCTGTTCCCATATGTAAGCAAAAGATCACATGCTTGATATCCAAACAGCCAGTGGGAGTAGGCTTGGGATAGTTTTGGACAGATGGTGAACCTGCATGTGTGCAAATAAATTAGTGGTCTGCATGTCCTTCACAGGCACACATCTTTTACATAGCTTGCACATAGGTTGTGTAATATCCTTAGGCTTACCTTTGGCATCAAGGTAAAACCCATAATATTCCCAAATCTGAGATGTTACATTTTCTTCTACACTAAGCTTAAGTTGCACATGCCGGCATTTCACTGGCGTGCTGTGACTGCTCCCTAGCGAACAAATCACCTATCAGTGATCTCAAGCAGACATGACTGGGTCATATGAAAATAGAAATGAACGCCCAACCCAAATTGGGAGTCCATGAATTGCGGCATGTCTTGTTTAAATGTCATTGAGCAAAACACTGGATTCTGCCTGTTTGCAGGAAAACCAGTGTAAACAGTATGGTGTCACCCATAATTAAGGCCTCCCTTACCTGCCCTCTTGAACCTGTCCAACAGGTTGTGTCTGACTGCTGTCTGTAGGTTGAAGTAGTCGTCCTCCTCCTCAGGGCTCTTCAGGTACAGGGGAATGTGCTGGAACACCAGGATGTGTTTGGGTTTGGGCTCCTGAGCAGAAAAAAGATGTGAGGGGCAAATGCAAAGATGAAAATCAAATGTCATGTCATACATCAGCAGACAGCAGCCATTCAACCAAACAACCAAAGAGTGCAGACTCCTAGGTCAAAGCAGAGCAACACTTTGTGCTGCTGAACAACTTCATAAACCAGCCTAGAATACAAAAAGGCAAATGAGGCCATTCTACCGTAGAGGAAGCAGAAGAAGCTTTGCTTAGCTGCTCCTCTAGCCAGGCGTCCTGGGCCTCCTTCAGCTGAGGGCAGGCCGAAGCATCGTAGAACAACTGGGAGTTCAGCACCAGGCAGAGGACTCCACCCACCTAGGACACCATGAGCCAGACAAGATGACAGAGGGTAGCAGTGAAAACCTGATAGTAACTAATTGTAGTAACAACTGAAATAGCCATTACAAAAACGGAAACAAACTGTGATGTCAGTGAACGACAGCAGCGTTTCTCCCCAAAACAATCTGAATCCTTAATGACACCTTCTGACGCAATCGCCTGATCTGGGTCAACAGTTTGGCAAACAAATAGGGGACTGTATGCCTGACGAGGGTGCCAGAGGAAAGGTCATGAGGTCACCAAAATAATCAGGGTTCTCGCTCTGGAGGTCATAAATGTGCCCAGCCAATTTGACAAGATTCAAAGAAATGGTATTTGAGTTATCGTGTTTCACAGCCAGGATCTGGAAGGCGAATCCATAATAATAGACCTGTTTTTCAAGGATGTAATGAATTCAGTCCCTGCGTAAGTGAAAGCTGACTAGTACACCAATACCAACATCGGTGCTCATTGTAATAACGTGGCTAAGGAGCCTAGGCTTTAACATCACTTCTCAAAATTTACTTTTGTTGTAAAGCCTTCCTACAATCTTTGGCTTTTGTTCATTTTATCCTTGCTGATTTGTCTTTTATTTATTTAATTCCAATTTCCATTATTATTCCATTATTACTGAGCATACATCTTATCTCTGGCCTCCCTTGCTCGCTCCCTCCCTCTCTTGCTCCCTGCTCACCCAAAAGCTGAAGTAGTCATCCCCCCAGGCGCTGCAGTATTGCTCCACAGTGGTAGGGGTTGGGGTGTTGCCCAGGTCATGGTTTCCGCTGACAAACACCAATGGGATGGAGGGATCCGTCCCCCTAAGGGCCTCCTTCAGGTCCCGCTCCTGATCCACCCTGAACGGAGTGTCTGGGGGAAAAGGAGGGAAACAGAGAGAGAGTTGAAGGGAGCTTTCACCCTGACATGTTTAGTTTGATTGAATCACATTTGTTTTCCAAGTTCAGCTCCTCTGAGGACATGTATGTATTTGAACTTGGACAAAATCAGTCATCACCCAATCAACACAGACGCACCAAAGAAGCGCCAATAAAATTACAAATTTCACTTTCATAACATTACTTTAGGAATTTCATCGTTAACTTCTAACATTCGTAATTCCCCCATTCACTAAGTCATTACATGTTGTCCTAACTTTAAATTTGACTTTACATTTAGCTTTATAAGACAGCACACTTTCTTTTCTCCATTGGAAGTAAAGAGCACATAGGTCTGGAGTGAGGACCATTTAGACTCAACTGACAAATGTATGTTATAAGCACATAATTTTAATGGTTAAAAAGGACCATACCAAGGATTTTTGCATGTTTAGCGTATTAGCTCCAAAATCTATATAATTCACATTTCTGCTTATTTTTTTCCCAAAGTCATACTTTAGATCTGCAATGTCATTTTACCTTACCTTTTATCCAGCTGTTGATTTCTATTCATTCCACTATGATTTGAAAATGAACTTTCAGAGACTTCAAACTGTCTTCACACCAGTTCACATTACTTTTTTCCTCAAAGCAGCAGCAATGTTGTATTTTGATGACCTGAAATCGGGCGGAGTGAAACGCTCTCTCTGCCTCAGAAAACAGTCCCCAAGGAAACATTGCCTCGCATATTATTTTATGAATGATGACTACTTTTGTTAGCGGCAGAAGCACAGCATTACAAGATGTTGTTTTGAACCAAAAACTGAAATTTCAGTATTGAGGGATTCTGATTATATGTTGTGACATCTTTAGTACTCCTGCACAATTTGTGAAACGGCTTGCTACCCTGTAAAATGTGGGAAAATTGTACTAAATGGACCAAACAATCAAAATCACTGGTAAGGTCTTATGGTTCTCATTACCCAAGTCCTTCATAAATTCTGTGGTTATTCCAAATTTTTGTCACCTCAGTCTAGACAGTCTTCATTTTAGGTAATTGCAGTATGAATTACAATAGCATTAAAAGATATAGCTGGTGATTCATTTTTTTCTTTCGCGACAAGTCCCACTCTGTGCCAAACTTGTTGTCATAAATATGTTTCCACCCCTTGGTTTGTTTCCATCTGGCAGTGTTTGCGAAACCTGTGTGCACCTAAACAAAACAGCAGCAATTGAATAACTCGAGGGCTGATTTGTACCAAAATCCAAGTGAACACCCAAATGTACACCTATAGAGAAAGACAGGGAACTCAATGCCCTCCACATGGTAGAAAGGTGGTTAGGTCACATAAGACACACGCAACAAGAATGACTTCAAGTACAAACAAGGACACTTAATTATAATAACGTCATACCTGGACCACACAGAATGAGTTAGAGAGATGGAGAGACAGACAGAAAGAGAGAGACAGACAGAGAGAGACAGAGAGAGAGAGGGTTAGATGAATGCTGATGAAAGCTGTCAAGGTGAGAGAGTGGGAAGGGTACCACAGGTGAGAGATGCCTAAGGGAAAGGGGATTATTTAGGTGATAATGATGACAGCTCAGAGAATGATCAATGCACCGAACAGCTCTACTTTATATCACCATGGTTACAGAGGTGATGAGTGTTGTTCTTGTGCAAGCCTCCCCAATCCACACAGCAAACCACAACTTTTTTTTTTTTTTTTTTTTTTTTGTTCTGAGTGCCGGGTAGAGCACTGTGGAACAGTTGTCAGACGCAATGGTCCAAGACACATGAGGCTATTTGTTTTACACAAGGAGAGGCTTTTATGAGATGTCTCTTTACTTTGTGTTAAATTGTAAAGACTGCATTGCTGATGCGTTAAAATCAGGCATAGCGAGCTATTAAGCCTGGGGTTCACGCGGAGGAGCAGCATGCAAAAAGGAGGGAAATGTTTTGAGCCAAATTAATTCAGTCCCTGCGTGGGTGAGGGGCAGAGAATGGGCGAGACTCAAATCTATTTATAATTTAGAATGTGTATCAAACAAACCTATCAGACTCCGCTCCAAAGTTATTCCTTCCTTTCCATGCTCCTCTTTCATTTTTTTCCCTTTTTATTCATCTGAGTAATTATTTTACTGGCCTACTTTTGGAGTGAACGTTTCCTTGGATGTTTGGACAGGACCTGTTACATAAGAGCCTTTTCCAGCAGCAGAGCATCTTGTGCATGACAGAGGGATAAAATATAGAGTATAAAACATATCCAGATAAAAGGCAAAAAGTGGTTTTCACCTGTCTCTCTTCCATAATTAAGCTAACCTCTCAGACTTTAGAATGTCAATATGACACACAGACACAAATGCAAAGTAAGAGAGACTTGACAGCCCTTCCTTGTTCTGTAAAACAGCTTCTGTGTGACGCTTTCACGTTTTCCTACACTCAGGTTTGGAGAGTAAACTTCTCAGGTTACTTGCAGTGTACTGATGAAAATGAATGCCAAGGACTGCAAAAATATGACAGTATTTATTGTGGGTCAAAAAATCACAAATGAGATGGCCTGCCTATCACAATTTAGCGAGGTCACCATCGTTGGCTTTGTAATGGCAATATTTTTAAACTATGTTCTGGCAAGCTAGTGCCACTGCAGGCAAGTTTTGTGGCACAGAAATAAACATAACTGTGCACAGTAATACTTTAAATTTTATCACATTCTATCACTGTTGCATCAAATCAAAAACTTCATAACACTAAATCGAGACATATCATAAGACATGCACATCGTCCCATCCCTAATAAGCATGTAATCTAAATAAACAGGTTGTTACATGTTGGAGAACACTGAAAAATGTTCATGGTATTGACAAAACTTTGATAATGGTAAATAATGTCTGTAAAGGATGATAACACCATACAACATTAAAAGATCTTCCTTTGCAGTCAACAAATTGTTTCTTTAAAAATATTCCATATATTTCAACTGCAAAGTAATCAAAACTTGGGTGACAATAAACTGACTTTGTCCTTGAGTTTAAGCAGGTAACCTGTGGTGACGTTTTGAAAGTAACTTTCCCAACTCTGCCTGGATCGGTTTTGTTAACATTTGAGCTGTCCTCCGGGGATTTCTTGGAGTGGAGCTGAATCTTGATGGAAACTATGGTGACAGCTGAGGCCACAGACATCTGGACTCATTATTCCACAATCACAATATTTGACCACTGCTACTTTTACATACTAAGTAATGATGTGGTGGTGTGTGTGGGGAATTGTTGCAGCTGATACCTCTCAACTAACCCGTCTGTTGCACACAAATGTTTGGATCTGGATACTGCATTTCAAACATTAATCTGCAGCAGAATGTTTTTCCTCGGTTTGGTTTTTCTCCCCAGTCCCCTGCACCTGTGGGATCCATTTGTCCAATGCTAAAAGGATACAACAAGCTGAAAAAAAATCGGTGCCTCGAAAGTGAAAGAGAAATGCCATTCCCACCCTTACAGACTATCCATGTGCCCTTGAGCAAGGCACTTAACCTTGTCAGCTGCTCCAGTGGAGCCGCTCAGTGGTCAAGAATAGAAAACTTTAATTATGCAGGGCAGCACCCGACTGCGAATGTGTGTAACTGAGTGAGTGTGAAGCAGGGTGATGCTGAACAAGAGCATGCAAGCTCAACTTTTCCTGGGTAAATAAACATGAAAAAAAGCCTCATACAGACACAAGGACACTGCACTGCCCTCTGCTGCCGACTACCACCCTTTCAGCTCCCCTTGTTCAACTGCAGCCATCAGCCAACACGACACGCCCATAAATCATCCTCCAGCACCACAGAGCTCAAACCAATCTTTAGTCATACCCCATCAATCTGCATGTGAGACACCTTGCTTGAGATTAATGGAGAGTGGGAGAAAGTGTAATGTCTGTGGGCATGACCCCATTTAGCTAACAGGCAGTGTCAGTTAACATTCGTGGCTTGGATGAGCATGTCCCACTGTGGGTGAGGAGAAAGCCTGTTCATTTCACCTCACCTCCACTGGCAGAAAAACCATCTGTTTCCTTATGACGTTAGCCCTGGCAACAGCAGAAGTGGTAGGGTGAATGGCCTCATGGTGGAGACTGTCCCATAACCGAAAGGTCAAGGGATCAATGCTTACAACAGCCAATGTGACGTGTCACAGTGTCCTTAAGGAAAACAATGAAGAACTATCAGAAGTTCCCAACCCTGGTTGTCAGGACCTCACAGGTATTTAAATGCATTGATCTGGCATCCCTAGACAATTATAATGAAGACCTGTGACTGCCAATAACATACAAGCTCACTATTCAGTCAACCTCCCTAGATGAGAAAAGGTTAGTGAATCAATGTACAAGCAGCGTACAAACACAATCCTGCTCCCTCTCTGTAGCTCTGACTGAAAAGCCTTGTTCATTTAATGAGATCGTAACAGTGGTTCTAAAACCCTGACAGGAGACTGTGGCAGGTCCTCGTTGAGCTTGTCCAACACTGTATGTACTTCTCTCAATTTCCTGTTAAGCCTGGTTGTCAAGACTGCATATAGGCCTCAGTGCAGGAGGGGGGCTTGCTGTCACACACATTTTCTAAACTTAAACAATTGTATTTTGAATGTGTGGGGACTTCTAAATCTATGACTAACTCGAGGGTGTAGCACTGACAGGTTGTGCTGATGTGGCACTAGCCTCCAATTTATGACTGTGGTAGCTGAGATGAAGTCACAGAACTCTCCTCTCTCCTATACTCCTTTCGCACACAAAACTTGGGAATATATTTGTATGCTGATTCAAATCCATGCTATTTAATGGGTAATTAATGCCAAATATCATAAACTTAAACAGTTCCTATGAATGTCATCAGTAATACCAAGTACCTAATCAATCAGTGCCAAATTTCTGTGCCTAGAGAGCAGGTTGTGTTATGAATTCAAATAAAAATTGCTAAGATACCCTATGAGGCTTTTAAAAATCCCTCCCAGTATACTGTTACAACTGTGCATCTGGGTGAGAGTATATGGTAGACAGAGAGAGAGAGAGAGCAAGACTGCATTACTCTACGGTGCTCGCTGTCTCCAAGCTGGCTCACACAATTCAAATCTCCGGTTGAGAGAGGTGTATCTAGTGATATGCCCTCTCCTCTAGTGAGGAATACGCTACACACATACACAGGAGATAGGGGTGTGTGTCTCCATCATGTTCTTCCTCTTTCGACTCTGCTCAGGATGTGCTCTGAATATCACACAGCCAGCAGCACTGCTGCTTTCACAGACCTCGCTGCTGGTTTGGCCCTTTCCATGTTGGCTTCCCTTTTATGGAGGGCCGAAGAGGGTTATCACAGATTCCTGGCTACTGCTACTGTGACAGGCTAGACGTGGTAGGGATGGGTATGAAATTGATAACTTTGGACTTTTTGGACTCATTTGGATTTTTCGCAACTGAAATTACATTTTGCGTTACTACAGGGAGAGTAAAGTACCCCAAAAAAGAGTAGCTGTACTGGTTCAAATGTGAACGGTACCCAAACCTATGGCAGACAAGATGGTGCTTCAGATGCCACATTCATATAACATTCAGTTCACATCAAAAGAAACAGAACAAAATTACATATTGCTTGAAAAAATAAGAAATTGATGTATATTTACGTCATTAGAACATCCATCCATGATGGCAAGCGCAAGGTTAATTGTCATTATGCTCCCTATTGTTATCATAACATGTTTCAGACATTATTATCTTGTGAAAGACTTCAAGAGGCAACGCAGACTGAAACTTGTGGTTTCCCTGCAATGTTTGCCTCCTGTCATGACACATTTCCACAATTTATGATACTAACTGGAAGATACTGGAATCTCCCAAAATGTCAACATCACAACAAAAGCTACTAGGCAGTTAAAATGCTTTTTTTTTTTTTTTTTTTTTTTTTAATTAGTTATTATTTTATTTTTTTCAGTTGGAACCTCATTTTTTATGTAAACCCAAAAGGTTGGGGCATAAGCACTTAAGTTTCACTAGTTGGTGCAATTTATCTCAACCCTGGATTCAAGTCTTACACGGTCTAAGTGGATCTTTTTGTACTGCCATTCAAAGTGTGTATTTTGGTGTGAAATGGGTGATGTGTGAAAGTGGTAACAGAGAGATATTTCTCAACTTCTCCTGGACCCTAGGCTGTACTTAGCCCCCTCAGAAACCAATTAGAAATCACAACTCACTGGAGGATACTATCAGACGGACAGACACAAAACAACAACAACAACAAAAAAAAAAAAACAGAACAGAAAATCAGTGTACAATACACTACAGTATAGCTCCTCTTGTGCAGAAAACAAATTCTCCCTCAGCTATTTCTCCTTCAAACTCTCCTCGCCTCTGCTTCAGAATCCCTCAGAGAGCCCCACTTTATCTGCCTTCAACGGCAATTAAAGGGGTTGCCACAGTTACAGAGAGGGGACAGGGAAGTCCCAAGGTAACCTCAACTTCACCTTGCTGAGATCCGCATGCATGTACACACACGCATGCACTCATAGCTACACACACACACATACACACACCACACATTTGAGCACTTCAACCCGCTGTATCATGCATAACGTCCCCACCAGACCCCATGGGACACGACTTGAATCCTTTGTAGTGCTCATTAGGAGAGTGTTAAGTCCGGCATGTTTCTCTAATCTAATCAGCTCTATCTTGCTCTTCCTCTTCCCTCTCCTTCTCCCTCTAAACCCCCACCCCACTCTCTTTATCATCTTCATTTGTCAGCTTTGAAAATAAGTGAGAGAAAGGCATGAGAGAGAGAGTGAGTGAGTGAGAGATATTAGGAGAGAAAGAAAGCGAGATTGAAGGAAGTCCTTGAGATGAGAAAGCATCTCTTGGGGTTTGTTTGGAGCTGAGCACAAATGGGGATATGAGATCACAGAGCTATCTGTCAATAAAAGTCCACATCACACGCTGTGCTGGGTACAAACTCCACATCTTGACATCCCTGTAACCTGACTAGCATCTGATGAGGAAGGACGACCTGAAAACCTGGAAGGTTTGAGTATGGCACTGGGCCCAGCATGGAGCCTTGTGGAACACCATGGTGGGGGGTAAATGAAAAGCTTTTGTTGATCAAACTGCCAGTAGCTGGGTCCATCAGGGTTCCCTATCAATATTGGATTTGATCTACAGAGCTTGTTATGAAGGCAGCCAAGCTGAAGGCTAAATAATGTTATTTCAGTTCAGCACACTCCTTCCCTTATCAAAGCCTTGTAGATGTAAGCAGTGATCAGAAGCACACATGCACACTAGGTGAAGGGCAATTATGTCCTGTAGTCATCTGTGTTTTTTAAATGTCTACTGCAGCACAATTACAACAATGAACATACCTCTTGATTGTTTTTCACTTGATATAATCTGAATCAATCCTTCACAAAGATTCATCACAGGCATGTGGAAATGAGTGTGTTTGTGCACTGTGTCAGATTTGGAAATGAAAGTTGCCAAAACAAGGTATGAGGCACAAGACCACAGCTGTTTACTAAAGAGAACAGGCAGATGAGGGAGGGAGTGCAAGAGAGAGAGAGAGAGAGAGAGAGAGAGAGAGAGAGAGAGAGAGAGAGAGAGAGAGAGAGTGAGAAAATCTGTGGGAAAAGAAATACAGTTTCCAATTTCCTGTCACCAACAGGCAGCAGTGTTGACAAAGCCAGTTGACAGCCAGCTTCCCCTGACTGCCACCCATTCATTCTGTATTGTAAATAAACAGTTGAAGGGGAAATGTCAACCGAAAGAAGGAAGAAGCAGCTCTGGCTCTGATATCACTCCTACCTCCCACCCCCCCCACAGAGCAGCCCAGTTGCCAGGCAAGTGACGGACATGGTGTGTAATGAGGATGGCACACACAACCTGCTCTGCTGGGGCTGACAGTAACAAGGGCTGACGCCGCAACGTTTAAAGGTCCCCGAAGCCTGGCGGTTTAAACCCCATGCTTACACTTTTCTGCTGTCCCTTTGTGCATCTGAAATGGATCTCACTGTGACCTATAAATGCAGGGGGATAAGGGGAGACTGAGAGGTGGGAAAGGGATGGCAGCCATGCTTGTGCCATATGGTGCAATCAGAGAGGTGATAAAGATATTTAGAAGTCTACAGCAAGACTCTTAGATGACAGAGCAAGAGTGCTCAACAGCACTTTGTGGGTCCTGCTCCACTGTAGTTAAAAATCAGTGGTCATTATAAAGGTAAGCACAAAGAGAAAGAAAAACGGCAGTAGTTGCTCTGACTAAGTCGAGCCAAATCTGTGTTGCATATGAATAGCCTAGTACTCTGCCTTAGGTCATCTTTCAAAAACAGGGGGGCAAGGGTATTCTATAGATGACATATATAACAAAATGTTCTACATCTGACTTACATCTTACATAAGCTTCAAATCTTCACATCAGGACCTATCGCCATGCCATCTTTCATTATGATCCAATCAGACGTGTAAACAACAGAGAGAGGACATGCGGAGATGGAGAGAGAGACAGGCTTGCCTGCTGACTCCTCTCTCTCTGTGCTCATTCCTTGAGGCCAGGCAGGCAGGCACCCCATGCTAGCTCCCTAATTGTCATGCAAAGGTAGTTTGCATTGGTTGGCGGCTAGCGGCTTTTTTCGCTGAACATTAACTCTGCAGTGTGTCTTGCCTGCCTGTTCCTCTTACCATGTTATCAAATTAGGCAGCTGGACATCGAGCAAATGCACACCACGCCATAGTTACTCATTTCATTAACTTCACCAAAGGCATCTGCTTGTGCCTGATGCCTGCCAACCATACATGACCAAGGCTCTCCACTGTGAGACACGGGAGTTGGTCTATGGCCATAAAATGTCTTTCATTTTTTAAGTGGAGAAATTGATTGGTGAGTTGAAATTTAGTATAACAGGGGGGACACAATTAATTGCCATATCCCTGTTGCTCTAGAAAAGAGGAATAGATCAACAGAATAGAGCACGACTGGTACCCAGCATGAGTCAAGCACAACTGTGTCAGTTCCAAACAAGGTGGAAAATGAACACTGGCTACTGCCAGAACAATGGTAAATTTTTTGTTTACTCCATCAGCCACTTCAGGAGGTAACTAACTATTGTGTAGAGGTCCAACTCTATTCTAAAAGTATATTTGCCTCACCACAGAACAAGTGTTTAATTTAGAAACCAGCAGCCACTGTGCCGTTTGATTAAAGAAGTCAGTTTCCTGTCCCGGTTCCAAGACATCTATATTTCAAGAGCTCGACACAAGAAACAAAAGGTGAGGGCAAAGTAAGGTTTGCCATCGATGAAGATTAAACATCATGCATTGCTTGGAAATTATTTACAAATGAAAGCAACAAATCAAAGAGCTGCATTTTCTCCCTTCGCAACCAGCATTCTCATACTGAACCATTTCAACAAAGCTATTCAAACAGCTTGGAGGCAACCAGGTGCTTTTTCATAGATAAATACTGTATGCTGTCACAGGGGGTCTGATGTTTACAAACTAAAGCCTTCAGTTGGAGAAGCATAATACTAGACTTCCTTGGTAATAAACAAGGCAGGAAACTAACTTTTTTTTTTTTTTCTTTTTTTTTTTTTTTTACCTCCCATCTACAGTGGCTGGCACATCCCAAAACTTGCCAGTCACTATTTTCAAATTCTGGTTGTGTGATCAATAGCTGAAACCCTCATCAGCATAGGAACTAAACCTTCCCAAGAATAGGCAGAAGGCCTGTGTTTTTTCATAGATAAATATCAGCTGCTGTCATGGGGGACTGCGTTGTTTACAGACTCTGGTGAGGAATCAGAGCAGCTTCACACTCAAACCTACCTCTATGAAGAATGTTCTGTAACCGAACCATCCCAAAGCTAATGCTCTTCACAGAGTGCATTAATTAGATTAGGCCAATCTCAGAGGGCAGCCGAGAATACATTAATCATTATATTGCAGACATATTCCATTCCCTTTAAAGACAGATGAATGTCAGAGAGCTGGCTCGGCTCCTCTCTGATACTGTATGTCTGAGAGTCTACAGTAATGGATGTAGACATGACGGAATGCTGTTGCAATATGAGGCTTGACAAATACTGTACCTACCCGTTACCTACAGGAACAACTGCAAATGGCACCTGTAGAATAATTTCAGTATAACACCCTGGATGTTATACTGCAAGCCCCTCCTGGTAAGGTTTATAGACAAATAATATTCTTCTCTATTGTTGTTGATATGTACAGACACTGATTTCTGCAGGTCACCACAAGCCTCTGCCACCTGGTGGTCTCCTGCCACAGTTAGGTCATAAATAATCAATTCTGCCTCAGGCTCAAAAATGACTAGCACATCTTGGAATCAGACTGATGCTGCATTTCATGCCCATTTGGAATCCAATATCACAGACAATCCAAGAAAAATATAATAGCTTCTCAAAATCTAAACAGTGAGGATATCATAACTCAGTCAACCTTTTTCATGTAGCATGAACAATTTCTGTCACTAATAGAACCACTGATGAGCATTAAACCTGTTCATGTGTATGAGGACTGGAAACAGCCTCATAATCTGGGCAGGAAATTGTTTTTTATTCACTGGCAACAAATCCCAAAAGTCACTTTATTTTATACCAGTCAATAAGTTTGTCGAATACTGTATGATATAACCTTCAAATAATTTATTACCTGCCAAACTACCACAACATTGCGGGCTGCTAGAAATTTCAGGCCCTGCTCATAACCTTCCACTAAAGTCTTGGGTGAAAACATCTGCTTAGGACCTAGAATCTGGCAACATCCTCCTGCAAAAGTGATGATTTTTGGAGTGCTGACTAATAAACAGGGCTTAATAATAGCAAACAAGTTGATTGGCCACATGAAAACATTTTGTATTTTCGAACAGCTTGTGGTTAAATGTAATATAGGGAAGCTATTTGGAGCAATTTCAAACAAGCACAGCATTTGCATCACCCTGCATGAGATACCAGATGCCTTGAGATAACACTCCTGGGATTGCTGGTCCAAGAGGAAAAAACTGAACACAGTTCCACATCACACAATAGACATCTATGACTTCAAATCCTGTTTTCCAGTGTGAGGCGGATAACCTGCAGCTACCTAGGTGGATCATATTGGACTTTTATTGTCTCTGAGATGTGTGTCCACTGGGAATCTCTTCACTGGGCTGACTTGTTTCTGACCTTATTTTCAATGGAAAGCACATGGTGTTGCATTTTCTCCACAGCCCTGAGAACTTAGCATGCATTGAGAGCTCAGGGCAGTTAAAAATATTTTAACTTCTAGCCAAAGAGCAGTGCTTTTTAAAACAGCTTTTCAATAGTCGCATAGCAACAGCAGGACCCACAAGTAGTGCTTCCCCCAAACACCCGTTGAGTACCTCTAGCTAAGAATGCATTCAAAACAATGCTTGAAAAAATGAGCCATATCGCTTTCATTGTTTCATAGGAGAGACTGTCAATTCTGCATCGACTGAAGAACTAAAACGATGAAATTTACATTTTGGGGAGAGGTAGCAGCAGTGATGCTCACATGTGCTTTCTTCAGTGGTCCATAAATTTCACATTTAGTCAGGAAGGCAAAAAACTTTAACATCCATCTGAATCCTGTTAATTTTTTACAGGCTTTCCCATATTACATTGATACTGTGATATGATCTAGATATAATATCATGATATGGTAAAAGTATGGTCTTTTTTCTGGATTAAAATGATACAATTTTCTGAACTTATTAGGCTGTTCGGGCTGTTCTGTTATTTGCCCCTACCTCCTTGTTCATCATGTCAATAAAGACTGTTATCAAAAGTCTTGTGTGTAAATATCTTTTGAGCACCATATTAATCATCCCTACAATATAGATACTGAGGTATTTTGTCAAAGATATCATGACATTTGGTATTGCCCACTGCATTTCAAATGTAATGTGTTTCCTTCACTCGTGTTTTATAACTACCTGGCATGGCATGGACGAGGTCTCCACACAGCACCATGAACCTTGGCCTGGGTCTGAGCCGGCTGACAGCCTCCACAGCCTGCTTTGTGAGCTGGACCTCCTCAGCCCATTCGTCCCCTCCTCCATCACAGTCGCCGTCCCTCCATGCTTTCATCAGCCCCAGCTGGGGGTCTGCGGCCTGGATGAAGTAGAACGGACCCGTCCACTCCCGCTCTGGAACATGGAAGACAGGCTTGGACTTAGCAGCTGTTTTGACAAAGACTGACCCTGCAATTCTTGCACAGCATGTGAGGGAGCTACAATCCTCAAGGCTTGCAGTGATGCAATCAAACTGCATCTAAATATGAGTGGACGACTTTGCATGTGAGCAATATAAGTGGAAAATGTATCTTGAACAGCATGCTCATGTTTATCAAAGCATGCTAAAAGGTCAAAAGAGTCAAAAGGTTCAAGTTTGGTAAGTGCAATTTATCTGGACAGCATGATTACTTGCTGCTGTTTAAGAAGGACATAGTTTGTGTTTTGCTAACAAGAATACCAGAGTCATTTAGAGTTATGGCCCATTCACTACTGTTAGTTTACATTTAGTTTACATTTCCCCAGTCATTTTGCAACATATACTATATGTAAATGTTCAACATTTACTTGCCTTGTCACTGTTGCAGATATACATGCTTGGTTTCAAACTATGGTGTCAAACCTAGCTTGAAATTAACCTCAAACAAAGATGTCTCAAATAAAAAGACACAGATGTGACAAAATCTGTAAGGTGATGGTTTCTTTTGTGGAGAAAAAAAAACTTCTTACTGTGGCTACAAGTTGATTGACAGTATGATGGTGGCATCTCAAGACCCACAATAAGTTGACATGACACCAAACCCATTCTAAGCTATTTTTATAATATTATGTATATATTATACATAAATGTACATTTTAGTAACAACACATAAGTTTGTTATGGAGTCCACACGTTTTAGTTAACATTGTATGATAACTTGCCTTTTACTGTTGCATTTTTCTTAAGTTACTAATATCTATTTATTTGTCTTTGACTTACTTTGTGCCATCCAGAGCTGCCAAAGAGCGAGACTGTGCTTTAGCCACACTTCAACAGCACCTGGGAACAGCTGGGGGCACTTTGGAGGGAACCATTCCTCTCTGCATCCAGAGGAATCTACTTGTTGCTTTATTGGTTTAAATTGTTATGTTTTCTGTAGCGGAGTAGATGTTTAGACAACCATTGTTGTTCGATACTAAGGAAAGGTCTCAGCAAGTTGAAAGTTGATTTGTTTAGTTTGTTGAAGCCTGTTGGTCTCCCCTCATGTGTATTGTAACTTGGCTAGCCTATATAAATTGCCCCAGTCTTCATTTGGTCATGTCAATTTGTTTTGTTCAGACCTCTGTTGAGCCTGTTTTGTTGACCTTGCTTATTTTTTTTCAGGCCCTTCATTTATTTACTGTAAACATGTTTCTCACTTTACTAGTTTTGTTACCCCAGCTTGTTAACTTTTCGGGGTAAATAAAACCCTTAAATTTTTAACAGCCTGCAACTTCCTAGGTTCTTGGCTTGGTCCCTCACAGACAGTAAGCAGAGTGTTATAATAATGCACTGAAATCAAAATACTAACAACAATTTTTGACTAAACTGCCAAGATCTGGTAAACTAAAAAAATCTAACAACCAAAAATACATTTTACCAGCCAATCTGAAGAAATATGTCACCTCACTCTTATATATCTGCCATATCAGGCAGCATTTCTTAATATCAAACCTGACAACTCACTTATTCAGTGGACAAGTTCATCATAAAGTTCACCAGAACTCAATATAACCAAGGCATCAAAATGTTATCATCTCAAAAAGTTTCCAGTCAGCGTGACAGGTGACCTTTCTTAACGATTTGTCCACCAAAGTCTAATTTTACAGGCATTTAGCACTTGTCAGGTGTTAATTTCAGATACTGTCTGTCTGGTCATTTGCATTTGAATATGTTAAGTTCACCGGATCCATGTGCAGAACTCTGCATATACAGTAGTTGCAGCAACATATGAATGCATTAGGGATTAAGTGTGATCAACAACACAGTCTTTGTCGAGGCCATTCATGCTCACTTCTCAGAGCAAAATAATTCACAAAAAGATACATATTGGTGCTCGCATGGCAAAGAACAAGTGTTTTACATAATCCGGATATTACATAACAGAAGGGCCCTACAACCTAATCACTCTCAAATATTCATTAAAAAGGCAAACTGTGGTTTTCCATGGAGAAAGGGAAGGGAAGCACACCGTGTGCCCTCTGTGGCTGATGCAAATGACAGGGTTTGACATGAAGGACATAACAGAAAGCAATAAGGAAACAGAGTCTCTTTGTTGCCTTAATATGGACAGATGCTAAGAGCAGGCATAAACAACAGCTTTCTGCTCTGCTCATTTTGTTTCTGAATCTCAAAGTAGCACTGCTGTCACTATGGAGTAGGCTTGCATGTTCACAAATCCCCTCACTCAAACTCAGCAGGGGGTTCGAGCTGATCAGCATCCTCTGTGTTTAACATGCTCTCCATGTATCTCTCTCCCAAATGAGTTTATGATAATTCTGTCCTCCAGAGAAACTTGAGTAAAGACTGGAAAAGAAAAGAGAGAGATAGAGAACCCAACCCATGGGAACCAGACGAGAAAAAGCCTAACAACGATCCTCTCGGTATATGTGAAATTTATGAAAGCATGTGGAGAAAAAAAAAAACAAAAAACATTCTACTTTCATGGATATCATCATCCTCTCTTCAGCCAGATTTATTTTGAAAACCTTAGAAAGCCAAACCACTTCCCTGGCCTTGATCTTTACTAATGACTACACAGTGCACAGGCCTTTAGGGCTCTGAAAAGATCAAGCCAAGACAATCTTAGCTTAATCCATTCATAAAGAGCACGGAGAAAGCCAGGGTGGGAAATTAACACTGGCCACTGGCCAAATGCTGCTAATTTCTGACTAGCTGGTAAATTTGTCTTGCCTTACCATCACATTGGCAGGTACCTGACAACTGTTCAGAAGTCTTGTTCTGTTGTAAAAATCAGATTTGGCTGGTAAAATAGTGAACAAGGCTGGTGAACTCTGAAATACACCACCAGCTGCAGCCAGGGTACAATAAAGTGGAGTTCCCTGCCCCAGTGTAGGCCAGACTTTATCTCCACATTCTACTGTAATCAATCAACATTTGATTCTTGAGAGGATTTGTATGTTACATAGATCAGAAAGTTCCCTGAACACATCTTGAACTCCTGCAGCTCAGCAGAATACTTTCTAAATTCTACCTCCAGGCTTATGAATGTTTGCATATGGAAATCATCACCTAAGTAACAATGCACACCTCAGCATAGAGAGTGGGTGTTTGCTTCATTGCAAAGAAATGCATTCAAATCACACAGGCATGCACGGGTGCACACACAACAGTGCAAACACATGTGAACATGCACACACACCCATGCGGCTAAAGTCCTTGGTGAGTTTAATCAGCCTGACAACAGACACAATTTCTGAAGCATCCATAAAGCTGCACTGCGTTCTCTGACAAACCCTGCAAGCTTTCAGCTACACTGAAAATAATTTACAACAGAGGGTCTCTCTGGAGTCAGATGTGTGAACAATTTCACTAAAAACTTTGGAAAAGACAAAAAGGGACAAGGACTTGGAGAGGAGCCACCAAATCCCCCACGGCAGGAGATAAGAGGCAGCAGCTTTGTGTGGCTGCGCTGGGCAAGCACAACGTCAAATATCAGAGCTTTCTCAGGTGGCAGATGGTGCGCTCAAAACAATACTAATCATAATTTGAGATGAAAGCGCAAGAGGGTTCGCTTTCGCAGCAAATAATAAAATACTGAAATGTTCGATACTTTGTTATCATTTCTTTATTTTCATTATTTATTTAGGAGACATCATTTATCCTGGGTAAACATAGGTGCTGAAAAAAAATGAAAAAAGAAGCTAGAAGTCAATGTTCCCCTGAGAGTGATCACATTGTGAACTGTGATGATAGAGCTGTGAATCCTGAAGTCTGTGATAGCTCTGAAACAGGTCTGGTGATCACAACAATAAGACAACAAGTTGTAGCTGTTGATGCTATTGGAGATACACAATAGCCTGTCTCAAGCGCACAAATGTTGTGAATTGTTGCTATAAACAAATTAGTGAGAGATTCGGTACTCAGCCCCGGGCTCAGAGCAGCGAAACCCAAAAGCTTGTCGGACAACTTTACTTTGAAGCCTTGTGTTCACCACTTCTCAGTTTGTGGAAATATGACATACGCAAAAGCAAGCTATGCTCATTATCACCACAACAGCTTTAAAAGAAAGTTACAATACCCCATAATTAAACGTTCAAGCATTATATTTAACCTATTTGCCTATTTATTACTAGGCATGCGACAAAACTTCGAATAACCTTACACTTTATTTTGTAAACACAAGCAAGCTAGCAAGTTAATCGTCTAGCCTAGCTTAGTTACGGCTGACTACGGTTACGAGGGTCTTAAGCGAACAAAACAAAAGCTGTCAAATGACTGCGTTTGTTTTGATAGGTCGTTGTCTTCTAGCTAACAGCAACAAGTATGTCGAAAAACTTGTGTAACAACCAAGAAACAGAGCGTTAGCTAGCACAAGCTAGCCTGCGAGTTGGCTAACTCGCTACAGAAGCAAACGACAGCAGGTCGGCTACCTTCGGTCAGCCCGCTGAATGTCCGATGTTTTGCCCTGAGAAAGATGTCTTCACTCTCAGCCATAAGATCCGCTGGTTAAAAGGTTACTCAAGCAAACTGGTTCGTCCCTTGTGATACTAACAGCAAGCCTGCAAACTAACTCGATTGCTGTGTTGCTGTTGTGTCGACACAGCTGGCTCTGACCGGCTAGCTTCTGTCAGCAGCTATCGGTGATCGACTACAGTTCCTGTGTGAATCTGTGCAACTTCAGCAGCAGTGACCCCCCGTGTGGCTGCTCACTGCAGGCTATCCTCACATGTTACAGGCAGGGAAAAATCAGACACTCACTCATACACTCACGGCTACATGTTACGATCACAATTCTGGCAACAATATTAACGAATTGCTGAACTCAGAAAAAATTTGCAGCCTGCTCCCTGATTTCTCCTTAGTGATTCCCAAACCGGACACCATCCAGTCCCGGGAATCACTGATGGGTTCACAATGGATCCCCGGAAAAAATAAGAATTAGCTATTATTTAGTCAGTTCACTCCAAGTTAGCGCAATCAAAGAGTGACTGTTCTGGTCAGAGAGCTCACTCTTCCCGCCTACAGACCAGGCAGCCACAAAACCTTCTTAAACATAAATTTTAAAATGATCTGTCTGTGGTATAAAATCTTACCCACTTGGGAGTTCTTGAAAAAGGGAATCCCAGATGATAGAGTTGCTTGCATCTCCTGGTTCACACAAAGGGCAAGTTCAGGTTATCAGGACCTTGGACAGGGACAGAGGGGTTTTTTCAGCACCATGGACAGAGATGTTGCAAAATGCAGCACCTCAACGACCCCGCCAGGCAGTTTCTAACTGACTGGAGAAACTATGTAGCTCTTGTGAAACTGAACTAAATGAAACTGAAACTGAACATTAAACTGAAATAAATAGTAGTCCTTAAGTTAATCTGTTATGATTTCTACTAGTTTAATTAGGTTAAATTGTTAGTTGTGGTTGTTATACAGACATGCACATATTTTTTTTTTGATATTCAGTTTTTATTCATTTTTCATAATAATAATAACAAACAAACAAGACATATCAAACAAGACAAAGACAAAGGGAAACCGGGGGATGTAAGCAGCAGTTAAAAGGATGATAGTCAAGTATACAAAAAGTCACATAAAGGGGGGCATGGAACCCCGGCTACCCACGGTCACTCACCTACACCCTCCACCGGCAGGGGTGAGCCTGGGCCGGTGGAGGGCCCAGGCCGACATGCACATATTTAAAAGTAACCTGAACATGTGATTAATATCTAGTGTTGCATAAAATGAGTCAGGCTCCATGTTTTTTGCGAATGCATTCAGTTTTACCTGGGTTCGCTTTATAACCACAAACTCGGTCATTA
The DNA here is from genome assembly GCF_902150065.1 of Myripristis murdjan. Taxonomy (NCBI): domain Eukaryota; kingdom Metazoa; phylum Chordata; class Actinopteri; order Holocentriformes; family Holocentridae; genus Myripristis; species Myripristis murdjan. Next base: position 14,588,012 of record NC_043998.1, read on the forward strand.
CAACTCGGAGGTTACAGGTTTGGTTTGAATTTATTTTTTTAAAGCAGTTTATTTAAAAAAGAAACTGAAATCAATTTAATATAACTTGTTTGTGACTTCCCCTTTCCCCTCTTTTCTAATGCATAAGCGCCCCTCTCATGTTGAGAAAGAATGTCCTAAGGGATGCACAGTCATGTGGAACAAGAAAACATGAGGAAGGACAGTTCAAATGACTGCCTTAAAGGAATTGTAAAACATGAAAAGATTTCTAATTCTTTTTTCCTGCATAAGGGATACCCTGAGGATATCACACATTATAGTACTCTATGTACACTGAGAGACCAATTTGCCTTCTTGAAACTCTCAGACAGGTTGCTTTTACCCCAAAAAACAACTGTCATTTTGAATGCATACGCAAATATTTTTTAAAAGTCTGACTTGCAGCTGGAAGTCATATTTTTGAAAGTTTTAATCCCTCTGTTACAAACTAAACTGGCAGCAAGTTCAGTTTAATTTCATTTTATTCATTTCAATTTTAACTTTATTCCCTGTGGCATCTGTTTTACAGGTAATGCAGCAGGAAATAACCCCAATAAGCGAGGAGTCTCATTGCAAAATGAGATATCCACCATTTCAAAAATGGCACCTAGCCTTACAAAGTGATTGCTGGAATGAAAATAAAGCACATTATGAGCTATACTTAGCCTAAATTTATGAGCCATCTAAAGATTTTTTCCCCGTAAAACAGTTGTGTATCTGAGCATAGAATCATTCTGTTTTTGAGAAGTTCACTATTAAATTTCAGATGGTAACATTTTCCCAAATGGATAATGTTTGGCAATTAAACTCTTAACGTTTACAGCTTATGCGCTTCCTCTTAGCCAGACTATTTGTAAAAGTGAAAGCGGGCCATAAATAAATACATAAATACTGGACTTTCACTGTTGCACCATGTTGTCACAACCACTGTATAGCTCATGATTTGGTCTTGTGTAGCTATACATTTTGTTTACATTTGGATGAAGGCCAAATGCTTGGAATATTTAATAAATAAATAATAAATAAATAAATAAATATGTGGTAGTTACTCATGTCCCTGGATCTGGTAAATATTTTTGTAAAAGGGCTGTTTCTCCAAATATGCGTCGTTGGATTTGAGAGGCTGTGCATACCACTGCCTATAGCAACACAATAAGCTAGTTATGATTTCTGAAATTCTATAAAACAAAGGCAACCTACGACTGAAAATGAATAAAGTCAGATTTTTTTATTTTTAAAAAAAATCCTACGCTTTCCTTTACGGTAAAGCAGAAATGTGCTGTGCATTTTCGGGGGCTTTATCATCATATTTCACAATACAGGCTCTCTCTCACTGCTCTCAGCCTTCGCAGTCTCATTCCCTCCCCCTGTTTTCCTCCTCCTCTCCTCCTCTCCTTTTGCGCACCAAGCTCTCCCACCCTCGGCTCTTCTATTCGCTCACTGGCGCTCTCATCTCCGGTGCGGCTTAGTTGTGTCTCTGCCTACTCCTGTGCGTAAGAGCGCACCGATGGATATGTAAAGTGATGCACTCCCGAAAACGCGAAATCTGAGACTGCAAATGTCTTTTTGAAAGGACCTATATATCCGTTGCAGCGTGCGTGCGTAATTACGCGGAAGACAGTTAATTAGATTTAGTTAACAGTTAATTACACGAAGAATTACTAAATGCCTTTTCTCTCTCCTGCGTTTTTGGATGCGGGCATAGCAGTAAAGATGCTCATCAGCGCGGATGGCGGTGCGTTGTCGTTTGGATGTATGTTTCTGGACTTTTCACAGTATCAAGACCGTGCGCCTTTCTTCCTCTCTCCAAGTCTTTTCGTTTTCGCGTGAAGTTGAACGGAGGAGAAAGCACAATGAGAGGGAAATACTTTCTCCTTGGCTACTTGTTGGTCAAAGTTATGGCTCTGGTGTGCAAGGCTGACGGGGAGCCTGGACTGCTTGGAGGATTCGTTATGATCGCCACCTCCAACGGCTCTAGGGAGGAGGAGAGCGTGTCTGAGGAGACCCCGCACACGGAGGACAAATGTCGGGGTTACTACGACGTGATGGGCCAGTGGGACCCGCCGTTCATCTGCAAAACGGGCAATTATCTGTACTGCTGCGGCACCTGTGGCTTCCGCTTCTGCTGCTCGTACAAGCATTCGCGGCTGGATCAGAGCACCTGTAAAAATTATGACACCCCGGTGTGGATGAAGACCGGGCAGACTCCCTTCAAGAAAATGAACAAGATGCACGACAGCACCAAAGACAAGACGAACTTAATCGTTTACATCATATGTGGAGTAGTGGCCATCATGGCCCTTGTGGGGATTTTCACCAAACTAGGTTTGGAAAAGGCGCACCGGCCCCAGAGAGAGAACATGTCCAGGTAAGTCTCTCTCTCTCTCTCTCTCTCTCTCTCTCTCTCTCTCTCTCTCTCTCTCTCTCTCTCTCTCTCTCTCTCTCTCTGCCTGCTGCCTATTTCTTTCTCTCTCAGTGCGCTTGTTTACAACAGACTTGCAGTAGTAGCCTACGCACTCGCAGTGATCTGGAGCGCGCAAGGTGTTGTTCGTTTGTTCATCTAAGCCCCCCACCCTCCTCGCACGTCACAAGTAGATAGTGGGAATAAATCTAGGCTGGCAAGAGAACATAAGATCGTGAACCTGTAAGTTGTTTCATACACATTAAACACGTTTCCAACCCATCTGGCTCCTAGAACAACTTATGTCATCCTCTCTGAACAGAGCGGCGCTTTATGCACAGGGGTGGGTGCTGCATGGTCTCTCCACTGTAGTATATCTACAGCAGACTGCTTATGTGTGCTATAGCATAACATTACGTGGGCTGCACTTCACTCATCAGGCGGGGGCGATTTCTTTCACTAAACTGAGTGTAAAGCAACGCTGCGCTTTATTGCGTCTCCGTCTGTTTGGAGATCAGTGCATAGTGGAAATGCTTTTATTGTCAAAGAATAAACATCTTCCTGCGTTTTATTAGTCGTTAATGTAACAGACAAGACTACATCTGCAATGATCGGCTCCACAATACAAAATAAATAAATAAAAACAGGACAACTGAAACCCAATCCTCCCAGTCAGCAGGGAATCACGGTATTTCCAGTTAGCTGGACCAGGCACCGTTTAATGAAAAGATGCTGTGCAGCGGCGCAGCCCAACTGAATAATTAAATCAACCATGTTATGCACAATTCCTCATGTCTGCACATCCCAAACCACCACCACCCCTCTCTCAATCTCTCTTTCTCTCCTTGACAGGGCCGTCGCCAGTGTGCTGCAGGGCGGGTGTCCAGGTGAGCAGTATCGGGGGGAGGAGGCCCTTGGGATGCATTCGCAGCACTATGTTTCCAGGGCCACAAACCTCCGTGAGTTGTTCTAGGAGTTTTGGACAGCTCATTACCGGCTGCTGTGAATTGTGCGTGCAGCGTATGGAGGTGTGGGTGTGGTGTGTGTCAGCAAAAAGCTGCTTATTTAAAGCTGCTAAGGCTGTTTGAATGTGTCCAGGTTGGTGAAAGAGAGGCTCCCATCGAATTCTTTGGAGAGGCTCATTTGAAAAATGATTACATTATGAAAGTGAAAAGTTTAAGTGTTTGGTGAGGGGGTGAGAAGGAAAAGATCAAGTCAGTCATCACAACTGACCTAAACTGAATTAATATAGCTGTGCTGCCTGCTGGGACACAAAGAAGAAATAAGAAAAGAAAAAAAAAACATGAGCTGTTTTCATTTCAAAGCTATGAGCTTGGGAAGAACATGCAGCTCCCTGCAGGTTTTTTCCTGTTTTGTTTCAACTGGCAGAACTGAGTTTTACTTTATCTCACACTGGCCAGATATCCGTCCATTTCATAAAGTTGAAGCACAAGAAAGATCTGCCCTCTGCCATCTTTTGACAAGCTTTTTGAAACTGGTTTTATGTTGGTCTGTGCCCACATGATATACCCAAATGAAAGAGAGATGGAGACAGACAGAGGGCGGGAGGGGGGTGATTGAGAGGTGAGGGTGGGGTTGTGCATGGGAGAGGGGTTGAGGTGGTGCTAGTGTTTTGGGAGAGGGGTAAGAATACTGAGCCATGAATGCCATCTATTTCGGTTGTGTCCCGTGGGCTGCTACAGTACAACGGTTCTGGTAAGCCTTGTGTTTTAACAGAGAAGATCAAACAGCTCAAAGCACACACACACACACACACACACACACACACACACGCACAGATACAAACAGAGACGTAGCAGCACACATGCATTGAGGCATTGGGGAGGTTAGATGGGGGAGCTAAACATCTCAAGTAGTACAAAGTGTTCAGATTCCACCAAGGTTGCATCACCTCCCCCTTTTTGCTGCTTTTTCATGCGCCTCTACCCCACTCCAAAGCAAAGCAAACAGCAGATCTGGGCTGAACTCCACTAGAAAAGATGTATTTTGAGACACTGAGTGAGTGTGGCTGACACTCATCTTGTCAGAGGAATGTTTCTCCCTCATCTCTTGCGTTGCTGTCAAGCTATACATGAATGGCACCCTGTACAATTCCATCTGACGGTGGCTGAAATCCTTTCACATCAAAAAGATTCATTTTGGCTTTTTGGTGTGCTGCAAAAATATCCATCTTAGGAATTCATGTGATTGGGTATTGAGTTCAAGAGTCCTATTATTTGAGAGGAAAAAGTGAGAAAAAATGCCAGTGTGATGAGACAATTTCCCTTATATTTACAATGCAGAGAAACCTGCCTCAGTGATTTCCTTGAAATTGTCTCAGTAATTTTTTTTTGTATAGTAAAAGTAGTAAAAAATGCATTTGAAACAAGTGAAATTATCTGAAATGAATGGCAAATTGTTTTTCACGAGGTTTCAAAAGAGCACAAGATGAAATCAGTTGTTGAGATAAATGTTGCTTTGCAGTCTCTTGCCTTTGTCTTGTTGTCTGTTGTTGGTTTTCAGAGAGGTTGAATCACCGCCTCTACACTGCAAAAACTCTCCATCTTAACAAGCCATTTAGTCTCATATTGAGTCTTAAATTCTTGTTTTTCTTAAAACAAGTGTAATGGATGAGATAATCCCACTTGTTTTCAATGTAGTTTCACTTGTAGTTTTCTGGGAGCATGTATAAATATATTGAAGCCAGGCAGCCTAGTATTATCAAGAAAATAACATTTGATTCAAGAAAATTCGGGTTGCAAGTTGATGAGATGATGATTTTTTGACTGGATGACTTGTTGAGATGGAGATGTTTTGCAGCGTAACTGTGAGAAAGAGGAAAACGTACAGTAGTGGATGCTATATTATCTTCCCATATTATAACAATGTGACATAACCCTGTTCAGCGTGAAGCACTACGCCCACAGAATCCATCAGCCCCGTCATGGAAGTGGATCTCAAGGGAAAGGGGATAAAAAGGTCACATTCATTAAAATGGTCTTGCTTGGTTTCACAGGGGGTCTCGCTCTCAAATGTGCTGCCACGAAATGAGAAAAGTCACACTTTTAGTAGGTGTTGGGGTCCACCGTACTTTTTCTTTCCCCCTCTTTCCTCATTGCGGGCGAGACGAGATAACAGGGAGGCCTCTAGCACCTGAGTGACCAGGAGGACATCACTGTGAAATAGCGATTATTATTTGCGATGTGGAGCCTGCTCCCACGAACCTCCTAATCCCAGGGCTTGTGGGTAATCATATGGAATGTTATTAACCTCTGTGATCTGGCAGGATCCTCCCAGATAGCCACCCGATTGGTTAACACGTCCCTCCGCTGGCAAGGGAGACCATATATCACAGGCACAGATGGATGGAAGGAAGGAAGGGAGGAGAGAGGAATTAGGTATGGATTTGGTGGATATGGACATGTTATTCTTGTTTTAAGTGATTAATGAAAGATAAATAGAGTGAAAAGGGCAAGATGATTTTTCACAGGGAGAGCTGCTGTGTATGCAAAGGAAGGCGGAAGGATGGAGGAGGAGGAGAGTGAAAAGAGCATTAATTGCAACGTAAAGACAAGTGCTCAAGTGAAAGCGTCCACTGTAAATGTGCACAAGCGGGTGCGCACACACACACACACACACACACACACACTGCAAAAAATATCTCCATCCTAATAAGTCATTTAGTCTCCCAATTCAACTATAAAATCTTGTTGTTGATTTTTTTATGGAAGGAAAACAAATATGCTATCAGGTTGGTCTTTCTTATTCCACCTTGTTTAAACATATTCATACTTGTTCCCAGAAAAAACAAAAACCAAAACCAAAAAAAAAAAACCCTGAAACAAGTGAAATTGCATGGGAAACAAATGGAATTATCTCATCCAACTGACAGATTTTTTTTTTTTTTTCCACTTGTTTGAAGAAAAAAAAAATTAACACTGAATATGTGACAAAATGACTTGTTAAGATGGAGGCTTTTTCAGCACACACATTCACATACAAAGATAGTTTGTTCAGCTGTAATGCAGGAATGAGGTGGACAATCTATTATTAGTGCACACCACATATTGATTATAGCTTATGGCCAGATTGCCCTATTACCAGCATCAATGAATCTGGTCTGGGAAATCTTTCATGGCTTATCTATATGGGTGGAGAAAATTCACTGGGGACTCGTGGCTGTCAGTCACAAAATGCTATTTCTCTGCAAAACAAAGCTGCTATATCATGTATTAAATGCATTTATCAACAGAGCCATAACAGAACAGCAGGTCGAGCCGTTAATTCTAGTGTGTGGATTGCTGTTAACTCATGGAACTCTGATTTTCCCTTTAATTTCCTGTTAAGTAGCATCAATTTCAAATTTTTATTCCATATTGTATGGAAATGTTACATAAATATTCTGTATCTGCGGGTTGTAATGCTTCACTGAAGCTACATCACACTTCTGTTGAGTGAAATATTCAAACCTAAGTTACCACTGTTTTACAGCTGCAGCCTTACATCAAATAGAAAAGATTTAGATGTGTTGTGCATCATTTTATACATATTTCCCGGCAATTCAGCAGGACATATTTGGCATCTTTGGAAACCTTGGGATCTCCACTGGATTTTTAATAAAGTTCTGTGGGTTTGAGCAAAGCTCAGCTGCCCAGCATGCATTTGTAATGATTAACCCACCACTGGGACAGGCAGGGCAGAAGAGTTAACTGTCATCAGAGGTATTGCACACGGAAAACAAATGGGATGCACAATATCAATTAGTAATACAAAAGGCCTGAGATTTGTGCTTGTTATGTCAAAGCCCCATGAGTGTATAGTGGGAGCCCCCACACCCCCACTGCATTATTAAATATGGAACCCTCAGTGTTTGGTGAACCCGAGCCAGCCAGCCCACCAATCCCCAAAACGGCCGGCTGGCCGACTTTCATGTCGTCTCAAACTCAGAGACTTTGGTGAATTCTTAAAGGGCTGAAAATCTAGTGTTTCTTCGCTTTCAGCATCAAAGAGCACAAAGACACAGAGAAGGAAGGGTTGGAGGCAGAGAGAGAAAATGAGAGAGAGAGAGAGAGAGAGAGAGAGAGAGAGAGAGAGAAAGAAAGAAAGTGCGGGATCAGGACAGCGTCGGGAGTCAAAAGATCTGTGTGGCAGCACCGAGACTGATGGCAGCTAACCTTTTTCAAAGATCCGAAGGACAGGCAGAGCGTTGTCTTTTGTTATAAATGAACTAAAGCAGTTCTGAGGCGCAGTGCAAAGTCAAACTATGCTCTTTGTCTTGGATTGCCATGAAAAAGTCAACATCTGGAGGCACTATAGCCACTGTATTTGAGGGTGTGTCTCACCATAATTTTGGCACCAGGAACGAGAGATTTTGAGAGCGTCTTAAGGCTAACTGACAAACCAGCGGCTAATCTTGGTGTTAGCGCACTTGCTGTATAATCGGCTGAAGAAGTTCCTCATGAAATTTTATTGGCGAACCGCTTTTATCCTTGTGAGTTAATGCAAGAAACACTTCCCCAGACCATTACTGTACTTCTCAATTCTCAGTGTAATTGGGTCATTTAGCGTGTTGCACTGAAGAGCTCTAGGTGCGGAGCAGTATTAGTTTTGCTAAGACAGTATACACACATACACACATGTACGCACACACAGACACACACACTGTATTCTGTATTCACAACTCAATTCACCATTCGCAGGCTTAATTACCTCGCAAGCAGTTATAATCTTTTCCTAAACATCCTGAGATGGGTAGGATGAAATTTTAATAGGTAATTGCTTCTGAGATTGCACAGGCATGAGAAAAGCCCCTGTCTGCAGAATACTCTCTCTCAGCCTTGTGTCTGTGCGCGCGTGTGTGTGTGTGTGTGTGAGTATGTAGTGTGTAAATGTGTTTCTGCATAAGTGTGTGTGTTGTGCACAGCTGTCAATTGTCCCAGAGGAGCTGTGAATGTCCTTCGTTAAAAGTAGGTGACTGTGTGACCTTGTCTTCTCAGCTGTCATCGGAGCCCTCAGCGTGTCACATCTGATTGCAGAGTGTCAGGACAGATAGAGCAGCACTAGCAGGCGGATCTACACACAGCGGCACACACTGTAGAAACAAGCAGAGACAGGCAGCGAAAGAGGAAACGACAGCGCTGGAGATAGTTGTGTGTGAGGCGTCACTTCAGTCCTGGCTTCATTTGAACCTCAGCTTCCTCCCTCATGTTCAAACAGGAAGACATCGCAGGTGGAGCCGAGCGTTCATCCCCGAGTTTCTATTGCAAGCTTGGAGCCCGGTGGAGCTGCAGTAACAGCATCATCACATCTAGAGTTTGTCTTACTTGCTCTGAACCACTGTGGAAAATGTGTTTTTTGTGTATGGTTCATTTAGATTTCTACTGCCCCAGAAGCAAGAACACCAGAACTTGTAAACTAAAGTCACATGAATTCAAAAGTAGTTTGTTCATTTGAGTTTTGGTACCCTGAAATTTTGGTGAGGGAAGGAGCCAGCAAATCCGATTCATCCACGGTTCATTTAGTTATGTTAGACTTTCTGAGCATGACGAACTACTAGCTATCAGATTTCAACATGTGTCTTTTTATACCTGTAAAGCCTTGCATTTTAAGGTTGAGGTTCAATTACATTCTCACTCCGAAGAGGCCTGAGACTGACATCATTTAGGTGTCTTATTCGACACCACCTCAGTCCAAATTGCATTGATGCCACCTACCCAAATGAACCAAACTAAAGAAATAAATTGGGCTACACCATGCAGGGAGGCAAAGAGACAGTTCAGACAGCTCAGATGCTCCAAAAGAGCAGCAGCATCCTGTTCTCCTCTCCTGGGCCTCGTTCCTGCACCCTGTCTCTGCCTAATTATCTTAATGTGAGGCCCCTTGGCAGCCCAGGGATGCCATTAGACTCCTGTTTATTAGGGCTCTGGGGCCGCGCAGCCGGCTAGCATTGACCGACTCCAGACATTCGCTCAGTTTAGGCACACAGGGACACTGGCCAGGGAGGTGTCAACACAGCCTGTGTGTGTGTGTGTGTGTGTGTGTGTTGGGGGGGGGTTAAGGGAGACCGAGAGGGAGGACTGAGGAGGGCGGCGAGCGGGGAAGAATTAAAAGGAGAGAGGAGAAACAGGAGAAGGTCGAAAATTAGTGCTTTGCAAAAAGTGAGCGGGCGTTGAATGAAAACAGCTACTGGTGATTCACCTTGCATCTCTGGGCTCTTTTTGCTGTTTGGTGGTGTAGTTTTCTCTTATTGCTGTATAAACACAGACAATGTGACATCATGTCCAGCAGCTACAACAGAGTTTTATTCAGTGATCTAATACAGCAATGGTAAACATCAGGTTTTGTTATCAGTCCCTCACAATCATAGAGCAAGGGCTTCTTCCTCGAGACTCTATTTTGCACCAATATTCACTCTGCAAAAGTCTAAATCCTAAAAGTTATTCAGTCTCATATTCAGTGTTAAAATCTTGTTTTTTCTTCAAACAAGTGAAAAAAATCTGCTAGTGGGATAAGATAATCCCACTTGTTTCCAATGCTAATCAACTTGGGTTTAGAATTTTCTTGAATCGAGTCTCATTTTGTTGATACCGCTGGGCTGATCTGCCTTATTCTGCCTTGGTTCAACAAAGTTATTCTTGTTCCCGGGAAAATTCCTGAAACAAGTGAAACTGCATTGGAAACAAATGGGATTATCTCAACCCACTAGCTGATTTCTTCCACTTTTCAAGAAAAACTTGATTTTCAAGAGTGAATATGACACTAAATTACTAGTTAAGACATGCTTATTGCTGTGCAAGAACCATACAGAATTTTTTTTGTTATTGCGGAGCAAGCAGCGAGACCAGTTTCCCTACTGACAGAAGCTTCAATAGACCAAAATGCAATTCAGCCATGAGGAATCTTGCATTTCGAGTGAGAAATGTGGCCATTGGCTAGCTAGCTGTAGATATATTTGCCTGTACGCCCACGTTTGATCAAAAGTAACATCTTCAAACCCAATATCTGTGTGTTTCCAAAAGGCGTGCTGTGAAATGTAAGAAGTGACTAACTGGAGATGTAGACGGGGAAGGTTGAGGGCAAGTGGTACCTCAAAAAACTAAAAAAAAAAAAAAAAAAAAAAAAAAAAAACACTTAATGACAAAATCACTCCGGGAATGCAGTGAACATCACAGTTTGACGGCGGCTAACAGTGTAAGAGCATCTGAGTGTGGATTTTGCCCTTAATGTGTAAAGCACTGACGCCTAACGCAGAAGAGGATGGCCCTGAGCTGCAGTTACCAAGCATTTTCCCATTGCATCAGCTTCTTTGTGAAAAGTAATATAAATGGAAACAAGCACATCTTCTGCATGCATTAAGAAAAAAAAAAAAAAATCAAACACTGCTGAGCGGAGAGATTGGTCCAATGTATGTTGCCCGTCTTTGTATGTCCTTACTGTTTTGTGTCGTTCAGTGCATAATTTTCCATCTTGTCATTGTGGTGTTGTAATAAAAGAAGCAATAGGGACGGTGAATATCTTAACTTCTAATCAGCTGAACGCCTCCCCTCCTCTCGCCCTTCTCACGAATATTAATCAGTTCATTTACTCCCAGGAAGTCACATCTTGCAGTTGACAGGTAATTACGTCTGTGTCTGTATGTGTGTGTGTGTGTGTGTGTGTGTGTGTTTATGTGTGTGCGTGTGCGTATGACCTCCATGTATTTGCCTGCGTGCTCATTTCTAATGTATGTGCATGCATGTGTCACATGTGTAACCTGTGCTACACTTAAGTCTGATCCTGAGCACCATGAGTAATATTACATCCATCTATCTCCATTTATTTCAATCTCATTTACATTTGACTATCTGCAGTGATATAGCACTCCGAGGCAGTCATGGGATAAGCAGACAGACTTCCCATCTGTATGTTTGAACAGGTGGCTATCACCACTGGTTTCTAATTAACTGCTACACTGCCTCTTCTTAATCGACCATTCAAATTAATGAGGTAAGCCTTTTGCAAATATTAGGATTATTTCCTGTCATGAAATTCGTGTGAAAAATTGAAATTACGTTTGAAAGCCAAGGGTTTTGCTTGTAGTTCTCGCCGTATTCAAGTTACAAGACAAGACGGTCAAAGAATGCGCGTCCTCGCATTTCTCATTACAGCGGAGGAGCTATTGAGAAAATAGCTGTGTTTCTTTTACAATAACAACCTCTCTGTCTGTCAGAAATACAGTGAAGCGAGCCAAATCTCATAGTGGCATTATAAGTCTATTTAGGCCTCCTAACATGTAGCTGTGTTATGCTGTGTGAAATCCTCTGTAATCCGCTGCTATTGTTACACAGTTTTCCTTTCATACTGTTTCTAATGGGAAAATGGATCCTTAATCTGTATTACATACAATAACAGTATATATTCTCATCATCTCCCAGTAGTATTTCCGGCAGTGTTCCATAGCAGCGCAAACTCTTATGTAGTGCGTCAAAGCAGATATCTCTCGTCAGTATAGGAGCTGAGCGGCGTTGCGGCGTGCTGGGCAGACACTTCTCGATGCGTGTGCACAATGAGAGGCTTGGCTTTGAAAGAGAACAGTCTGTTTTGGATGAACTGGCCAAAGCAACAGATCACTCCCTGTGTCCCAAGGCTCTGAAGGCTCTTTTCTCCTTCCCCTTCCTCATGCATACACATGCATATGGGCACACGCGCTACCAAAAGACACCCACACATGTGCACCCTGCACACACTCACACACGCACACACTCTCTCTCTCTCTCTCCCTCTCTCTCTTTCTCTCTCCTTGCTTTCCAGGCCTGTGCTTCATGCGGCCGGAGGGCAGGCAGCAGATTTGCTTGGCTAGTTGACTGACGCCACCAGCGATGTCAAGTCACAGGCAGGGAGAGCTCATGCTGTGAGCACATTTGTGATAGCCACCCCCAGCCCACCGCCTCTCCCACACACACACACACACACACACACATCCACCACCCAACTCAGGGTGGTGGTCTTGGGAAAGTAAACGCCATCTTTCTCCCTCTCCCTCTGCCTCTCTCTCTTTCTCACTCTCTCTCTCCGCCTGCAGGCTTCAGTATGACCTGGCTCGCTCATCACCCTGCCCTCAGGGAGGTGAGGACACATTGGCAGCGTCCTCACTGCTCCCCCTCCCGTCCTCATACACACATATGGACACGCACAAACACAGAGACACACAAAACCGTGGACAGGCTTACAGCCCCCCCACACACACCCTTCTCCTATCCTCCCCTCCTCCCTCACCCCTCCCTCTCCTGCTGGGCGCTGGCCCATGGATGGGGGACATGTGGCTGGGCGAAATGCGTCACGATGCTGGGCTCTCGCTCCGACAGATCTGCTGCCTGCCCGCCCGCTTGCCTGCTAACTACCAGCCTGGAACGAGTCACACGAAAAAAAAAAAAAAAGCAGAGAAGGAGTTTTGTTTTCCATTCTTCTGATTGCTGCAATCGCCCTGCTGCCTCCCCCCTCCAAATCCCACCCCCACCTCCCCGTCTCCCTTCCAGCGTAGAGACCCTCTTGCTGTGCATCTGGTCATGGAAGCTGTTCTACTTTCTACGTTCCTCCTGATGTTGTTGTTTTTGTTGTGGTTTCTAGTTTTTGTGCCATTTTCCCTAGACAGAAGCAGAAGTGTGTCTCTGTCTGTAGCCATTTGTATACCTGCAGGAGACAAAGCAAAAAACTAAAAAAAATATGACTTGCATGCATTTGTGTGCCGGAGACTTGAGAATGAGCAGAGTCATGATCTGCAGTTGAAAGACAGATCCTCTTTCTTGTGGGATTTAGAAGAGGAGATCAAACAGGTTTTTTTTCAGCGGGGTTTCTTTCAGGGAAAGGTCAAGCATTTTCCTGTATTTTGTCCAAATATAATCTGCCATCTTAAGTGAAAGCATCACACAGGCAGAAGCAAGATGTCAAGGAGACCACTCTTGCAGAATACATAACATCATCAGTAAGACTTTCAGCCACCCTTGCCTCAAAAAGTTTAGACTCATGATGAGATCACAGCATTGGTTGTTTAACTGCAGTGTCAGTACTGATTGTCCAGCCTGAGAAAGGTCAGCTGCTAAAGAAGATACAGCAATGGTCTAGTGATCAGAAAGATTGGACTGGCTGAGAAAATCTGGGAGAGGTGGGGGCGCCCCGGTGGCTCACCTGGTAGAACGCCAACCACTTATCAAGACTAAGTCCCGTGTTCAAATCCAGCCCTGGCTCTGTGCTGCAAGTCACCCCCTGCCTTTACCAACACTCTCATCTATCACTATCCAATAAAACAGAAATGCCCCAAAATAATGACAAAATGAAATAAAGGGACAGAATAAAGGGAAAGTCAGTAGTGATAGTTTCTACTTTTCCAACTTTTTAATGCACATTCTGTTGAAAAGAATAAGAAATGCTTGATGGAAATGGCAAACGTGGTGCAAAATCCTCAGAATTTGGCTAAAAGTTTATATGCTCACTCAATGTTGACAAACTTTTTGTTCAAATTCAGTGGAAATGCATTTTCTGAGTAACAGGAATCATGCACGATTTAATCCCATTCATCCCTTGACTTCTGGCATGGTGGATGATGACAAAGTAGGTAGGCAAAAGGTGGAGAGAGGAAGACATAAAAACATTCCTTTGTCTCATAAATGATGCATAAACATCATGGCAATGTAAAACAGGAAACACAATGCACAATGCACAATGCACAATGCCACTCTTCACAAAGATTTGGAAACAGTAATGTTGAACAAAGCTAATGAGAAGCCTTGGATTGCTTTTCAACAAGCAAATGCAAGACATGTCATTTTGAGCTGGTGATGACAGTTGTCGACGTAACCATCAAACTATGTGCTTCTTCCATGTTCTTCAGCGATTTTGCATAGTGCACCTTTAAACAGATGTTATTGAAATGCACCTTACTTTCACGTGATTTATAAAAAAAATCATTTGCTTGCAATGGGAAGCTACAGAGAAACACTGCTCTGTCCTCTCGTCGACAATCTCTGTTAAGGTGTCCCAGGTTGAGCCAGGCACTACTTGTCTCCTCTGCAAATGCAGTGGTTAGAGCAGAAGACTCTGGGTGTACTGGGCAGCTTCAAGCGTAATTATTCTGTAACTGTAAATGTGAGGCAGGGAGTTGCTGAATAAAACAACAACAAGTGTGCAATCAATTTTCTCTGCATCAATAAGATTTAATTGCATCACCATTTTCAAAACCACATATTGATATTTCAGCTATTTAGATCTTCTTTGTTGCCAAAGCTCCAACTTGGTAGTTTGCTGATCCTGATGACTTATTATGTAAATTCAAATCGCTTCTTTTTCTCTGCCCTTTTATTGGCCACAGTGTTTAGTCTCATGCATATATGCAAATGCACCATTTCAGTATCTTTTGGCCAGATCACAGGCAGAAGCATGGCAGTGTGTCTGTGTATATGCACACTGCGACTTAATGAGCCTCATAATCTCAACGGGCCTTACCTTATTGGAAAACCAGAGAGTGCATTAATTTAGGCTGCTGCCCAACAATGCATAATATAGCCGTGCCTGTGATGATGCACCCACTATTGCCATTCATAAAACTTGTGCATGCAGATTTCATGCTTCCCCTGCGTCTCGATCCTTCCTCCGCAGCCTTAATTCATACAACTGTGTCTGCATCTTTGTTCGTATGATAACCATCCGCAATCACACAAGAAAAGTGGTGTTTCACTATAGAGAGATAGAAATTGCACAGTGAGCGAGTGCTGCAGTGAAATAGGGATTCCAGGGAAACATTAGAGACAGGCATCCAGAGGGAGAGGTACCTTTAGATGTCACTGTCAACCTCACCAGCAGCTAGCGATTGAATCTGTCCCCCCAGGAATCTTGGGAAATGGAAGCAGAGGGGATTTGAGAGTGCCTTTTTCTTCCATTTCTGCTGCACGGAGCCTGACGGAGAGCAGTCTGCGAGACAGACAGAGAAATAATGGGGGAGAAATAAAATGAGACAATGAGTGCAAGCAGGAGAAGAAGAAGAAGAAGAAGAGAGATATGTAAAGAAATATTGCGAGAAGAGTAAGAAGGAAGGGGTAGACTGAGTGGAGGCTGAAAGCATTCAGTGAAAGACAGAAGGAGCGCAAAAATCTATACCGAGGCCATCGATCGCGAATCCCGCTCACGGTACGAAACTCAGGAGGCACAAGAGCAGATGGGAGTTAGCCAAGGCCCCGTGTTGCTTTTCACCTTCAAACACAATAGCGCCATTCTGCTGTTGTGACTTCGATGCTTCGGCGTTCATTTAGCACCAAAGTGGTCGATGACTTCTTAATGTAAAACATACACTCGCCTCCTCCCCTCCAAGCGTGTTACGTGTCAAGTGTGAACATATTGACGTGCAAATGTGGCAGGTGCATCAGTCCTGCATAGTTTTCTGGGAGGAGATGAGAGCCATCTGGTTGATGCATCATTGATTGGGGATTTCTTCAGGGAGTTTTGGCTGGTGGTTAATAGACAAATAGCACAATGAGAGGGCAATGGATTGATGGATGGAAGGACAGAGTGTGTATCTGAGTGTGCATGAGTACGTGGATGTAGGTGTGCATATGTGAGCATGCATCAGTGTCTAAGACTAATGTAGCCACTGTCTCGAGGATGGAGGAATTACCATACATTTGAACATTTTTTGCTCACACAATCTAAAAATGAAATTCGCATGCTTTGCACAATGACACGTCTTTATAAAAGTTCCACTCTGCTCCACTTTTTGTAAGCCTATACGGCTTTGAACAGCTGACTAATGTTGGAAAATTTTGGCTATGATTATCACAAAAACACATAAGGTTAACATAACTTTAGGTTTCCACTCAGGTGTTTCAGCTGTCGATAAAAGCAGATGTAGAATCACATTTCCAATCAGAGTAGTCTAATGAATGTGAGGATTTGTGGGAGTTGAAGTCTCATATTCTCTGATTCCTGTCGCTTTGTGAACTTACATGTATATTTTGGGGATTTTTCACAGCAACTTGATTTCCACGCTGCAATTTGCCTGGTAAATTGGTTCCATTTACCTGACACTGACTAAAGCTGCCTGCGTTTGGCAGGTGGTCGGGTGCAAATTTCAGACCCTGGCTCATGGATGCATGCAAGTCTGTATTTACTTTTTTTTTGTACACACATTCTTGCATGCACATTCAAGTATGTTTTCTGGTGGATTTTCAACACTCCACTGTTTATGTTTGAATGTGTCCTTGTCAGTGTGTGTGTGTGTGTGTGTGTGTGTGTGGATGTGACATTCCGCATGCATGGCCTTGAATTCAAACATCTAATTTTAAGCTCGTGTGCCTGTCTGCATGTACGCTCCTCGTGTTATCTCAGCATCATATTGAATTTCATCTCGCCTAACCTGAGTCACTTAGGCCAAGCTATGTTTGTATTGATTTTAATCTGCACACACAATACATCCCAACCATCACACATTACCTTTCCACCCATCACATACTCCTTTTTCCTTCCTCTCTGATTGGGTGTATTGTTAAACCAGGCTCCCTGAACACATCACCCTAACAGCAGCAGTTAACAACCATACGTGATGTATAATTCATTCCATGCAGCGCTGGCTGCACAACAGATTAGATTTATGTACGCCTGCCTTTTCTGACCCCAATACTTATCTCCAGATACCTTGCTCAAATTGCAATGCATCTCACACCAGTCCAGGCTCTTTTGTGGAAAAACAAGCCACTTATTAGTCTACAATTTGTTTCTAAAAAGTTACACCAGCTGAATTCTCCGCGCAGGCTCATCTGATTTAGGAGGTCACAACCTTTGCTTCAACCAGTTATGCAACCAGTTAAGAAACAAACAATATTTTAAAGATAAGGTTGATAAGGTATTGTACACAAATAAGACCAAGGCTGAGATGCTTGGTTGCCTCTGCATCCATTCCAGCAGAATAGTAAATGCTACTGTTTCTCAAAATTAAAGGTATAATATATAATTTTAAGATGCTTTACCACCCTCTAGTGGTTATCGCTGTCCATGTCCAGACTAAAGAGGTCGGGAGTTATAAGCGAAATAGTATTTCATTTATCATAATTTTTATACAACTGGTAAGGTTAGAAATGTTTGAAGGAGCTACAAGTACTGTTGGGTCAAACAATAGTCATAGGAAACAAGGCAAGTTAGCAAAACTGAAAACAGTAACGGCAGTTTCTGACTAACAGTTTGGCCTGAGGGTAGCTGCACACAGCATATGTTACTTACCTGAACAAATAAAAGCCAAATGTTCATTTTTCACAACAATAATAATGGAGTTGTGAGATGTATAACATGGAGCTTAAAGGATTACCTTGTACATATGAACTTCTGTGGTGTATTTGTTTGATATAAACAGCTGTTTATGAATTACTTAGACAGATAAGAATGGGGGCGGGTTTTGATCAGCAACATCTGTGAAGGTCATTTGCACATTTGAGCAAGTAAATTATTGCATATTTTTAAGACTACATTTGTCATAAGCCCCATTGATTTTGGGTAGCAAAATAGATCTTTGCTTCCTCAGTCAAATGTTTTCTTTGCCTTTCCTGAAAAGAACAAACATGTTGGAAGAAGAGCTGCAACCAGCAACCTAACCAGTCTATTAATCTGTTGATCATCTCTTGCATTTTCCAGTTTTCCAAAAAGATCCATGTGTAAATCTGTACCCTTGGTTTAGAAAGCTGTGCACATTCTTTACAAACTACTTTCTTGGATTCATAATCCATGTCTTTGGGTTACGAATCTATTCACATGGATTTGTAAACCATACCTGCAAATTACAAATCCGTTCATCCAGATTTGCAAACTGTGTCCATGGATTTCGAAGGCCAATCTGCGGGCGTGGATTGGTAATCCAAGGGCACAGACTTTTCTCAGCTGACCCCAGAGGGGCTCCATCGTAAAGAAACCAGAAAATATTCACATTTTGAGAAGCTGGACTCAGAGAATTTGAGAATCGACTGAAAATGATCAATCGATTATCAAAATATTCAACTAATCACTGCAGCTTTAGTTGCATTCCAGTGCATTGCAGAGGCTGCCAGCCCTCTCAGGAAATGATTTTGTTTGTTTATGATAATCACACGCATGCCTCCAAATGAATGTAGCCATAATTTATTGATGTTCAAATGCCACACAACAGAACCTTTAATGATATTTGCACTTTGTATTGGCTGGCACTTGCGGCTATTAAACAAGACACTGTTTGGAAAGAGGATTACGGTCAGTGTCTTCAGGTGCATCGTGTGCATCATGCCAGATAGACATCAGCATCAACACTCAGAGGAAAATAAAAAGGCTGCTATACTACCCCTCGCTGGCACGAATCCCTGCAGCCCAAAACCCTGGAGCAAAGGTTTTAATATCTAATGGTTGACTTCTGATTAAATTTGCAACGTGGGTCTTAAAATTTTATGGAACAGTATTGATTTGAATATGGACATACAGTGATGAAACCCCAGAAGAAAGCTGATTTTCCAACCACCCTGGAACATATCCACATTACTATCACAGCATTAGTTGAACGCTAAATTATGTATTGTCTTCTGATTACATTTCACTGCCTGAAAATATCTTCGTTTCTTACATTACCACATCCTGTCTGCCTGTCTGCACACCTTGAGGGAAAATACCGCGACTGCTTTATCCCCGACAACCGCGGCCATCACTGCAAGGTTTGTTTATCCGCCGCTTATTTATTTTCGAGGATGATTTGCTAACAGCAGGCGTAACGCACACAGGTTGATCGAGGTAATAAGCAGAGAGGAGAGAAAGGAAGAGTAGAAGAAAAGAGACAGAGAAAGATGGAGAGAGAGAGAGAGAGAAAGAGAGCGATGCTAGCTAAACCGTGTTTTTATGGTGGGTAATTTTTTTCCCCCAGAAGGCAGTGATTGGCATTAATTACCCAACAGGTGCTAACAGCGATGAATCTCATAATTAACCAGTTTAGATTTAGTTCATTTGGGAAGACATGAGTGTGAGGGGATGGGTGGAGAAGTAAGAGTGTGTGTAAGTGTGTGTGTGTGTGTGTGTATGCGTGTGCGGGAGGTGAGAAAGAAAGTGAAAGATTACTACAGTTACAGAGACTGTGCCTGCATTCATTTGTGTGTGTGTGTGTGTGTGTGTATGTGTGTGTGTGTGTGCGTGCGTGCTTGTGGATCAGTTCCAGCTGTAGACCTTCAGATTGAAGACATTTTTGTGGCCGTTTTGGCCGGTCCTCACTTCTTCAATGGGATAGTTTAGGACTAAAAGGAGCTTTGAGAAGCAATTCAACCAAAATACACACACACAAAAAAGATATATTCCCACTCACCTCCTAAACAACAGATCCATCCAGATAGTTTGTGTGATTTGGAGAGGTTTCCAGTCTGCCGTGATCCTCCCTGGTGGAAGATCATGGCAGATCCGTTGGTAGAGCTCACGCTGACAAGACCTGGAATGATCCACTGCCCTTGAGGGGAAGATTTTGATTGGGAACTATTTTCTGGCAAAAGGAACACTGATACCAAGGAGCACAAATTTAGCTCAGACTGATAAAGCTTGCCGATTGGCTGCACTTGTCCACACAAATCTTTCTCCCTTGTTTTGGCCTTCTGTTCAAATGTGGCATATTCAACCACAGGAAACAGATTTTTGAATACACCCTTCAAAGTGTATACATTTTAACACATGGGTCTACTGCTGCAATGTAGACAGGGGAAACAGCATTTTTTTTTTTTAAACAGTTATGTATGATTGTCATTCACGCCCAACATTCAACATCCAGCATCCAAAATGAGTTGTGTTTGTTAGTTTCTTTTAAAAGCAGTTCGACATCATCGCCTGGCCAGACAAAGAAGACTGATTTGTCCCTTGGTTTTGACATCCTGATGGCGCTTCATGCCCTCCAGCTGGGTTTTACAGCCACTGTCTGTGCGCTGATGCAGCTGTGACAACATTTTGTAAACAGCATATGTATCGTGTCATATCACGGGTCAGGGATAGCCCGACAGAGTGGATGTCACTGCTTTCATCAGCGTGGATGGGAAACTTTTTTTTAAAACAGCCCATTAAGCACAGAAACAAAATCCACAAATACACCGCATTCAAGTTTAGTGAGGACAAAGCTTAAAGCGGAGAGGTCCAAACATGTGGCAAGGAGGGTCAAGAGTGTGCAGGTTGTCTCTTCTAAAAAACTACCGTCTCAGCTTGAAAATGTGCTAATTAGTGAAATCATCTGGTGTAGTGGTTAGCTGGAAGAAAAATCTGCATACTTTTGGCTCAGTTCCACATGACTGGACACCATCGGTCTCAAGAGAGCCTTCCTCACTAAGCTGCTCAGGTGCCAGCCTGTTGTGGCTTTTATCTCACAATTTGGGGTCGGCTGTCACCTACTAGCATTCGGTAGCCTGGGCGATGAACTGTGAACACGATTGTGGGACCAAAGACAAAAGCAAAGCAGCTGGCAAGATATTGCTCTCTGTCAGCAATTCTTGCAAGACACCATAACACAGAGGTGTTTTTGTGCCCTTTACGCCATTTATTTTGTTGATGTGTTGCCCTGCTAGGTGTCCGTGTTGGGGTCATGGCATTTTTCTGTGAACAAATTATTATGTCAGGTTGTCAAGGACCTTTTATTGAGTATTGGATATGAGCAAGTAAGTGTCAAGCACAGTTGATATGCTGGAGGTTCCTCTCTGACCACCGCTACATAAAAACAGCCCATAAGACCTGCAAGGAAGTCATATTTTGTATTGTAATTTTTTT
Organism: Myripristis murdjan; assembly: GCF_902150065.1. Lineage (NCBI taxonomy): Eukaryota > Metazoa > Chordata > Actinopteri > Holocentriformes > Holocentridae > Myripristis > Myripristis murdjan. Next base: position 14,609,190 of record NC_043998.1, read on the forward strand.
TTTTTTTTTTATCAAACAGTTCAATAATATTCCTCGTGAATCGGTTATTAATTTATAGGCAGAAATGTATCCCAATATTTTGCCAAGCATTTAATCAGTGGATCACCATGCTTTAAAGAGATGCTATCCCTAAATGAATATAATCAAGAAACTGGAGGGCGACATTGGCATCAAACTGGTGCATGAAAAGCAAGTACAGTGCACAAAAAAAGCTGATGATAACATGCAGTTATGGAGTGCCCCATATAATCAGCTTGCATTTGCTGGTAAAAATTAAATGCTAGTTTTGATGCCTACAGTGGCTTCTAGTTCCTTGATTGCATGACTTTGAGGGCTCGTTGGGGAGCCCATTTTCCCTGACTGCCTTTTGAATGGAAACCCTCAAAGAATTTCACTAATCTGGGCTTCAGCCGAAACTTTCAGTGTCAACCTGATGGTCTAAGCGATGCTGCAGGAGCTTTTCCACGTCCCTTTCAAGAATTAAAGTCTGGGGTGAAACACAGAATACTTATTAGCAGCATCAGAAAAAAAGAAAATCCGCACTTTGATATGGATATTGTAGGGATGACTGTTGGTCCTTTCATAACGAGATAAACAGTCATATGATGACCAAGCAGCTACAGGCAAATAATAAAACAGCTAAAACAGTTTAATAAGCTCATAAAATTGCATCCCTTTACTGTAGTGCAGTCTTTAACACCAGGAGACAATACTTATGCCATATCACAGTATTACAATCCAAAATCCCATGTAATATGTAGTCTCATAATATCGATATAATATTGATAGATTGTGTCTTATCTTATTGGTATCTTTAAAAGGCACATCGTTGTTACAAAAATTAGTCATTTACAGTATATAGTAATGCCATCTAGGCAGTGTATAAAACCAGTCAAACTTAAACATGGCAAAAACAATGGTGGCTATCAGCAGAAGTGTATATGAGGAAGTGAGTGTGAGTGTGTATGCATCACCTTTCCCCTCCTTGTGCCATGCCTCTTGCTCAGGGCTCTGAGTTATTTTGGAGGGCTGCAGGCAGGCACAGCAGGGGGGAACTTCCATATGGGGATTTCCTCTTGACCCACTTCTATCCCCCATGCTGTTGCAGAGCAGCCATCTCCCGCCCGCTCTGCCTGCCTGTTCTGCTCTGCAGCATTCATCAAGCAGGAGGTTTCTTTGTCTGCTAGCGCTGGTTCCCTCACACTCCCTGTTGCCAAGACACAGAGCGATGCAGAGGAGCCACCCTGCAGGACTGCTGCCTCGCATGGATCCTAACATGAATAACATCACATCACACTGCAAAAAATCTCCATTTTAACACACTCAGTGTCAGATTCAGTGTTAAAATATTATATGTTTCCTCAAACAAATGAAAAAAATCTACCAGTGGGATGAGATAATCCCACTTGTTTGCAATTTGTTTCTCAAGTGTCTTGAAGCCAGTGTCATTCTCTTGATCCGAGTGGGCTGATCTGTCTTATTCTGTCCTCTGTCTTAACATATTTTTATACTTGCCCCTAGAAAAAATCCTGAAACAAGTGAAAATGCATTGAAAACAAGAGGGATTATTTCAACCACTGGCAGATTTTTTTCCCTCTTCTTTCAATAAAACCAAGAATCTATGTCTACCACTACTTGCTAAGATTTTCTGCAGTGTCATGCAACTTGTTTGCAAAGAGCAAACAAACATGAGCACACACATGTGAGTCACCTGTGTGAACTAGGGGAGATTGGGTATGAGGTACATGTTATATTTTATTGGTTGAGTTTTCAGGAAGGGAACCTTTTTCATAGCAGATTTTATTTGTCAAGCGTGGGAGAGGAGACAAGGTATTTGTTTAAGAAATAGAATCTGTACATAATCCGTTATTTTGTGATTGGGTTTTGTTTCACCATTGCAATTGTATGGTGTCTCTTTAAGCCAAGTGTGTGCATGACACAAAGATAAACCATCAATCAGTTACAAAAGCAAACTCACATATACACAAACAGGTGTGCAAGCATCTACTCACACACATACTATGCACACACATGCATCTCTCTGTTGCTCTTTCTCAAACTTTCCTTTCATTCACACAAAGCACAGACAACACAAACATGCACAATCGCACAAACACACACACACACACACACACTGTACACTTTGCACCCTGCCGGCGCTTGTGTTGTCGCTCACAAATGGAGCGAGGCAGCCTGTCTTTCTTCGGTAACCTACTTTTCCTCCCTTCCCTCTCTCTCTTTTTGCTCGCGTCCCTTTCTCTCCGAGGGAGTATAGATGTCTCGCTCAAATCGATTCTTTGAGCACGGGCCGTCGATTAAGTGCCGTGTTTAGTTTGTATCGCTAATAATAGAACGTCACCAGGGCATCCACGTGGATGAATAGCCGGATCTCGCGGTTGAGTGTCAATGTGGAAATTCACTTGCTGGCCAATCTGTCCCTGTGATTGCGCCAATTCCAGTGGGGGCCACTCCCAGGTTCCTGAAATACTACACCCCGTTTCCCCCTCCTAGCCACCATAACTTTGCATTTTTCATGAAAGGAAAGATATCAGATGTCCGTCTCTGTGTATATGAACGTGTGTGCTGGCGAAAAACTACATATGATGGTGCAGCGAATGTGCGCTGACCTGTTCCTCACTCTGTGTGAATGCTTTGTGCTGCAGCCTTGGAACCTGGAGGCAGCACGACAAGAAGGGAAAGAGAGAGAGAGAGACAGGCAGATATGCAGACAGCCAGGCAGACAAATAACTCAGGATGCTTTCAACAACAGATGGACTGAGTGAGCAGAGGACGGAGAGGGAGGAGGGATAAAGAGAAAGGCATGCAGGCAGATAAACAGCAAATAAACAGGCGCAGGGATAAGAGTATGTTGCGTACCATGTGCCGATATCAGGCAGGCATATGGCAGAGAGGCAGAGAGAGAGAGAGATCACTCTAAACACTGAGCCTCTCAGTCTGGCCCTGCACTAGCCCTTCTCCCTCTTATTATTCCATTTCTCCATAAAAGCATGAACCCATATCACATTCACAATACAGCGCCTAATCACATTCAATTTAAGCAAATTATAGTTTTGCCGCCACCAATCTCCCCAGACGCAAGGATACTTGCAACACAGGCTGATTCTGGAAAAAAAAAAAAAAAAGGCAGCCTTCACACAGATGAATCTTCTGTCAGATAGCCTCCAGCAAGCGAACAGAAGGCAAAATTACAGTGTTTTTAGCTAAAAAGAGGAGAGGAGGATGAAACAGATTATCTACCTCATAGATAGACAGATGGAGTGATGTGCAGGATGCAAGGCTATTCTGCGCCTCACTTTGACTCACTTCATCATTAATGTGATTTCTTGCTTTTAGGAGAAATGTGTGTGTGTGCATGCGTGCGTGTGTGTGTGTGTGGGGGAGGGGGAGGGGTTGCAGCTACAACTGTTGTAAGAGAGAAAGAGAGAGGAAGGGAATGTGGTTAGGATGTTGTTGGGGAAACTTCTAAATGTCACAGAGTTATGAGTCTGCGAGAAAAACAAATTACGTCTGTAGATGATGATAAAGCGTTGCGTTATCGAGCTGTTGTGCTTCCAGCCAATTCTAGAAACCACGTAACAAGGGGCCATTTGTAGCTCTCCATAGTGGTAGACATAAACCCAGAAGCCCTTTCTTCCCTCACCAAACAAAAAGCTTCTTAATTGCTGTCTGGGATTGATTAGAACTCCTGAATTCCGTGTGAACTGTTGAAGCTCATTTTCGCTCACACTTCCAGGTTTGCCTGAATTCAGCAATAAATGTCTTGCATTTCTCATCCCGCCTCTGCTGCTGCTGCTGCTGGCTTGGGAAGGATGAGCTAGGGGAAATCTGGCAACCACCCCGTCTTGTCTTCACAGGCCAAGAAAAGCCCCTCAGAGCTGTGCTCCAACACTTAAACCTGCCAGGGTTTCAGCCCAAGGGCCAGGTGCAGCCGACTAAAGCTTTTAAACATAAAGCCTCACCTCCGAGCAGCCAGGGAGCTGCAGATTGTAGGTCAAACCCAAGGGGAATGAAATTCAGCATCAAGTTTCACAATCATGCCTTCAGAGTGGGCTATAATATGATAGAAGTTGCTGGATTAAGTATTCAGGTTAGACTGATATATTTGCTCAATTTATATTAAAGACTGGCGAATCACATTGTCTGCTGTCGATGCAATGCAGTTTCCTCCCTGACTGCACACTGCAAAATATCTCCATCTTAATAACTGATTTAATCTCATTGTCTTAACATCTTGTTTTTCATCAAACTAGTGGAAAAACATACTTGTGGTATGAGATTATCCCAGCTATTTCCAAAGCAGTGTCATTTGTTTCAGGACTTTTTTTTTTTTTTGTCCCGGGAACAAGTATAAAAAGTATGTTGAAACAGGGTAGAACGAGTCTGCTAGTGGGATTATCTCATCTCGCTATCTGATTCTTTTCACGTATTTAAAGAAAAAACAAGATTTTAAGACTGAATATGAGGTTAAATGTCTTGTTAAAATGGAGACATCTGAAGCGCAGGTGCCCAAAAAAAGAAAACATCTGAAAAAACCTGATTTTCTTTTTTTTTTTTTTTTTTTTTGCCATTCATTTTTGTTGTTTGACCAGTTCATTCCCAGACATTTAGTACTGCATAATAGTCTAAGGTCACATCCACCATAAGCTGGGTAAATCTGACAATCCACACTACGCCAGGCTAGCATTTTCAGACCGTTTTCCAAAACCCTGCCATAAACACTGAAATGCCCCAAAATGCCCCTATTGAGCATGCACAGGTCTATGCGTAGGGCCTGCAAATCCTCGAGAACAGACTATGCCTGAGATCACATGATCATCATACATCAGCCTTTTCATAAAGCTCAGTTTTCCCAATCCACACCACAAAAGCAGACTGGCATTTTCAGATTTACACACCTTGGAGAACTTTTTTTCAAAAGAGCCACTTTTCCACGGGTGGGAAACGCTGGCTTAGTGTAGAGGGAAGACCAAAACAAAGAACAAAAAGATCAGTTTTCAAATTTACCCGGCTTAGAGGGGACATGGCCTAAATGTTGTTCCACAGATTTTTCTACCCTAACAACAATAAAATTGTTGAAAACTTTTTTTTTTTTTCTATTAACAATCAGAACTAAACATCAGCTATCAGCAGGATCAGTGCAAAAATATCTATATGGGAATCTTCAAAAGCAAATCCTATTACATGTTACATCTTACCAAGTTAGTTCCAGCATAGTATCTAGGCATTTCATCAATCCCCATCATTGTGTTTGCTCTGTTTTGCTCAAAAAACAGATATAAATACCTTACAGCCTCCTGGAAGCAGCCGCTGTAAAACCAGTGCCCTACCTGTCTCTCTGCGGTGGTATCTGGGTCGACACGGCCGACATGTTGTCAGAGGTGTCAGCCCCCTGCCGAGACACACATCATTATCATCACCATCTCCCACTGCCTGCCTCCCTGTCTGTCTGTCTCTGTCTGTCTCTGCTTGTCTCCGTCTCCCTTTGTCTCTGGTAGCATCTTGCCCTCAGTTGACGGAGCGACAGTCTCACCGCTGACTCATAACACTGGATCAGGGAGGAAAGAGCGGCAGCGGCCCAGTAATTCAAGGTGGCACGGTATAGGTAGCATCCTGCCAGCCGGGAAGCTCAGAAATCAAGCAAAACGAAATGCTGAAGCGGGCGGTTGAAAAGACGGATTGTGAGAAAGAAGAGTCAGAATCAGAGAGAAGGGGGGGATAAACAGGAAGGTGAGCATAACTTTCAAAGTGGCCTCTTTCCACTTGCAGAAAGGGCTAAACAATCAGGACACAACTTAAAAATGGAGCATTTCTTTTGTCTGTGTGAGAGAAAAAAAGATCCTTCAGACAAACAACAGGCCCAGATGTTGTTGTGCATTCTCTGCTTCCTCGAGTGGTGCTCCATCATGATGATGAATAAGGGCTCCTCTTTGTCAATCATGTGCTTTAGTGCAGCAGGTATTTATTTCTCTGTCTCGCTGTCTGCCCGTCTCTGTCTCTCTCTCTGGCCCGGTGACTGATGAGCCCTGTCAAAAAGAGAGACACCCAGTCACTAGCCACCGGAGACGACACCGGCTGGACTGCCTCCGCTGCAGTTATGAGACAAAACATGACACTAATAACAAGCCTGAACTCTGATATTCTAATATAGGAGCTGTAAATGCTTGTAGGCGGCTTGTGACTGGGAAACTTTCCTGTAATCTTCGGGGAGGGAAAGAGGAAATGTTTCAGTCTGCTCTCAAGTTTAAAGTTACAATGAAGTGACACTTTGAAAGCGTCTTGTTCTGCACGTTGACTTATTTCCTGCTGAAACTAGTGCCAGAGCAGGACAAATGAAAGTGTAAGTGCAAGCTCACCTGGTAGAGTGCATACCACTTGTCAAGGCTGATCGCAGCGTCCTGGGTTTGAATCCGAGCCCAGACTATTTGCTGCACCCCCGCCTTTCCTGTCTCTCCCTGCTATCACCATAAAGTAGAGCAGAGATGCCAAAAAAAAAAAAAAAAATCTTTAAAAAAAGAAAAAGAAAGTGTAAATCAATGGAACATCCTTTACCACCCAGCTACACCACAGCCCCTCGGGACTCAGGTGTTTCAGCCGGGGAGTGAAAGCGCCCTTCCAAGTCATTTGACCCTGTTACATGGACTGTGTCACATCGTGTCCAATAGTATCAACTAGGGAGCCTCTAGTGTCAAGACTCACCTAGATACAATGACTAAAGGCTGTTTCCTTTATTATGTGGATTGGAAAATAAATGATAAATGCAGAGGCGTGTTAAGTTGGGAGATCAATCAAATATAATCTGACACCAAAGACAAAGAAACTAATGTAAGATTAAGCTAGCAGTTTTATTTCATAGAAATTAAGCTCAAATTCAGATCATTGTGATAATATGCGCATGTCTTGTTGTAAATTAACAATATGTATTTCAGCTCAGGCCATATTGCACCCCTGATGTTCTTCTCTGATTCTATAAACAAACAACTTTACTTGCACATGATGACTGACTGGCAACACCACCGCCAGACGACAGTGAAGGAAAACAGGTTACTTTTTTTTTTTTTTTTTCCAGCTAAGCTACTTAGTCAGTCTGCCTTGCGATGCTGTGTTGCATTTGGCAGCAGCGGAGCAGATTTGCCATGAAATCGACGCAACGCTGATGGCAACACCTCCAGTGAAGCTTCTCTGGGAGGCAGTTTTATTTGACGGGAGGTAGCCTCGCTCCCAGGCTCTCTCCTCCACAGGGAGCACAAAGCCTGGAACAGGGTACTCTGTTATTGTGGGAAACTAAAGGATGTTAATAAGGCTTCTTTATTGGTCTCTCAAGTTGTCCGTGCAAAGTGCAACTAACTCTCCTCTATTCCTTAATTAGGTATTGTGTCCAAGAGCTTCCAAACGTCCACAAAAATAGAGCTTTGTTGAGGCTGGATGGGAGGGTGGAAAGGTCAGGTCAGGAAAGTTTCTGATGGTTTACTGGTATTTACACCTACTTGTACAGCAAGAGGTAACAATTAAAGATGCACGGCTTTCCAGGAGGTAAAAGTAATAGGACTTAGGTAGAAAAACGCAAGAAAAAATAATAAATAATATTGTAATAATAAAATTAGCGTTATCCACCACCTGCACTTGCCGTGATATGCTCAATCTTGAAATTATCATGCACTCTTATGTCTCACATATATTTTCTCAGCACTTCACTCTTATATGATCATTCAAGCATCACGGGAATATTGCCAGAGTTGTATAGCTCAGACCCTCGCTTTCTTTCCTCGAGGGTTTTGTAATGTTTGCGATCTAGAAACTGAAGCGTATTCTACTGTTGCACTCATTGCTAATCAACCTGTTTCCAGAATTTTCTTGAAGCAAGGTTCATGTTCTTGATCCTAGTGGGCTGATCTGCCTTATTCTACCTTGTTTCAACATATTTGTAGCTCTTCCCAGAAAAAAAAAAAATCCTAAAACAAATGAAACCTCACTGAAAACAAGTAATATTATCTCATCCCACTGGCAGATTTTTTTTTCACTTGTTTGAAGAAAAACAAGATTTTAACACTGAATATGAGATTAAATGACTTGTTAAGATGAAGATTTTTTTTGTTGCAGTGGCAAGAGGAAAGTGGTGTATAATTTCTTCTGAAAATGAAGTTGCAATCAGTAGACGCTGTCTGGCAGGTTTTTGCATGGATTTTGTTGGCTCCTTGGACTTCTCCTGCACGCCTGTCACCAACATTGCTCAGAAGTGCAAAGGACTCACTGTTGCAAGCTTGTGATAAACAGTCCTTGTTATGTAGAGGTGTCATTTTTCATTTCACTGGCTGGAGTGCCCTTCATGTATGAGTTGTTTCCATCCAACTCTGCAGCTCGCCTTCAAGATGCCGCAAGGTAGAGTTTTCCCATTTAAATATTAGTGTGAAGTCAATTGTGATGACACATTATAATGCCGTTACAAATGGCTGCCCCCATCTGCTACAGTTTAGGAGCTGGCATCCGTGCAAAATCCACGGAATTACTCTAGTATACCGCACACGTCAAAAGCAGTAGGGAGGGGAAATAATGGGAAGTGCTCAAAGGAAAAAACTCACAGGACTGCTGAGCATGACCATGAATGTTATCACAACTGTTTTTATGCTGATATACTTTGAAAAGATCCTTGCATGAATGATCTTTAAAGGAGAACTCCTTTGGAATGAGACGTTTGTACTTTGCAGCTTAAATAGGTATCAGATATTGGTGACAGATATCAGAGAATTGATTGATATCATAGTGCCGATGCGGTGGCTGGGTTTAACGATGTCCCATGAGGCTGGAGGCGGCGCATTGTCCCGTGACAAGACAATACGGGAGGGAGGCGAGTGTTTTTTTGAATTCCGCCGCGACCGTCCCACTGTGAATAGGACGGCGAAGAATGAGAAACAATAGAAATCGATAGCACTTCAAAATGAAGAAGGGATGACGGAAGGCTCTAATCATAAAAAGGTGCGGTGGATGTCATTGTGGCTTGAAAGGCTCAGGGAGGGAACAATTAAGGCTAGATAAGCTATTCTCTCCGCGCTATCGGTTCTCTCCTCCATTTCCCACGACAGACTTTTCAATAACACGGTTCCTCCACAACACACTCCTGTCTGTTTTACGGCCAGTCCCCAGGAGAATTACTTGTAGATATGTGCCTGGGTTTGGAATAGACTCGGCTGCGTGTATTTTCTCCACAGAGCGCTTCTCCGTGTTTTTTCAAGCGCATTCATGACAGCATCTCCCTCTCTCTTTCTCTCTCTCTCTCTCCCCCTCTGAGCTCTCTCTCTCACCATCTCCTCCTAAATGGGAGTGTGCTGATGCGCTAATGAGCGAAGACAAAGCTTGCAGCATATGGTGATGATAATGAGATGAACAATGTTTGGAAAACAAGGCCATATATAAGGCAGAGGATCTGACATGTTGTTCTGGAGCAGACAGACGGTGCTGTGCGCTGAATTCCATACAGCCCACCGGTAAGCAGCCCACAGGCTAAGCTGCATTGGATATAGGCTACTGTAAACTCCTGAAGGCGCTGTTTCCGGGCAAATGTACAACTGAATATTGGTGCTGGTGGCATGCTTTTTTATGAAGTCAGACCCTTTTATCGTGTTGCACAACGTTGCCTTGCTTTTGCCCCTAAGTGTCCACGCAAACACACTCATTTTCTTCCAAAGCAACCGCCTTCATTGGCTCTGAAGCGTACCTCATTACCAAATGCCTTCTGCAAACTACAAAGCACTGGGATCTGCAGTACTGGGTGACTTTTGAAGCACCTCTAAAAGCCGAGTGCAGTTTGCTTGGCTCTCATAGCGGCTGGCATTCATTCAGGGCGCAACGTCGAAGCCAAAGCCGCAGCATCCGTGTCAAATAGTCTCTTTATCTGTGAGCCCTCTTGGCCCTATCACTTCAAACCCGCCTCCCATTGCTGACAGTGCCAGCAGGTAGCCAGACCATGGAGCTTCGGACATCTGTTCTTCTCCCATTGTCTGTCTGTCTATCTCTCTCTTTCTCTCTCTCTCCTCTGCTAGCATGCCGCCTCATTCATATATCACAAGGATCTGATGAATTTTCTCCGCACGCAGAGGTGTGGGCCCGGCCCTTTTGCCTCAGGGCCCGAGCACGCAGAGGTGAATCCGTCCTTTTGCACTAACTTCCTCACCTTAGCGTTGGTTGCACACGCGGGGGGATTGCTAAGAAATTCCCGCAAGCTGCACGGTCACACAGCGAGGCCTCTTCTCGCTCTGTGATCCTCGCCGTCCTCCATGTGTGGGAGAGCTGCGGGAGAGAGATAGGCAGGGAAGGGAAGAGGGCGAGGGAGATACGATGCCTCTCATGCTGTGTATAGACAGGAGGGCAAATAAAGAGGAGGCTCTCCACAGAGGCTCACACATAACCTCCTTAGCATTTTCAGTGTGACTAAATATGCATGCGCGGAGAAAAAGGCCACGGCCCGCACACACTCCCACACACACACTCAAGCATCTGTGCAATACATCTGTGCGTCACTATCATATACAGTGTAAGGTGGAATAATTTGGGTTGTGACACAGCTCATTCAACTGTAACACAAGCAGACGACTTGAATTTGTGAGTAAAGTAAACCCATGTACAGTTTCAGCAACTATTTGAAGGATGCAGGAAGTCGCTTAAGTTCAGCATAAAGCTAAACAGGCGCAATATTTTAGCTCTTGATATTGTTTTGACCTGCACATTGACAGAAATCAATCTTAACAAGTAATTCTGTCTCATATTCAGTGTAAGAATCGTGTTTTCATTGCCAGTAGGATGAGCTAATGCCACTCGTTTCCAATGCTGATCAACTTGTTTCCAGATTTTTCTTGAATCAAGTGCCATCTTCTTGTTACTAGTGGGCTGATGTGCCTCATTCTTTGTTGTTTCAACATGTTTATACTCGTTCCAGGAAAAATCCCGAAACAAGTGAAACTGCATTGGAAATGAGTGGAATTATCTCATCCCATTGGCAGATTGTTTTTCACTTGCTTGGAGAAAAACAAGATCTTCACACTGAATATGACACTAAATGAATTTTGGCTTTGGAAAACAGCTTCAGAAATGGTTTCGAACTGATATCAAAAATGTATTTAGGTCCCAACAACGCAGGTAACAGCTATGGATAACGGCAGACGTCTTATATTTCATTTTGGTGCCACATTTTTACAGGTCTCCAGTGTTGGCGTGGGCCTTTGCATTAATATCTATTCAAAGTCAAAATGTTTTGCTCGCCTAACTTATACTCAAGCATGACTCATGAAAATCGCCCTCCACCAAACTAGAGCAGGTCCCTCAATAAAACATGCATGCTATCTTGCCGATCCCTAAAACGCCACTATGCTGTGACCTAGAACAAGCTCAGAGGCAGCAGGCAGACACGTGACGAATAAGTGGAGAGATGAACAGACAGACCGACAGAACAGCAGGCACCATAACACAGGTTGCATAACAATGACTTTTGCAATACAGTACAGCCGGCCTGCCTGTTGATATGTGGGCGCGGGTGACTGCAGGACAATGCGAACTCGCCTTGTGCTGCAGAGCAAATACTACATGGGAGAATACTGTTGCCATGACAAGAGAGAGAGAGGCAGAGGAGGGGGCTCAGTAGCGACAGGGAGGCAGTTTTGCAGCTGAAGAAAGGAAGAGAAAAGGGTTTATCCGACTGGAGAGAGTGAGGAGAAAGAGGGAATAATAGATGAGTCAGCTGCTTGCAATTTTCAGCGCCGAATCAAACAAGCGGTGAAATTATACTGTACAGCCAGTAGCAATGGAGCCGGGCCAAGCATGAGCTAGAAGCACTCCTCCATGTGCTCCATGTGCTCTGGCTCTCTCTTGATCTGTGTCTGTATGTCTGTTTTTTTCTCTCTTCCTTCTCTAGCTTTCCTTCCCTCTCACGTACACACATGCAGCATGAGCACTACAGCCATCTACATTGCCCCCCTCCCCTACCCTCTCCACCCATTCAGTGTGTAAGACAACAGAATATATTCTTGTCTGGGACATGAGAAAAGCGCAGATATCGCTGCTGCTGACCCTGGAGGATTCCCCCGCGGCTCCATGCTAGATGTCTGGCTTCCCACGTTCCCATGTGGGAGACAGTGGTGCTTTGAAATCGCTCTGTGTTTTCACATGACTCTGCCTCTGCAGCGTTATACAGTTTCCACACACTCGTGTTGGACGTTGCTTACCGCGCTGTCTGTTGCCTGGCGGTCAGAGGCTCAGCATCCCCACACACCGCCTCAATCAAGCAGAAACACATGCTGCTGCTGCTCTTGCCTTAGTAATGCCTGTTTCTTCATTACATACATAATGGCCCAAACAGTGGCATGCATTTTAAACCAAACCAGCGCTCAAATCAGTTGCTTTTACTGCAAAACATCTCCAAACTCATTTAGTCTCATATTCAGTATGAAGATCTGGGAACAAGTGTGAATATATCAAAACAACGCAGAAAAAGGCAGATAAGCCCACTAGGATCAAACAAATGACACTGGATTCAAGAATGTCCTGGAAACAAATTGATCAGCATTGGAACCAAGTGGGAATATCTGATAGCGCTGGCAAGAAAAACAAGATTTTAACAATGAATAGCCTTAATACTAAATGCCTTGTTATGATGGACATGCAGTGCAGGAGTGTTTGCAGTGTTTGCTGTGATGCATGGAGTAATAATCCACAATATCTTCCCATAAGTAAATTTCTGTTTTGTTCTTCTCTATCACCTATTGATAAAACAAAGAACTCCTTCATCATCACTTCTTTCAACCGATTAAACAGATGTAATTATTAACTTAGGATAACCTAATTACTTTTTAGAATTCCATTATCATCTTATCTCATCAACGCTCTTCAGTATTGCCACAAGTGTTTTCATAGCTATTCGCATTATGACTAGTCACTCATTGTTTTCTCCTGTTGTTTGTTGTGCTACTTTAGGTTATATTTCCAATTTAAGATAAGTATTGTAAGGATATAAGACATTAGTGACTGTAGTCAGTTTATGAGTGCTTTCACACTTTGGGCTCTAGTTTCCCGGCGCAGCGCGGGGTGGCGCAGTGAGGCGAACCCCGTGCAGAGCTAGTTTCGACCGGCGAAACGGCAGAGGCGGACAGTGTCCAAGTTTCGCAGACGGACTTGCGCGGAGATGGGAGTGGTGGCGCAGCGGGGGGAGGTGCCGACAGATTCGGCTTGGCGCAGTGACAGTTTTGTGCCAAAAGGTTTCGCCGAGGTGCGCCAAAAGCTCGCCATCTGAAACCACGTCTACTTTCCGCGCAAGGCGGAGCGGAGCCGGCGCAGTGGAAGTTTGGCTGCCTGGCGCACATCACCAAAACCTCACGATCAGCACAAACAGTGCCAATCTCCTTTGATCTGACATCAGCTGTGACGGGACAGTTGATATGGAGATATATGTATGTGCTGATTGTGATCGTAGCATTGAATAGTGTTTTTTTCGGTATTTATTGCATCGTTCATGTGCCTGACATCCCAGAAGCCTGCCTGTGAGGTTTTGGTGACGTGTGCGCACTGCTCGCCGGTCTCCGCTCCGCGCCTGTCTCCTGAGCTCCGCTCCGCCTGCGGCAATAGACCTCCTTGTCAGCTGTGTAAACTTTCATTACGCCTTCGCGCAGCGCATTTTAAAGGCGAGGACAGGGGCTCATTTGATTGGTTAAATGTGAATCGGCTGTGTCAAACCCACTCCACGCCTTCTCTCCTCCCTTGCGCCGGTAGGAGGGACGGCGGAGTACTTGCGCCACCGAGAACGGCGTGCCAAACTTGGAAAATCCGCCTGGCCACACCCAGTTGGCGAAGCGCATCTGCGCTACGCCCCCGCCTCGCCTGGTCTGCGAAACTAGAGCCCTTTGTGTCTGGTAGATCTTTCCACAGAAAAATTCTTTGGCATATAGGAAGTTTTGCATTTTTCATTCCCAGCGACCGCAAATAAATAGAAGAAGATCTGGGCCGTTAGTATAAGCAGCAATAGCCACAGTGGCTGAACTAACAAAGAGAGGAGCACGAGCTACAAAAATTGAAACCTCATCAAGAGAAAATCCAAAGAAAAAAAAAGAAATCACAGTCCCGCCCACACTGATTGATTGACAGGTCATCTCTGGGAAGTGCTGCGCAGAAATGCTACATCGATGAGCGCTTAGCAACAGACACTGAAAATGAAAAAACAAACAAAACAAAACAAAAACAACAACAACAACAACAACAACAACAAAAAACAAATCATGGATTTCCATTTTAGCGTGCTTGGTAACATGCAGCATGTGGAGTGCTTTGTGTCTTCATCACATCAGCATTGCAGGTTGAATACGATGCGTGGGCTACAGCCAGAGGAAAAGCTCATTTCGCTGACTGTGTGTATTCTGCTGCTGTATTGGAGTCAAACACGCTGCCATATCATACCAGCAGGGATGAAACTGGCCTGCACCGGCCCAGGTAGTCCTTATGAGGGCCTCAGGCAAAGGTAGAAAAACTGCGGGTGACTAGGTAACCCAGTTTGCTTTGGTTCAGTTCGGTGAATGAAGCACCCACAGACTCCTACGGTGTCCATTCATCATCCTGATGGATGTTTTGGCAGCTGTCAGTCATCCTGGTGAATAGGTTCACTGTGTGATGATGTCACAGGCATGCAGTGTTTGTTTACATCCCTGAGCTGCTGTGTGTGTGTGTGTGAGTGGGAGACAGAAACAGAGAGATCCTTTTCCTTTAGATAAATATGCAGTGAGGAGAGGTTTTGACAGAGTGAAGAAGGATCTGTCCCTTAAGCCAAGCATTACAACACATGTTGATTATTGCAGACTGCCATATAAAGAATGAGGATCCGCTAGCGTAAACCTGGCTTATGAAAAAATCCACAGTAGATATTGCTTTCCTTTGAAGAGAATCTACGATCACTTTTTAGTGTAAAGCTCCACAGTTTATGCGCAACAGAGGCTGTTTGTGTTTCTAAATGTACAGTTTGTCCCTCTCAGCAGAGAAGAACAGACTTAGCTAATTCTGTCTTGTGTCTGAAGGGGAACTGATCGCTTCCCAAGTCTTACATCTGCTTGACTTTGTGTTGAGATAATTTCAGCCCATTAGCCACCTAATCATAGTATCTGGTCAGCTCATGACTGTCTTGTTCAAGATGCACTATGCACGATGGCTGAGGGTCCATCGAGGACTCGCCCTCTAACCACACTGGAAGAGAAACGTGCAGGAGTGGAGTTGAGCAGCAGCTGCTGCTGAGCTTCTCCAATGTAAATCAATTGGACCTGCTACACTGACAGCATGTGCTGCGAGGGGAAGCGTCCCAGAAGCAGCACTGCGCTCTTAACTATGCTCTGGCCTTATTTTTTTAAAACGATGTGAGCGTTGTCTAGTAAGAGGGGAGGTCCAGAACCCCTTTTCTATTAAAATAATCATTATCAGGAGGTCAGGCGCAGGATCACAAATTAACTTTTTGGTCCAAATGTCTTTTTGTAGTTGGCAGTGATAGAGAGCGGAAAAAACTTTTATTCATCTTCTTTTGTGGTGGAATTTACTTCATCTGCAGGTGAATTATCTGCAAGACAAATGCAATAAAGGGAAGTCGGATGTCAGACTATCATCTATAAAATTTTGACAACATAACATTTATGTTGTCAAGTCAGGAAAATGGATGCTCTTCCTCTGTATAACCCGTAGAGGAAAATGCAGAGTTTCTTCTTCTTGAGAGCATTCATTTCTCTTGAGGTTTCACCGTGAATGTCATGTTATTGCAGCTCAGAAATGCACAAGATTGATATTCCAAGGTCCAATTTCCCATGAAAGCAACATCGTCACTCACATCCAGACACACTCTCTCTGTCGCATCAGTGTGGAGCTGTATCTGTAAACAGAACACAGCAAAGTTTGCAACCATTTTTTAGCTGGACAATCTCAAGACGTATTTGACCACATAATTTGATGGCTGAATCTGCATGGTTCTCATTGTCGGTCCAAGTCATTGTTACGTGCTTATTCCACATTTTCTGTTTTTGTTTTATTTTTTTTTTCTCACTCAAAGGATGCTTGCTTCAGTTGACCCTCAGCAATTTTTCATAGCGCACCTTTAACATATTTGAATTGTACACTAATACATCTAGAAGTCACAGACACAAAAAAAGCAGTTATCTTAAGGCAAGAAAAACACCTTTGGCAGGAGTGTATCTATGTTCCAAAGATCATACATTCTCAGTGTCATTTCTTTCCAAACACCATTTCAGATACTGTTTACCCAGCATGTGCCATTAGATTTATGCATTTTTTTTTTTTTTTTTTTTTTTTTTTTTTAAATATAGAACAGTGGTATGGAATAGCTTATGGTTTGTACATTATTTGCATTTTAAGATATCATGCTCATTTCACAAAACCTCATGAGACCAGGCTGGCCACACATTGTATTTACTTGGCAGCAGAAAAAAGCTCAAAGCCCTACCACTTAACAACCCACCTTGCCCTTATAAAACATGTAACAAAGTATTTCTGTGAACTTAAAATGTTCATATATTATAGACAAGCGGTCTGTGAAGAAATAGGAGCCCAGCGGAGAAGGTAGAAAGGATTATTTTTCACCTGGAGACAGAAACGTATTAGAGCAAATAGCAGAGGAAAATATGGGAGAGTGGGATGTGATTCATGGAGAGCAGTCATACACAGCAGCAACTCTTCTCATGTCAGGACGGTATGAGCAATTGAGTCGAGCTGTGTTCCAAAATGAGACATCCACCATTTGACAAATAGCGACGCTCACTCTCACAAAAATTGCCAGCACAATGTACTAAGCAAAGGTATTCTTTTTAAAGGGCAGTCAGCAGTTTAAGCCTTTGGATGATACAGAGGTAACACCTTTACAGCCTGGATCACCTAGATAATAGACATTTTGAATGATGAGCTGCATCATTCAAAAGCATCTGCTCCCTAAAATGGATATATAGCATCTAATGAATATTTGAAAAGACATTAGAATGTGCTGCAAAAAAAAAAAAAAAATCTCCATCTTAATAAGTCATTAGTCTCATATTAAGCTTAGACTCTTTCCTCTTCAAACAAATGAACAATCTGCCAGTGGGATGAGATAATCCCATGTGTTTCCAATGCAGCCTCACTTGTTTAAAGATATTTTTTTTTTTCTGGGAAAAAATATAAATATGTTGATACAAAGTCTGAATGGGGCAGATCAGCCCACCAGTACCAAGAAAATGAGACTTGATTCCAGATAAGTGTGGAAACAAGTAAATTAGCATTGGGAAAAAGTGGGATTATTTCATTTGACTGGCAGATTTTTTCCACTTAATTTAAGACAAACCAAGATTTTAAGACTAAACGTGAGAGTAAATGATTTTTTATTTTTTTATTTTTATTTTTTTTGCAACACACGCCTTCATCAGAGTATTACAGATCAGAAAAATTGCATAATTCAGTTATTCTTGTCCTATTTTTGAATATGTTTTGGAGTGCTGCCATTCCCATATTTTTTTTCATGTATTCAGTGGAAGCCAATTTGTAGTTTTTGGCAGAACACCCAACAAGAAGGTTATGCAAGGAGGCGCACCTACTCCACGTTTTTCACTGGATATATTGCACTTTACAGTTGCACTCTTTAACTAGACAAAAGCCCTCATGAAATGAGAAAATGGGTGACCTCATACCATCTGATGTGGCCTCTCCATGAAAAAAACAGTGGAACCGCTTTGATCATAACTGGAGTGAATATTGTTTTTGAGGCACGCTATTAAAGTGGATGAGAGAGTGGGGGCTTGAGCACCGGCGTGACTCATTGCCATCAGCGCCATCTCTTCCTTTTTCTGTTGTGTTTTCTCCTCCCCCTCTCTCCCTTTTCATTCCTTTCCTTTCTACCTCCCTCTATCTCCATTTCTCTATCTCTCTGTCTTGCTTTCCTTTTCTTTCTTTCTTTCTGTCTCAATTTCTGTTTCCATTCAGCTCAAGTAGGCTTTATTGGCATGGATGGATTAGAGTATTTCAATTCATCACAAAGCAATTTGTACGTTGCATTTCCCGTATACGTAGCTCATAGAGATCCTGTGTGAGCAGAAAAAAGCACATGAGTCCAGGAAGAAAAGCCTTCATCAAAGACTTGTTGTGCAGGTTGTATCCAGTAGCACTTTATCCCCAAGTTTGGATGTACTATCTTACTTTTCATGAATAGGTGTATGGCATTGTAGAGATGCAGAAGATATGAAGTGGCACAAACAGAAAGACACACATCCTCTCCTTTCCATCAAAGAGCAATGGAGGTTTTATGAGATTGGGCAATCGTGTGTCCACTCTCTAGTCCCTGGATCTCACTATTGCTCACTTACACCCCTTTTACAATGACCGAAAATCCCACTATCACCCAGGACTTGAGCACAGTGCGCATGGAGATTTTTTTTGCACTGTTTAACCTATTTAACATAGTAACTTACCAGTAAGTCAAGAGCTTTTAGATTGGCGACAGAGAAAACGCTGTGTTTCAGTCGGGTTGGAAGATTGTGACAGCAGCTATTCTACTGATGTAAACCGTGTCAGTGGAGAGTTCCAGGGAAATAGAAACCCATGTGAAAACTGTGTACTTGGTGTAAAAGTGGTGTTGCTCTCTTTGTGTCTCTGTCTTCCTTGTCAGTGAGTGTGTTTGTGTGTGTTGGACAGAGTCAGTGTCAGGGCTAAGTGATTAATTAGTTGCAAACTCGACCTACCTTTCCTTGACAGGTGAAGCGTGCAGGCTGAAGGCCTTTGACTACGGCTCAGTGCTCGACGACGCCCCGATGAAATGAAACGGGGAAGAGAAGAGGCAGCGGAAATCGATGTTGCTGGCTTGTGGCAAGGAAACTTTTTTGTCTGTTCGCTGGAGAGACAAAAAGCCACCTGTAGGAGTAGCTATAAGAGAACTGAAAGGACACAGAGAGGAGTGTGTAGTTATAGGACTGGGTTAAATCCCTCCATTTGACAGACAAGAGCTCTTTCTCTTGCTTTCAGTCTGTCATCCTCTCTCACACACACTTGTGTTTTCTGCCTGACATTCTCTCGTTCCCTCTTTGCTCGACACACACCTCCCCGTTCTCTATTTCTTAGTCTCTTTCTCTGGCAGCCATCTACTTCTTACCTCATTCCTTACTCTTTTCTTTCTTTATATATCTGTCTTCACCACCCAACACACACACACACACACACTGACACACACACCACCACCTCCTAATTGCTTCCTCTCTCAGCCTTCCCCTTTGCCTTTGCTCTTTCTCTCTTCATTTTTTTCTTGTTCTTGCTTTCCTTCCCCTAACTTACTTTTTCTTACTCCTCAAATTATCAAGTGGTGATTTGGGCTTTTAAAGAGAATGTATTCGCTTAGCAAGGATCCCTTCGCCTTCAGTTACAGGAATTCGCAATTATCTCTCAAGCTCGGTACAGCGAGAGGACAAAGCCGAAGAGAGTGGCCTCAGAATTCCCACACTTATTTTAACATTCTTGTGTGTGTGTGTGTGTGCGTGTGTTTGTGTGTGTTTGAAAGTCAGACTGTGCTGTTCTGCTAGACTTCCCCGCCACTCCTGTACAACCCTGCAGAGCTGCTGTCCTTCTTTCCACGTGCAGACTAACATCCATCACTGTGTTATCCTGCCATCTGCTTTCTGCTTGTTCCAGAGGAGGCGCAGCTTTAGGCTCCATTATATAACAGAGGTGTGGGAGAGGACTGATCCATTGACTAATCAATTATGGCTGTGACTGGAAAGGTTATTTTCCAAATATGTTCTGGTGCACACAGAGGGCTGATTACATGCTGATTACAATGCTATACTGAGGTCAAAACCGTACCGAGGTCCACTGGATTTCTTGTAAATCGGGAAAATAATATGAATCTGTGCTCACTATGGTTTAAAGACAGTGATTTGAAGCCTTTCCTCCAATATACATGGGCAACAGTGATGTCTGTGTGTGGAATCATGCAATCAGCACGCCTTTTATAGTCTAGTTTTTGCTTATTTCTGTGCGTTGTCTTTGTGGATTGTCTCTGGACTTCATCCTTTCCCCTTGTAGATGTCTCATAGACGTTTTAGTTATCATTGCTACATATTGTTTTTCAGTTACAGTGGCACTTGATGGTAGCCATATACACTGTGCTATCTCTGACGAAGAGGTCACTGCACACATGAACATTATCTGACTGCAGATGAAAATTCACACACCATTTTTCCCTGCATTTTTCAGTCAATTTCTTGGATTTTCCCTCGTATGGACTTTTAGTGCTCGATAAAAGCTCCTCATGGTTTCTTAGTTTGATCGATTTGAGTGACTGTAAACAATTCAAACTATAGGCATTTTGAGAGCTTGCGATAGTGCTTGCTATGTAGAAAATCACTTCTGCCTTCTATCTGCAGTTCACACCACAGCAACACATTCCTGTGCAAACCAGCTATTTGTTCAATACACTTTTTACCAAATTTTGCATCCAAATGTCTGTCATCATATTATATGACGTCTGTTAGAGTTCCCTGCAGATTATAGCATAATAATACATGGTAAAGAAAAAAAAAAAAAAAAAAAAAAAAAAAAACTTACCATACTGGGCTGTGCTGCATTTCTTGTTAATCATCAACACAACATTAAGTTATAGTTAAGTTTTTTTGACGGTTTAAAGACAGCAATTTGAAGCCTTTATTTCAGGCGTCATGGTGTACAATGATGTTTGCAAGTGGAATCATGTAATCAACACACCTTTTTATTGTAGTTTAATTATTGGTTATTTAATTAGTGCAATGTGTTACAGTCACTGAATTTTGCAGCCAAGCTGCTGTAATCATGTTGCATGGCATCTGGTATAGTCTACTTCCCAACACTGATTAGAGCATAATAGCATGTGGCAAAAAAAAGCGTTTGTTCCTTTCAAAGCTGCAGTAGGTAAATTCAAATGTTGGTGTCTCCAAATTGCTGCATGAAGGAGCTGTTTAGAAAAAATGTAACTTAATTACTCACAAATTATGCAACACGATGTCTGTAATCTGCAACCAGCAGGCTCAGGGGTGATTGCTTTATTCAAAATGACATGAAAGGGACAAGAGAGGCAAAATATCTTTTGGTGGTGAGTCCAGCTTTCTCTGGATGACAGTTTGGTAGACAGTTTGTGTGTCACTCTTAATTTTCCCTCTTAAACGAAATACCAACTCCAGAATGCAAATACACTGCCTCAATAACGTGGGAGGGGACTCTCGTCTCTATTGCTATTCCACTTTAGCCCCATTCACATTTTGGCTACATATTGTATGGTTGTCGCTCCTTATTTTTGTGCTTAACCTGTCAAGTTCACAAATTTTTGACTAGAGCAACAGCAAGTAGTTCGATGTCCCACTGGAAACCTGCAGCAACAATCAAAGCTGACTTGAGGTACTGTGCAGATGAGCCTGGTTGTGTGGGTATTAACAAGAACGGGACATGACAACCACTAGCTGATGCACAGTAATGTAACGGAAATACAGCAGTGTGTCCTGTTTTTCATTCATGCATGCCAGCATTCGTAATCCTCTAAATATGCACAGATCCAGAACATGAGCAGCTCCAGTCGTCGAGCTGCGAGATGCTGATGCGAGCGGGGCCTTTGTGGTTTGGGCTCATGAGTGGGGTGTATGTCAACATAAAAATATTGGCTAGTGTAGCTTTCATCAGAAACAGCTAGAATAAATATGCATACATTTGTCTTGCAGGAGAACAGCAACAGCTCAGATATTGACATGAAATAAAAGTAGAATGCATCGTAGCTCATGCAATGTACAGCAAATTACTCTTCACTCTGGATATATACATAATGAAATCTGCTAATCTATGTATCCAGGCAGCGTGGTGTACAAGGTTACAGCTGTATGGCATTGATGGGAGTCCGGCAGTGGGAGGATGGACATGCATGCATTAAACGTGAACCTCAGGCAGCATGAACATGAGGTCCTGAGGTTAAGGAGGCTTTTCAGACATCATATGAAGCTGTGCAAACAATGCTGCAGTAGGTAATAGTGAATATGATGGACTCCGTGATAAGAATAGTGGGTGCCTTGAGGTTAGTGAAAGGGTTATGGCAACAGAAAGCTCACGGTTTGAATCCTAGAAGCTCTCAGCGGGGAAAGCGAAGGAGAAATATACTCTCTGGCCCTTCAAGAAAAAAATCCTCCCTGAAACAAAGTAACACTGTTTTAAAAACAGGGACTGGTGACTTGCATCGAGTTTCTGGTGCCATTTTGTTGTTTTAAGATGGAATTCTGTTATTTTTCCATTGGTGATCTGGCCACATGTGATGCACAGAGAGAGCAGCTGCAGCTAGAATAGAGTTTAACGGTAAAAAGAAGTGAGCTGGCCCTCAACGATGCAGGATTTCTCCCTGTATGTTTAACATCGCTGCAAAAAAAGCCTTCAATATTTTGATTTTTAGTGGTTGACACTGAAACCTGACACCAAGCGTTTCTGTTTTGAACATTGTGTTTCAGACTGATGATTTCTTTTTCTTATATTAAATGGCAATTTTGTCTGTGGATTCACGTTCGGCTACTTAGATGCAAGATAGCAAAAATACAGCATCAAACAACAAAACAACGGAAACTTGATGTAAAGCACCAGTCCAAGGTTTAAAACAGTGTTAATATGTTTCATGCAGGATTTTTTTTTTTCTTAAAGTTTCAAAAAGACATTGCTTGGATTGCGCAAGACGCCACCGCAAAGGAGCTAAGCTAAGCATGGCTTGAACCCATCGTTGCCAACGCATGCCCGTCCCACGCCTGCAGGTTGCAATCTATTCTAACCTCTTCCTGTCACGTGCTCTTGCCCACAGAGGGTGGTCAGATCAACAACAACGTGGGACCGGGGCCTAACATGAGCCAGCAGCACCCTTACCCTGCCCTCAGCCAGCTGGCTCATGTCTATGAACAGCAGCAGCCGCAGCAGCAGTCGGGCAAGGAGCTCAACAAGTACGCCTCGCTCAAGGCTGTGGGTGAGTGTGTGAAATTTCTCCTTTTCATTTTATTCAATTGATTTTTATTTTCATGTCCGAAGATTAAAACATATCTTTTTTCATTGGTTGTCAACATTTCTTTCACCCATTTTATATCCTGTATTTAAAAATTGAACTGAGAAATTTTATTCACACTGGAGTGAATAATGAAAATGAATAGATAACAGGTGTATTTGGCCGGTCACATATATTAAATCTGTCCACACTCACCAACTAGCTGAATTCTTGCTGCCTCATTCTGACTCCAAAGGTTCAGTTTCGATGTGCTGTGTAGCCTAAATAGAAAGAACATTTTTTGGACAAAAATTAACTGTAAGACCTGATGTCCACTGTAATGGACAATGTCTTTTAAAAAGTTGGCATTCAGCATCTAATGACATTTAAAAAGTTTTATGTTTAACCCAGAAAATATGGAAATGTTCAAAAGGATTAGAAAATGCTGCTGTAAAAGTGACTTCCTTCGACAGTTCTCATGCCCTTCTGCCATGCCTCAGAGAAAAGTAACTTTTTAAAAAATCCACACGTCAGGTCATACTTGCATCTGATTGGTTTGTTGGTGT
Source organism: Myripristis murdjan (assembly GCF_902150065.1). Taxonomy (NCBI): domain Eukaryota; kingdom Metazoa; phylum Chordata; class Actinopteri; order Holocentriformes; family Holocentridae; genus Myripristis; species Myripristis murdjan. The sequence goes on from NC_043998.1 coordinate 14,632,782, forward strand.
CTGCTAAATAACTAAACAGAAGATAGATAAATCATAATTCCGCACAGAAAAGACTTTAACTGAGGAGCGTAAAATGTTTTGTGCCATCAGCTAAGACTATTTTCTGACTGTTTCTGACTGTTTCTGACATCTGTATAGTACAGTGCTGGGGACGTGAGGTGAAAATATCGCAGCTCATCTTGAAACCTCCTATTTTTTCTCATTAGCCAAGTTAACTTTCTTCCCAGGGAGGCTCTTTCTGGCATCTTTATCCCTCTTCCATCCTTATGGGGTCTTTGTATTTTGAGTTGAACATCAGCTATCAGACATCAAGCAGCGTCCCAGGCAGGGTTTAAATTAAGCCAGGGGTAGGCCTCAAAGCACAGTTGTGAACTTTATTTAAGACTATAGTCCTTGCTGCTACAGGTTGTGTCTCCTCTGTTCGTCTCTCCTTGTTTTGTCCTCATCCATCTGTTGCAGCTCCATACCAATGTTGCTTAAATAAGGTCGGCCAACAAAATATTAAAAAATCCTCATCAATTACAAAATCTGGAATGTATGTAGTAGCTGTTGTCAGTTGTTTTACCAAGATAAAAAAAAAAAAAAGAAAAGAAAATAGGAACAGATGTCTGTAGACACCATGGTAAAGAGGTCAGAAATACAGCCTAATTTCAAAAATACTAGAATTACTCTTTAGTTAGTAAGTTAATGGCCTAAAAACCGACATTCTGAAACAAAGCTTACCTTAAGATGAGTTACTTTCTTGACAAAATTTAAAGTGTTAATCTGACAGACCCAAGTTTCCTTGGTTTTGGCAACACGTTTGGTGAGAACTGGCCATTGATTTGGTGTTTTGCACTCAGTACAGGTCACAGATGGGGTTTTCAAACTGGGGTCCAGGAACCCCCAGGATATAAGTGTATAATTATTTATATAATATAATTATTTTAGTGTTAAATTATTTATTATTGAAAGTAGTTAGTGTGAAAAGTATTGTTAAAATAATCACTATTTTTTTTGTATCAAAGCCATTTCTAGTAAACCAAATTATGGTGAAATTAAACTATTCCTTATTTTGCTGATTTAAGTCTTACTGGGAAACCATTTCTATGTCAAAAGCATCAAAAACCCAAAGTCTCAACAATTCTTCAAAACAATGAAATGAGAAGTATAGCATAAAAAGAGGACTGTGGCTGAAGTATTTATTGGTCTTCCTTACATTTTGTGAACTGTCCTCAGATTCAAACAGAGAGGGTAGCAGTGCTCGGAGGATTTTCCCAACACTGTGCTAGATGTCTGTGGGAACTGTGTGACTAAGCTAGCAGGCAGATTTGACAGGTACGATTGATTGCACAACCAAAACTGGACGTGCTGTAAAACCTACAATAACAGCCTGCTTATAAAGCTGTTGGAGAGCTTAATGCGTGCCATCAAATTCAATGAGCTCAGTCACTGCTACAAGTGATTTGAATTTCTCTCGCTGCGGCCATATGCTATTGGCAGAGGCATCACTATTTCATAACCCTGACTCGTTGTAGATTGACTTGTGCGTTTTACACCATGTGTCGGCTTGTTTATTCTGTGCAGGTAGGCTTGCCTGGTGCGTACTCGATTCAGTATTCAGCACACCTACACCAGATATTACTCTGCAAACACAACTAGATGGCTGTATAAACAGATACACGGTGCTATTTGTCTGCCTCTGTGCCTTTTATTAGGACAATAATCATGCAGTCTCTGCCTGTGAAACGCCGGCCTGCATGCCAAGCTGAAAGTGAAAATATCTGATTTGGATGACGGACATAGGTGTGAGCTTCTCCTCATTGTAAATGTAAATGTTGTTCCGTTAGCCATCACACTGTATGTGGAGGTCCCGGACTCATTCCCAGACTTGTGAACAGATTTCTTGTTCGGGCATCTCTTTTGTGCCGTGGAAGGCAAGAAAACTGTTTTTTTTTTTTCTCCCTGTTGTGTAATTATGGCAACAGTTTACGTAACTGCCAGCAATTCAGCCTGAAGGGGAGTGGATGAATGATGAGAAGTGATTGTTTGACAGCTTAAAATCAGCCAAATTTGCACATTTGGATTTTCAAAGGGCTCTCCTTGCACAAACTGAAGTGGGTCCAGCGATGATGTGGCAAATAGATTCAGACCTTTTACCGCATTTCTGTCAATATTCGTCCCACTTCTTGCACTTCCTTCCTCCTCTCTGCCTCTTTATATTCCTACTTTAAAGACGGCCTTCATCTTCCTCCCGCCGCTTCTCCCCTTCCCACCGTCTCTCTTTGTTCTCCTTCACCCTGTTTGCTCCTCTACCCTTTAATTTTCCCCCTCATCTTTCTTCCGCTCATCATCCTCTTCCAGGCGCTCCTCCCTCCCCTCCTCCCTGTCTCCTTCATTTCCTCTCACCTTTTCTGCCACTCCTTCCCTCCCACTTCTCCCTCCCTAGCGCCCCTCCTCTCCTCTTTTCTCCTTTCATACCATTACCTTATCATTTTCCTCTGTATTTTCACACACAAACACACACACACACACACACACACACACACACACACACACACACACACGTTTCCTCCTCTTCACCACCTGATCCCTCCCCCTAAATCCATCCCGCTCCATCTCGCTCCTGAAAGAATCATTGGGGTGCTAATCTCCATCCCTCCAAAATAGCAGCTCATATCAGATTCCATTTCTATAATTGAAGGGATGCCTCTCCCCTCCCCGCATTCACTCTCGCAGCTCACACACTTGACTGACAGATTTCCATTCCACAAGTGGTTTTCAAAGACCCTCCTGTGAAATGATTGGAAACCTATCTAGAGATGCAGAGCACGGGATTCTGGGATTCCAGGAAGCTGGGCTGCCATTAGTGTGAGGCGGTGATGTGTGTGTCACGCAGAGAAGAGCTGTGTGGAGTGTGTGCGTGGAGTATGAGACACTCTGACAGAGACAGAGAGGGAGAGGGGGAGAATAAATGACAGCAAACAAAACCGAAATGCCAGCAGCGCCTCTTTTTGAAGTCACCTTTGTGTGGGCTCCGCTAATCTTGAAGAACATAAATGGATTCTGCTTTTCTTTTCTTCTCCTCTCCTATACAAGGTGGTGTTTTCACTACCTTGCGACCCCGTGAGAAATGGAAGCCCTCCTAAGCTCAATGTTATTTTCCCAACCATTCCCCGATTTTTTTCTTTCTTTAATTGCCTCTGCCACTTTCCCCAACGGTCTACCAGCCACAGGCTCAGCAGCTGATAAGCCACACTTCTGTCAATCAATAGCCATCTCAACTGTCCCTCTTGCATCTATATAAGGTCACTTTATTGGATTTTAACTGTAGCTACTGCAAAAACCAACTAATAACAGGCCCCCAGAGCCAGACCTGTAAGTCAGCCCAGAAGAGGACATCGCAGGCCCATCACCCTTCTACAAGTACAAACGACCAATTATAACCCATGTCTAGTGCACGTCCGCCCCGCTAAACCTAACGACCGCCATAAAACCGAAAGAGACATCCGTGTTCCTACACGCCGGTTAATAAGTTAGTCTTTCACTGACAGTCTGCAAAGTAAATCTCCAGTAATTGGGCACGGGTAGGCTCAGCTATTTTATTTAAAAACCCTTTTTTATCATGCTCCCTCTCCGACTGCAGCGCCCCGCGTCTCATTCGTGCACTTACCCGCCTTTGAACCGGGAGGATGGTTTGTACTTTTTTAAAGACTGATACTGATACTTTCTTAAATGTAACTGCCAATATTTGTTGCCAGCATTTATGAACTTTAGAGAAGCACTATGGAAAATTGCTGAGGGTTTTAGACTCAAGTATTAAAAAAATGCAGTTGTTTCAATGGATGAGTCTACATGGTTCTCATCTTTGGCCTGCTTTACTGATAAAATAATAGTAATAATGATAACAGTAATCTTTAGCACCTTTCAAAACCTAGTTACAAAGTGCTTCACGACAGAAAAATAAAAGGCAGAATCCAAAAAATAACAATAAAATAAAATAAAATAATAAAGGTATTTGAAAAAGCATAAAAGTAAGACTAAAATAAATTATATGATAAATGATGAAAATTGTAAAATAATAAAACAATACAATAGGCCATTAGACTTGCACAGTATGGAATTAATCAAGTTTTAATTAATTAATTAAAGTTTTTTAAGACATTTAAAAGAGGACAAAGAGAGACAGGCCCTGATAACAAAGGCCGGGTCGTCCCTGGTTCTCAGTCTAGCTCTTGGAACCTCTAAAAGGGACACACTGGGGATTAAAATCTTAAAATCATTCCTAAAACACACAGGTAGCCAGTGTAATGACGCTAAAATTGGAGTTATATGTACTCTTCAGAATGAGTAGGGCGTCTGGCAGTGGCATTTTGAATTAGCTGAATGAGATAAATGATGTGCTTACCCCAAGTTTCTGCTAGTTGAGTGTAAACAGTCATAAGAGCCACAATTTTGCAAAGTGCTCCTTTAAATTTGAAAATTGCACTGTCAACAGTAAAGAAAACTAGTAAAGTAAATCTCATTTTAATTAAATGTTTAACCATAAAAAAAATAAACAAAGAGACGATTATAAATGCAAAATTAAAGGGTGAGCGAGGTAATGTCAAACAATATTAAAAATCTTACAAAAACAAAAACAGAGCTAGTGGATAGTGTTTTTCATATCGCAGAGGGAAGACATGGACGTGTTGATATCCAGTATTCAAAAAAGGCAGATTTTGGGCCAGCTTATACATAAAATGAAAAGTCAGTCTAACCCAAATCATACTGTAGCAATTCGTTTTATTTCTCTCTTTAATCAGTTTACAATCAATTTCTTGATGCTTCTCCCTAAACTGTGAACATCAAGCTGGGAGAAATTCTGGGTTCTCCACATATCAGGTCACCTGGGCTGCTGCACAATAGTGATGTATACAGTGACTATGTTTGTATGACCATGAGACACCACTTTCTGTAGGTTGCCTCCATCAATGTATATAATAAGCTATTTTTGTTTGGCTCAGTTACTAACTTCAGCTAGCAAACGAAGCAGCCTAATTTACTGCATTCTCCACAAATGAGATGAAGGCAGCTGATCAATTAGGGAGTCAGTGATCTAATAAACTGTTAATTAATTAGCTCTGGGCTTTGAGGCCTTTGTAGCGGAGGCCTATAGTGATATTTTTAGACCGAACTTGGTGAGTCAATATGTTCATTATTTCCAAATTTGACATTTGCCTGCCACAAAATTGCAAATGCTCACTGTTTCCCCAGATTTGTGACCTACCATATTTATTCAGTGGCAGGAACACTCCGGCATAGCTTTCAACAATTAAATCATTAAATTGTGCAAAGGAATAAAAATAGAGTGGTGGTCAGGGAGGGACCTCTGTCATATTAGTACATAATATATCTGATGTGCAATATTTAATAAAAAGCAGGCAGATCCACTGTTTTGGTGTGACCCTAAGAAAGTTTTGAACCGTGGAACTGTGCAGGAATCTGTGCTGGAATTGGCTTTTTTGCTTTGTTTTGGGTTTTTTTGGCTGATGCATAATGTGCGCCGGCCTCTGTGGGCTGTTGGCCTTTTGTAGGCAGAGGCATGCCGAGCCCACGGTGTGTAACAGCGGCGTTTTCTGTTTCCACTCACGTACGCCGCTGGATGTGCATGCCGCTGAGCTGACTGCCTCTGGATTGATTCACCTGTCGCCTGAGCGAGCTTGATCCCCGGGGCGGTCCAGCGACGACTCAGCGGGGTGAGGCCTGGCTCGTCCTCCTCCTCCCTCACACCCCCTGCTCTCCCCCCTCCTCAACCTCCCCGCTATCCGTTCGCGGGACCTCGCTCGTTCCTCTCGCCGTTCGCAGAGCGATAAACTAGATTTATAGTTACAGCAGCAAAGCAAACTCGCTGGGTGTGTTAACTTTATCTTCAAGGACGTGCAGGCGACAGGGGCTAAAGTGTAATGACTCGGCTGTGAACGTGTATCAGACTGAAAAAAGGTCACATTTCTCAGTGATAAGACAGACTGTAGCTTGGCGACAGTGACTGACAGAATGAGGAATAAACGCGAGGCATTAAAGATTACTGCTCCGAGGCTGGAGAAACACACACACACACACACACACACACATTTGGTATCCAGAAATCAGAGGGGATGCTCACAGCTACAAGTCCTACTGGAAAGATAACGATAGCTGGGCTGATGCTGTTGTGTGTGTATCTTCCTGGGCATGTTGTGGGTGTGTGCTGACCCTCTAATCACATTTCAGTGGCTACAAGAAACACCAAGATGCAGCTCTGTGACTCTTCAGGCTTTCTTTCTGCAGCTACCTGGTCTGAAAGATACTGTAAATGTCAAGTGCTGCTTACATAATACCAGAGCTATACCTTTTTATCAGAAAACACTCAGGCGGTCCTTTAAAACGCTCCAAGAACAGCACTGACCTTTTTTTTCCCCTAAAGATTGTTAAGGTGAAAAGACGCCAACAAGGTCTTCCCAGAAAACCACAGAAAAAAGAAATCATGATAAAGTTAAGTTTACGATGATGAAAGAAATTTTCTCATAACGTAACCTGAAAATTGACATCCACTGAAGAGCAACTCAGACTTCCCCTTAAATTCCCCCTTAAGTGTCATTTTGTACATACATACAACATTCATATTGTCTATCCGCTGGCTGCAACACTTCACAGAGGCTACATCACTATTATATTGAGTGAAATATTGAAACTCAAGAGGCGATTGTGTTACGACTGCAGCATTAAATCAAATAGAAAATATCTAGATGTCTTGTTCACTCTTTCATATGCATTTCTCTGTAATTCAGCAAGACATATTTGGTGTCTTTGGAAAACCACGGGATCTCCAGTAGAATTTAAAATCAAGTTCTGTGGGTTTGAACAAAAGCTTGGCCGCGCAGCATGCATTTGTAATGATGAGTATGCCAATGGGACCGGCAGGGTGGAAGAGGTTTTTAATAAAGTTTATCTTTATTAAATGTGTGGAGGGGAATAGAGACCTGTCACAATGCTTGGAGACTTATGAGGCTCATGTCGCTATGTTTGAAGAGTGACAATAAAAGACTGTACTGTTATTGCCTCTTCCTCCTTGGTATTCTTCCGCTTTCGATGGTATACATTTAACACCCAGCGCCTACACAGAAATTGCATGTTTTCTGTGTTTTATCAGGGAGGAAGAGGCGATAACATTTCATTTTGCTGTCACTCCTCCGAAATGGTGGCATGGCAGGCCTCTACATGCAGGTGTTTACAGTAGTCCTGGATATTGGCCTGTCATACTGTTATATAGGCAGAATGGAGGAGAACCGAATAGCAAGGTGAAAGGAAATGGATTTGTTGTGGTTTCTGCTCGGCTTTGGGAATCTGAGAGAATGTGTGACCTTCTCAAACAGAGAGAGGAAAAATAAAGAGTCACAGCATGGCGCAGTTTCTATCCTTATTTTAGAATTAAAGACCAAACTGTGTGTGTGCATGTGCATGTGTGTGTGTATGTGTGTGTGTGTGTGCGCATGTCTTTGTCTGTATTCTGCAGCTGATCAATAGACAGACCGTTGCTGCAAGCGCTGTTTTATGAATCACTCTTAACAGCCGCTTTCTGCTCTTCCTGTTCCACCCTCACAAAACACAGGAGTTGATAACAAGCTTTTTGTTTCAGCGAACAAAACAAGAGAAAACGGCCCAATTATATGAAGCAAAATCGTTCAGATTTCAACAATTAACCCATGTTTTCAGCTTGGATCTTTTGCACCTCCCTCTTCTGTACTTAACATTCCCATTAACCTTTTGTTTCTCTCTGCCCCCCCCCCAGCTGCCAAGTACAATGGTGAGCTCTACAACAAGCGTCGCCTCATGGTGGACCTGCCAACTAAAGGTGGCCTTCCCCTGCAGCCAATGGGCACCCTGAGACCCTCCATGGGCAACATGTCCTCCATGAGTCCTCCGATGACCACCAACCCCATGGCCTCGAATCCCATGAACCCCACCATGACCCAGATGTCCTCCATGACCCCCATGACATCCATGACTCCTATGACATCCATGACCCCCATGACCTCCATGACTCCCATGACCTCCCTGGGCCCACTGACCCCAGAGCCAGTGGCCACCTACGTCACAGAGATGCCAAGCATCTCCGCCGTCTCCACCCTCCCCACAGAGCGGCACCTGGCCGCCGGCGGAGGGGGAGGGGGACTCAAGCCGAACGGCCAGAAACCAAAAGGCGGCCATAGCCACGCTGCCCACAGCACGCACAGTGCTCACAGCGCTCACACTCATGTTCACAGCCACAGTAGCAAGGGCCCAGGACTGGCGGCCACCTCCATGGCACACTTGGCAGGGACGATGCCGGGCGGCTCGTCCATGGGCATGTCCAGAGCCCCCGAGGCCACCGTCCTTGGTTCAGGTTCAGGTACCATGAGCCACCCGCTGGCGTACAGCTCCAACACCATCGGGCCGGGGCACGGGATGGGGCTTGGGTTGAAGGGCTGGGACGGGACTGAGACGGTGGGGCGGAGGAAGGTGTACGGGCACAAGAGGCCCCAGTGTACCGTGCTGGAGCAGAACCAGCTGCATGGCACGAGGGGTCACAGCCACAGCCAGCACTTCCTCCCCACGCAGCCCTACTTTGTCACCAACAGTAAGACGGAGGTGACTGTGTAAGAGAGGAAGAGGGGAAGAGCGAGGGGAAAGGACACGAGTGGAGTGGTGGTACCAGTTAAGTTATGGGAGGAGGCAGCGACTCCAGGTGCAGCCTGAGGTGCAGAGGTGTGTGTGTGTTTTCGTGAAGAAGTTTAGGTTTGTCGTTACCGGTGAGCAATCGTCACAACCTGGTGGTGGGGCTGTGTCACTGTGTGTGTTGCCTCGTTTCACAAAGAGAGAGAGCTGATCAGCCAAAACAGTTCACAGACCTTTGTTGTCGAGAGTGTGTGGACAGCGACCGAGTTGGTGGCATCTGTAACCATGACAACAAAGAGCCCACAGAGGAGGGAGGTTTGTTGTCTGTGCACTTGTGGTGATATTTGAGTGTTGTCTCACAGCTAATATCCACTGGGTAATGATAACAATATCGAAGCGTTACAGTGCAACGATCACACAGCTGATAAAAAACAAAAGAAAAAAAAAAAGAAACGACAGGAAACTGCTGGCATTTCCTTGGATTGACTTTGCAAACCAAACCCGACAAGCAATATAGAGGATCAAGAGAAGAGCACCGAAGCATCATGGGAAAGGGGAACCTATATGAGCCACAAGCCTCGCAAACAGGAATTCAGCTTATCTAGCCAAACAAAGCAGTGGGTGACTTGGAGGAAATAACACACCCTAGCGATTCACCCCAAATGTCCTGAGGACATTGAAGCAGACACATGATGAGGGCATTGGGCTTTGGACTGCAGACATGCAGGGCTTTGTACTGTGGCTATTCAGAAGCGCCTTGGAAAGCTGTGCAGCTGAACGTTGCCCTTTTCCACGAGGCTCCAGCACGGAGAACGGAGGCTGTCACACCGGCATTGTTCTGCTCTGATCTCATCTGCTTGGTGACAGCTGGCCCAGGGGAGGGATAAGGAGACAGGGAGGCAGCATCTGGATGGTACTGCAGCATGCAGAGTCTCCCTGGGTGGAACATCGTTCACACACACACATGCACACATGCACACAGGCAGGCACACATCCAGAAACATGCACATGCAAAGACATGCCATAATGCTTATACTGTACCTGCAGAAACAAAAACACCACACACACTACGTTTTGACTGATACAGGTTAATGAAGGATGGCATTACTATTGATATTTTTAGACTGATAGCTTATATCCTGTCTTTAAATTTGGCCAAATTTCGTACCAAATTATTCCAAGAGCTCAGTTTTTTCCTAAGGATTGTATTCTTGTCAGTATGATAAAGCCTCTGAAACGGCATTTAATCATTATAGGAAACAAATTTTTCCATTAAAACCCAGACTAATCAATTTTTTTTAGGATGAGTAAGTTCTGGAGGCTGGCTGAGCCACCGCACCTATTCAATGCTAGGGAAATTTGTGATACGTTAGGCTTTTAAATGAAGAATTCATTTACCAAAACATTACTGAGCAATTAAATGAGTTAATAGAGTGTGTAAGGAAAATTAAACATTGTTACAGGTTTTTATAGACATTTTTATGTAGCTGTGATCAGTGAGGAACCTTGATTACAACAACAGTGGATGACATGATATATGGTATTTAATAAAAAGGCCAATATCAGCCCAATATTTCGGTCTAACCCTGGCACAAACAGCACACATACAGCAACTGAGCAGCTACTGCCCAATAATTTTATTAAAGCAAATTTAAGCTCTAGCTTCTGCACAACATGTTTTCACTTGAAACTCACTTAAGTTTTAGACTGGAGCAAGAAATCACTATGTAAATGTGGATATTACAGGGCTAAAAATATAACAGATATTAGTAATGGAAGATACTCACACAAGAAAAAAGGGATGCACCCATACTGTAGGAATATCTAGCCTTCATTTGTCTAACATAAAACTAAATGCTGAAGTTTAATTCCTGAGAAACGGAAAATATTTGAAGATCTCCCCTTACCTACTTGCATCTTTTTGTGGCAAAGTGAGAAGTTAAAGGGGCTTGTTGCAAAGTAGGTGCACCCGGTGTAATTATTTTGACCTTATTATCTAAACGTCCCTTTATCCATCTCTAAAAGCCCCTTTACACCAGGTATTAACATGCATCTTGAGTCATCAGATTGTAATCGGATAGCGCACAGCAACATAAAGGAGGAGATGTAAATGCACCTGAGTTGCTTTGAGGACAGATCATAATCCGATTGACCAAACCCTCCAGAGGTGGTCAGGGATGTTTTTGGCATATTAACAACAAAGTGTAAATGCACTGCCTATCCAATCCACATGGCTATATTAATGGAAATAAACTTTTATTTGCAGTTTCAGGCAGGACGCACAGGCAGCTTCGATATGTAACATATTTCCCAAAATGGTTGGTTAGATTACTGATGTACAAGGATCAAGCGAGATGAGGTGTTTACTTGAAATTTTGAAGCATATTAGAAGAGGAAGTAATGCGCGTGACAATCTGATGAAGGGAAAAGAAATCAGATTTCACACCCTTAAATCCCAGGTGTAAATATTATCAGGCTACATCAGATCTTGACACAATCTGGATACAAGGCGCATGTTAATGTAAAAGGGGGGCTAAGATCATCACAACTTCCAAAAAAACAAAATTCAAACAGAACATCCGAGGCAGCTGAGTTTTTACATAATATTTTGTATTGTAAGGTAAGAGATGAGGGGTCTTTAGGGGCTATTTTTGTCGCGGAAAATTCATAAATCTGAGCACAATCTCACGCCGTGAAACTCCTGCAGTCTTGGGGACGCATGGCTGGAAACCTGAGGCTAATTTGAGGCCGAGGAACAGGATTTGAGAGGTCATTAGAGCATAAAGATGTGGCGCCTATTCGCCCACAGAACACACACACACACATACACATGTACACACAGCATATTAATACAGGGTGGACTCTGCTCTGCAGCCACACAGTGCTTTCCTCCTTCTCCATTACTGCAGACAGGTAGGCGTCACCACAGCACCACGGTCAGTCAGTCAGTAGTCTGCTGTCACTACGCCTGTTGTACATGAAAGACTGTAAAACTCCAGATCTTGGCCCTTTGTAGCGATAACCGATATTATGCTTTTTTTTATATATATAAATATATATATGTATATGTATTGCCTTTTCTCTCTTTCTTTTCACCTTTTCTCTCCTCTTCGTCTGAATGGAAGACCTTCAGAATGGAAATATCTGAGAGAAAGAGAGGTGGGTCTGTGATCAATCTTTTGTGTGATGCTATAGCACGGCTGTGATGAGGACTATGAGACAATGAATAATGATTCAGCCCCACCTTGGAAGACAAGATTGGTTTCCCCATGTGCGTTGTTCTAGCAAGAGATATAAGTGATTGATTCTGTGTGCCAAACAATGTAATTCAGTTTGCAATTTTGTACCATTGTGCGTCCTCTTGAACACTGCACACCTTCTCACGTTGACTTTGTGTATGCGTGTGTGCGCGTGTGTGTGTGTGTGTGTGTGTGTGTGTGTGGTTGAAAGCCAACATTTGCGTTGAGCTATTAAGCCGAGCAAACCAAACAAAGCAGCTGTATAGAAGTGGAGTGCAAAATCCTATAAACATGTTTGTATTCAATCAGAATCCTTTGTGAATTTTGTTTTCCTCCTTTTTCTCCCACCGCTATTTCCCTTGCCCTTTTCTTGACAGCTGGTGGTTTTGTCTGTGACAGCACTAGCTGAGAAACAGGTCAATGTTTGTTCAGGATGTGCATTATCGGACCCAATTGACTTAATCCAGCAATGCGGAAATCTGGAAATATGAACCCTCCTTGCCACCCCATACTGCTCAATCCTTAAAGCTCGCCAAGCTCTGAAACGCAGCGGCTGGAACAATTGGCGAGCAGGCAGAGCAGGGGAAGCAGTCTGTAAAAAAATAAAACCCGCTCAGCCTTCCCCATAACAACCAAAATAAACCTGATAGAAGCGGGGAATTGGTTGCACCGGCTGGGTCACGGTTGATGTGTCAGGACACAGATGAGTGGGTTCAGGAGGCAGTCATGTCTGACATTTTTCGTCTGACGAGTCAGTGAGACAAAAAAATGTCAAAGCAGAGACAAAAGGACACAGTTAGAGTCAGCAAGCTCAAAACAGTCAGTTCAATTAGACTTTTGGCACTCCTGAACAGCTGTCAAAGCGAGTGCTCCTGTCCGTCACTGTTCATACCTGCACTCAGAGTGATAATTCTTGATTTTAGCGACACCTGTGGTCATAAGCAGGTATTGCTTTTGTGCTATGGACGTGATTTCACCACTAGCACAACATAATAGTGAAAACACTCAATGTAGACTGCAGCTAATAAACAAAAGTGAACCCTAACAGTCCAAAAGAAAAAAACAAAACACATCTTGATCTCCTTATCCCTTCAGTGTCCCTTCTCACCTTGGAGGTGATTTTCATCTCTGGCTGGCAATGCCAATGTTTTGGCTCAGAGATGATCCCTTTCCTTTTTTAGCTGCCTGACTTCCTTTGAGTGATTAATCTGCTTGTTTCTCCTCAGATTTTTGAGATACATTAGGCTGCAGGCGCAGAGCATCACTGTAGTTTTAGAACAGCATTTTTCAACAGAGTTGAAAATGGCTCTGAAGTGGGCAAATTATTTACAGCTGGTCTAGATCCTTAACCTAAACCTTAACCTGAGAAAACCCATGCTTAAACTTAAGCATTTCCAGCCATGTTGGTCTAAAACTATGGTGGGTCTAGAACTGTTGGTCTAAAAGTATGAATCTGGTCTCCAGTTCTTATTTTCATTCCAAATAAACCAATGCTGCTGTTGCAGCAAACATAAAACACATCACTTCCTGTGCATCAGAGCATAGAACAGCAAATGTAAAAGCTTCCATGGAATGGTCATATCTTGACAATGGTATGGTGTCAACTGGCAATGTAGAATAATAAAACTAACATTTTATTTCATGAAAATTTTGCAGACTATTTCTTTAAAGAGCAGGAACACTGACTAATATTAACTCAGAACACGGTAAACCAAAAATTTATGCAGCCAACTGGCTCTGAGCAACCACTCTGTGGTAGCAGCCATCTTGGCATTAAGCAGAAGATCCTGCAGTAGTCAGATAAACATGTCAGTCATTGCCTCCACACTATGTCTACCTGCTTTCTTCTCCCTGTTTAGCAGGCCTTGATGCTTTTATACCTGGTGCCACAGGAAGTAATCCAGTTCCGACCTTGGCCCCATCACCTCATGCTCTCGACTGCAGCCAATTGCAAGTAGAACGTCTACAGATAATCGCTCAGCATGAACTCATTGCTCCAGCCCAGCCAGGTCCCAATTGCTCTGCAAGAGCACTGCCTGCCACAAATCAAAGCTTTTTCTTTTTTTTTCCTCCTGCCTGGCTGAATGGAAGTGAAATGAAGAGTGGAGGCGCGATTGGCCTAATTACCAGAATCAGACCCACTCATTCCCTGACTCCAAGTTGCGGGGCGCAACGGTTCACTGGTGCATTGATCAGGAACAAGGCCAGCCAACAATGCAGCCTGAAGTCATGTGGTGTGTTAAGGCTTCTGCTGAATGTGGCTTGGCCTTGTGACCTTAGTTTATTGTATTCTTCAAGCTACAAGCAAGCTGCTGACGTAAAAAGACAACCATCTTTTCAGTTTAGATTTCAAAGTGGAGCGGAATTACCGAAGACCGGGCCATCACTCGTGACTGAGACCCTGTATATTCACCGTAGTTAACCAAATATGATTCTAGTGTCAGGTGTGGATGCTTCTCTATGCACGGGAAATGACAAATCAATGCATTAGAGAGAAATACAATCTGCTCCTAAACAGCAGCGCGTAAGCAATCGATCTGAAGAAGGTTGCATTCATCGTCGTTAGATGTTTTTCCTCTCTCGTCTCTTTTCTTTCCCCTGGCATAAAGCATCACAGACAAGTTCATTGATGTCACGTTATAGCATTCGTGGGAACTGAAGTTAAAACCTTAAAGTCACAATGAAACAACATGTGAAGAGCCTCTTGCTTCCTCAGTGTTTTGTTTTTCCTGTTGAAACTGGAGGTGGGGGTGGGACATAACATGGGGAAGCTTTATTTAAAAGTGTAAAGCAATGGGAGATCACAGAGAGTTAGTTTTATTGGAATTTTTTTGTTCACACCTACTAGTTCAGTGGTAAAGATACAGGGTCTGTCCCTTTATCCTGAAAATGCTAGTTCTTAACTCTGCCTTCACTAACTCTTATCATTTGTGACCCAGAGACTAATCTTGACATTGCCATCTTGATAGCCACCCTGATACGGCACAAAATAAATTAAGCAGAGGAAGCTTTGATCAAGGATTTTTTTTTCATCCCCACCCCCATCACGCAAATTTGCCAAGACTGCATAAAAGGCAAGTACGCTGTTGACAGTACGCAGACTGAGACTGCGATGAAGTTTGTGATAGGCCACTTCATCTGTAATGACTGGATGTGGATGATTTGATTGGATGATGACATGAGGACACAATTGTCCCTGTTCTGTTTCCTTCTCTTCCTTCTCTCATCCATCATCCACTTCTTCCTTTCGCTTCCTCGTTTCCTTCTGTCCCCCAAGTTAGGACGGGCTAAGAAGTAGGAAGAACAATTTGGAATGGGCACAGTGTTTCCCAAGAAGCATTTCTCATTTCATTGTGACTTTAATGAACAGTGATTCCGTCACTTGTTTGAGAATTTATGGCTTAGTTTGGCGAGGTTGCATTGCGGCAGTGTTTCACAACAGGCTAAATTAATAGCAGCAGCATGAGAGAGGTGATGAGCAAGAGTGGGAGATGAGAGAGTGAGGGAGAGTTTGACTTTTTGTGGCCTTTAATGAAACATCGCACAAGAAGACAAGAGGAAGCTCACCCACACAGCCACATACCCACACGCAAGACACATAAACATACACCAGCAACAACAAAAACTGAGCATAACAAAAAATAAATAAATAACTAAATAAAAATCTCCAGTGTTGGTAACCCACACAGGCACAACCGAGAGCGAGACAGAGGGAGAGTCAGAGATGCAAATGGGATTTGAATGGGGATTGTGATCCAACTTCCTCTCACTTGGTTTGGCTGAGAAAGAGGCCCATTAACAAGAAGACTAGGTCAGAACCAAGGTGTATGGCTGGACCATGTATGGTCAGTGTGCAAAACTGTGGCCAATTTGTTACAGGGGTCGACATATTTTCTGAGAAATTTGGCATGAGCTGCAGTCAGTGGATAGACAAACTGGTCCGGTGAGTGAATTCAGTCTTTAATCTTTGTTAGTATAAGACCAGCAAAATATTACATTCTTCGTGAGTGATACATCTTGGAATGAGCTGCAGTCAAAGAGTGGAAATGCTGTTAACAGCCCCTTAGGATGTGATAGAAAACGGTTCAGGCTGATTAATTTTGAAAGGGCATTGGCCATTTGGGAAACTCCAAAGGTCGGCTGACCAGCAGAGTAACGTCCATACTCAGTGGGTGAGTCAGTGACGGACATTTGCATTTGTAGGGCTGGCCCCGCTGTTGCGGTCCAGCCAAAAGAAGGTGTCCTCGTTAGGGAAAGCTGTGCTGACATCAAGCTGTCTTGTTCAGCTGCCGGGAGGAAACCGCACTGAGGAAAATCTACATGGGGAAATTAAGTAAGAGAGAGTGGGTCCTGGGGACTGGTGGCCAGGGGGGTTTATGAGTTCTCACTGTGCTTTTTTAATCACTGAAACCCTAAGAAAAGTGGTAGAGAGAGCCTGTGCTGTGAATGGGTCCACAGTGGCACACGAGACAGAGAAGGGACCTAATGTCAACACTTGATGGGGAGAAAACTGATAGCTTTGAATTACTGATAGAGCAAAACATTGGCAGGACAAGGCGAATGAGTGGTACACTCCAAAATCTCCATCTTAGCACATCATTTAGTTTTGTATTCAGCGTCAAAATGTGTTTTTCTTCCAAAAAGTGAAACAATCTGCCTGTAGGATGAGATAAACCCAAATGCTTCCAATATATTTTTTCAGGAATTTGGTGGAACAAGGCAGGATAAGGCAGATCATCCCACTCGTATCAAGAAAATCACACTTGATTCAAGAAATCGAAAGTTGATTAGCACTGGAAATAAGTGTGATTATCTCATCCCAGTGGTAGACTTAAGAAAAAAATAAGATCTCAACACTGAATATGAAACTAAATCACTTGTTGAGATGGAGATTTGCTCTCTTTGGGAAGCTGTGGATCAGAGAAGGCTGTTGCTTTCACACACACATGCACACACACACACACACACACACACACACACACACAGACACACACTAAAAAACTCCTCTGTCCAGTCAATCTATGTTGCCACAGTATTATCACCCAATTCCAGTCACACAGTTTAGTATTGATATCCCAAGCAGGATTTCATCAGCAGCCTTGGCATGTAACAGTCAAGATATTCCAAAATCAATCAGTTAATGTCCACCATTGATTCCTCCAGACAGATTGGCCATTACTAATACATGCTGGGACGTGTATTTGTCAGCTCCTGTCGCACTGAGTGATTTGTTTGTGCACTGTAAACATGACCTGACGGTATACTGTACCGTCAGCCCCGGCCAACACCACTTCCTGTAGCGGTAACGTATTCAAGCCGAAGATATGAAGCATGGATTGTTCTTGATGTCAGTTTTATAGTATTCTCACCGAATCAGGACAATGCAGTTGTCTGTAAATAATCAATTTACCAGAAGAAAGCAGTCAAGGGTTATGCTTTTTTTTTTCTTTCTCAATCACTACAGATAGAATGCAGTATATTCTTTTCATTGAAGAAAAGAAAGAGCAACGTTATGGAAATATGTACAGTACACTGGGGATGACACTAAAGGGCTCAAACACAAGTTACATTTTTACCAGATTTTTCCACCACGACTGTCTTTTCTTTTCTATCCTTTGCACCATCGCTGTTTGCTGGACTTGATAGTGTTGTAACCATTACAGCCTATGAAAAGCAGCATCTCTATGATTCAGAAATCAATATACACACTATTATTATCAAAAGGGGTTCTTGTCAGCTATGTTTACGACTTTGTATAGCATCAGTTTTTATGCGCAATGTTTTCACCAATCCGGAGCTGTCTATTTATGCACACACAGACAGAGGAGACGCAGTGTTTTGTTGTCCAGTAACGCTCAACATCTGTTAAAAGGGTTTGCTCCTTTGGTGTGCTTTATATGTATAATTTTTAATCATAAACCTATATTAAATATACTTGCTGTTAGAATTAATGAGGGGATATCAAATCTGTCACAGTCTATGTGAAAAATACTCTGGTTATTGATCTCTGCTACGGTCCAGAGCCAAGGGATTTTCGGTTACCTTTCAAGAATCAATAAGCTATTTGCGATATGAATACTATCCATTAGCAAGCATATCCTTTTATAGAATAACTCATTGATTAACTCATTTTGGTGTTAATCATGCATTACACGCAAAGATATATGAGATCCGATTTTCTATTTTTGATGTCCAAATCAGTTTGTGGTATTTATGCATATGTGTATATGGATACATATGGCCCCGACACTGCATTTATGCGTGACTAGTAAAGCATATTTTCTATGGTAGAGCCCATTTCCCACTATTGTTTGCACAGTAGCTTATAATATGCACCGTGATGCCCCATCGTCCCTTTACTGTTTACTGACTTTATAATTTGTGAAATTAAGTTATGAAAAAGCTGTATTTTGGGTACTATTCAAATATTGTTAGAAAAAAGAGATATAGCAGACGTTTTGTCCAAGAAATATATTACCATAGTGTTGCTATGAATTTGTCTGTTTTTCTTATTTTGGGGAGGGATGACAGGGATATTTTTGTTCTTCTTTTGTTGTTGAAGAATGTTGATTTGCCATCTGACAGTATATCACCATTGTTCTATATACAACTTTCTTACGTGGCAATAAAAGATGACTTCTGTAAAGACTGGCCTCTTTGCCTTTATTTGGTGTCTATTTATCTGTTTTTTTCTTCCTTCTGTCCTCAGGAAGAGATTTAACTCTCCGTGTTATCTTTCACACTGTCACCTTCCTCCTCCTCTCTCTCCCTCCCTCCACTTTTTTTCCCTCCCTTTCCTTTCTACTTCACAGAAAACATTTTTTAATTTAAATGCATGTTGATACGACAGTCTGCACCAACTTTGGAGGCCGTGATGAAAAGATGAAAGTTGAGACGATGTCCGTGCTCGTCCGCAGCTCCTACCTGCATCTTTTTCCGACATCACGCCCTAAATATCTTGCTGACATCTGTTTGAAACAGTTTCCAAGGCCGTTTTAATCATGCTGTCTGTGAAATGCTTGCTGGGTTAGCACCTCTTCCTCTATTTCCTTCTCAGCAAGCATTTGATGGGGTGGCAACATGCTGCAGGGTGCCAAGTTCACCAGCAACCCAACGGAGCGACAAAAGTTTCACAATGTGACATTACAGCATGGTAAAAAAAAAAAAAAAAAAAAAAATCATATTTAAAAGCTTTGGAAATGGATTTGATCTGATATCAGAAACGTATTTAGATCCTGATTTCATGCAGCAACGCAGCTTGCAGCTCTGGATTTTTTCATTCTGGTGCAAGACTTACTCAGGTTTTCACTTTTCTTGTAAGATAAGATGTGGAAATTTGCCTTCGGCTTCACAAGTTGGTTACAAAAAGATCACAGTACATCACAAAAAAAATTATAAATAATAAAAACACAACGTGTAGAGTACAAACAACAATAACAGACACAGCTCCAGTGTGAATGGTGTTTACCTGTTTAGCAGAGTTATTGCATTTGGTATGAAAGACTTTTTAGAAATGTTCTTGGTTGCTGCAGCGGCTCTGTAGCGTCTTCCCGGGGGCAGTTTCATGAATTCTTTAAAGAGGGGGGCGAACAGGATCAGACACAATATTTCCAGCTTTTTGTTTCACCTGCATTTGATATATACATCCCCATTGTTTCCGCTCCTTTCCAGTAATTTTTCTGGCTACGTTTATAATTCTGGACAGTCTATTTTTGTTCTCAGGCCCCATGTGGCCACACCATGTGCACATATTAAAACACTTTCAACAAGACTTCTGTAAACAGTCTCTAAATTGAATTTCCTTGCTTGTACCTTGCTTCTACTTGTCGTATCGAAGTCTGACGTTTTTAAAGATTATGGTGTGTCATTTTTGACTTTGATCGTTATTAAAAGACTTTTGCACAGCTTGACAGGGGCATAGGATAGGCACGAGCGGATCAGTAAATGAAGAAACCCTGCACACTGTTCACTTGCAGGGAATATTATTAAAAGAGAAGAGTTCTTACCACTGGCCTGATAAATTATGCCAAGTCCAACCCTTCCTCACCTCAGCTGACCCTTTGTGTTGCACAGTGCACCTTTAAAGACTCAGACACAATATTTCAGTCACACCCTTCATCAGGTATCCAAATTTTCTAAAAGAGATTGTGCAGGATTCTCTATTGACTGATCCTTTATTTGTCAGTCACACTGGAAAGAGATGGGCGGGTAAAAGTCCCACAACAGATCCAAACCCAGGACATTGCTCTTACTGTACACAGCATGTGTTTCAGCCAAGGACGCCCCAAATAAAACTGTTTGCTAGGTGCCCAGCTCTCCTTCATCTCTCGCTCATGTACGTTCCCCCGCTCCATCTCTTCGTGCACACTGAGCCGGTGCCAAAGAGTTAATGTGTCCTTCGGCTTCAAATGGAAAATCACTGCCAGACAAAATGAATCCGACTCTTGACTGTAAATATAGCTTTTTTACCGTCAAGTGAACCAAAAACTCAAGGCAAAAAAAAAACCCAAAAACTGACAAAAAAAGAGAGAGACCATCTTTTAACTACACAGCAGTGATACACCAATACAGATACAAATACACACCAGAGAGAGAGAGAGAGAGAGAGAGAGAGTTTACACTAATTACTCAGGCTGCCAGTGCTATTGGCAGCAAGGAAACAGTCGAGGGAATTTAACTCAATCTCAAAACAAAGCAAACCTGCTTTTCCCGCAGTTCCCTCTCTACCTTCTCAAATCCGGCTCAGCTGAGCGGAGCGGCACAACAAGGGCTGACTGTGTGTTTTATGCCATCTGGCACTGATCTATGCATCAGATTATCATCACCATTACTGTCATCATCATGATCATCATCATCGTCGTCGTCGTCTTGGTAGTTGGTGGCGTCATCGTCGCTGTTTTATTGTCACTGCAGTTGTTGCCTCGGTTTTTGTCAGACGTTTTGTCCTAATTGTTGTTTTCTTTGTTGTTATTTCTTTTAAATAAGGATTTAGTCCATGGATTATTTTCCCCCATAAATTTCAGTTTTTGTAGTTGCTGTCTTTATTAATTTTAGGTGATGGTTTAGTCCACAAATTGAAGGTTTCTGTTGTTCTGTGCTAAATCTATATTTCATCCTGTTTTGTTTAGTGATCACTGTAAAAGAATGAAATCCCACACAATGATTATCTTTTTTTCTCTGTGTTTGATCTATATTATCTCAGTAATAATTAATAGGTGAGAATCCAATAAGCCTTTCTAGCCTTTTTATCTCACTTGCACAATCTGTTTATAAGTTTCTTACACACGTTTATGCCTTTAAATATTCCCTTTGTGCAAATTGACTTTGATTCTGAATTCAGATCAACTTTTAAAACTTCTCAGGCCAATTGGCTTTGAGGGGACGGGGCTTAGAAAGTATAGGAGCCTAGTTTCCAAACGCAGCCACGTGATGTCCCAAAACCCAGTGGGGAGGTGACACTGAAAAACTTCCATGTTCATTGGCTGGCACTGGCAAAAGGGGGGCGGAGCTTAGCTCAAACAAGGTCATACCTTGGAGAACCTAATTCTGCTCTCCACTTTGTGCCTTTTGTTGTCTTTGTTGTTTATTTGAGATGATGATTTAGACCACAACTTCTATGTTTTTGTTTTGTTTTTAAATTTGCAGACATCACTGTTATCTTCACCGTCATTACCAGCATCATCCTCATCCTCACTGTCATCATCACCACTGTAATTGTTTCTTTTATTGTTGTCTTTGTTGCCGTCAACCTCATCATTTTTTATTATTGTCTTTCCCAGCACCCATCTTTTCTTTATTCTTTAATAAGTCTGCTGAGGCATTACATTTCACTGCACAGCACATCAATTACATAGTGAAGGAACAATACTGCTCAGCTTCTCAGAAATTGCATATGTTATTCTTATGGCCCAGGGCGGCCAAATCAGTGTCTGTGAAAATGAACAACCCCCTCCCAAAGCTACAGACCAGGAGGAGTGAAACTCTAATCTGGGAAGGCAAAGCGATGTACAGCCTGCAGCTGTGCCACCGACAGCGACTGGAGAACTGACTTTGTCGTCTCTTACACTGTTTGTCTGAACTTTTAGATCCAAGGGAGTTTTATAATATGGTAACGTTATCGTTTTGAAATGAGAAAATGTGCCCTGCTAGCCAAAATACCATCCTGGATTCTGTCACAGTCGGTTTTCCCCCCTCCTCATTTTTGCCAGTTCATTCTCTGTGGAGCCGTGACTGTGGCATCGCAGATTTGGGGCCGGAGGAAACTCTTCAGTCTTATTTCTGAGACAACGGTGAATGGAAAGAAAAAGGAAATATAATAATCGCAAAGTTTCTTCGGCAGTGTCCTCCTTTTAGTGCCATGCAACAAAATCGAGAGGAGCCGGGCCTGACGTGGTGTTCACACTGTATGTCAGAGGGTTTTTTTTTTTTTTTTTTTCCCGTTTCTGATGATATGACCCTGCTACACTTAATTATCTCATGACGAAGATGCTGCACTATGGGACTCCCCTCTGCACAGAGTTCAATGAGTCATCTTGTCAGAAGGATTGACCGGTCAATCTCCCTGGAGACCCCTCTCTCTCTCTCTCTCTCTCTCTCTCTCTCTCTCTCACATTCTCTCTCTCTGTCTCCCTCTCTCTCGCCCACTCTCTCTCTCTCCCTGTCAAGATAATAAAGTCTTCAAAGGCACACAGGGAGGGAGAGTGGGCTCTGGGGGATATAATGCACTATGCTAAGCCGGGCTCCACTCCCTGCTCTTTTGAAGGGTATATAATGTGGGCTAGTTGAATAAATAAGTTCTCCTTTTACTCTCCTTCTTTTCTCAGACTGCCTCTCATTTAGCAGGGTATTTGACTGAACAAGTGTAGTTTGCAGTGTGTAGGTGTGTGTGTGTGTGTGTGTGTGTGTACTTGCTTTCTTGAGAGAAGCCGTTTAAGACCTTCAGAGTGAGGACATTTTTGCAGAGAGAGAGAGAGAGAGAGAGAGAGCCGCACCGGACCGATCCTCACATCTTCAAGTGGAGCAGTTTAGGATTACAATGTGGTTTTAGGGTTTAGATTAGAAGTGGGGTTAGGTTTACATTAGGTCAAAGGTTAGGCTAAGGTTAAGGGTAGGCCAAGCCACAAAAAACGATATGATTTAGTGGGTCCATATACAATGATAGGAAAGTCCTCTGATTAAAAATTTGCCTACATGAAAGCTGCATAACAAATCTTAGCAAAGAGATTTTGAAAGCCACAGTTGTTTTGGAGGAGGCAGAAAGATTGCTAAAACGTTGTCATCAAGACGTGCAGGTAGAAAGAGGGCACGGGAGAACATAGATCTCTTAGATATATTTTATTAGGTGCAAAATTGCAGAGACTAATGTTTTGATATAATCAGCATCATCAGGCGGTTCAGACTCTGATGAAGACATCCAAGACGCACTCGGGTCTCATCTTCTGCTGATAGTCGAGTAGAAGTGAAATTTCATGGAGAGAAGTAAAAAGTATCTCATTTTAAAAAAAAAAAAAACAAAAAAAAAAAACATTGATTTCAGAAAAGAAAAAGAGCACGGTTACATGTGAGGACAAATGACATAATAAAGTGCACAAAGTGGAGCCACATCTCTCCTCACTTGCCTCTTTTACAGTGATTTTGCTCCTATCACTTATGAAGAGCTGCAAAATCTGCACTGTGATGGATGTGTTTTTCAAATATAGAAGTTCTCAAGTAAAAGTATTGACTCAAAAAATACTCAACAAGGTACAAAGTACATCAACAAGCTACTCAATCAGACTAGAAGATGCCCGCAGGTTGGCAGCATATCAGCCAGTGATTATGAGCTACTGAACTCTGGTAACCCCGAAACATATTTCTGGAAGCTTAGGTAGCTTTTGGAAATAGGCAGAGGGGAATTTCACTGCCACAAACATGACAAACTACATTTTCAACCTGATTATTATCAAAGTCCACACTTCAGATGTGCTTATGTGAATCACAACACGACTGCTGAGGAGATCTCACAGAGGAGGCCGGAGTGAGGAGTGAAGACTGCAGCCAGGATGGAGGGAGCAGAGAGAGAGAGAGAGAGAGAGAGAGAGAGAGAGAGAGTGTACAGTAGTCAGTCTATTTTTTATAGTGTTCCTTATCTTTTTTATATTAACTTTTTATGTGCTTGCCTTGGAAAGGCAACACATCTTACTATCCTAAATTATTATTATGTGCTTGCCTTGGAAAGGCAACACATCTTACTATCCTAAATTATTATTATGTGCTTGCCTTGGAGAGGCAACACATCTTATTGTTGTGCATATTTTTATGTGCTTGCCTTGGAAAGGCAACACATCTTATTGTTGCTCATATTTATTCTTTTTATTATTATTATTATTATTATTCTGCAAATATTTTGGCGCGCTACTCCTCCTACAGCTTTGATTTTAGGCCCACACAGTGAATTGGGAAAATGTGCGGCCCCATTGGGAGAAGTGTGCTATTACTTTTATAAGGAATCCAACATCTGGAATTCCCAAAATTCCAATTTTTCTGAAAATTTCGCCCATAGAAAATGAATGGCCAAAACTTCCTGAGGCTCCACAGCGCAGAGCTTTGGATCTAGGTCCACACACCAAATTAGAAAAATTTGCGTCTTTGGGAGAGGAAGCTATGTGCGAATTTTCAAACCGATCCGACATTCCGTTTTTACGCAATTCCGGTTCGAAGTTGACGCAATACACATATGGAGAGAGCTAGAGTGAGTGACGTCACACTTAGAGTGAAGCAGCCCTGAAAAATCGCCTGAAAAATTTGTCTCAAACTTGCTCTCCTGGCCACAATTTTCACTTCACATGCATAAATTTGGGATCAAATTGTAGGAAAAATAGTTGTGCTTTGAAAAATGTAAAGACAAAAGCAAAGTACCTTCAACTTTTTTCATTTCGACTCTTAACGAGGCGGGAGTCCCAGCTCTCTCCCCCATTCAGTCCCATTATATCGGCAAAGCAAAGTCGCGGGAGGAAAGCAGAGACACACACGTTTCCAACTCGCCATAAATCGGGCATTTTCGGGAGTTGGAAAATAATTTGACCATGGTTTAAAAGCTCAAAGCCTTAGGATTCTCGTGGTGCAATCCATTTTCTGCTCGGACTTACTATCGCGGAGAAAGATGCGGTAGTTTGACCCGTGGTTTTCGGCGATCTTGTCACCAGTTCCAGTGTCATTGCTGCTGTCTGCCTCATAGAAACTAATTTCGGGCCCCGCCCCCCTGAGCTCCAGTAGCGCAGCGGTAACCTCTCCAGCCTCTCATGCTGGAGAACGGAGTTCAATTCTCCTCCTGCCAGGATTGTCAGATTGGGCTATTTTTAAATTCCGTTGGGCAGGGAACAATCACGTTGGGCGTCTACTTCAAAATTGGGCTGCTTTTGGCAACATTTGGCTGCTTATGAACTTTCAACTTTCAACACTAATTCTGCATCAAGGTAAGAAATAATATGGAGCCTATTTGTGTGACTGTGACTGATTTACGGTAGTTAAATGAATAAATAAATGAATAAATAAATAAATATGCTGGAATGTGATACTTATCTCCAGTCTTCACCCACTCTACTGATCTCCAGTCTTAACTCTGTTTGTGACTGTATCTACATTTACATCCAAAGAGCGTGAGCTCCCTCTACTGGCAGCCCTGTAAATATATACAAAATAGATGTTATTATAGTTAATGATATTAAAATAATAATAAAAAAAAATTATGAACATTTTTTAGATGTGTTCTAATATCCCTCAGTAATAGTCAGGTAGCATAACAACCTTTTATTTATCTATATAATTCTCTTGGGATTTTTTTTGGAAGTAACAAGGTAACCAAGAGATAAGAAACACATTGGATGAAAAATAATTGTTTTTTGTTGGTATTTTATGGCTGATTTAAAACACGGGTCAAAACTGAGCCTAACACCGGGGGTGTTACCATGAAATCAACACAAGAGCAAGGTTAATTGTATATTTGAAGTTATTTACGAATCAATTTGAAAACTACATTTTCGTGGCTGTGTCCCGCCCTCTCTCCCCCCTCCCCAGTCCCCTGCTGGCCTGCACTCACATTATCAAGCCCAAACGCGCTCCAGCGCGACTGCCCCCGATATGCACGTCACATTGAAATACACACATACATTCATCATGTCTTCCTTTTAACTAACAGACGTTTTGTTTCATTTAAGGGGTGTTTATTTACCTTGACAGTTTCAGAGGTAACTTCCTCCGTCTGTGTCCAACTGACAGCCGGAGTCCCCATTTATTTATTTTTTTTATTTTTATTTTTGATTCATAATAAGAAATACCTGTTATTGTGGGACTTACCTTTAGTTGTGGTAAAGGGAGAACTGTCTATTGTGGTGATACCAGTTCTTATCACAAGAGGGCACGCTAAGACAAGAATTACAGTCCGTCCAGACGCCGTGCTCGGCTACATTCGGCTATAATCGTCAGAAGAGTTCCGCATACAGTTATCAACCAGGCTGAAATGTGTGCGTCTTCTGTGATGTATGATTGACAGGTAAGCAGACTGTTTAGATTAATGGAAATGTGCGTGTGTGAAATAGTGTATGTGAGTGGGGTAGCGAGACATATCAAAGAGACTCACGAAGGACATATATTATTTATTTGATGACGTGAGTAAGCTTACTGTTATGGCTAGCTCGCTCGCTAAGCGCTAATTACCCTTAGCTTGCTCCCGCGACCCAGAGCTAACGTCAACAGACGGTGGGTGATGTTTATTATTATGGAGTGCAAAATGTAACTAATATAGTCTGCCCCCTTTACTTGATGTCGTAGCACAGTGCACATGACGGTCGCCTTTGTTTTTATGTTGATCCCCTGTTGTGTTCGTGCTCTTTACATTCGGCTGTAATCATCAGAAGAGCTGCACATGCGGTTATGAACCAGGCTGCAATGTGTGTGTCTTGTTATGTATGATTGACAGATGGAGAGTAAACTCGTCTCGACCACAACGCCCTTGTAAGCGTCATCCTTTGCAAGTGTGCTACACTATATGACAGTCTGTGTGCGCGGCGCACCTGTCAGATCTGGTTGATTATTATTATCGGTTGATTATTGATTGCGCAATGCCGCCGTTCGCATTAAACGATTTTGCGGAGGGAGGAGGACTGCATGATTTACGTCGTATCCACGTTCGCGTGCCCGACCGTGCATGTGCTTGTGCATGACATAACCACCGCGTGTCTTTGAGTATCACGGATGTGTGTAGAGCGGCGAGGAGAGACAGAGAGAGAGAGAGACAGAGAGAGAGAGAGAGAGAGAGAGAGCAGCACGCAGCAGTTTGTTTTGAAGCTGAGGCGCGTGATATCAGAGAAACTCCAATACAGTAGACAGGCTCTGGTGATGTTGCGTGTAACCCAACATGCGCAAGGCAAGCACATTAAAGTTTCTTCAGAAACTTTCTATCCTCTAGTTATGTGCTTGCCTTGGAAAGGCAACACATCTTATTGTTGTGCATATTTTTATGTGCTTGCCTTGGAGAGGCAGCACATATTACTATTCTAAATTATTATTTTTATTATTATTATTTTTCCGCAAATTTCTTCGGCGCGCTACTCCTCCTACAGCTTTCATTTTAGGCCCACACAATGAATTGGGAAAATGTGCGGCCCCATTGGGAGAAGTGTGCTATTACTTTTATAAGGAATCCAACATCTGGAATTCCCAAAATTCCCATTTTTGTGGCAAATTTGGCCCATTAGAATGAATGGGCAAAACTTCCCGAGGCTCCACAGAGCAGAGCTTTGGACCTAGGTCCACACACCAAATTAGAAAAATTTGCGTCTTTGGGAGAGGAACCTACCTGTGAATTTTCAAACCGATCCGACATTCCGTTTTTCCTAAATTCCACTTTGAAGTCGAAATTCCAGACTCAATACAAACGAATGGGAGAGGTACGTAGGCTGAGCTAGAGCGGCATAGCTGAAATTCCTGAGAGTTAGAGGGAGGCAGCCCTGAAAAATCGCCTGAAATTTTTGTCTTAAACTTGCTCTGCTGGCCACAATTTTCACTGCAGATGCATAAATTTGGGATCAAATTGTAGGAAAAATAGTTGTGCTTTGAAAAATGTAAAGACAAAAGCAAAATAGCTTCAACTTTTTTCATTTCGATTCTTAACGAGGCGGGAGTCCCAGCTCTCTCCCCCATTCAGTCCCATTATATCGGCAAAGCAGAGTCGCGTTAGGAAAGCAGAAACACACACGTTTCCAACTCGCCATAAATCGGGCATTTTCGGGAGTTGGAAAATAATTTAAACATGGTTTAAAAGCTCAAAGCCTTACGATTCTCGTGGTGCAATCCATTTTCTGCTCGGACTTACTATCGCGGAGAAAGATGCGGTAGTTTGAGCCGTGGTTTTCGGCGATCTTGTCACCAGTACCAGCGTCATTGCTCCTGTCTGCTTCATAGACAGTAATTTCGGGCTCCGCCCCCATGAGCTCCAGTAGCGTAGCGGTAACCTCTCCAGCCTCTCATTGTGGAGAGCGGAGTTCAATTCTCCTCCTGCCAGGATTGGCAGATTGGGCTATTTTTAATTCTGTTGGGCAGGGAACAATCACGTTGGGCGTCTACTTCAAAATTGGCCTGCTTTTGGCAACATTTGGCTGCTTATGAACTTTCAACTTTCAACACTAATTCTGCATCAAGGTAAGAAAAAATATGGAGCCTATTTGTGTGACTGTGACTGATTTACGGTAGTTAAATGAATGAATAAATGAATAAATAAATAAATCTGCTGGAATGTGATACATATCTCCAGTCTTCACCCACTCTACTGATCTCCAGTCTTAACTCTGTTTGTGACTGTATCTACATTTACATCCAAAGAGCGTGAGCTCCCTCTACTGGCAGCCCTGTAAATATATACAAAATAGATGTTATTATAGTTAATAATATTAAAATAATAATAAAAAAAAAAATTATGAACATTTTTTAGATGTGTTCTAATATCCCTCAGTAATAGTCAGGTAGCATAACAACCTTTTATTTATCTATATAATTCTCTTGGGATTTTTTTTGGAAGTAACAAGGTAACCAAGAGATAAGAAACACATTGGATGAAAAATAATTGTTTTTTGTTGGTATTTTATGGCTGATTTAAAACACGGGTCAAAACTGAGCCTAACACCGGGGGTGTTACCATGAAATCAACACAAGAGCAAGGTTAATTGCATATTTGAAGTTATTTACGAATCAATTTGAAAACTCCATTTTCGTGGCTGTGTCCCGCCCTCTCTCTCCCCTCCCCAGTCCCCTGCTGGCCTGCACTCACATTATCAAGCCCAAACGCGCTCCAGCGCGACTGCCCCCGGTATGCACGTCACATTGAAATACACACATACATTCATCATGTCTTCCTTTTAACTAACAGACGTTTTGTTTCATTTAAGGGGTGTTTATTTACCTTGACAGTTTCAGAGGTAACTTCCTCCGTCTGTGTCCAACTGACAGCCGGAGCCCCCATTTATTTTTTATTTTTATTTTTGATTCATAATAAGAAATACATGTTATTGTGGGACTTACCTTGTGCATTGTGATAAAGGGAGAACTGTCTATTGTGGTGATACCAGTTCTTATCACAAGAGGGCACGCTAAGACAAGAAATACAGTCCGTCCAGACGCCGTGCTCGGCTGCATTCGGCTGTAATCGTCAGAAGAGTTCAGCATTCAGTTATGAACCAGGCTGCAATGTGTGCGTCTTCTGTGATGTATGATTGACAGGTAAGCAGACTGTTTAGTTTAATGGAAATGTGCGTGTGTGAAATAGTGTATATGAGTGGGGTAGCGAGACATATCAAAGAGACTCACGAAGGAAATATATTATTTATTTGATGACGTGAGTAAGCTAACTGTTATGGCTAGCTCGCTCGCTAAGCGCTAATTACCCTTAGCTTGCTCCCGCGACCCGGAGCGAACGTCAACAGACGGTGGGTGATGTTTATTATTATGGAGTGCAAAATGTTACTAATATAGTCTGCCCCCTTTACTTGATGTCGTAGCACAGTGCACATGACGGTCGCCTTTGTTTTTTATGTTGATCCCCTGTTGTGTTCGTGCTCTTTACATTCGGCTGTAATCATCAGAAGAGCTGCACATGCCGTTAGAACCAGGCTGCAATGTGTGTGTCTTGTTATGTATGATTGACAGATGGAGAGTAAACTCGTCTCGACCACAACGCCCTTGTAAGCGTCGTCCTTTGCAAGTGTGCTACACTATATGACAGTCTGTGTGCGCGGCGCCGGCTCGGTGTTGGCCAGCACCTCACGCTGTGTGTGGCCACCCGAGGGCTGTACTACGAAGCAGGTTCAGTGGGTTAGCGAGGTATGTTGAGTCTAAAGCCAGGCTTTCCTGTATCACGAAGGTGGCTCTCTTTTAACCCGGCTAGATCACCATGGTAACTTATGCTTAACTCATAACCTGGCCCCGACCAGGTTATGAGCTAAGTTTAACCCCGTCCGGCTATAAAAGCGGCGCTATCTCACCCAGGTGAAATCACGAAAAGTAATTTTTGTCCGGTGTTTGGTGGCACATATGCACAATGCAGGTATACTATTAGTGGTGCACAGACTTCACGTTTGTTATAGTAGGCTACTTTTTTTTTTTTTTTTTTTTTAAAGGAAACCCCTTATAACGGTGACTGTCACGGCATGATGATTGGACGGGAGCAGCCCGTGGTGATTCAAACGCACTCCAAACGCCACTTATTTCGATTTAGAAAGAAAGTTTTAACAAAAAAGGAGCAAACAAACATCAACCGCAATGGCTCCATAATTCAAGTTAAACTTCAAATGTAACGAACAAATATCTGAAAATACTGACAAGTGGCTCTAAGCAGCGTAAATAGTGGTCATAATTGTCATGTAACCATGGTAACCACCGCCTGCTCCGTCCGACACTGCTAGACTCACCCACACACACCTTCAGTCACCTGACTTAACCTCAGGCTTTACCTCCAATTCCTAGGCAACACTCCCATAAGGCTACTGAAGTTACATATTTCTAAACTAAAATTCATAATACTGAATGAATATTGCAGCAATTGTTTCAAATGGCTATAACAGTGACAGAATCCCCAACCTTTGTGCTTCCTTTGAAATTAATCGCCAGCTCTCCTCTCTCGCCTTATTTGCGGCCACAGTGTTGCTCTTAGCATTAATTTTATTTTTGAAATTTTCATAGCTCATAGCTTTCATAGGACAAGCTGCTCCTCTTGCGTGAACTATGCAGCCCGTGAACGGTCCATTTTTCACGGAAGTAGAATCATATGAGGCCAAAACGCCCCCTTTTCTGTGAATGCGCACAGAGCACAAAGCTGACAGCCGGACTTAACAAACCTTGATGATAACCGCCGTCGTGATACCACTTAACTTTGACTGGAGCTTTAGGTTTTGTTGAGCCTGATAGTGAACACAAAGCCTGGCTATATTGAGCCTCCTTCGTAGTACAGCCCTCTGGTTTGGTCTGCCGGATCTGGTTGATTATTATTATCGGTTGATTATTGATTGCGCAATGCCGCCGTTTGCATGAAACGATTTTGCGGAGGGAGGAGGACTGCATGATTTACGTCGTATCCACGTTCGCGTGCCCGACCGTGCATGTGCTTGTGCATGACATAACCACCGCGTGTCTTTGAGTATCACGGATGTGTGTAGAGCGGCGAGGAGAGACAGAGAGAGAGAGAGAGAGAGAGAGAGAGAGAGAGAGAGCAGCACGCAGCAGTTTGTTTTGAAGCTGAGGCACGTGATATCAGAGAAACTCTAATACAGTAGACAGGCTCTGGTGATGTTGCGTGTAACCCGACATGCGCAAGGCAAGCACATTAAAGTTTCTTCAGAAACTTTCTATCCTCTAGTTTATTTTTATTATTATTATTTTTCTGGACAAATTTCGGCGCGCAACTCCTCCTACAGCTTTGATTTTAGGCCCACACAATGAATTGGGAAAATGTGCGGCCCCATTGGGAGAAGTGTGCTATTACTTTTCTAAGGAATCCAACATCTGGAATTCCCAAAATTCCAATTTTTATGGCAAATTTGGCCCATTCGAATGAATGGGCAAAAACTTCCGAAGGCTCCAGCGCCCAGAGCTTTGGACCTAGGTCCACACACCAAATTAGAAAAAATTGCGTCTAGTGGAGAAGAAGCTGCTTGCGAATTTTCAAACCGATCCGACATTCCGTTTTTCCTAAATTCCAGTTTGAAGTCGAAATTTAAGACTCTATACAAATGAATGGGAGAGGTACGTAGGCTGAGCTAGAGCGGCATAGCTCGAATTCCTGAGAGTTAGAGGGAGGCAGCCCTGAAAAATCGCCTAAAACTTTTTTCTTAAACTTGCTGTGCTGGCCATAATTTTAACTCCACATGCATAAATTTGGGATCAAATTGTAGGAAAAATAGTTGTGCTTTGAAAAATGTAAAGACAAAAGCAAAGTAGCTTCAACTTTTTTCATTTCGACTCTTAACGAGGCGGGAGTCCCAGCTCTCTCCCCCATTCAGTCCCATTATATCGGCAAAGCAAAGTCGCGGGAGGAAAGCAGAGACACACACGTTTCCAACTCGCCGTAAATCGGGCATTTTCGGGAGTTGGAAAATAATTTAAACATGGTTTAAAAGCTCAAAGCCTTAGGATTCTCGTGGTGCAATCCATTTTCTGCTCGGACTTACTATCGCGGAGAAAAATGCGGTAGTTTGACCCGTGGTTTTCGGCGATCTTGTCACCAGCACCAGTATCATTGCTCCTGTCTGCTTCATAGAATGTAATTTCGGGCTCCGCCCCCATGAGCTCCAGTAGCGCAGCGGTAACCTCTCCAGCCTCTCGTGCTGGAGAACGGAGTTCAATTCTCCTCCTGCCAGGATTGTCAGATTGGGCTATTTTTAATTCCGTTGGGCAGGGAACAATCACGTTGGGCGTCTACTTCAAAATTGGCCTGCTTTTGGCAACATTTGGCTGCTTATGAACTTTCAACTTTCAACACTAATTCTGCATCAAGGTAAGAAAAAATATGGAGCCTATTTGTGTGACTGTGACTGATTTACGGCAGTTAAATGAATAAATAAATGAATAAATAAATACATGAATAAATAAATAAATATGCTGGAATGTGATACTTATCTCCAGTCTTCACCCACTCTACTGATCTCCAGTCTTAACTCTGTTTGTGACTGTATCTACATTTACATCCAAAGAGCGTGAGCTCCCTCTACTGGCAGCCCTGTAAATATATACAAAATAGATGTTATTATAGTTAATAATATTAAAATAATAATAAAAAAAAATTATGAACATTTTTTAGATGTGTTCTAATATCCCTCAGTAATAGTCAGGTAGCATAACAACCTTTTATTTATCTATATAATTCTCTTGGGATTTTTTTTGGAAGTAACAAGGTAACCAAGAGATAAGAAACACATTGGATGAAAAATAATTGTTTTTTGTTGGTATTTTATGGCTGATTTAAAACACGGGTCAAAACTGAGCCTAACACCGGGGGTGTTACCATGAAATCAACACAAGAGCAAGGTTAATTGCATATTTTAAGTTATTTACGAATCAATTTGAAAACTACATTTTCGTGGCTGTCTCCCGCCCTCTCTCTCCCCTCCCCAGTCCCCTGCTGGCCTGCACTCACATTATCAAGCCCAAACGCGCTCCAGCGCGACTGCCCCCGGTATGCACGTCACATTGAAATACACACATACATTCATCATGTCTTCCTTTTAACTAACAGACGTTTTGTTTCATTTAAGGGGTGTTTATTTACCTTGACAGTTTCAGAGGTAACTTCCTCCGTCTGTGTCCAACTGACAGCCGGAGCCCCCATTTATTTTTTATTTTTATTTTTGATTCATAATAAGAAATACATGTTATTGTGGGACTTACCTTGTGCATTGTGATAAAGGGAGAACTGTCTATTGTGGTGATACCACTTCTTATCACAAGAGGGCACGCTAAGACAAGAATTACAGTCCGTCCAGACGCCGTGCTCGGCTACATTCGGCTGTAATCGTCAGAAGAGTTCCGCATGCAGTTATCAACCAGGCTGAAATGTGTGCGTCTTCTGTGATGTATGATTGACAGGTAAGCAGACTGTTTAGATTAATGGAAATGTGCGTGTGTGAAATAGTGTATGTGAGTGGGGTAGCGAGACATATCAAAGAGACTCACGAAGGAAATATATTATTTATTTGATGACGTGAGTAAGCTTACTGTTATGGCTAGCTCGCTCGCTAAGCGCTAATTACCCTTAGCTTGCTCCCGCGACCCGGAGCTAACGTCAACAGACGGTGGGTGATGTTTATTATTATGGAGTGCAAAATGTAACTAATATAGTCTACCCCCTTTACTTGATGTCGTAGCACAGTGCACATGACGGTCGCCTTTGTTTTTATGTTGATCCCCTGTTGTGTTCGTGCTCTTTACATTCGGCTGTAATCATCAGAAGAGCTGCACGTGCCGTTATGAACCAGGCTGCAATGTGTGTGTCTTGTTATGTATGATTGACAGATGGAGAGTAAACTCGTCTCGACCACAACGCCCTTGTAAGCGTCGTCCTTTGCAAGTGTGCTGCACTATATGACAGTCTGTGTGCGCGGTGCCGGCTCAGTGTTGGCCAGCACCTCACGCTGTGTGTGGCCACCCGAGGGGTGTACTACGAAGCAGGTTCAGTGGGTTAGCGAGGTATGTTGAGTCTAAAGCCAGGCTTTCCTGTATCACGAAGGTGGCTCTCTTTTAACCCGGCTAGATCAGCATGGTAACTTATGCTTAGCTCATAACCTGGTCCCGACCAGGTTATGAGCTAAGTTTAACCCCGTCCGGCTATAAAAGCGGCGCTATCTCACCCAGGTGAAATCACGAAAAGTAATTTTTGTCCGGTGTTTGGTGGCACATATGCACAATGCAGGTATACTATTAGTGGTGCACAGACTTCACGTTTGTTATAGTAGGCTACTTTTTTTTTTTTTTTTTAAAGGAAACCTCTTATAACGGTGACTGTCACGGCATGATGATTGGACGGGAGCAGCCAGTGGTGATTCAAACGCACTCCAAACGCCACTTATTTCGATTTAGAAAGAAAGATTTAACAAAAAATGAGCAAACAAACATCAACCGAAATGGCTCCATAATTCAAGTTAAACTTCAAATGTAACGAACAATTATCTGAAACTACTGACAAGTGGCTCTAAGCAGCGTAAATAGTGGTCAAAATTGTCATGTAACCATGGTAACCACCGCCTGCTCCGTCCGACACTGCTAGACTCACCCACACACACCTTCAGTCACCTGACTTAACCTCAGGCTTTACCTCCAATTCCTAGGCAACACTCCCATAAGGCTACTGACGTTACATATTTCTAAACTAAAATTCATAATACTGAATGAATATTGCAGCAATTATTTAAAATGGCTATAACAGTGACAGAATCCCCAACCTTTGTGCTTCCTTTGAAATTAATCGCCAGCTCTCCTCTCTCGCCTTAATTGCGGCCACAGTGTTGCTCTTAGCATTAATTTTATTTTTGAAATTTTCATAGCTTTCCATGAGGACAAGCTGCTCCTCTTGCGTGAACTATGCAGCCCGTGAACGGTCCATTTTTCACGGAAGTAGAATCATATGATGCCAAAACGCCCCCTTTTCTGTGAATGCGCACAGAGCACAAAGCTGACAGCCGGGCTTAACAAACCTTGATGATAACCGCCGTCGTGATACCACTTAACTTTGACTGGAGCTTTAGGTTTTGTTGAGCCTGATAGTGAACACAAAGCCTGGCTATATTGAGCCTCCTTCGTAGTACAGCCCTCTGGTTAGGTCTGCCGGATCTGGTTGATTGTTATTATCGGTTGATTATTGATTGCGCAATGCCGCCGTTCGCATTAAACGATTTTGCGGAGGGAGGAGGACTGCATGATTTACGTCGAATCCACGTTCGCGTGCCCGACCGTGCATGTGCTTGTGCATGACATAACCACCGCGTGTCTTTGAGTATCACGGATGTGTGTAGAGCGGCGAGGAGAGACAGAGAGAGAGAGAGAGAGAGAGAGAGAGAGACAGAGAGAGCAGCACGCAGCAGTTTGTTTTGAAGCTGAGGCGCGCGATATCAGAGAAACTCTAATACAGTAGACAAGCTCTGGTGATGTTGCGTGTAACCCGACATGCGCAAGGCAAGCACATTAAAGTTTCTTCAGAAACTTTCTATCCTCTAGTTTATTTTTATTATTATTATTATTTTTCTGGACAAATTTCGGCGCGCAACTCCTCCTACAGCTTTCATTTTAGGCCCACACAATGAATTGGGAAAATGTGCGGCCCCATTGGGAGAAGTGTGCTATTACTTTTCTAAGGAATCCAACATCTGGAATTCCCAAAATTCCAATTTTTGTGGCAAATTTGGCCCATTCGAATGAATGGGCAAAAACTTTCGAAGGCTCCAGCGCCCAGAGCTTTGGACCTAGGTCCACACACCAAATTAGAAAAATGTGCATCATGTGGAGAAGAAGCTGCTTGCGAATTTTCAAACCGATCCGACATGCCGTTTTTTCGCAATTCACGAAAAACAGCTCATGAAACAGAACTAATGGCCGAGGCTCAAAGTGGTACGTAGGAAAGTAGAGCGACGTGCCTGAGCACCTAGAGCGAGGCAGCCATGAAAATTCGCCTGAAACCTTTGTCTTAAACTTGCTGTACTGGCCACAATTTTACTCCACATGCATAAATTTGGGATCAAATTGTAGGAAAAATAGTTGTGCTTTGAAAAATGTAAAGACAAAAGCAAAGTAGCTTCAACTTTTTTCATTTCGACTCTTAACGAGGCGGGAGTCCCAGCTCTCTCCCCCATTCAGTCCCATTATATCGGCAAAGCAAAGTCGCGGCAGAAAAGCAGAAGCACACACGTTTTCTACTCGCCATAAATCGGGCATTTTCGGGAGTTGGAAAATAATTAAACCATGGTTTAAAAGCTCAAAGCCTTACCTTTCTCGTGGTGCAATCCATTTTCTGCTCGGACTTACTATCGCGGAGAACAATGCGGTAGTTTGACCCGTGGTTTTCGGCGATCTTGTCACCAGCACCAGTGTTATTGCTCCTGTCTGCTTCATACAATGTAATTTCGGGCTCCGCCCCCATGAGCTCCAGTAGCGCAGCGGTAAGCTTTGTACCTCTCATTGTGGAGAGCGGAGTTCAATTCTCCTCCTGCCAGGATTGGCAGATTGGGCTATTTTTAATTCTGTTGGGCAGGGAACAATCACGTTGGGCGTCTACTTCAAAATTGGGCTGCTTTTGGCAACATTTGGCTGCTTATGAACTTTCAACTTTCAACACTAATTCTGCATCAAGGTAAGAAAAAATATGGAGCCTATTTGTGTGACTGTGACTGATTTACGGTAGTTAAATGAATAAATAAATGAATAAATAAATAAATGAATAAATAAATAAATATGCTAGAATGTGATACTTATCTCCAGTCTTCACCCACTCTACTGATCTCCAGTCTTAACTCTGTTTGCCTCCATCAATACCCAAAATACTGGACTTGGCAGTGACTGTATTTACATTTACATCCAAAGAGCGTGAGCTCCCTCTACTGGCAGCCCTGTAAATATATACAAAATAGATGTTATTATAGTTGATAATATTAAAATAATAATAAAAAAATTATGAACATTTTTGAGATGTGTTCTAATATCCTTCAGTAATAGTCAGGTAGCATAACAACCTTTTATTTATCTATATAATTCTTTTGGGATTTTTTGGGGCATTTTTTAATATTGAAAGCAAGGGTTATGATGGGTTATCAATTTGAAAACTAACTTTGTGGCTGTGTCCCGCCCTCTCTCCCCCCTCCCCAGTCCCCTGCTGGCCTGCACTCACATTATCAAGCCCAAACGCGCTCCAGCGCGACTGCCCCCGGTATGCACGTCACATTGAAATACACACATACATTCATCATGTCTTCCTTTTAACTAACAGACGTTTTGTTTCATTTAAGGGGTGTTTATTTACCTTGACAGTTTCAGAGGTAACTTCCTCCGTCTGTGTCCAACTGACAGCCGGAGCCCCCATTTATTTTTTATTTTTATTTTTATTTTTGATTCATAATAAGAAATACCTGTTATTGTGGGACTTACCTCCAGTGTGCATTGTGAGAAAGGGAGAACTGTCTATTGTGGTGATACCAGTTCTTATCACAAGAGGGCACGCTAAGACAAGAATTACAGTCCGTTCAGACGCCGTGCTCGGCTACATTCGGCTGTAATC
This sequence comes from Myripristis murdjan, assembly GCF_902150065.1. Classification (NCBI taxonomy): domain Eukaryota; kingdom Metazoa; phylum Chordata; class Actinopteri; order Holocentriformes; family Holocentridae; genus Myripristis; species Myripristis murdjan. The sequence continues at coordinate 14,670,957 of NC_043998.1, forward strand.
GTCAGAAGAGATGCGTATGCAGATATGAACCAGGCTTCAATGTGTGCGTCTTCTGTGATGTATGATTGGCAGGTAAGCAGACTGTTTAGATTAATGGAAATGTGTGTGTGTGTGTGTGTGTGTGTGTGTGTGTGTGTGTGTGAAATAGTGTATGTGAGTGGGGTAGCGAGACATATCAAAGAGACTCACGAAGGACATATATTATTTATTTGATGACGTGAGTAAGCTAACTGTTATGGCTAGCTCGCTCGCTAAGCGCTAATTACCCTTAGCTTGCTCCAGCGATCCGGAGCTAACGTCAATGGACGGTGGGTGATGTTTATTATTATGGAGTGCAAAATGTAACTAATATAGTCTGCCCCCTTTACTTGATGTCGTAGCACAGTGCACATGACGGTCGCCTTTGTTTTTATGTTGATCCCCTGTTGTGTTCGTGCTCTTTACATTCGGCTGTAATCATCAGAAGAGCTGCACGTGCGGTTATGAACCAGGCTGCAATACAATGTGTGTGTCTTGTTATGTATGATTGACAGATGGAGAGTAAACTCGTCTCGACCACAACGCCCTTGTAAGCGTCGTCCTTTGCAAGTGTGCTACACTATATGACAGTCTGTGTGCGCGGCGCACCTGTCAGATCTGGTTGATTATTATTATCGGTTGATTATTGATTGCGCAATGCCGCCGTTCGCATCAAACGATTTTGCGGAGGGAGGAGGACTGCATGATTTACGTCGTATCCACGTTCGCGTGCCCGACCGTGCATGTGCTTGTGCATGACATAACCACCGCGTGTCTTTGAGTATCACGGATGTGTGTAGAGCGGCGAGGAGAGACAGAGAGAGAGAGAGAGAGAGAGAGAGAGAGAGAGAGAGAGAGAGAGCAGCACGCAGCAGTTTGTTTTGAAGCTGAGGCGCGTGATATCAGAGAAACTCTAATACACTAGACGGGCTCTGGTGATGTTGCGTGTAACCCGACATGCGCAAGGCAAGCACATTAAAGTTTCTTCAGAAACTTTCTATCTTCTAGTTATTATGTGCTTGCCTTGGAAAGGCAACACATCTTACTATCCTAAATTATTATGTGCTTGCCTTGGAAAGGCAACACATCTTATTGTTGTGCATATTTATTCTTTTTATTATTATTATTATTCTGCAAATATTTTGGCGCGCTACTCCTCCTACAGCTTTGATTTTAGGCCCACACAATGAATTGGGAAAATGTGCGGCCCCATTGGGAGAAGTGTGCTATTACTTTTATAAGGAATCCGACGTACGGAATTTGCGCAATTCCCATTTTCCCGAAAATTTCGCCCATAGGAAATGAATGGGCAAAACTTTCGAAGGCTCCACCGCCCAGAGCTTTGGACCTAGGTCCACACACCAAATTAGAAAAATGTGCGTCTTATGGAGAAGAAGCTGCTTGCGAATTTTCAAATCGATCCGACGTTCCGTTTTTTCGCAATTCCAGTTTGAAGTCGACGAAATAAAATTAATGGCCAAGGCTCAAAATGGTACGTAGGAAAGTAGAGCGACGTGCCTGAGCACCTAGAGCGAGGCAGCCATGAAAATTCGCCTGAAACCTTTGTCTTAAACTTGCTGTACTGGCCACAATTTTCACTCAACATGCATAAATTTGGGATCGAATTGTAGGAAAAACAGTTGTGCTTTGAAAAATGTAAAGACAAAAGCAAAGTAGCGTCAACTTTTTTCATTTCGAGTCTTAACGAGGCGGGAGTCCCAGCTCTCTCCCCCATTCAGTCCCATTATATCGGCAAAGCAAAGTCGCGGCAGAAAAGCATAAACACACACGTCTTCTACTCGCCATTTCTCTGGCATTTTCGGGAGTTGGAAAAAAATTAAACCATGGTTTAAAAGCTCAAAGCCTTACGATTCTCGTGGTGCAATCCATTTTCTGCTCGGACGTACTATCGCGGAGAAAGATGCGGTAGTTTGACCCGTGGTTTTCGGCGATCTTGTCACCAGTACCAGCGTCATTGCTCCTGTCTGCTTCATAGACAGTAATTTCGGGCTCCGCCCCCATGAGCTCCAGTAGCGCAGCGGTAACCTCTCCAGCCTCTCATTGTGGAGAGCGGAGTTCAATTCTCCTCCTGCCAGGATTGGCAGATTGGGCTATTTTTAATTCTGTTGCGCAGGGAACAATCACGTTGGGCGTCTACTTCAAAATTGGGCTGCTTTTGGCAACATTTGGCTGCTTATGAACTTTCAACTTTCAACACTAATTCTGCATCAAGGTAAGAAAAAATATGGAGCCTATTTGTGTGACTGTGACTGATTTACGGTAGTTAAATGAATAAATAAATGAATAAATAAATACATGAATAAATAAATAAATATGCTGGAATGTGATACTTATCTCCAGTCTTCACCCACTCTACTGATCTCCAGTCTTAACTCTGTTTGCCCCCATCAATACCCAAAAGTGGATTTGGCAGTGACTGTATTTACATTTACATCCAAAGAGCGTGAGCTCCCTCTACTGGCAGCCCTGTAAATATATACAAAATAGATGTTATTATAGTTAATAATATTAAAATAATAATAAAAAAATGTATGAACATTTTTGAGATGTGTTCTAATATCCCTCAGTAATTGTCAGGTAGCATAACAACCTTTTATTTATCTATATAATTCTCTTGGGATTTTTTTTTGCAATTTTTTAATATTGAAAGCAAGAGGTATGGTGTCAAAACAAAGGACCACAAAGGGGCACTACAAAAATATTAAAAACCAATCTTTTCATGGATAAGGAAGCCTAACAAGGTAACCAAGAGATAAGAAACACATTGAATGAAAAATAATTGTTTTTTGTTGGTATTTTATGGCTGATTTAAAACACGGGTCAAAACTGAGCCTAACACCGGGGGTGTTACCATGAAATCAACACAAGAGCAAGGTTAATTGTATATTTTAAGTTATTTACGAATCAATTTGAAAACTACATTTTCGTGGCTGCTGGCCTGCACTCACATTATCAAGCCCAAACGCGCTCCAGCGCGACTGCCCTCGGTATGCACGTCACATTGAAATACACACATACATTCATCATGTCTTCCTTTTAACTAACAGACGTTTTGTTTCATTTAAGGGGTGTTTATTTACCTTGACAGTTTCAGAGGTAACTTCCTCCGTCTTTGTCCAACTGACAGCCGGAGCCCCCATTTATTTTTTATTTTTATTTTTGATTCATAATAAGAAATACCTGTTATTGTGGGACTTACCTTGCATTGTGGTAAAGGGAGAACTGTCTGTTGTGGTGATACCAGTTCTTATCACAAGAGGGCACGCTAAGACAAGAATTACAGTCCGTCCAGACGCCGTGCTCGGCTACATTCGGCTGTAATCGTCAGAAGAGTTCAGCATGCAGTTATGAACCAGGCTGAAATGTGTGCGTCTTCTGTGATGTATGATTGACAGGTAAGCAGACTGTTTAGATTAATGGAAATGTGTGTGTGTGAAATAGTGTATGTGAGTGGGGTAGCGAGACATATCAAAGAGACTCACGAAGGACATATATTATTTATTTGATGACGTGAGTAAGCTTACTGTTATGGCTAGCTCGCTCGCTAAGCGCTAATTACCCTTAGCTTGCTCCCGCGACCCGGAGCTAACGTCAACAGACGGTGGGTGATGTTTATTATTATGGAGTGCAAAATGTAACTAATATAGTCTGCCCCCTTTACTTGATGTCGTAGCACAGTGCACATGAAGGTCGCCTTTGTTTTTATGTTGATCCCCTGTTGTGTTCGTGCTCTTTACATTCGGCTGTAATCATCAGAAGAGCTGCACGTGCGGTTATGAACCAGGCTGCAATGTGTGTGTCTTGTTATGTATGATTGACAGATGGAGAGTAAACTCGTCTCGACCACAACGCCCTTGTAAGCGTCATCCTTTGCAAGTGTGCTACACTATATGACAGTCTGTGTGCGCAGCGCACCTGTCAGATCTGGTTGATTATTATTATCGGTTGATTATTGATTGCGCAATGCCGCCGTTCGCATCAAACGATTTTGCGGAGGGAGGAGGACTGCATGATTTACGTCGTATCCACGTTCGCGTGCCCGACCGTGCATGTGCTTGTGCATGACATAACCACCGCGTGTCTTTGAGTATCACGGATGTGTGTAGAGCGGCGAGGAGAGAGAGAGAGAGAGAGAGAGAGAGAGAGAGAGAGAGAGAGAGAGAGAGAGAGAGAGAGAGCGCAGCACGCAGCAGTTTGTTTTGAAGCTGAGGCACGTGATATCAGAAAAACTCTAATACAGTAGACAGGCTCTGGTGATATTGCGTGTAACCCGACATGCGCAAGGCAAGCACATTAAAGTTTCTTCAGAAACTTTCTATCTTCTAGTTATGTGCTTGCCTTGGAGAGGCAACACATCTTATTGTTGTGCATATTTATTCTTATTAGTGTAACCCACATGCGCAAGGCAAGCACATTAAAGTTTCTTCAGAAACTTTCTATCCTCTAGTTTATTATTATTATTATTATTATTATATTATTAATAATAATAAT